>NC_073229.2:91545000-92745000 GCF_029281585.2 Gorilla gorilla gorilla
TAAGTATGGTTTTGCTAATCCTGACAGTGCAACTCTAAAGTCAATGTACATTACTGCTATGGTTTAAATATCCCCTGGAAAATCTATGTTGAAATTTAATTAACATTGTAACTGTATTAAAAGGTTGGACTTTTAAGATGTGAGTAGGTTTTTAGGGCTCTGACCTCATAATCATCGGAGTAGGTTCATTATCATGGGAGGGGATTTTTTTTTGAAGCTTGAGTTCACACCTCTTTGCCTCTGTCTCCATCTGTCTCTCATGCACTCTTGCCGTTCTGCCTCCTGCTCTGAGAAGATGTAGTAAGAAAACCCTTATCTGATGCCAGTGCCATGATCTTAGACTTCTCAGTCTTCAGAATCCTGAGCCAATAAGTTTCTGGTCATTATAAATTCTCAGTCTGTGGTATTCTGATACAACAGCATAAAACAGACTGAGACAATTAAGAAACATAGATGTTATGAAAAAAACGTGAAAAAGAATAAGGTTTATAGTCCTGTATTGATAGTGTAAAAGTGTATTGTATTGCAAATAAAAAGATATAATTATATAAATAAAATTTATGAACTATTGTTCTTTTCAATATTTTAAAAATAGGGATTTAAAGGGAAGTATGGGGTCTCTCATACAAGATATATTATTTCCCCAGGACATTATAAGAAATTGAAGCAAGGTTTAAATCAGCATTAACTAGGATTAAAGTAATGCCAGGTCCTGTTGCCCAGAAGGAAACAGGTAGGAATAAAGGAATTGCTTTTAACAAAGAAATGTGTAAGGAGCTTTCAAACCCAAGAGTCAACTTCTTGAGTTATCTTTGATTGAAGCTAGAATGCATTGAAAAGAAAGAAGCTGCATTAAAAGCCATGACTCAGATATAGGGAAAATTTATACTCAGAAAAAATGAAAATGAGAATATTTCACTGAGTTTTGGACTCTGCCAGTAATTTATCCTAAAAGCAAATTAGCAATATAGTTTACATTTCTCTAGTTTTGATTAATTGTATCTCTCTTTAGCTTCTTTAGTTGCCTGTGCATGGGAAGTACATTTTACAAAAGTATACGCTTCCATATTCGAAATGCCACTTTAGAACTTTTTATGAAAACACAAACTAGACGTAATGATATTTAGATGTCCAATTTTGAGAAGGACCCTCTTCTTTCTACTACTTGGGAATAGTATCAGCTAATATGTATTGAGTATTTACCGTGTACCAGGCACTATAAATGCTTTACATATGTTAATTTGTTAAGTTCTTATTAGTTATTTCACAAATTTGGCACTTCTTTATTCTATTTTTTATTTTTTAAATTTTAATTGATATATAATATTTGTACTTATTGAGGGGGTAAAATGGGAGGTTTGAATTTGTGTGTACATAGGAAAATTATCAAACTGGGGCAATTACCATATCCATCACTTTAAACATTCATAATTTCTTTGTGCTGACAGCACAAATAAATCTTTTGGATTTCTTGAAATAGATACTACATTATTATCTGCTGTAGTAATTCCACCTTTTGTTAGAACATCAAAAGGTTTCTTCCTATCTAATTATAACTTTGTATCTGTTGGTTGACCGACCTTTCCTTGTCCCTGCTTCTTGCTATGCTCCTATACTCTCCAGCCTCTGGAATAGCCACTGTTTTATCCTATTCCTCTATGGATTCTGCTTTTTAAGGTTCTCATATGAGTGAGATGATGCAAGGCTGTTGTCTTTCTTGGCCTGGCTTATTTCACTTAACCATTTAACATAATGTCCTCCAAGTACATCCATGTTGCCACAAATGACAGGATTTCATTTTGTTGTATGGCTGATTGAATCCATATCTCAACTATTGTGAACAGTGCTGCAATAAGCATGGGTGTGCAGATGCATCTTCAACATCCTGATTTCATTTATTTTGGACACATATCTAGTAGTGGGATTCCTAAATATGTTAGCTGTTTTTTCAAATGTTTGAGGAACCTCCATACTGTTTTCCATTCCTATCAAGAGTGTATGAGTTCCCGTTTGCCTGCCTCTTATCCAGCATTTGCTATTTCTTGACTTTTTGTTAATAGCCATTTTAACTGGGATAAGGTGATTTCCCATTGTAGTTTTGATTTGCTTTTCTCAGATGATAAGTGATATGGAGCATATTTTCACATATATGTTGGCCATTTGTATGTCTTCTTTTCAGAAACATCTATATACACCTTTTGCCTGATTTTATTTTTGTTGTTGTTTGTTTGTTTGTTTGTTTGTTGCTTTAATAGTCTTTCTCCTTAGCTGGCTTCTTGTATAGTCTAGATATTAACAATTTGTTAGATACATAGTTTGCAAATACTTTCACTCATACTATCTCTTCATGTTATTGATTGTTTCTTTTCCTGTGAAGAAGCATTTTGATTTGATGTAACCCCATTTGTTTATTCTTGCTTTTGTTGCCTGTGTTTTTGAGATCTTACTTAAAACATCTTTGCTCAGTCCAATTTCATGAAGTATTTTGCCTGTTTTCCTCTTGTAGTTTCATAGATTCAGGTCTTACATTTCAATGTTTTATCCATTCAGAGTTGATTTTGTGTACATAGTGAGAAATGGGGATCTGGTTTCATTCTTCTACATGTAGATATTTAGTTTTCCCAGGACCATTTATTTAGGAAACTGTTCTTTCCCCAAAGAGTGTTCTCATTTGTCAAAAATCATTTCACAATGAAAAGATGATTTTTGATTAAGAAAAACAAGAGAGAAAACTCAAATAAATAAAATGAGATGAAAAACGTGACATTTTGACTGATACATAGAAATACAAAGAATCATAAGAGACTACTACAAAAAACACTAGGCCAACAAATTGGAAAACCTAGAAAAAATAAATACATTCTTGAACACCTACCAAGATTGAATCATGAAGACATATAAAACCTATTCAGACCAATAACCAAATAAGGAGATTAAATCAGTAATAAAAAGTGTCTCATCAAAGAAAAGCCCTGAACCTGATGACTTCACTGCTGAATTCTACCAAACATTAAAAAAAGTAAATAGTTTTATTCAAATTATTTTTAAAAATTGAAGGAGAAAGAATACTTTGAATCTCATTCTACAAATCCAGCATTACCCAAATACCCAAACCAGATAAAGACATACAAAAAAAGAAAAAGAAAAAAGGAAACTACAGGCCAAGATCTCCAATAAATGTAGTTGAAAAAAATCCTCAACAAAACACTAACTATTCAAATTTAACAACCATTAACAAGATGGTTAATCATGATCAAGTAGGATTCATCCCAGAAATGTAAAGATGGTTCAACATATGAAAATCAATAAACGTGACACCCACATTAATAAGATCGAGGACAAAAACTATGATTTTTCAATAGATACTGAAAAAGCTTTCGATAAAATCTGAAATCCTTTTATGATCAAAACCCTCAAAAAGTTGGATACAGCAGGAACAAAGCTTGGCACGATAAAGCCTATACATAACAAATCCACAGCTAACATCATACTGAATAAAAAAAATGTTGAAATATTTTCCTCTAAGATCTAGAACAAGACAAGGATGCCCACTTTCAACATTTTCAGTTCAGTTTTTACCAAATTTGAGCCATAAAACTGTGCCACTACAATGTTACATGGCTAGTAACTGGCTGAACAAATCTGGTTTCAGAATCCTGAATGATTCTGAATCCAGAATGATTACAGACAGCTACAGTATCATGAAAGAAAATGACCAATAATATTTAATTACCTGAAGAATAAAATAAAGTTATTTAAATATACTATATGAGCAAGTAGTGATCTTGGAATTCTAAGATATACAATAATAAAAAAAAGTGAGGTCTCTGTGTTCACCAATTAAATGTAAAAACTAACTTCACATTTTGTGCTACAGAGAAATGTAGATACATCTAATTTATAGGTTAATTACGTAATCACAAAGCATCATGGACCCAGTTCCAACTTAACATTTTACTCTAAAAATAAGTTGTTTTATAGGTATAAAAGAAAAACATAAGTCTATTTATTTTTTCCAAGGTTGTGTCTTTACCCATACTGCAGTTTACTACTTGATATTTTAATTGCTATACCCAACATGGTATCTATTTTAATTTTCATCAAAATTATTATTGTCTCTAAAGAAGTCTTTTGAGGTTAGATCTCTAAGTGACCAGTGAAAGATGAGGAAACGAAAATGACAAATTCTTCCCCTTGCCAATGTTATCTCTTATGATATATCAAGCATCATCATTGCTATCAACTGAATAGTGAAAATATGATAATGTTTACAGATGTTGCCTCTGTTCTTACAGCAAACAAGGTTATATTTCCTGTGTTCTATTCGTATTGGTAATTCTGATTGCTCCTGTGTTCTAGTCTGAATACTTGTCTGTTTAATCTATCTTTACCATCCATTAAGAAAATTCAGTGACATTAAAGATCCTGTTCACCTTGTTCAATCGTTTTCCCAGTATAGATTATGTTACTTGAAATGTAACTATATTTATTCAGCAAAGAAAGTAATGAATGAAGAAGTTTTCAGATTCAAATAAATCTTTATAGCAAGGTGCAATGAACAAATAATAAAGTGTATGAAAAAGTTGCATAATATACAAGAGTAAATTAAAATATGTTAATCTCATGATGTTTTTATGAAACGTTAAGGACAAAATATGTGTTAGAATTATGAAAATTTATACTGATTATTTTAACATGAAAATATATTCCAATGTAGATTAGAAATATTCATGAAAACATGTTTTTGTGTCAGTATCACATAATCCTAATTTTTGTACCACTTTAAAGTATCAATATTTCTGTACCAAAAATTATTTCTATGTTATCATCCAGGTGTGTCAAGTTGCCACTGGGATTACTTTCAGATTACATCTAGAAATTGTATTTCAATTTTGGAAAAAAGTAAAGAAATATGATTTTAGTGAAAATATATATGAAGCTAAAACAATTATTTCATCCAAGAGCACAATATTTATTCAAAATAAATTTCACAAACATCAAACTGAAAATTAACGAAAGGTTTATAACAAACAAAAAACATATTCATTCAAGAAAAACTACTCAATTTCAATAAGAAGAGTGGGTCATTGGCATTTTATTTTAGGACTTCTCTCAAACCCTATTCCCACCTACATGGTATAATAGCCTCAAAACCAGCAGCCTCACAGCTATAAGAGAGGGCAAACATGTTTGGAGCTCTAAGAAAGTCTCATCACTAGAGTGTTGCCAGTATTTAATCTAACATGAACCTCTGAGGAAAAGCCTCATTCCCAGCATATTATGGTTATTTGTGTTTTATTTTGAGACAGAGTCTCACTCTGCTTCCCAGGCTGGAGCACAGTGGTGCGATCTTGGCTCAGGGCAACCTCCGCCTCCCAGGTTCAAATGATTCTCGTGCCTTAGCCACCCTAGTAGCTGGGACTGCAGGTGCCCGCCACCATCCCTAGCTAATTTTTGTATTTTGTTCTCAAACCCCTGGCTCCAAGTGATCCCCCTGCCTCGGTTTCCCAAAGTGCTGGGATTATAGGCCTGAGCCACCAAGTATTATGGTTATTTGAACTAACTCATAACTCACTTCAGCAAGAAAAACCCTATCCCGAGGCATTGAAAACAAGCAGCTGCAGTTGTTTAACGTAAGAATTCCTAAGGCTATGATACTAGTTGGGACAAACAAGAACACAGGCAAAAATTCAGAGTAATATCTGGGCAACAAAAAGTATACGGGGGCTTTGAAAGGCTCTGAGATATTTCCAGTCATCTAGAAAGCTGCACACATGTTCAGGAAAGGATAGGAAGGCCTTCACTTGTTCACTTCTGGCCGACTTTGAAGTACTGCACAAGCAGTAAGAGAAGCCTAAGGAAGAATTACACACAATCTCTCTTTCTCTTTCATTCTCTCTCTCTCTCTCTCTCTCTCTCTTTCTCTGTCTCTCCAAAAGAGAAGCTTACTGGCTAAAGAGATTTAAGGAAGTTATTGGCTGACAACTAAGATAGCTAACTGCTGATCCAAGGTCAATCTGTAGGAAGTCAAATAAATGATGATAATAAATAAGACAAAACAAAAAAACAAAATTGAGGGACACATTAGTAACTGTACACTGCAGAGAGTATAGACTAGAGAGAATTAATCTAGAAAAGTAAACAAAAACCAATAACAACAGCAATAAATATCAACAACAACTGTTGGGAGATCTGATTCCAGAATTTTTACAATAAATTACATAAAATGTCTAGTTTTAATCCAAAAAAGATGAGAGACATGAAAACTAATTGGAAGTTGGTCCATACCCCCCCCCCCCGAAAAAAAGGTATAAGTAGAAACTGTCTGTGAGATCCTAGATATTTAACTTAGAAGACAAAGAATAAATCAGCCTTTATAACTGCTTAAAGAATTAAGAAAACCATGTTTAAAGGAACTAAGACAAAGTCTGACAACTGTATCTCACCAAATACAAATGATCAGTAAAGAGATAGAAATTATATTAAAAATTAGAAATTCTAGAGTTCAAAAGGATGATAATTAAAATTGATTTTACTAGAGGAGCTTAACAGATCTGAGTTGACAGAAGACACTATCAGTGATTACTAAGAGTACTAAAAATAGTAACATTCAAGTAGCTTTGAGCACATCTAGTACTCAGCTACTGGTTTCTAATACCATTCTCCAATGGAAGAAACTAAAACTCATTGTAGTAATGCCTGTTCTAGGACCAGTGCAAAGAAATACAAAATAAGCCTGAAATATCTTGTAGTACAAAAATGTTAAAGAACCGCTAAAACAATCAAAGGATAGAGGTGTGTCAAACAGACATAGGAACAAACCTGAAAGAACTTCCAATGACTATGAGTGGAATAGAATAAATAACATAAGTGTTGGATCACAACCTGAAGACTGAAATAAAATTCATAAATCTATGAACTTTAACATAAATTATTAAATAAATAAATGAGAAGGAATAAATTTACTTTCCCAAAATATAATAAATGTAGAAATAACCAAATCCGTAGAATAGAAAATCACCATCAGAACACCACATTTATAATTGCTGAAAGTGAAATTCATTGAAGGAAGACAAAGTTACTAATGAAAATTTATATATATGTATATATATATATATATATATATATATGCACATATGATATACCTCCCTCTAAGAAATGGAAATTGTTTATCCTCCAATGGAGTTTGGGCCCCACTTAGTGATTCCCTTCTAAAGCATAGAGTATTGAAAGCAAAAAATAATAACTTATAATGGAGAAACCTGTAATTAAATTTATCATCCCCAATAACATCCTGTTTGTATCATGTGTCACCTGCCATACTGTAATGAAAACAGCCACACTTCTGTGGTATTCTCCAGAAAAATTCATAGCTTCAGTGTAATTATGAGAATGCATCAAACAAATCCAAACAGAATGACATCCTACAAAATACTACCAGTTTTTTCATTGAAGTGACACTCTCTCTTTAATCATTTTTGAGAAAATTTTTATCAAATGTACAAGTCTCAATATTAATTATCCATCTGACATTAGTTCAAGTGAAAAATGGTGTTCTATAAAAAATATTGTCTATTTTAGTTCCCAACTAGAACAATCAAGGCGACCATTATAATTTTTAGACAGCTGGGTGCTCTATGTGAACTTCCCTATTGTCACATAGAACAGGAAAATGACTTGTACTCAAGGACCAAGACTAAATATGCAATATTTTTACTGCTTTCTCAAGAATGTCTTTTAGCAAAACTTTTTTTTTCAGTTTGTTTGGTGGTGAAGTAAATATGGACTGTGAATAAAATTTGATACTCTGCTTAGATTTTGGTAAGATACCATGATTGTATCTGCTACCATTGGTTTTGCATCATTTTAGATAATATCAACAGAGAAAACATAAAATCGATGTCTTAGTATTATTGAAATATTTTTACCTTGTGTACTCCCTAAAATGATCGAGAGACCCACTTTGAGAACCTTTAATCCAGGGCAATGAGAAGGAATCCCAAAACCATTTAGATTACTAAAGAATAATACTAAAGAATACAGAAAGCTGCTCCCTAGATTCTGTTACATGTGGGACTCTGACTGCATTTTCTTATTTCTCATTTCAATTATATACATTTCATAAAAAGCAAAAAACAAAATTGATTTAAATATTTTTAATTTTCTACTCTTTGGTAGAGATAAAATGTAATAGATTTATAGCAGCATTCTACAAAAACTTAGAATATCAGATCTCATAAATTATTCTTGATTTCTAAAAAAAATTCATGGTATATACACTTTCGAGATTACGTATTGCACTTATAAAAATGGCTACATGTATGCATGTGAGTTTGTGTGTGTCTGTGTGTGTGTATATACATATATATAGAGAGAGAGAAAGACAGAGAGACAGTGTTTTAATCTCTCATGTCAGTAAATATATAGGCAAGTATAGTTTGAAATGAATATTGCATTAGGTCATTGAAAATAATTTTTACTCTAAATTTAAATTTCAAGATTACAGAATAATCCATATTTATTCAAAAGCATCAATATATTGAATATACTGAATAAAGTAATATTTAAGATTATCAATATATAGTAAACTATAAAATAAAATGGAGCTGATACATAGTTTTCCAAATTAAAAATCAAAATATGAAATATATGAAGCTGTGTCAATAAACTGTAAGGACAATCTATTCCATTTATTGCACGAGAGACATAAATGGGCAGTGAGGCAATCTTAACAACTTGATTCAAACTCTGCTTCTTATTATGTGATTATCAGAGGGATCTAACAAATTTACCTATGTTGAGGGAGGCTTCTGAGAACTAGCGATTCCTATTGTTTTCAATGTCGGCTGACATGCCATTTTAGATAAGTATATTACATGTCATACAGCAGGAGTGTCCAATTTTTTGGCTTCCCTGAGCCAATTTGGAAGAAGAAGAATTGTATTAGATCACACATAAAATACACTAACACTAACGATAGCTGATGAGTTAAAAAAGAATCACAAAAATAAACTAATGACGTATTAAGAAAATTTGAGTTTGTTTTGAGCTGCATTTAAAGCCATCCTAGGCCACATGTGACCTGTGGGCCATAGGTTGGACAAGTTTGTTAAAGAGACTACATATATATTCATTATATATGTATAGATTTATATAATATATATTTATATATATATACACACACACATATATACATTTTTTAGAAGGAAGAGAAACAAGCACCTTCTTCACAAGGCAGCAGGAGAGAAAGAGTGAGAGAGCAAAGGGGAAGTGCCACACTTTTAAATCATCAGAACTCCTGAGAACTCCCTCAGGAGAATATTAATAGCATGAGGGAAACAAACCCCATAATACAATCACTTCCCATCAGGTCCCTCCCTCTACACGTGGGGATTGCAATTCCAGATGAGATTTGGATGGGGACACAGAGCCAAACCATATCACTTGGTAACTCCTTCCAGAATCAATTAGGATAAATGTTGTATGTAGTTTGGGATTACAGAGTACAGAATTGCTGACTTTTCCACTTCCTAGTTCTTTTATTTAGAATAGTTATTTAAATTTCGTGATGTTCAGTTTCCTTCATGCATAAAATTATGAAGTAAGGTTTCTTCCCTACAAAAATAGCCTCCACTGCTTCCTCCTATGGTGTTACCACTTATTTCCAGCTATTAGTACAGACAGTGTAGTTTACTTACAAAGAAAAATCACAAGTCCTAATTGTTTACAAAGTTATAAACAGCTTTTTTAGAATTTTGCTCATTTTTTCCAAAATAAACCTTTCAACTTTAGTTTCAGGAGTACTCTCAGGGACATTGTTAAGTTAATACAAGTGTCTTGGCATGCTCAGAAGTAATATGAAAAGAGAATGAGAGAGGTTTGAATATTGGCAAATCTTGAGATCAGAAAATATGATTTTTAGTGGGTTAGTTAGGATCTATTTATCAACAATGACTAGTTTACAAAAGGTAGACTCTAGTAACTCAAATCATAATGCACTAAAAACAAAGATCTGAAAGAATCTATAAATGTATAGGTTAACAGTTAGAACCTTGAAATATTGAATAGTCAATAAAGAAATCTGAATAGCTGTGTTTCAAACAACTTTCAGGGACAAAAGTTTTGAGTTCACTTTGTCTATGAATTTTTATCACATTCGTAAAAATGTTATGAATACAAAACAATTCAACAAATAATAATTAGGCATACTATTTTCCATGAAACACCTAACTGAAGTAATTGAGGTTAAGACCTACCCCAAAGCAATTTATTTTTAAAATATAATTCTAGGATGATTTCTCATTGAAAACATATGTGCCTCATATTATGTCACAGAAAATTTTCTATATTAATTAGTTTCAAATAGATGAATATGAAAATGATGACAGAAAAATTTGTAATTTTTATAGTTCATTCACAATCTTCAGGTATGATTTGAATAAGCTATATTTAAAGCAAAAAAAGTTTGATAAAATAAATATAAAATAAGTTACATTAAAATGAAGTGTTTAGGCTGAGAAGATTGAAAATATCCAAAATATTTTCCAAAATATTTACTCTAAATGATCATCAATATTAGCTTTGTACTCCCTGGCAATATGTATAAGATGATAAGAACAGGTAAAGCCATGTATATTTCTGCCAGACATGTATTTTAGAAACATATGCCAAGATGGAGAAAATGAGTAACATCCACACAAATGTCTAATCTATGCCTTAAATAAATTGTCTATCCTCAGGAATTTTAATAAATAGATTCAGAGCTTACATTTCTTTCTCTGCTTTTCATATTACTAATAATTCACCCTAGTCTCACAATATTATCAGCAAACCCATAGCAATAGAATAGCAATGGTTATCATCCTGTGATTTTTCAACTTTCATAAGATTAAAAATAAAAACCTTCCAAATCTTGTCACACTATAGATAGAATCATGTAGACAATTTATTTTCAAGTTTATTTAAATTTCTTCTTATATAAGCTTTTGATTGGAGAAGGCTCACAACTCTTTACCAATTTATTCTCAAGCACTAAATTCAACAAGAGGCAGAGTTACATTAATATTGTCCTATTTCAACTAATTTATTATTTCTTGTGACATAGAAGTTATGTTAGCATACTAGTGAATATAGAAGCCAGCATAAATTATAGATGTATGAAATAACAGGAAGGCCAGCTTCTTTAAGACAAAGACAAGAGAGGCACTGTATTCAGTACGCTAAGTTTACAAGCACCCTTTGTTCATTCTCACTTCTTGATAGGTACATTACAAATAGCCACAAATCTTTACTCTCATTTTTTTCTACCATATTATTTTAATTTGATGTTGCAGTTTTTTCATCATGAGATGGAGTTGACCCACTTATGTATAGACTGGATTTTTGATTTTTCTTTTAACTATAAAATGAAGCAGACACGATAGGGAACCAGTCTGAAATAGGCCTTAAGATTTGTTATATATTTCCCGTCTCTCTTTTGGAATTCAGCTACTACCATGTGAATAAGCCCAGGTACTTGCATGATGAAGAGACACATGGCACAGTTGTCCTTGTCTCGCAAACCTGGCCACTGTTATATATGTGAGTGAGACCACTCTAGACCTATCAACCTTGAGCTGACTATCCAGCTAACTGCAGGACATTAAGGAGCCCAGCACAGACCAGACAAAACTGGCTCAGCAAGAATCATGAGCTAAGTGAATATTCGTTTTTTTAAAGTCATTATGTTTTGGGATAGTTTTTATATAGGTACAGCTAAATGAAGCATAGATCTTTTCCATATTTTTGTAACAGTGGAAAGATATAAAATATTTTATTTGGATTTAGAGGCTGTTTAGAATAGTGATAACCACACTTGACTCTCTACTAAATTTGGTTAAGTATGTTATAAAATAGTTTATTGAACCACAACTCAAGTTGGAAGTTTCTCTCTAATGCCAGTAGTTAGCAAGTACTGATAATAGAATAACATCATCATCATTTGTATAAGAACATTTTGTGTTTAATCACTGGAAGATGTTAAAGGGAAGTTTAGGAAAATACATTCTATTATGTGCATTCTACCAACTAAGTAATGTGTTGAACAACTGAAGGTTTTAGAAAACCACATTTTTTTAAAATACAGAGGCTAAAATCATCCACATATTACCCTTCATGTCTTCTGGCTAAATAGTTTTAATTATTTTTATTTTATGTTTTAATTATAGATGTGAAATCATTAAGATCCTTGCTTTTGTTTATTTTTATCAATAAAAATGATGGTATTTGTTATTGATAATTCTAGCTATAAATTAAATGTGACATGGTGTCTATCTTTAAAATCTGTTTCTTGTTACATCTTACAATTAATATTCATTTAAAACATAGTTCTCAGATGTGAGTATTTTAGCTCTGAAGAGTAAAGTGTAAACAGAAATATTATTATACACGTTTGGATGCTATATTTTCGTAAATGAAACCTGTAATTGTTTGTTTTCTGTCTCACTAAGCCCAAAACTTCCAGGAAAAAGTATTCCATCCCTATGTTTGAGAATCATTTTTTTTCACAGTCATTTACTGTGTAAGGATTGAGAAAATCCTGAGATATCTACCTTAGATACTCTTGGGCTTTAAGAAGAAATAAATCTCCTGTTCACCTTTTTAGAATAATTTTCATCTCTGTCATTCAGCTGAAGATAAGAACTTGCCACAGATATCAGCAATCCTAAATAACTAGAAAATATGGAGACCAGCCTGGCCAACATGGAGAAACCCTGTCTCTACTAAAAAAACAAAAATTAGCCCAGCGTGGTGGTGCCTGCCTGTAATCCCAGTTACTGGGGAGGCTGAGGCAGGAGAATTGCTTGAACCTGGGATGCAGAGGTTGCAGTGAGCCGAGATCTGCACTCCAGCCTAGGCGACAGAGCAAGACTCTGTCCCCACCAAAAAATAAATGAATAAATAAATAAATAAATAAATTATATAACTAGCTGTAAAACGTAATAAAAACCACTTCACAGTGGTAAAATCTATGTAAACAGTGATATTCTATATAATATGTAGAAAATATTTATTTAAAATATGTAAAATATATTTTTTAAAACAGAAAGATTCAAGTATGTAAATATATATAATCTCATGAAGATGGCAGTATCCACAATATAAGCTTACATTATCTATAAATTGAACTATACACATTTAATTGGATTCTATTAATAATCATAAAAGATAGACCATAAAAAGTTCATTCTATATTTTGCATTAAAGAGAAATTCTCAAGAGTAGCTAAGACATTCTTGAAGAAAATGAAAATTAAAAAACAAGTTTTGGCAATAAAGGTTGACATGAATGAACTCAAATTTGCCAATTAAGATTATTAGAGGATCTGTATGACATTGTCTTCCACCAAGAGAAGTTTATTACTTTCAATATTAGAAGCCAACTAGGAAAGGGGCAGACTACCTTATACAATCTAAAGTTAAATTTATTCAAAGCTAGACATAAGTGTTTGTGAAAATATTAGTGTTTCCAATTTACCACTACTACATTTGTTTACCATTCTTGAATCCTAACTAAAAACCGGACTTTCACTCCTTAGTTGGCTATAAGAACCACTTTCTGTCCATCCTTTTAAAATTCAAATTGAGGACTATCAACCATATAAGTCAAAATTTGATTAGACATGTGTAACTACTAGTAATGATATAAAATAATCATGTAAGAATCTTGACCTTATACAATTAACTTAATTGAAGGCTACAAATGTATCATCCATGATTTGATTGCAAATGTACAATTACTAAGTGTGAAATGAAATAATTTTGTGAGTGATTTGTTGCTGCACAATTTTGGGGGGTAATTAGTTTATACAAAGCTATTGGTTTAGATATGACTGTAGGTCTGCAGGCATAAAAGATGAATGTTAGCTGAAAAATAGAAAACTGAAGTAGAATTTGTGAAGATCATCTGGAATCCACAAAGATGAATTTAAACTCACGTTAGTCTCACTATTGCTATCCCTCCAGGAAAAGTTGGTAGCTTTCATTATTGAGCTGTATATACAGCCGACCCAATAATTGAGGAAACGGAAGTAGTACATCCAGTAGCGTATGAAGGAGCTGGGGGCCAAGTTGATCCCTCTTAACAAAAAGGTGAGTGAACAAATCCATGATAAAGTGCATAAACAGCAACAGTGTTTAATGCCTCTTCTCAGATAACCCCATTTTTCTAATTTTTAAAATATTGCAATTGTTTTACAATCTCAGTAGAAGCTACCTCTTTCTTAAATCACTGCAATAACTTCCTAACTCTTCGTCTCACATCTTATTTTACTCCCTTAGATTCAAGCTCTTCCAAACAAACACTGATTTTAAATCTAATTCTGTAGGTCTCTAGAAAGTCACAGTGTTTCAGCCTTGGCGCTATTGACATTTTAATCCAGATAATTCTTTGTTTTGGAAGCTCTGTGTTGTGCAATGCAGCATATTTAGCAGCATCTCTGCCCTCTAGCCAGGGGATGCCAATGGCATCTTTCCCCATATAAAGTATTCAATGTTTCTAGTTTTTGCCAGATCTTTTCTGGGGGCAAAATTGTCCGCATTGAGAACCACTATCCTAGGTCAAAATCATTCAACATTTACGTTATCGTTAGGGAAATATCCAGAATCTTTAACATACTTTAAAAGGCTGCATTACAAGCTGTTTACCTATCTCTTCTGCCTCTGTCACCATATTTAGACTGTTGGGTTGACTCTAATGTAGTTTTACTTTCTTCTTTAGGTTCCCAGAATGCACCAATAACTTTTCCTTCTCAAGGAGTTTGCACATGCTATAGTTTCTAAACATTGCCCTCCTCTTCACCTTGCTAACAGTTATGCCTCAGGTTCCAGCTTTAATGTCGTATTTTTGTGGAAGACTTCTATTAATAGAGACACACAGATTAGATTAAGCCTTCCAATGAAGCTTTCGCTCACTTTATGCTTGTGTTTTGGATCATTAGTCACAACTAGACACAGTAAATTAAAAATAACTATTTTAATGGTTGTCTTACCTTATAGTCTACTGACTTCAGCTCCAAAGAAGAAAGGATGATGTCTTTCTTTTATTCCTAGAGCCTGGCACATTGCTGGTGCTCAATAATTAATTTTTGAGTAAATGTATTTAAAAAATATTCAGTTGAGAACACACCTGCATTCAACTGAGAAAACTTCTCAAATAATTTTTGGAAACAGATAAAAGTGTAAACATTAAGCCATCTCTTCTCCCACTACAGATAAACCGTACTTATATCTAGATCCTTGATGATGTAAATTATCCCTGTGTTTTACGAACTTTTCTCATTGAGGTAATTACCACCATGGTTCTCAATTCCGTACATGTGCCAAATCCAACAAATCTCTAGTATATGGAAAATATCCTGTGCAAAAATATCATAGGCCAGTTTTTAAAAATTAAGGTTTTTAGTTTTTTAATGCTTTTTGCCAGTTGAAAATTTTAATTCTCCATCTCTTCATCTCAGTCTTTCACATATTTATTGAAATGTCTACCGGCAGTATCTAATTCAATAGCCTGCCGGTGATCCTCTGGTGCTCTGATTTCTCCATACGTTATTCAAGTCCATTGGAATGTATCCATTTTATATCAGTGCCTAGACAGTTCACCATCTCTTGGCTCCTTCTGAGATATATATGTCTTAATTTTGAAGCACCTGTTACTTCAGAACCAAAACCATATAGCACATTTGCATAGATTACTTCCCCGTCTTTCTCAGTGGTATCCTGCAGCCTGAATAACTATGTGGCAGTAGATGTGCAGTGTAGCATGAAAACACACCTGTTATTGTTCTTTTCAACCAATGCGGCTAAGAAACTTAGCCCCACTGTAAAAAAAAATGCTTCTCGAACTCTAACAGCAATTATTCTGGCATATGCTGATAGAACAGCATGCGGCAAAGGCAAGCAAAGTTCCTAGGCCTCACTGGGAGCTGTTAATGGAGTTCCCAGGAGAGAGAACTTGAGATCATTGATGTGCATGTGCAATACATCAATTGAAATCTCTGCAGAATCATGGAGAAATCCAGAATTATCATTTTTTGCTCTAGTCTTAGTTGTGACTAAATATGCTTCCTTTATGTTTAAAAAGTAAAGGCACAGTCTTTTCTCCTATTAACGTGCTTATACACAAGTAAAACCTATTATCTGGGCTCAATAGTGGAGCATTAACATTTCATTTTTCTTTATTTTTAGAAAAAAATTATTGTTATAAAGTGAATGGTTATGAAGTGGTAATACAGAATAATGATAATCCCTCCAGAATGTTTTAGTGTGTCATCCTAGTGAGTACTCTATGAAAGTTTCCTTAAAGATAAGCAAATCACACCACAGAGTCAAGGAGTACATAATGGCATGCATTGTTTGTTCTCCACCTCATCTCCAACACCTTTCTGATTTTTGTATTTCTGTTATGTTACAAACATGCTCTCAGGCATCAACTGAGCCATCTTTTCAACAGGTAGTTCTTAAGAATTTGATGCCGTACTCTATGAATAAACAGGCTTATATGGTAGAACTCCATTAAAATCTACTTGGGTAGATGGATGATCCAAATCCTTTTCTGTTCCATGATAGTTATGGGCTAATTCTTTCTAGAATAGTGTGGGATCTTCAAAACTGAGAATTACTGGACATTATTCTTCACATCACTCCTTAACATCTCCTAACATATTTGCAAGATTTAAATAAATTCTGCCCTACAACAGCACTATTATAATGTTACCTTTTCAAAATACATCATAGTTTTAGAAGGAATTATCAAGATGTACACAAATTCCCTTGGCCTTATGATATCTGTGAACACCAGTCTCACTCCCAAAGGCCAGTTTATTTATTTCTTTGCCTGACAACTTTCTCTGCACTGAAGCCACTTTCTCACTCATGTAGCAGAATAGAATGCTTGGGAATTAATGCTCAAATTCAGCCTCCAACTGACATTTGACAAGAGCTATTGTTTAAATATTCCTGCCTGTCACCTGTAGGTGACATAACTCTGGCAGGTTTTTCCTTGTAGTGTTAACCTTCGATAGCCTTCAGCATTATTGGATTGATAAAGCATTTATGTTAGTTTCTTTCTTTAACTTACTTTCCCATACCCCTGTGGGTTTATCCTTCACCTTCCAAATAACTACTTTTAGTAGAATCATTGTCTCAGAGCCTGTTTCTTGGGAACCCTATAGCAGTTTTTTTTCAGTTGGAGTTTAGAACCTGAATGCATTCAGAGCTGAAATGATTTTGGAAAGTTAGCAATTAATTCAACATTTTAGGAGTGGAAGTGTTTCTGCTTATATCATTACTTTCTCACTTTCTCAGGGATAGAAATAGCATCCACTCTGACATTTCTAAATATGAATTACAATGATGCATATCTCAATCTTTCTAAATCAGGAAAGTTACAGTGTCAATCATTTGATCATATGTCTTCTTTAGTCCCATCCCTTGTGCTTTCATCAAGGAAGTATGATAACATTTTATTCTTTTTATAGAAAAAAATGGTGGAAGATAAAACATTTATTTTCACATTTTCAAAATGAAGTTTCTTGAGCTTGGCTTGTCTGCTTTCTGTCTTCAGAGGTAGTGAAATGCAATCACTCCAGAAACTACATGACAAAGGCTGAGGTAATGCTTATTTTCTAACTGGATATTTATACATTATAATATGTGGAGCCTTATTTAACTTAGTGAGAAAAAGTAATACAGGATTTCAAGAACTGTTTTTACCTTGGCAAATGCAATTCCTTATTTAAAATTATGTGCATGCATTTAGAAGTTTCACAACTTTTAAGCTATGGAATATTAGAAAGGATATCTAATAAAATAGAAATCTGAGGAAACAGATTTTCTATTTTCTCATTTTTTATTTGACAGAGAAAGAAATTGAAGCCAGTTAATTTAAATAAACTTCTCACAGGAACACAACATCCCCAATCCCCAAAATAGTTAAGAAGATATTGTCATATCCTTAATCCCAATATCCTAACTATCCGATTTTATTCTCAATTCTTTATTCATGCCTTTTTTTATGACTTCCTTCATTTTCTTTCAAATCTTTGTCTGTCTCTGATATCTTTTATCTCTCTCAAGGCTTATTTGTTCCACAAATGCTCCTAAATTCAGCTATTAACTATGCAAAGAATATCTTCTCTATTAATAGTCCCTTAATGCATTTTCCCTCTTCCTCACTCCTTCCTTTCTCACCCCCTCTCTTTCTTGCACACATGCGCACACACACATGCACACACTTCTGCATGGCTCTTGTTGAGTCCTCAATTATGACCTGTTAAATTCAAAAGCTGTCCCATTTATAATGGAATCCCACTGTCTTCTTGATTTTGAGTATCATAGATTTTTAACAGAATACATCTTCCTCAAATTCTTTGCAGCACTTTTCATATGTTCATAAGTGATATGATGAGACTAACATTTCTCTTCTCTCTTTGGTTATTTCTCTCAGCAAATCTTTGACTTCTTTCTTTCATTAGTAAAAATTACAATACTTGATACACTAATGTACTTTCAAAATCAGAGTTACTAAATACAAGTTTCATTACTTATGGAAAAATCTAATGTAGATATTGAAATTTGTTAATGCTCAGAAACAATATTATAAAAGGAACATCTCTCTTTGATTATATCTTCCTGCAATTCCTCAACTTCTTTTATAGTAAAATTTACAGCACTTGGGGCTTAAATGCAACTTCAATTCATAGTTCTTCATTACTTGTGGAAAAATCTAATGGAGATGCTGGTTGAGTGTTTTTACTGGGAAATTTTTCTTCAAGCTGTTACTAAGGTATCTAGACTCATTCCATTTTAGGACACTGCCCTATTCAACATATTACCTCCTTGGTAACTGAAAAAGTAAACAGCAGTGGGGAATGTACACAAGATATTTAACCTCTTCACAGCAGTGTCATACACCATTTCTATTTTATTCTATTGTCTAGAAATAGTTATATTCTTTCATAATTCCCTCTTTCTAGAGTCAACACTACAATATGAAATAGAACAAAAATCTTTGAGGTCATCTGCGTTTCACTGCAAAAATCTCTTTCTTTTTTTTAATTAAAAAATTGGTTTAGCTGTGTAAACTTAAATAAGTTAAAATATTCAAATAAAATCTATTGCAACATTTAAGAAATTAATTTGTGCTCTAAGATATTGCATACAGAACTATATAAATCCTCTGATGAAAAATATCCTTGATTTGTGGTGTAACTGGTTTTGTTTCTTATTGGAGGAAAAAGTGAGAAATGATCTTTGAGAAGAACTGTGGCACAGAGGAGAGAAGCAAAATTTAATTTGTTATTTTGTAGGATGGTTGGAGAATTGTGTGTTCCAGTTCTTCTTACATAAATCTTCTAGTGTTTTTAAAAATCTATGGTGTTCAGTATCTGAAACAGTATATATATATAACAACGTTTCAGCACCATACACTCATTTAGAAAATGAGATTTAAGGTTCCCAAATTGTCCAACACTATGAAAGACAAACACAGTGTGTGCCCTTGCATATCACTGGGGATCATCACAGTCTATTAATCTGGCAGATAGTTCATCAGTTATGCCTCTTGTTCTCTTCTGAGATGCCACATCTATAATGCAAATATGTGTGCTCATATTCAAGCTTATCTCCATCCTATAGTTTATTTTTCTTAATTCAGCATTACTCTATGCCTCTGATTTTAGGTGAGAAACACTTTCAGCTTTGGAACATATTAATTCCATTTAGATAATGTTTATATTGTAAAAAATGGGTTTGACCTATGATGCTATTTATTCCCAAGGAGATGTGAGCATACTAGCAAGGAGTGGAGTCACATTTCAGATGAAACCATAGCATTTACAATGGGCATTAGAAAAGTCAGTGATCATTAAGGTGTTGATCTGGCAACAAAGTCAAGAAGAGGTAATAAGCTCTATAGAAATAACTCACATCCCTTCTAGAGAGAAATATTTAATAACGTTTTAAAAATATAGAGAGCATCTTTCCCCCAACATGGTATTGTTCTGAATGGACTAATCACACATAGACAGGAGCCCAAGTTCACAGTGGGCAAGACCTCGTAAAGACATCAACTCCCAGATAGTTTATAATCTATTGGCACAAACATCTCAGTGACACTTAGTTACTAATACAGAATTTAACTCTGTCCAAGGAAGCTCACAAAAGAATCACTGTGGAAGATCATTTTCTATAACATGAGCAAATGGTATTGAGGATCATTAAAATTAGAAGGGAGAGTAGGGACTAGAACATTCTGAGAAAAAAAAAAGCTTGTATGAAATACTCATTTACTGAAAAAAGACACTTTTATATTTGATTTAAATTATTTTTACAAGTATGGGTTGAAAAAGGCCTGTTGTAGTCTGTTTTAGCTGTGGTAACAACATACCATAGATTGAGTGACTAATAAAAAATAAATGTTGATTTCTTACAGATCTGCAGGCTTGCAGCCTGAGATCAGGATGCAATCAAAGTTGTGTTCTAGGGGATATTCTCTTTCCAGGTTGCAGACTGTTCACTGCTTGTTGTATATTTCAATAGCAGAAAAAGTAAGAGCACTTTATGTGATTCCTTTTATAAGGGTGCTAGTCCCATTCATGAGGGCTCTACCTTGATGACTTAATTACCTCCCAAAGGCCCCACATCCTAATACTATCATCACATTGAAATTTAAGATTTAAATGTATGAATTCTATGAGGCACAAACATTCAATCCATTGCAAGGCCCAGCACTCAGACAACTGCCTTTCTGTGTTAATTATGGAAATGCAAAGCATGGCTGGGAATTGGAAATGCTTCCAATATACCTGAAATATATATTTACATATGTAACATAAATTTAAAAGGTCCTTATACTGCATTAAAACCTCAACAGCATCTTTCTTCATTAAGCGTTTTTGTTTGTTTGTTTTGTTTCTGTGGTTCACATAAAAAATTAGAAAACAATTTTCCCCTATGCTCCCCACCCAGCATATCTTTTAAAAAAAGTGATTTTAAATTTAAATTTATACCTACCAAGTAGAGAGATATTCATATTATTTACAAAGCCCCACAGTAGAAAATCCATTCAGGCCTCCCCAGTGATGGAGGAAAAGGATAGAAAATTGTGTGGAAGACGAAGGACAGAAAATCGGTTCCTTGGTACTGAGTCCAGCTAAGCGTACTCCAAAGTTGTTGGTTTTTTGTTGTTTTTTTTTTCTTCCCACTTCTTTAGCACTAAACCACCTCAACTATTCTGGCCTGGAGCAAAAATTCCTGGGTAAGTCTGACCACCAGTCTTTGGAAGTCCATTTCAATAAGGCCATCAATAGTTTCTTCTAAAAGGCTTTTCTATGTTTGTTCTTGGTATTATCACAGTCCTCTTTCAATTCTTTGAGAAGAGAAGAAGTCACCCAGTTAGGTTTCCTATCCAATCCTACCCAACAACAAAAACAACAACAACAAAAAGGTGAGAGGTAGATACGTGGCCATCTGCAAAGACCACCAGCTAATGATATTCTTCATGGGCAAGGTCCTCTTGAAGGCATAGCTGCATTGAGGAACTTGCACAGTCCCAGAATCTTTTGCAGCAGCGTAAAGGAGGTCAGTTCAGTACCTGAAAATAAGGTTTTCTTGATTTTCCTCATGATAAGTCCATGTTTGCTGTATACAAGCCTCAATTTCCTCCTGTAATGACCTATGTGTCACTCCCTAATCTACCGCTGTCCTTTCAATGTAATTGTCTTCTCACTGAGCAGAGCTAACACGTTGTCCTACTTGTACTACAGCAGTTGGATTTTACTCTGCCTCACCATAGTCCCAAGTAGCTTGCCAATCTTGTGGCTAGACACTTGGTGACCCCAAAACGTTGGGCCTTTAGTTGTTGGAATAAATGGGAACAATTTTATTTTTTCAACTTTATTTTTGTTAAGACTATTTATTTGCCTAGATGGCTTGATAACACTTTTGGGTGATGGCTGAGGGGTCTATATGCAAAATTAAGTCAAAAAGCCCCTTGGTTGTTTTACATTTAAACCTCAGTGTGAATTCAGAGAGCTCATTGGTTATGATATGAGATGGGGATATTTGGCAGTTTACCTTGCTTTGCTTTACCTAGAATCCTCTCACAACTCTGTCTTGTTCATGGTTATTGACCTTTCAATTTGTCATATACCTCTATTATTTTTCTTTTTATATTGTCTTCTCTGATTTCTTTATTCACTCATTTGCTAAATAAACTTTACTCTTAGAAAAATTCCTTTCTTTATCTACGAAGCTACTTTCAATTATCTCATTCATTCTAGTGGTTTTTTACCGTTACTTATATGGATGGATCACAGATCAAAATACTAATCCTTAATGTTCTACCAAGTCTCAGTGCTGTAATCACAATTTGTTACTGGAAAATTTTACCTGAATGCAAACCATGTTTCAAATAACAACCAAATTTATAATTTTTCAATAACAACCGAAATTATAATTTTGTTTCAAAATAATCTTATTCACTGAAGTTTTATTAATATTCAAACACAGTTTCAAATACTTCAGCTTCTTTTTATATTTTTTAATCTAAGGACTATAGATTTTTCCTTAAGAACAGCTATCCCACATGTCCTGTGATTTATCTTCTCATCATCACTATCCTAGATGATACCTATAGAGCACCCTGAAAGAATGTTGCAACTGTTTCTAAACTTCTGTTTTTCCAATGACAAACACTAGATCATTGATATAGCTTGTCCCTGCTCAAATCTCATGTTGAATTATAATCCTCGATGCTGGAGATAGGGCCTGGTGTTTGGGTCATGGGGGTGGATCCCTCATGGTTTAGTGCTATCTTCTTGATAGTGAGTGAGTTCTTGCAAAATTTAGTTGTTTAAATGTGTGTTATCAGGGGAATATGCCCCCATTATTTCAACGTAGGTTCTTTCTATTTTCCGTAAGTGTCAGCCAGCTGAGAAATAAACAGAAAGAGTACAAAGAGAGGAATTTTACAGCTGGGCCACTGGGGGTGACATCACATATCAGTAGGACCATGATGCCCACCTGAGGCTCAAACCAGCAAGTATTTTATTAAGGGTTTCAAAAGGCGAGGAGGTGTAAAACAGGGAGTAGGTACAAAGATCGCATGCTTCAAAGGGCAAAAAGCAGAACAATGATCACATGATTCTGAGGGAACAGGAAAAAGGAAAAGCAGAGCTACTGATAAGGGTCTATGTTCAGCTGTGCACATATTGTCTTGATAAATGTCTTAAACAACAGAAAACAGGGTTTGAGAGCAGAGAACCAGTCTGACTACAAATTTACGATGGCAGAGTTTTTTCCCGACCCTAGTAAGCCTGAGGGTACTGCAGGAGACCAGGGCATATCTCAGTCCTTATCTCAACCGCATAAGACTGACACTCCCAGAGCAGCTGTTTACAGACCTCCCCCAGGGATGCATTCCTTTCCCAGGGTAATATTAATATTGCTTGCTAGGAAAAGAATTTAGCGGTATCTCTCCTACTTGCACATCCGTTTAAAGGCTCTCTGCAAGAAGACAAATATGGCTGTTTTTGCCCAACCCCGCAGGCAGTCAGAACTTATGGTTGTCTTCCCTTGTTCCTTAAAAATCACTGTTATTCTGTTCTTTTTCAAGGTGCACAGATTTCATATTGTTCAAACACACATGTTTTACAATCAATTTGTACAGTTAACACAATTATCACAGTGGTCCTGAGGTGACTTACATCTTCAGCTTACTAAGATAACAGGATTAAGAGATTAAGACAGGATTAAGAGATTAAGGCAGGCATAAAAAATTAAAAAAGTATTATTTGGGAACTGATTAATGTCCATATTAAAATGAAATCCTCACACTTTATGTTCCTCTGCTGCGGCTCCAGCCGGTCCCTCCGTTCGGGGTCCCTGACTTCCTGAAACATTGTGTGACACCTCACTCCACCTCTCTCTCTCTCCCTCTCTCACTCCTGCTGTGTCCATGTGATGTGCCTGCTCCCCCTTTGCCTTCTGCAATGATTGTAAGCTCTCTGAGTCCTCCCCAGAAGCCAAGCAGATGCTAGCACCATGCTTCCCTTAAGTCTGCAGAACCATAAGCCAAGTAAACCTCTTTTCTTTATAAATCACTCAGTATCAGGTATTTATTTATAGCAATGCAAGAACTGCCTAATACAATCATAAATGTGAATTCTCACATTATACAGCCCCAATCATATTTCTACTCAATTCAGAAAAGTGTCATAATTCTACTCCATACTGACCTAGTTATAATACTCTTTTTCAGCATTTAATATTTTCTTTTTTACATCTATTATTTCAAACCCCACAGACTCATACTTGTATAATATTCTGCATATTATTCCTTAATTTGAACTCTTTGTTCTACACATAATAATATTTGTATCTGCCAAATATATCTATTACCTAAGGCCCATCACTACCATTAATCTTGCCTCATAGTCATTCTGGCAAGCATTCTTTCCTTACACATTATGAGAAAATACTAGGAAAATATTTTCTTCCATTAAATTATATTAGTTACAAATTTTACCAAAATTTGTTTTAGTCTTTTCTTCATTTGTGTAGTTTAAAGATAATATGTACCTGAATCATAGTTGTGCAACTATTAAAGAAAACAGTTTGGTGCAGGTAGAGGCAAGGATTAGGTGACTAAGCATTGCTTTCTTTCTCTATTTAACTTCAGGTTTTCAGGTACCACAGATAAATGCAGACCTAAAACTCATTGCTTTACAAGACACTTAATAAGAGAAAAATTTCCCCATCTTGTAAGATTTGGAAAAGCTGTCTTCCTTTGCCTAATGGAGATTCCAAATGTAGGACATCAAGACTCAGAAGTAATACAGTAAGAGAACCATTACAACTTTGTGGGACCCAGAATGCCAAAATATACCAAATGCTTTGGTAATGTAGACCCTTTTCATGAAATAACTATGGATATTCCACGAACTTAGCATGTCTTTTTGTACAGATTAGAAAGACTTAGTATAGAACAATGTAAACATACACAAAAGATGACTTCTAATGTTTTAGTTTTTAATTTTAAAATTCAGAATCTTGATTTATAAAATGGTTATCTCACACTTTTCAAAGATTGCATCTCACATCTACTCACTTGACCTCAGCTCAAGACATGCTCACTAATTTAGTATCAGTGACAATACCCATCTATTGCATAATGGTTTGTGATACATATCCTGATTATTTTCTAGAATGCATTTTCTCTGTTGTCTGTATTTAGAAGTTTCTGCTTATCATTTCTTCAGTGAACACTTAAGTCAGTTAAAATAAGTTCCTCTATTGAGGGCCTCATACATGCCAGTATCTGCTAGCAGATGTATAAATTGGTGCACCTGTTTTATAAAATTGTTTGGTAATATCTACTAAAGCTAAACATATATAAACTCATGACTTACCAATATGAAAATTGAATATACTCTTAACAGAAATGAGTGCCTATGGCTCTAAAAGACAAGAAAAAGAATACAGCAGCAGGAACTCAGCACTATCTGCCTGGAGATAGAGACCTGTTTATTGGTGGCCATGGTCCTCAAACACCAGTAGCTTCGGCACATAGGTCTATCTTCTGGAATGACCAGGCATCCCTACATAGGTCAGAGTCTTCCTGTACAGGCACAGGGCCCTAAGGCTGCACAGGTGCCTGTGTTCCAGTCTGCAGTTGTGTTCAAATCAAGACATTGAGTGTGCTTCTGCTAAGGCAGTGGTTCCTGTAATTTTTGCAGACATCGATATCACTTGAAGAGCTTGTTAAACTGCAGATCAATGAGTCCTGCAACCAGCAGCCCTGATATTTACATTGGAGGCATATATGCTGCTGGTCCAGGAGCCACACTTTGGGAATTATGGCATTAAACAGTGTGGTTGCGTACTTACTGCTTACATTTAATTATAAATGGTGACCCATCTTCCCAATTTAGTTCCAGAAAAACAGTATTTATCCATTAAATATTGTAGTGCATGATTTATGACAGTTGAAGAATGAACAAATAACATGGTTCTGTCACAAATTCCTGCAAGCTGGTTACTGATGTGCTTTTAGCAATCCCTTCCACCCTCCCCATGGCTGGAGCTACCAGGCTACATAACTCTGGCTGCAAGCACCACTTCCATTTACCCCCTGTGCCATAGAAATACTGCCATTTTCCATGTGTGTCATAGTGGGGAAAATTTAGAAAGATTGTGTTAAATAATCAACATTGTTATAATGAGGGGCAAACTCGATCGTATGCCTTGATAACCCATAAGATATCATGATTTAACACTAAACCATACTGTTTTTTACAAACATTGATGCAAACTTAACAACAAAAAATAAACTTTACCTATCACCTATAACAATCTCAAATTGAAAATAATTAAGATTTATATATATATGCGAATAGATATCTAAACAATCAGATATTTCATACCACTGATAAGAAATGCCTCATGTGGAAATATGATGTCTCTCACACAGATGATGTAAAAATAAAACATTCCATGATCATGGAGAGGAAAAATCAATATCGTGAAAATGGCCATATTGCCCAAAGTAATTTGTAGATTCAATGCTATTTCCATCAAGCTACCATTGGCTTTTCTCACATAAGTAGAAAAAGCTACCTTAATTTTCATATGAAACCAAAAAAGAGCCTATATAGCCAAGACAATGCTAAGCAAAAAGAACAAAGCTGGAGGCATCACGCTAACTGACTTCAAACTATACTACTAGGCTACGGTAACCAAAACAGCATGATACTGGTACCAAAAGAGATATATAGACCAATGGAACAGAAAAGAGGCCTCAGAAATAATGTCACACATCTACCACAATCTGACCCTTGACAAACCTGACAAAAACAAACAATGGGGAAAGGATTCCCTATTTAATAAATGGTGTTGGGGAAAGTGGCTAGCCACATGCAGAAAACTGAAACTGGACCTCTTCCTTACACTTTCTACAAAAATTAACTCAAGATAGATTAAAGATTTAAATGTAAGACCTAAAACCATAAAAACCCTAGAAGAAAACCTACACAATACCATTCAGGACATAGGCATGGGCAAAGACTTCATGACTAAAACACTAAAAACAATGGCAATGAAAGCCAAAATGGACAAATGGGATCTAATTAAACTAAAGAGCTTCTGCATAGCAAAAGAAACTATCATCAAAGTTAACAGGCAACCTACCGAATGGGAGAAAATTTTTGCAATCTATCCATCTGACAAAGGGCTAATATCCAGAATCTATAAGGAACTTATACAAATGTACAAGAAAAACACAAACAACCCCATCAAAAAGTGGGCTAAGGACATGCACAGGTACTTTTCAAAAGAAGACATTTATGTGGCCAAAAAACATGAAAAAAAGCTCATCATCACTGGTCATTAGAGAAATGCAAATCAAAACCACAATGAAATACCATTTCACACCAGTTAGCATGGTCAGGAAACAACAGATACTGGAGAGGATGTGGAGAAATATGAACGCTTTTACACCGTCGGTGGGAGGGTAAATTAGTTCAACCATTGTGAAAGACAGTGTGGTGATTCCTCAAGGGTCTAGAACTAGAAATACCATTTGACCCAGCCATCCCATTACTGGGTATATACTCAAAGGATTGTAAATCATTCTACCATAAAGACACATGCACACATATGTTTAGTGCAGCACTATTCACAATAGCAAAGACTTGAAACCAAACTAAATGCCTATCAATGTTAGACTGGATAAAGAAAATGTGGCACATATATGCCATGGAATACTATGCAGCCATAAAAAAGGATGAGGTCATGTCCTTTGCAGGGACATGTTTGAAGCTGGAAACCATCATTCTCAGCAAACTAACACAGGAACAGAAAACCAAATACCGCATGTTGTCACTCATAAGTGGGAGTTGAACATTAAGAACACATGGGCACAGGGAGGGAAGCATCACACACTAGGGCCTGTCAGGGGGTAAGGGTCAAAGGGAGGGATAGCATTAAGAGAAATACCTAATGTAGATGATGGGTTGACGGGCGCAGCAAACCACCATGGCGCATGTATACCTATGTAACAAACCTGCACATTCTGCCCATGTATCCCAGAACTTAATGTATTAAAAAAAAAGAAACAAAGATTGCATACTATATAATGGCATTTACATGAATTACTCGAGCAGAAAATTGTAGTGATTGTCTTTGGAAAGTATTGCATGAATAATCCACAAAAGAGTTTTCTGGAATGTTGGAAATTTACATTTTGATCTGGTTGGTGGTTGCACAAGTATACTGATTTTTTGGTTAAAAATGAATTGTATATTAAACAATTTCTCCTCTTCAAGAGCTTAGAGAATACGAGGGATATAAATATATTTATGTTTTTCTTTTTGCCTGTGACTGAGTAATAATTGACAAACATTTTCTCACAAGTCCTTATCTACGGGGAAGGTATTACTGGTCACATTTTTAAGGTAGGGAATTGAGATGTCTAGTACCTTACATGAAGTAGTGAGGCTAAGGTAGAAATTCAGGTTTTTCTTCCTCCAAAATCCCTGTATTTTAATCATTATGCTGTATTATTTCTCTGCAGATAGTTTTATGTTTATTATTATAATTAATAATTTTAAATGGGTGCCATTATAAAAGGCAGAGTTTCTGTCAGATTCATCTTTGTGGCCCTATTGTGCAGCACAGTTTTCAGCACAGAATAACCACTTAGTATTACTTGAATAATAGTTGAACGGCTGTATACCTATGAGGTAATTTATAAATGAATATTATATGTTTTTAACATTATTACTTATATAATATTATTTTCATTATATTGTTATTTATTTTATTTTGATCATTTTATTCTAAATTCTTTTAAAGATTCCAATTTAATGTGTTTTGACTCCCATGTTATGCTGAAAAATATTAAAATAAATTTAATTGAAAATAATTACACCTATATGAAGAATTGTGTAAGATCAATACGCATTAAGCGAACACATTTATGAAAAAAACATTATGTTTTGAGAAAGTACTAACTCTTTTGCTCTTACAGATTTATGAGAATGTTTAAATCATTGTATTTTGGAAAATAATAATTTACCTAAACATTTTATATCTAAATACTTTCTCTTTGAAATGGATGGCAGCTGGAATCCAGCTGTCAAAGAAAAATTAATGCCAGTTACTGAGAAGGCAGAAAAACTATATTTTAAATAGAAAATATACTTTCCTCTCTGCTGAAAAACAATTATTATCGCTGCATTGAAGTTTGATTCACTTGACATTGGACAATTTTGCAGCAGGACACTCATCATCAGAATGTGGGTACCTAACACAAAAGTCTGCATATTGGAATGTAAAAACCTATTACCATGGTCTTTGGTACATGCATTATCGCTAGTAATAAATAGCTACATTCCTCTTCAACCTTATTTTCATTTTAAGAATTTCCTAATGAAACACCAAGAAACACCAATCCAAATTATTTCTCATTTGGATGTATTTTTTGCAAATTCATTGAAGAATAATTTCTGCACAATTAGCTGTACATATTTAAAGTGAACATTTTGATGGGTTTTCACATATGCATACATTCATGGAACCAAAATTCCAATAAAAATACATTTTCATCACACCAAACACGTTAATATTCCTCATGTCTTTAGATTCTGTCCATATGCGACCATTGACTGGCTTTCTGTTATAGAGAGAACTCTATTGTGTATACATCTATATAAAGGATATTACACAGTACATACATATTTTGTCTAGATATTTTGCTCATCATAGTGATTTAATACTCATCCGTGTTGTTGCATGTCAATAATTCATTGCTTTTATTAATAAGTTTCCATTGTATAGCTATGTAATAACTTATCCATTCATTTGTAAATAAAAATTTAGTTTTAGTTAAAACAATACTCATAATATAGCTAATGAAATAATTATTAAATATTTTATACATTATTTTAGTGTTTACTAGGCATTTATAAATTTAAGCAGATGAAATCAATATCTTATTCATTTTATAACTTGACATTTTCAGAGTATCTCTCCTGTGTGAGAAAGTGTTCAACAACCTAAGTATACAACAGGAAGCATAATGCAAAATTCTCACTCTCATGGAATAAACTTTGGTGAGAGGAGGGACTACACAGATCTGTGCATACAAATCCAAATGAGCAATAGTAGTACAGGTGCTAAGAAGGAAATAAGAGTAAGTATGTGCCAGAGACTAACTAAAATAGAAAGATGTGAGCAGGCTTTTAAATAATATGGGTGGGGCAGGTCTCTCAGATATCCGCTTTGAGATGAGACATAGTTGACGAGAAGGAACCAGTCATGGGAAAAACCAGTGGAAGAGTCTTCCTAACACAAGCCATAGTGAATATGGCAAGCAAATGATATACAGACAAATAAGCAGGGAGAAGGAGTGGTCTCTTGCGTTGGAATATACTGAACCATTGACAAATTTGAAGGGAGAGTTTGGAAATGTGGATTGCACGCAGTTATGTTTAGCCATGAAAGCCATAGGTAATAATTTTGGTTTGATGTGTTTATTTGTTTTAAAACTAAAAAAATTATGTGATCTGGTTTGTAAAATAGCATTTTGGCTACTAAGTGGATAATGAGGGTAAATTTTGAATCAAAATTGAGTGTTACAATATTATTGTAGTGCCACCAGTGAGAGTGGAGGTTGCTTTTAAAAATCTGGAGACATACCAGAGTGGGAGAATTTAAAATTTGCCACAGTATTCACTGATGTATTCAATGTAAATGGGGTGGGGTTATTGAGGAAAAAAGGTTGAATCAGGAATGATTCATAGTTATTTGGCCTCAGAATGAGCTGAGACCCACTGAGAGCAAGAATAGACAAGAAAGATTTTGGAATGGGAAAATAGAAAATGCAAATTTGAATATATTATATTTAACATTATTTTTGACATGCAAACAATAAACTTTTTTATGTTGGATAATGGATATAAGAAACCCAAGATTATAAAAGTGACCAACACTAAAGATGCAAATGTAACATTTATCAGCAAATATATATATACATATATTTATACACATGCACATATACACATATGCAAAGCTAGGTCTGCTTTCAGAAATTCCAATATTCTAAGGTGTGTCAGAGAAAGAAGAAAAGTCAAATGAGAATGTAAATAGTGGCAGTTAAGAATAATACACAGCCAAGTACAATGCTGTGCAAGATTGGTGATCCTGACAAAAGCAATTTGAGTAGTAGATTTGAAAGATGACCTGAAGATTCAAAAGTAAATGTAATGAAGGTATTCTTTTCAAGAAGATTCATGCAAAGTACACTTATATGCTAATAAAAATGAGCCAGAGGAAAGGAGAAGTCAACATTAGAGATGAAGGAGGGCAGAGCTGTAGAAAAGCATTTCTTGAGAAAGCAAGATCGAATGGGTTCCAAGACACAAGTAGAAGGATTTGTCTTTGGTAGGACAGGGTCACATTTCCATTGTAATAGAAGGAAAGAGAGATTATATAATTTATAATATTAATTTTATAATTAATACACCATGGAATTTTTCCCATATCCTTCCATGTTGAATAACATCCGTTGTAAACCCTGGTTTTCTTCTTAATTGATTTTCAAGATCTAAGGGAAGAACATTTTGGAAAGTTTAAGAAATAAGAAAAAAAGAATAGTGGGCCGGGCACAGTGGCTGACGCCTGTAATCCCAGCACTTTGGGAGGCCAAGGCGGGCGGATTACTTGAGGTCGGGAGTTTGAGACCAGTCTGACCAACATGGAGAAACCCCATCTCTACTAAAAATACAAAATTAGCCGAGTGTGGTGGCACATGCCTGTAATCCCAGCTACTCGGCTGAGGCAGGAGAATCGCTTAAACCCGGGAGGCGGAGGTTGCGGTGAGGGGAGATTGCGCCATTGCACACCAGCCTGGGCAACAAGAGCGAAATTCTGTCTAAAAAAAAAAAAAAAAAGTAGACATTAGTAAAAATAATAAATAGTGAAGGTTTCTACTGAAAGATTTCTTTCTTGTTTTTTTTTTTTTTTTTGACTGAAAATTTTTTTAATGCATCTCAGGGGAATCTGTGTGATGTTTTGATCACAGTTCTCCCATCCAAGCATTAACCAGGCCCGACCCTGATTAGCCCACAAGATCGGAGGAGATCGGGCACGTTCAGGGTAGTATGCCCTTAGCGTTGATTACACTTCTATAATCAATTTAAAACATTTCTTAATAATATATTAACCAAATTGAAAATAATTTAAGTCAATCATTTAGCTTTCTAATCATACCTCCAAGGTGACCTTACGTGACAAGATTAGTGAAAGTCGGAGCTGCCTTTCTGCTTGTTCCCCTGGAATCCCCTCAGTTTTACAAAGCCAGTGTCCTTTATTTATTGCTCAGTGTCCTTTGCTGACACTAGTACACTCAACTGCCTGCTCCCAGAAACCACAGGAAATTGCCACAAGCAGAAGTCACTTCGACTTTGGGTAACTTATTTTACCCTCTTTCCTTCAAATCCTAACATAGCTGTACATGCACAAATACACACACACACACACAAACTTGTTAGATTCCTGCAAGTATAAATAATAAATGTTGTACATGTGACTCATTTAAAAATATATCCATGAGATTTTAATACAAGAATGCTTGTTTTTAGCAAAGTTTTGTTCCATATATTATGCTTTTTATTTTTCTTTTATTTTATGTATTTATTTATTTTTGAGATGGAGTCTCTCTCTGTTGCCCTGGCTGGAGCGCAGTGGCACTATCTGGGTTCACTGCAACCTCTGCCTTCTGGGTTCAAGAGATTCACCTGCGTCAGTGTACTAAGTTGCTGGTACCACAGGTGCATGCCATTACGCACAGCTAATTTTTGTAATTTTGATAGAGACGGGGTTTCACCATGTTGATCAGGCTGATCTCAAACTGCTTTAATATCAAGTGATCTGCCTGCCTCGGCCTCCAAGAGTGCTGGGATTACAGGTGTGAGCCACCCGTGCCCTGCCAAAATTCTGTGTCTTTAATTAAACTAAGAATGACTAATTTTAGACTACCAAATTTTATAGTGTGTATATGCACATTAAGACTTAGGCTGGATACAGTGGCTTATGCCAGTAATCAGTGAACATTGAGAGGCCAAGGTGGAAGGATTACTTAAAATCAGAAGTTCAAGACAGCCTGGGCAACATAGTGAGACCGTGTCTCTACAGGTGGCATGCACCTGTAGTCCCAGCTACTCAGGAGGTTGAGGTAGGGAGATCACTTCAGCTGTAATGCAGCCAGGGTGACAGAATAAGACCACGTCTCAAAAAAAATCAATATAAAAGATTTTAACCTAGAAATGTGCCATATCTTGTTTTCCAATTAAGTACTGCTGGGAAATTGTAAGACTATCTTTTTCAAATTGCATGAATTTATTGGGCAAAATTATTAATGGAAACTTTTTATTATCAAATTTGATTGTTTTAATTTGATATCTAACTTATTATACAACTAGAGTTGTGCAAGTTATATAATTTCAAATTAAAATATATTGCATAAATTTACATATTACAATATCTAGGTTTACACCTCTATTGATTGCTATAAATATTCTATAGATTTTATATAAAATAGTGGGAAATAAGGCCCTAAATTTTGATAATAAAATGATATACTTAATAAAATATCACTAATAGCTGAGGTTGTCATCAAAAAGCCATGACATGGATTTTAAACAGGTCATATTCCATATCCCAAACTAGCTAGATAATTACTCTAACTGTGCATGGTATTCCTATATTCTCATGTATAATTTGCATCAGAAAACATTTTAATGTTCACGAAAATAAATTTATTTTGCAAAATAAATACAATTTTATTTTTAGGGTTGATTTGAAACAAGCTATTTGATAAGTAAATATAAAACAATTATATATTTTATATGCATGCAGTGCTCATCTTAAAAGCACTGATTCACTTAAAAATACAAACTGAATCACTGAAAGAGGAAGTAAAATTGTCCCTATTTGCAGATGACATGATTGTATATTTAGAAAACCCCATCGTCTCAACCCCAAATCACCTTAAGCTGGTAAGCAGCTTCAGCAAAGTCTCAGGATACAAAATCAATGTGCAAAAATCACAAGCATTCTTATACACCAATAACAGACAAACAGAGAGCCAAATCATGAGTGAACTCCCATTCACAATAGCTTCAAAGAGATTAAAATACCTAGGAATCCAACTTACAAGGGATGTGGAGGACCTCTTCAAGGAGAACTACAAACCACTGCTCAATGAAATAAAAGAGGACACAAACAAATGGAGGAACATTCCATGCTCATGGATAGGAAGAATCAATATTGTGAAAATGGCCATACTGCCCAAGGTAATTTATAGATTCAACGCCATCCCCATCAAGCTACCAATGACTTTCTTCACAGAATTGGAAAAAACCACTTTAAAGTTCATATGCAACCAAAAAAGAGCCCGCATTGCCAAGTCAACCCTAAGCCAGAAGAACAAAGCTGGAGGCATCACGCTACCTGACTTCAAACTATACTACAAGGCTATAGTAACCAAAACAGCATGGTACTCTTACCAAAACAGAGATATAGACCAATGGAACAGAACAGAGCCCTCAGAAATAATACCACACATCTACAACCATCTCACCTTTGACAAACCTGACAAAAACAAGAAAAGGGGAAAGATTCCCTATTTAATAAAAGGTGCTGGGAAAACTGGCTAGCCATATGTAGAAAGCTGAAACTGGATCCTGGATCCCTTCCTTACACCTTATACAAAAATTAATTCAAGAAGGATTAAAGACTTAAATGTTAGACCTAAAACCATAAAAACCCTAGAAGAAAACCTAGGCAATACAATTCAGGACATACGCATGGGCAAGGACTTCATGCCTAAAACACCAAAAGCAATGGCAACAAAAGCCAAAATTGACAAATGGAATGTAATTAAACAAAAGAGCTTCTGCAAAGCAAAAGAAACTACCATCAGAGTGAACAGGCAACCGACAGAATGGGAGAAATTTTTTGCAATCTACTCATCTGACAAAGGGCTGTTATCCAGAATCTACAAATAACTCAAACAAATTTACAAGAAAAAAAACAAACAACCCCATCAGAAAGTGGGCAAAGGATATGAACAGACACTTCTCAAAAGAAGACATTTATGCAGCCAACAGACACATGAAAAATTGCTCATCACTGGCCATCAGAGAAATGCAAATCAAAACCACAATGAGACACCATCTCACACCAGTTAGAATAGCGATCATTTAAAAGTCAGGAAACTACAGGTGCTGGAGAGGATGTGGAGAAATAGGAATACTTTTACACCGTTGGTGGGACCGTAAACTAGTTGAACCATTGTGGAAGACAGTGTGGTGATTCCTCAAGGGTCTAGAACTAGAAATACCATTTGACCCAGCCATCCCATTACTGGGTATATACCCAAAGGATTATAAATCATGTTGCTATAAAGACACATGCACTCTTATGTTCATTGTGGCACTCTTCACAATAGCAAAGACTTGTAACCAACCCAAATGTCCATCAATGATAGACTGGATTAAGAAAATGTGGCACATATACACCATGGAATAATATGCAGCCATAAAGAACGACGTGTTCATGTCCTTTGCTGGACATAGATGAAGCTGGAAACCATAATTCTGAGCAAACTATTGCAAGAACAGAAAAACAAACACCACATGTTCTCACTCATAGGTGGGAATTGAACAATGAGAACACTTGGACACAGGAAGGGGAACATCATACACCTGGGACTGTCATGGGGTGGGGGGAGGTTGGAGGGATAGCACTGGGAGATATACCTAATGTAAATGACGAGTTAATGGGTGCAGCACACCAACATGCACATGTATACATATGCAACAAACCTTCACGTTGTGCACATGTACCCTAGAACTGAAAGTATAATAAAATAATAATAATAATAATAAATACAAACTGATTTTAATAATGTAAAGACATGGCTATAGTATTAATACTTCTTTTTTAAAACATAAGTTGGAATTGTTCTGCTTTGATTCATATGTTTATGTTTCACAGAATGGAGCTGTTGAAGACATAATATTTTATTTTATTATAATCAGCATTCACTTAAGCTTGCTTTTTGTTACAGTATCAAAATTTTCCAATCAGACTTAACTTTCAAAATAAAACAACTATCCATTCATGTGCTTCATTTTTGCATAAACAGTTTAGTAAAATTTGAATTTATCTTTTTTATATTTGTAAACAATAAAGTATTTATTTCAAAATTACTTGATAAATTCCTGAAGAGAGAAATAAGCAACTATGCCTTTTAACCTTTTCCCTAATGAGGTAGTATCTTGATAAACCAACCTGGCAGTTACTCAACTTTTTTTCTTAAGTAGTTAAAAATCACTCAATGAATAGTTAAAGGAATTGAATATATTACATATTTTCAACATCTGGAGCATAATTTTAACATGAGTTCACAAAAATAGTTCTCTATAAGGAATACAATTTTTCTGATTTTGACATTTTGATTACCTTGACAAAATTACTGGTGTGCATGTCTATGTCTTTGAAATCATGGCAACTAGGTTATTTTCTATTCCACCATTGTACCCATAGATTAAAACTATCTCTGTTAGCATTTGGTGGTTAATTAATAGCATATATACCAGCATATATACCACATATATCGAATAATAATTATACAATACATATGTAAATGTTGGTGTATATGCTGGTATTACACATACTCACACACAAGCACACATATAGCGACTGAGAAAATTGGCTTCAAATTCACAGAGAATTTGGTTTCACCACTTGCCTTGGCTTCCGTCATTGTGGTTAATGAAGATAATATCCAACAGGCGGAGAGATCCATCGACAAAATATTTATATACCCCTAGTATAAATTTCAGTTTATTGTCAGAACCACACCCATAATTTGTGCAGCCTAGGCATCTCTATTCAGATTTGTCTGTATGAGTTTTAAAAGACAGGATAAAAAAACAGTGCTTATTGTATCTCCTTTAAAGTTTTTTTGAATTTAATAAGCATCAATATTTGCCTGTACCTGTTTATTAGCCTAGCCTTTTTAAGCAAATTCCCACAATTCATCATTACTAATCCAATGTAAATATTACCTTCAAATAAATATTTGTTTCACCAACTCTTCCCACGTTATGGCCCTTATGCCCAGGCCGAATTTTCTTTTCTTTGGGGTCCCACAGTGCTTTGTTCATAGCCATGTAGAGCAGCAATTACTTGCTCACAGATCTGTCTAATAGGCCAAATTCTTCTACAGCAGGGAGCATATGCTATTTCCTCTGATTATTCCCAAGTCTCTGTCAATGTTTATTGACTATGCAAGAATACTAAATTGTTTGCAACCATAACTGGAAGGGGAATGGCAATTTTCAAACTTAATCATAGCTGATCCTCACTATAAAGATAAGCAGATTTACCAAAAACCACAAAATTAATTGTACTGTTTTCTAAAATATTATTAGTAACCACATTAAAACCTTCAAAATACTCCTGATGAAAATGCCAAAATAGCACAATTTATTATGCAGTTTATTGCATAATATGCAAAGCCATATTAGTAAATATGAATACAAGTGCCTGTCTCATTTCATCATTTCAAACAAATTATCACTTTGCATTTCAAATTTGTGTTCATCAAGTAATGCAATAATGATAAGCACTTGGAATTTGAACATGAGTACTAATCAGTGGATTTTTTTTCAAAGACACAACATCATTTGAATTTGTCACATTTCAACACATTCAGTAAAAACAGAACAATGTCCAATAATGAAAAATTTACTGTGCATAATATTCAATTGCTACAATTCTTTGTCAGAAGTCATACTTCCGAAATCACCATAATCTAATAATGTTATAAAGAACATTCTTAAAAAGAATGTTTATATTTAAAAAGAATGTTCTTCGCAATATAATTAGGTTATGGTGATTTTAGAAACATGAGAAAAAACAGATTTTAGAAGTATGAGAAAAAAACTGATTTTAGAAGTATGAGAAAATATATTTTCTGTTTGTAAATGTTTTGCAAAGCTGGTAAATTGGACATTTTATATATTGGTTCAGAAGTATATATTACATGCAGATGCATATTAGCATTCAGACAAACTGCTTATACACATATATTATGCATGCATTTCAAAGTGGTATATATAATTATATAACGCGTCTGAGAAATCTTTCCAAAAAAGGAATTTCAACAATTCTTATTCACAGAACCGTAATTACTTCAAAGGAACTACAATTAATATTAATAATGTATGTTGGAAAACTCCAGGATTGTGGGCACATTAAGAGACAAACATCAGCCTGAAAAAGTACAATTGACAAAAAGTAAAAGATAAAGTTTAACTGTTATCTAAAGGTGCCCTTATTCCATAAATCATAGACTTTCAACACATCTTATGGAACTGCAAATTATTCAAAAATAAGCACCAATATCTTTAAATATAAATAAACTCTCTGAGCCACTTATAACAATTGGATACAGCTATCATATTTAAGTATTTTCCTATATTCAAAAAATAGTGAGATAAGTAAACTAGATTCACTTAATTCGAAAACAAGCAAGGAAAATTATGAATTATTACTCTTTAAAATCTTTCCACCTGTGCCATCTTTCTCCATCTTTTCACAACAGATAAGCTTATTTTAAGATTCGTTTATATTAAACATCTTCATTAGCTTATCCCATTCACTTGACAATCTGCACAATCTAACTTTGTCCATTAACATTCCACTGGAATCACTTGAATTAGTGACCTCCTAATACCCTAATCCATGGTCTCTTGTCAATCATCATTTCCCTTATTTAATCTTTCTGAAGTACCTGTACTGTTTGCTAGTCCTTTAGTTGAAGAAGTCCTGGTCTGTGTGCTACCGCTGGGTCCTTTTTTTTATCTTTTTACATACTTATTCTCTGCTTCCTGCTTGGTCTGGAGAACTGGAGAACCAGTAAAACTCACCCAATGATTGGGACAATGAATATGTTTTTCCAGTGTCATAACTGTAAGGCCTGAGAAATTTAAAATGTGGGTAATAATCAGGAGTCAAATATGACCACATAAAGAAGCAAATTTTTGGCAGGAGAAAAAGTACAATTTTACAATGAAAGACATCATGTTGAGTTATTTTTCTTAAAAAATTCATTTTGGAAAATAAATTTTTAAAAAATATGTTTAAAAAAGGGTACAGTCTCTTTGTAGTATCAAATAAGAAAGCCAGCAATTAAGCAAAAGTGTGAATAAGCTGTTGGACAAAATTTTGGATTTTATGCTATGGAACAATGGGGCATGATATTGATTTTCCCAAAATTTATGCTGCCAAGCTTTTTAAAAATCTTCTTAAGCACTTTAGAATACAAGTTTATGGATATCCATAGTTTCAATAGAGCAATATACTAGTGAATACTAAACATACATCATTAGTCCAGACTTCAGCTCCAGAGCCATACGTTCAATTACCTTTTGCACCTGTCTCCTTTGATATTCCAAGGCATCTTAAAATGAATATGCCTGACTAAACTCCACAAAGTGTCATTTCCCTATACACATTTATTCAAAAACTTAGTACTTAAACCTTGACTATAAATAAAAACACATTAGAATAACATGTAAGTACACTTTATGTCCAATTCCCACCTACGTTTTAGTTTCATACCCTAACACTCACAGACCAGCTACTTTGTATTCTGAATCTATCACACTTTCACTCTTTTCTGAGATTTTCCTGATTTCATTTCCTACTTGCACGTCTATTCCTTACCTATGTAGTCTGGACTTTTTCAAGTTTCAGATTTTCTCCATCATAGTTTCAGCTATCCTATAATTTAGCTTTTCTCCAGATTAGGTTTTCTCTAGAAAATCTCCCTTGATTGTTCACCTAATGCATTCAATCCAGATGGATCTGGGCAAGTTCTCACAGACTATAAATGATTAATTGATAGAGCAACTCTTCACTGATTTTTAAATTGCTCATTTACTATTAGACTTTAAACATAGTCTGTAAACCCCTTGGAGAAAGAGATTGTGCATTCCTCTTATTTATTCTAGTACCTTGTATAATACTCAAAATATTATAAAGATATGAATTCTCTAAAACAGAATTTAAGACAAAGTGTCAAATCAGATTTTCAAAATAAAAGTAAAGCAGAAAATGAATTGATAAAATTATAAAATCTAAGACCTGACAAAATGCAATAGAGATTCAAGGAAACTATATGAGAGGGGAAAGGAATGAACAAAGGAATCAGCTGGGCAGAGCGTTGGTGATTTGGGAAGAGAAGAGTGGAATCCACAGTGACTAAACCAGAGAAAACCAGTGAATCAGAGAAACTGATAATAGCCATTCTGACGACAGAAAAGCAATAGATCTAAAGCATAATTTTATTACCATTTGTGTAGATATGGAGATTCATACAAACTATCCTATCCTGTATTCCTGCAGTTTCTAATATAAGCAAAAGTGGAGTCATTTTTACAGCCAGTAACGGCCAGCACTGGGGCAGAGACTGCTATGAATATTGTATCCCACAAATTCTTGTTAAAGCCCTAGCCCACAACATGATGCTATTTGGAGTTGGGGTCTTTGGAAGGTAATATGAGTTAAATAAGGTCATGATGGGATTAACATCCCTGTGAGAGGTGAAAGAAGGACCAAAATTCACTCATGCTCACTCTCTCCATGTGAGAACACAGTAACATGTACTCTCTGCACGTGGCTATCTGCAAACCAGGAAGAGGGCCCTTTCCAGGAACTGAATCTGCTGTCACCCTGCTCTTGAACTTCCCAGCCTCCTGAACTGTGAAACTGAATTTCTATTCTTTAAACTAACCAGCCTATGGTATGTTGTTATAAAAGCCTGAGATGATGGATATGAGAACTGCATACAGCATTATTGTGACAATCAAAGCCTTTGGCTCCAGAGTGGACCACCTTATGTTAGACATATACCCGAACCCATTGATTATGGAAGGAAAGGGAGAGCACGCTTGAGTAAAACCCATTTAAAATCCTTACAATTATAAGATTTAAATATATGTATTAGAAAACTATCCATGAAAACCTATCACATGCGGTTTCTGGCAGAGATAAGAACAAGACAAGTGTTTACCCTATGTGGAATAACATTTGCATAAATAATACAGGGTGATGAACATATAAATTTCCAAAAATTTTTATTTGGTAGCGTTAGATTATTTCTATATGTATATCTCAATAAAAGCATCTTACAATAGAGTGTATAAAAGGAACATGCAGAATGGCATAGCTGTCCTCATACAGAGGTCAGTGAACTTAATGTGCATAAGGGTCTTTACATGTTTATGGTTCAAGATTTTGAGTTCATAAGGAAATATTGCAAGATTATCAGTGTTATGTATTTATTTCTCTAAAGTCAGCTCATCTACACTTTGAGGATGCTATGAACAGAGAGTTGAAAATGTAGATTTCAAGGCTTCATGATCCAATCTTTTAGGTTTTACCATAGGTGTAGTTGATTAAATCTAAAACAAACGATGTATAACGATGTAGTTTTAGGGCCCCAGGAACAAAGGGCTATCCATGTTTGTTAAATATCTAGGGGTACTTGGCAGTTTGGGATAGGGCTGATAAAGGAAGTAGTTGGGATGGGGACTTAGCGTACTGCCTGTGAAGTCGAATTGGGAGGTTTTAGCCATGTCATCAAAACTGGGTCAAAACAACACTTGTGAAATATTATACTACTTGTGATACAAGGAATCAGTGCAAGATGTTTCCCCAGTTTCTGTTTTTGCTGTAATAAATAGTGTGTGTCTCTAATTCAGAAGCATCATATTCTTCTGTTTGTATATGTATGTGAAAGTGTGATAGCCTAATGGGTTGACTTGCCACTAGGTGTGTCCATGATCTCTTTGCATGACACCTATTTCCTTATTTATAGAATGTCATCTACATATTTGTTCATTTATGCATTCATTCAATAAATATATTTATGTTAGATGCAATATACATTTTTATAAGTTGATTTGTACGTGATCTTCGAGGAACTGGAAATAAGTATAATATAATACATAAATATAATACGTAAATATTGAAAATATGAAGTGCAATCAAGTAAATACTGTATGAAAAGCAGAGGTTAATTATTATTGGATGTTCACAATACAATTGTTATCTTTAGTTAGGATAAGGGATATTTAATGAATGAAATAACACATGAATGGAGCCCTGAAAAAAATTATACATTTGTCAAAAGGAAGCAAGGGATTTTTAAGCTAAGGGAATAGGCACAGAAAGTTTGCAACGACATGCAGCTCTTTACCATGGAACATCTTGAAGTACATTCTGAATTACATGTCCAGAGCAGTGAGAAATAGCCTTTCAATGTAAATAGGATTCCAGATGCCACTCTGAAAGTTGAATTTCTTTGAAAATTACTTATTAAAGGGCATTTAAATAAAATTACTGTATGGAGAAAATCCTGGATTTTGAAAAGCCTGTAAGGATGCTTTTGTAACAGTACGAGACTAATTTCAAAACGACTTAAAGAGAATAAATAGTAGAAATGGAAGAAATTGGTAGACACATTAAAAATGATAAGAGAAAAATGTGTAGAATTCAATGCCTTATGTGGCAGAATAGTATAGCAAGTAAAGTAAGCAATCACACATGATTCTAACACTGAAATAAGAAGAACTTTGATGGATACTATAGATTGGCTTACTCAGCTTTCATTCCAAACTCTTACTAGTATTCTTTCTCCACAGTAGCTCCCAGAAAGGTATAAACTGCATATTCCAGCTTGTCCTATAGCTGAATTTCTAAATATTGTTTAGGTACTACTAATCAAATTTCTTCATATAAGACTTACACTTAGAACTGGATTAAGTAGAAAAAAAAAAGTTAAATGCATTGTGTATCTATTTTCCTGGTATAGAAAGCAGCAGACACAATGCATTAACTACTCATTAAGCCATCCATGGCTGGCTGTGTGATGCTGTGGTTTGCTGCATCAGCAATGGTAACATTCATATCTTTTTGCTTAGCCCATATGGTCAAGTTTGTGCCTCATGTTTTAATGCAATGAGTAGTTATCACAATCTCAACAGAGGAAATGTAATTTAGGGGGAAGAGGGTTATTTTAGAAGCTTTGTCTAAAACCTACTGTTTTAATACTTCCAATTATATTAGTTATTGTTTACAAACGAAACTTAACCAATATAATGATTAAGAGGATTTCTATTGCAAGAAAAAAAGAAGGAAGACTCTATAAGAATGAATGTTTAAAAGAGAGCAAAGACAAATTTGCAATTGTAGTATATGAAAATTTGTAAAAAGGTATAAAGAGACAAGAACTATTATCTGAATATAGAGATATAAAGGGAAATAAAAATTTGAGAAAAAAATGCAGAAGTGATGTTGGCAATAGGGTTACATTAAAAAAATAAAATTCTCAGGTTTGTCAAAGATCAGATAGTTGTAGGTATGCGGCGTTATTTCTGAGGGCTCTGTTCTGTTCCATTGATCTATATCTCTGTTTTGGTACCAGTACCATGCTGTTTTGGTTACTGTAGCCTTGTAGTATAGTTTGAAGTCAGGTAGTGTGATGCCTCCAGCTTTGTTCTTTTGGCTTAGGATTGACTTGGCAATGCGGGCTCTTTTTTGGTTCCATATGAACTTTAAAGTAGTTTTTTCCAATTCTGTGAAGAAAGTCATTGGTAGCTTGATGGGGATGGCATTGAATCTGTAAATGACCTTGGGCAGTATGGCCATTTTCACGATATTGATTCTTCCTACCCATGAGCATGGAATGTTCTTCCATTTGTTTGTATCCTCTTTTATTTCCTTGAGCAGTGGTTTGTAGTTCTCCTTGAAGAGGTCCTTCACATCCCTTGTAAGTTGGATTCCTAGGTATTTTATTCTCTTTGAAGCAATTGTGAATGGGAGTTCACTCATGATTTGGCTCTCTGTTTGTCTGTTGTTGGTGTATAAGAATGCTTGTGATTTTTGTACATTGATTTTGTATCCTGAGACTTTGCTGAAGTTGCTTATCAGCTTAAGGAGATTTTGGGCTGAGACAATGGGGTTTTCTAGATAAACAATCATGTCATCTGCAAACAGGGACAATTTGACTTCCTCTTTTCCTAATTGAATACCCTTTATTTCCTTCTCCTGCCTGATTGCCCTGGCCAGAACTTCCAACACTATGTTGACTAGGAGTAGTGAGAGAGGGCATCCCTGTCTTGTGCCCGTTTTCAAAGGGAATGCTTCCAGTTTTTGCCCATTCAGTATGATATTGGCTGTGGGTTTGTCATAGATAGCTCTTATTATTTTGAAATACGTCCCATCAATACCTAATTTATTGAGAGTTTTTAGCATGAAGGGTTGTTGAATTTTGTCAAAGGCTTTTTCTGCATCTATTGAGATAATCATGTGGTTTTTGTCTTTGGCTCTGTTTATATGCTGGATTACATTTATTGATTTGCGTATATTGAACCAGCCTTGCATCCCAGGGAAGAAGCCCACTTGATCATGGTGGATAAGCTTTTTGATGTGCTGCTGGATTCGGTTTGCCAGTATTTTATTGAGGATTTTTGCATCAATGTTCATCAAGGATATTGGTCTAAAATTCTCTTTTTTGGTTGTGTCTCTGCCCGGCTTTGGTATCAGAATGATGCTGGCCTCATAAAATGAGTTAGGGAGGATTCCCTCTTTTTCTATTGATTGGAATAGTTTCAGAAGGAATGGTACCAGTTCCTCCTTGTACCTCTGGTAGAATTCGGCTGTGAATCCATCTGGTCCTGGACTCTTTTTGGTTGGTAAACTATTGATTATTGCCACAATTTCAGCTCCTGTTATTGGTCTATTCAGAGATTCAACTTCTTCCTGGTTTAGTCTTGGGAGAGTGTATGTGTCGAGGAATGTATCCATTTCTTCTAGATTTTCTAGTTTATTTGCGTAGAGGTGTTTGTAGTATTCTCTGATGGTAGTTTGTATTTCTGTGGGATCGGTGGTGATATCCCCTTTATCATTTTTTATTGTGTCTATTTGATTCTTCTCTCTTTTTTTCTTTATTAGTCTTGCTAGCGGTCTATCAATTTTGTTGATCCTTTCAAAAAACCAGCTTCTGGATTCATTGATTTTTTTAAGGGTTTTTTGTGTCTCTATTTCCTTCAGGTCTGCTCTGATTTTAGTTATTTCTTGCCTTCTGCTAGCTTTTGAGTGTGTTTGCTCTTGCTTTTCTAGTTCTTTTAATTGTGATGTTAGGGTGTCAATTTTGGATCTTTCCTGCTTTCTCTTGTGGGCATTTAGTGCTATAAATTTCCCTCTACACACTGCTTTGAATGCATCCCAGAGATTCTGGTATGTTGTGTCTTTGTTCTCGTTGGTTTCAAAGAACATCTTTATTTCTGCCTTCATTTCGTTATGTACCCAGTAGTCATTCAGGAGCAGGTTGTTCAGTTTCCATGTAGTTGAGCGGCTTTGAGTGAGATTCTGATCTTTGACAAACCTGAGAAAAACAAGCAATGGGGAAAGGATTCCCTATTTAATAAATGGTGCTGGGAAAACTGGCTAGCCATATGTAGAAAGCTGAAACTGGATCCCTTCCTTACACCTTATACAAAAATCAATTCAAGATGGATTAAAGATTTAAACGTTAGACCTAAAACCATAAAAACCCTAGAAGAAAACCTAGGCATTACCATTCAGGACATAGGCGTGGGCAAGGACTTCATGTCCAAAACACCAAAAGCAATGGCAACAAAAGACAAAATAGACAAATGGGATCTAATTAAACTAAAGAGCTTCTGCACAGCAAAAGAAACTACCATCAGAGTGAACAGGCAACCTACAACATGGGAGAAAATTTTCGCAACCTACTCATCTGACAAAGGGCTAATATCCAGAATCTACAATGAACTCAAACAAATTTACAAGAAAAAAACAAACAACCCCATCAAAAAGTGGGCGAAGGATATGAACAGACACTTCTCAAAAGAAGACATTTATGCAGCCAAAAAACACATGAAAAAATGCTCATCATCACTGGCCATCAGAGAAATGCAAATCAAAACCACTATGAGATATCATCTCACACCAGTTAGAATGGCAATCATTAAAAAGTCAGGAAACAACAGGTGCTGGAGAGGATGTGGAGAAATAGGAACACTTTTACACTGTTGGTGGGACTGTAAACTAGTTCAACCATTGTGGAAGTCAGTGTGGCGATTCCTCAGGGATCTAGAACTAGAAATACCATTTGACCCAGCCATCCCATTACTGGGTATATACCCAAAGGACTATAAATCATGCTGCTATAAAGACACATGCACACGTATGTTTATTGCGGCATTATTCACAATAGCAAAGACTTGGAACCAACCCAAATGTCCAACAATGATAGACTGGATTAAGAAAATGTGGCACATATACACCATGGAATACTATGCAGCCATAAAAAATGATGAGTTCATGTCCTTTGTAGGGACATGGATGAAATTGGAAACCATCATTCTCAGTAAACTATCGCAAGAACAAAAAACCAAACACCGCATATTCTCACTCATAGGTGGGAATTGAACAATGAGATCACATGGACACAGGAAGGGGAATATCACACTCTGGGGACTGTTGTGGGGTGGGGGGAGGGGGGAGGGATAGCATTGGGAGATATACCTAATGCTAGATGACGAGTTAGTGGGTGCAGCGCACCAGCATGGCACATGTATACATATGTAACTAACCTGCACAATGAGCACATGTACCCTAAAACTTAAAGTATAATAAAAAAATAAAAAAATAAAAATAAATAAATAAATAAATAAAATTAAAGTAGAAGAAAGTTAAAAAAAAAAAGATATAGGGAAAGAACAGAGACTACAGAGTACAGTTTATTATAATTATATCCCAGACCAAAAACTAAATTGGTGACAGCTTACCATGTATATTACAATATGTATTACTAGTATTGGTTGATCAAATAGTAGTATCTTCAGTAACATTTTCGTCTTCATTTTTCTGTAAGATTAAGTTGTTGAAACAACCAAAGTAATAAGCACATGACACATTCTGGCTACACTAATCCCTTGAAAATGACTTTTCTTTATATTTGAAGAGACAAAGTGAATAAAGAGTGTTTCAATAAACATACGCAACTTATGATTTTAAAAATGCTTCTATGTGGCTTTGGCTTGAATTATTGCTATTGCTTTTTTCTCAGATTAATGATATAATAACTTTGAATAAATACAATTAAAGAACCATTATATAAATGAAATACCACATAGGCTACACACAAAAAAATTAATACTCAATGTTCCTCTTTAAATTCTGTAATTAGTAATAGTTTGACCACGAGCTATCTAACCTCTCTAGGCTACAGCCATGTTTCTCAACTGTAAAATGAGGAGTTGTATAATACTAACTTTCCTACATTGTTATGACTCTTAAAGAAACTGTAGAAAGTAGTTAAGAATTCATACTGTAAAATTTTGTAGACTTGAGTTCATTTTTAGCTTTAACATTTCTGGTGATGTGGCTTTGGGAATTTATTTCAGGCCATTACATCTCACATTTTTTGCCTCTAAAAGGATTTTACAATTCTGACCCTATACCATTGCTATGAGAATTAAATGAGACAATATATTGAGTATGTATGTCTCATTTATGTATACATCCCATAGGTGCTGAACATTATTTTAAATGATGTAACATTGAACAGTTGAACTTATACATGCAATATTTAATAATTATATTAACTTGAAAATATAAATTGTAAAGTTATACAATGTCCATAACTTGAAAATGTAGTCATAAATAATAAACCATATTATAATATTTGTTCAAATTGTCATATTTTACAAATAAATTAATGTGTAATGTTTTATAAAATGGTCATACCATATCACAACAATAAAGAAAATGGGATACTTAATGGCCTTTATGTCTACAAAATTAAAAAATTATAAATGGAAAAATATCACATTTTTAAAAGTTTCATCCATTAACCAATTTTATATGTTCAAGAAATTTTATATAAAATCAAGGAAAACAAAACAAAGAAGGGCCAAAAATAATTTATGGAATATTAATTACAGATATTGTTCATTTTAATAGAAGCTTGACTTTTTATTTTTTCTCTTTTTAAAAGCAGGAGTGGCTGAAAGCTAAAAATCAATAGATAATTGTCAGATGAGAAAGCTTTTATAGTTTTGATAAAAGTCATGTCCTATATAGGATAAAACCAATTTCTGCAGGTGGCTAGAGTTTATATCACAGATCGCTTGATAATTTCACATTTTTATATGAGAACACTGAGGTTCAGAGTTTCTGATCAATTTGCCAAGAGAAACAAAGCAAGTCTATGGCATCAGAATGAATCATAGCTGGTATACAACTGGAAGTCATTATCAGCAATATAGACTCCCTCTAGGAAGATTCAGTCACCTGCTCATTCAGTGGTATAAGCCATGGCAACTACGAGGTAGAGTGTCACTTACAACGAGTCTCATTTGTCACAAAGAGGAGGTAGACAGTTATTGCTAGTGAAACATATTTTGGAACTTGTCCAGGACAATCCCAGGAGTATATACCTAATTTCCCAACATTATTAATAGCACCACTTTCACTACATAAAGTGTACTGGTTTGGATCTAAAATTATATAATCACTTTATTCATAGCCTACATAAACCTTATCTCATCCATTCTTTTCAAGTTTTAAAAGATGGCTTACCAGCCGGGCATGGTGGCTCATGCCTGTAATCCCAGCACTTTGGGAGGCCGAGGCGGGCGGATCACAGGATCAGGAGATCGAGACCATCCTGGCTAACACAGTGAAACCCCATTTCTACTAAAAATAAAAATAAAAAAAAAATTAGCCAGGCATGGTGGTGGGCGCCTGCAGTCCCAGCTACTAGGAAGGCTGAGGCAGGAGAATGGCGTGAAACCAGGAGGCAGAGCTTGCAGTGAGCCAAGATCGCGCCACTGCACTCCAGACTGGGCAACAGAGCAAGACTCCTTCTCGAAAATAGCAAACACTTGGAACCAACCCAAATGTCCAACAATGATAGACTGGATTAAGAAAATGTGGCACATATACACCATGGAATACTATGCAGCCATAAAAAATGATGAGTTCATGTCCTTTGTAGGGACATGGATGAAACTGGAACCATCATTCTCAGCAAACTATCGCAAGGACAAAAAAACAAACACCGCGTGTTCTCATTCATAGGTGGGAATTGAAAAATGAGAACACATGGACACAGGAAGGGGAACATCACACACGGGGGACAGTTGTGGGGTGGGGGAAGTGGGGAGGGATAGCATTAGGAGATATACCTAACGCTAAATGACGAGTTAATGGGTGCAGCACACCAACATGGCACATGTATACATATGTAACAAACCTGCACGTTGTGCACATGTACCCTAAAACTTTAAGTATAATAATAATAAAATAAAATAAAAAAAGACTTCTTACCCTCTACAGTGAGAAGAATCTCTGCTTCATAGTTGTGATATTATATATTATTTGACCTTTGCTATTTCTTCTCAAGTAAACTTAACGAATACACACTTTTGTATTGCCACACTTAGTAGTATTTTTACACCTGTATCATATGTAGAGAATGTCATTATTTCTAGATAGTCTCTTCCTTTCATAAACACCTTCTAAAAGTGTACCTTTGTAAAACATATTCTTTTCTGTACTTTTCACAGCTACCCTCTAAAACAATACAGTCAAGGTTACCTTCTAAATTTCCACAGTACAATTGTACCTTATTTTTGAAACTATTATATAAACCAGCTATTGTATATAGAAATCTAATTTAAATGTCCATAATTTCCCTCTCAGGGATTGTTTAATTGCTGTTTATATACAATGTTTATTTCACTTGTCTTAAGTGGAAATCTCTGTTGTTTAATACAACCAAATGCACACCCATTGTAAACATATATATTTTCAGTAATGATAGTTGCAAACCTATACAGCCATTTCACTAGGCGTTAAGGGATTAACAGTGAACAAATATATATGTTCCTACTATTTAGGATGCCCATGGTATCTAAAAGAAAATTTTAGAGAAAATTAAAAGTATCAGTTTTCTGTGCATCTGAGCAAAACTAAAGTATCTGAGAAAGCCTAGACAAGCTGAACTCCAGAGAATAAACAAGCACTTTCTAGGTAGCAGAAAGCTAAGATAGCTTTATTTTATAGGATCATGACCTTGTTTGGGTCAGAGAAGATGGAGATACAGGTGTACCTCAGATAAAATTATTTTGAAAGCTTGAGAAAAGAAAAATAATCCTAGCAAGCGATGATAATATGGGCTGCTGGAACAAAAAGGAATCTGGAAAATACACACACACACACACACACACACACACACACACACAGAAAGAGAGAGAGAGACATACACAATATTTGGCTCTAGTATTATTTCATCCTTGTCCTCAACTTCAAATTATATTATACAAGTGTCAACGAAAGACAGACTGGAAAACAAAGAGAAATCTGATGTGAACCCACTTCCACTCAATTATTCATAAGACTAGTAAAAAGGCAGTAGCTCCAGTATTTGAAGGTTTGAATAATTTTATCTTAATTAAACCTAATTGAAGCTTTGGCCCTATTAGAGCTCAGATCAAATCTAAGAGGAATCTATAAGATTAGGGCTATCAACAAGAAAGAGGAAAGGGTTTGCACTCATTAAAAGTTTCAAAGAAATCCAGACAAATAAAAAAGAATAGAACAGTATTCAAACACATAAACACATGTCTTCTTCTTCTCCTCTTTGTCCTCCTCCTCCTCCTCCTTCTCCTCCTTCTTCTTTTTTCCAGGCTGGGGTGCAGTGGCGTGATCTCAGCTCACTGCATCCTCCACCTCCCAGGTTCAAGCGATTCTCCTGCCTCAGCCTCCTGAGTAGCTGGGACTACAGGTGTATGTCACCATGCCCAGCTAATTTTTGTATTTTTAGTAGAGACAGCGTTTCAACATGTTGGCCAGGCTGGTCTCGAACTGCTGACCTCACATGACCCACCCACCTAGGCCTCCCAAAGTACTGGGATTACAGGCGTGAGCCACCAATCTGCCAGGAACAATTCAATATAATGTTCAATATAGTAAACAGAATAATAGCCACAGTTGAACTAGTGATTACATATTATAACAAAACAAAAATTGTAAATCAATTTTCATAAATAAATTAAAAATTTACAAGAAAATTTGGTTATTATAGGTGCAAAGAACATACATTTCAGGATAAAAAGAGAAACTAAAAAATGAAATATGAGAACTAAAAAATATAAAACAAATTAAGATTAGCTGAATGTGCTTCTGATTAGCAAGTAAAACGAAAGAAAAATGAGGGAAAAGAAAACATACAAAAAGGATTAAAATAAAAAGAGAAATAAGGGGAAATGTTACAGAAGATTTCATATTAACAACTAAATAAAGAAAGCCTGATAAAACAAAAATCACGTTTATATAAAGGATTTTTTAAGTCTAAAATAATAATGCTTTTTCCCTAAGACTGAGTATAGAGAAAAATGTGTAAAAACTAAACAAAACATGGATTGGAAATTAAGATGTTAAGCTATTTTTGTTTGGAGAGGGTATAATCATCCATATAGAAACCCCTAATGAATCTACAAGAAAAGCTCATAAAAGTAATAAAAAATTTTACCTAAGTTGTAGAATACAAAGTCAAGATTTAAAAATCATAAAAAACAATATTAAACAGCATAAGAATTTTATACTAGCAAAAGATCTGGAATTGATATTTTAAAAATATGATTTATAATAACATTAAAAATTTAAATGCATAAGGTTAAATTGAAAGTGTAATCTGCAAATTGTACACTAAAAACTATAAAAAATCACTGAAAGAAATAAGAGAATATTTGAATACAATAAATATATTAAATCAATTGATCAGAAGACATTACTTTTAAGACATTCAGTAACCACCGAATAATCTATAGATTGAATATAATCCCAATCAAAAATATCAGGAGGATTTTTTGTATATATTTTAAAATCGGATTTTGCATTTACATTAAAATTTAAATACCCTAGAATAGCCAATCATTTTTAAAGACAACAATTAAAGAACCTAACACTACTTCACATCATTATCACTCAAAAGTGTTATTAATCAATATAATGTCTTCCTGGCAAAAGCAAAAGAAATATAGAACAATAGAAAACAATAGACAGTTAAAAATGGACTCTCACATGTACAGTCAAATGATATCGATAAAAGTGCTAACTAATATAATAGGGAAAGCATAGCCCTTTTGAAAATAGATGCTATGAAAATCAGCTATCTAGAGGCACATAATAATAATTACAACAATAATAATAACCCTTAACTCATACCTTATGCAAGTATTTATTCAAAATGTACCCTGTATCTAAATATAAGGAATGCAAATAAACATTTTAATAAGAAAAACATACAATGTCTCCTAGTATTTAGCTATTTGGAAGGAACATCACTCTCATCCTTGTAACAATAATACAACAGATAACCTGCTAATGTACAACTTTTCTGAAAACCCTAAGAAATCTGTGGTCACAGGATGACCAGTTAAACTGAAATGTAAGAAAAGACTAAAACCTCCAAGCAAAACTTTCTTATTGGGGCATACACTGCTAGAGATCAGTAAGAATTCACCTAAAATTGTTAATGAATTGCTAATGGCCAATTATAACAGGCTAGTGAATCAGTCGAGGCCATAGACACAAAGTAATTGATATCCATCCACAGTCTTATTTCCACAGTTGTCATTACAAGTTTCTGAAAGAGACGGACAAAACTGCTGAGAATGAATCCTTCATGATATATGTCTGGGAAAAGAATGGCTGCTTTATGCAGGAATGCATGCTGAGCACAGAATACAGCAGATGTGGGGGCAGGCTCATTGAAAATGCACCAATCTGAAAGCCCACGTTGAATAATTCTGAATGAGATTCAGTATTAGGTAGATATTACATCTACCTAACACTGAGCCTTAATCACAATAGCGAAGAATATTCTACTTCTTTCTACCAGGCTAACATCAAATAAAAAGTAATATGTGCATGGAAAATGGACAAGAATATCCAGACAAACCTGAGCCACATCACAATATGGAAAATCTAAAACTGAAGGCAAAACATATATTGACACAAAACCTCTGGTAAAATAGTCCAAATGCTAAACATAAGGTAATCCTACAGGAAAATGAAGCCTGTTTGAACTGAGAAAAACCATACAAACATATCCAAAACCCAGTTTAATTTCTAGATATATTGATATAAACTCTCATATTAAGGGCCTTTTAAGAATAAAAAGTGTGTTTATTTTAAGCAATAAAACCTACTTTCCACCGTCTCTATTTTTGTACACAAGATCTATAGCTTTTGGCAAAATGGCACAAGGTTTTTTAAAAAAAACAATACAATCAACACATTCTGAAGATGCAAAGTAATCAAAAGAATTAGACTTTACTATAATACATGTGTTAGGAATATCAGATGTAGCGCTTTTGCTCTGATTGACATATTAAATGTTCTAGTGTTCATCAGGGATATTAGTCTAACATTCTCTTTTTTTGTTGTGTCTCTGCCAGGCTTTGGTATCAGGATGATGCGGTCCTCATAAAATGAGTTAATTCCCTCTTTTTCTATTCATTGGAATAGTTTCAGAAGGAATGATACCAGCTCCTCCTTGTACCTCTGGTAGAATTTGGCTGTGAATCCGTCTGTTCCTGGAATTTTTTTGGTTGGTAAGCTATTAATTATTGCCTCAATTTCAGAGCCTGTTATTGGTCTATTCAGAGACTCAACTTCTTCCTGGTTTAGCCTTGGGAGGGTGTATGTGTCCAGGAATTTATCCATTTCTTCCGTATTTTCTAGTTTATTTGCGTAGAGGTGTTTATGGTATTCTCTGATGGTAGTTTGTATTTCTGTGGCATCGGTGGTGATATCCCCTTTGTCATTTTTTTATTGCATCTATTTGATTCTTCTTTCTTTTCTTCTTTATTAGTCTTGCTAGTGATGTATCAATTTTGTTGATCTTTTCAAAAAACCAGCCCTTGGATTCATTGATTTTTTGAAGGGTTTTCTGTGTCTCTATCTCCTTCAGTTTTGCTCTGATCTTAGTTATTTATGCCTTCTGCTAGCTTTTGAATGTGTTTGCTCTTGCTTCTCTAGTTCTTTTAATTGTGATGTTAAGGTGTCAATTTTAGATCTTTCCTGCTTTCTCTTGTGGGCATTTAGTGCTATAAATTTCCCTCTACACACTGCTTTAAATGTGTCTCAGAGATTCTGGTGTGTTGTGTCTTTGTTCTCATTGGTTTCAAAGAACATCTTTATTTCTGCCTTCATTTCGTTATGTACCCAGTAGTCATTCAGGAGCATGTTGTTCAGTTTCCATGTAGTTGAGCAGTTTTGAGTGAGTTTCTTAATCCTGAGTCCTAGTTTTGATTGCGCTGTGGTCTCAGAGACAGTTTGCTATAATTTCTGTTCTTTTACATTTCCTGAGGATTGCTTTACTTCCAACTATGTGGTCAATTTTGGAATAAGTGTGATGCGGTGCTGAGAGGAATGTATATTCTGTTGAATTGGGGTGGAGAGTTCTGTAGATGTCTATTAGGTCCACTTGGTGCAGAGCTGAGTTCAATTCCTAGATATCCATGTTAACTTTCTGTCTCATGGATCTGCCTAATGTTAACAGTGGGGTGTTAAAGTCTCCCATTATTATTGTGTGGGAGTCTAAGTCTCTTTGTAGGTCTGTAAGGACTTGCTTTATGAATCTGGGTGCTCCTGTATTGGGTGCACAAACATCGATGCAAAACTCCTCAATAAAATACTGGCAAAACGAATCCAGCAGCACATCAAAAAGCTTATCCACCATGATCAAGTGGGCTTCATCCCTGGGATGCAAGGCTGGTTCAACATACGCAAATCAACAAATGTAATCCAGCACATAAACAGAAACAAAGACAAAAATCACATGATTATCTCAATAGATGCAGAAAAAGCCTTTAAAAAAATTCAACAGCCCTTCATGTTAAAAAAAACTCTCAATAAATTAGGTACTCATGGGACATATCTCAAAATAATAAGAGTTATTTATGACAAACCCACAGCCAATCTCATACTGAATGGGCAAAAACTGGAAGCATTCCCTTTGAAAACTGACACAAGACAGGGATGCCCTCTCTCACTACTCCTAGTCAACATAGTGTTGGAAGTTCTGGCCAGGGCAATCAGGCAGGAGAAAGAAATAAAGTGTATTCAATTAGGAAAAGAGGAAGTCAAATTGTCCCTATTTGCAGACGACAAGATTGTATATCTAGAAAACCCCATTGTCTCAGCCCAAAATCTCCTTAAGCTGATAGGCAACTTCACCCAAGTCTCAGGATACAAAATCAATGTGCAAAAATCACAAGCATTCTTATACACCAATAACAGACAAACAGAGAGCCAAATCATGAATGAACTCCCATTCACAATTGCTTCAAAGAGAATAAAATACCTAGGAATCCAACTTACAAGGGATGTGAAGGACCTCTTCAAGGAGAACTACAAACCACTGCTCAACGAAATAAAAGAGGACACAAACAAATGGAAGAACATTCCATGCTCATGGATAGGAAGAATCAATATTGTGAAAATGGCCATACTGCCCAAGGTAATTTATAGATTCAATGCTATCCCCATCAAGCTACCAATGACTTTCTTCACAGAATTGAAAAAACCTAGTTTAAAGTTCATATGCAACCAAAAAAGAGCCTGCATTGCCAAGTCAATCCTAAGCCAAAAGAACAAAGCTGGAGGCGTCACGCTACCTGACGTCAAACTATGCTACAAGGCTACAGCAACCAAAACAGCATGGTACTGGTACCAAAGTACAGACAAAGTCTAATGGAACAGAACAGAGCCCTCAGAAATAATACCACACATCTACAACCATCTGATCTTTGACAAACCTGACAAAAACAAGAAAAGGGGAAAGGATTCCCTATTTAATAAATGGTGCTGGGAAAACTGGCTAGCCATATGTAGAAAGCTGAAACTGGATCCTGGATCCCCTCCTTACACCTTATACAAAAATTAATTCAAGATGGATTAAAGACTTAAATGTTAGACCGAAAACCATAAAAACCCTAGAAGAAAACCTAGGCAATACCATTCAGGACATACCCATGGGCAAGGACTTCATGTCTAAAACACCAAAAGCAATGGCAACAAAAGCCAAAATTGACAAATGGGATCTAATTAAACTAAAGAGCTTCTGCACGGCAAAAGAAACTGTCATCAGAGTGAACAGGCAACCTACAAAATGGGAGAAAATTTTTGCAATCTACTCATCTGACAAAGGGCTAATATCCAGAATCTACAAAAACTCAAACAAATTTACAAGAAAAAAACAAACAACCCCATCAAAAAGTGGGCAAAGGATATGAACAGACACTTCTCAAAAGAAGACATTTATGCAGCCAACAAACACATGAGAAAGTGCTCATCATCACTGGCCATCAGAGAAATGCAAATCGAAACCACAATGAGATACCATCTCACACCAGTTAGAATGGCGATCATTAAAAAGTCAGGAAACAACAGGTGCTGGAGAGGATGTGGAGAAATAGGAACACTTTTACACTGTTGGTGGGACTGTAAGCTAGTTCAACCATTGTGGAAGTCAGTGTGGTGATTCCTCAGGGATCTAGAACTAGAAATACCATTTGACCCAGCAGTCCCATTACTGGGTATATACCCAAAGGATTACAAATCATGCTGCTATAAAGACCATGCACACGTATGTTTATTGCAGCACTATTCACAGTAGCAAAGACTTGGAACCAACCCAAATGTCCATCAATGATAAACTGGATTAAGAAAATGTGGCACATATACACCATGGAATACTACGCAGCCATGAAAAAGGATGAGTTCATGTCCTTTGTAGGGGCATGGATGAAGCTGGAAACCATCATTCTCAGCAAACTATCGCAAGGACAAAAAACCGAACACCGCATGTTCTCACTCATAGGTGTGAATTGAACAATGAGAACACATGGACACAGGAAGGGGAACATCACACCCTGGGGCCTGTTGTGGGGTGGGGGAGTGGGGAGGGATAGCATTAGGAGATATACCTAATGTAAATGACGAGTTAATGAGTGCAGCACAACATGGCACATGTATACATATGTAAGAAACCTGCACGTTGTGCACATGTACCCTAGAACTTAAAGTATAATTAAAAAAAAGTGTTCTAGTGGAAAAATGTGGCCAATGAGCTAGTGGGTAACTTAGGTAGGGAGATGGAAAGAATCAAATAGAAATGCTAGAAATAATTTCTAAAAACTCATAGCATGAGATCAAGAATGTCTTTGAGGGGTTCATTTATGAACTTGAAAGTCAAGAAAGGATCAGTGGACTTGAAGATGAAAGAAATCATGCAACTGAAACCCAAAGAAGAAAAAATATTACAAAAAAAAAATCCTAGAATAGAGCATCCAAAAGCTATGAGAAATCTCATGATTCAATATAAATGCAATAGGAAATCCAAAAGTTGAAAGAGAGAGATAATGGGGCAGACAAAATATTTGAAGAAATAATGGCTGTGAACTTTACAAAATTAATCACAGACACAAACCGCAGATCCAATAAACTTAGATAACAAGAGAGAAGATGAACACTTCTGCGCACACACACATACACAAATGCACACACACATAAACATGCTATTTTATAATGAAGAAAACAGAAAATATTGAACAAAACTCTTGAATGCAGGGAGAGAGAATAAACAGAGATAAGAATGGAAGCAGACTTATGTAGGCCAGAAAATAATGAATTCATAAATAAAAGACAGAAAGACATTTTTTAAAAGTCAACCTTCAATTTTAATAACAGCAAAAATACCTTCAAAAATGTAAAAGTAATAAGAGTGTATCTGTTAAAAACCTTCCAGTATGGATGCACTATGTGGTAGACTGAATAATCCTCTCACCCCTAACCAAAGGTGTCTACGTCCTAATCCCTGAAACCTGTGAAAGTTATCTTATATGGCAAAGACTTTGCATATATGATTCACTTAAGGATCCTGCACTAGAAAGATTTTCCTGAATTATGTGGATAAGAGGGAAAGAAACAGAAAGAAATATGAGGGAGGAGAAAGGAATGTGACCATGAATGCAGAGATTGGATTCACGGTGCCACAAACCAAAGAATGTCAGTAACCATCAGAAAATGAGAGTGCAGAAACAAATTCTTCTCTAGAGCCATATTTGGATGGAATAAAGCCCTGTCAACATTTTGATATCAGGCTAGTGTTGCTGATTTCATATTGTAGGCCTCAAGAACATTTAGTAAATAAACGATTGTGTTAAGTCAACTAATTTGTGTTACATTGTTACAGTAAACATACAAAAAATAATAAGACACTATAGCAGACATTTAAGAAACTTCTTCAGGTAGTAAAACTGACACAAAAAAAGAAACATGAATCTCCATAAATAAATGAAACCCATTCAAATGTAATACGTGAAAGTGAGCATTAAGTTATATTTCTCATTTTAATGGCTCTAAAATAGAATAGGCTGCAAACGCTGGAGAAAATATGTTAAAAATAGAAAAAAGTATATTAATATTTAGCCAGGCATTAAGATTTACAAAGCCATAAATTAATTATGAAAATGGGTGACAATACAGAAAAAAATAATAAAAGCATGAAACATTTAGAAAACTGCCACTAGGATGGTACCAGTGGCTGTTATTCAATCTTAATGATACTTGCCTTGAATGTAAATGAGCTAAGCACTGACTAAAGGACATGATTTCACATTAAAATTAAAGTAAGAGTTATAGTCTATCTACATGAAACTCATTTTTAAATATAAAGATAGATACAGGTTAAAAGAAAAACTGTGAAAAAATATGGACAGAAAACACTAATCTGTTACTCTCTACAGAAATATCAGAAAAATTAGAACTTAGGAAGTGGAATATTATGAGAAATACAATGATATATTAGATGATTATAGAGTCAATTTTTCATGAAGACATAACATCATGCCTAAGAATAAATACAGCTAAAATGAGAACTTAAAAATATGTGAATCAAAAACTCACAGAATTTAAAGAAAAACAGTCAAATCTAAATTATAGTTGAAGACATGCATACTCTTTCCTGGGTAACAGATATAATGAGTAGACAGAAAACCAGTAAAGGGATACAATAGGTAGCCAATAAGCATATGAAAAAACACTCAATATCACTAATAATTGGAGAAATGTGAATGAAAACTACAATGAGATACGATGTCATGCCAATCAGAATGGCTATTACTAAAAAGTAAAAAAATAAAAATAAAATAACGAATTCTGGCTTGGTTTCAGAGAAAGGAGAGCACTTATACACTGTTGGTGGGAGTGTAACTTAGTTCATCTTGGAAAGCAGTGTGGCAATTCCTCAAATAACTAAAAATAGAACTACCATTTGACCTAGCAGTCCCAATACTGGGTATATCCAAAGAAATATAAATCATTCTACCATAATGACACGTGCACACATATGTTCATTGCAGCTCTGTTCACAATAGCAAAGATGTGGAATCAACTTATTAATAAATGTCCATCAATGGCAGACTAGATAAATAAAATAGGGTCATATGCACCATGAAATACTATGCAGCCATAAAAAAGAATGAGATCACATCCTTTACAGGAATATGAAAAGAGCTGGAGGCCATTATCCTTAGCAAACTAATACAGAAACAGAAAATCAAATGCTGCATGTTCTCACTTATAAGTGGGCGCTAAATGGTGAGAACACACGGACATATAGAGGGGAAAAACTGACACTGTGGCCTACTTGGTGGTAGAGGGTGGGAGGAGGAAGAGGATAGGAAAAAATAACTTAGTGGGTGATGGAATAATCTGTAAATCAAACAACCGTGAGATTAGTTTTTCTATATAACAAAGCTGTGCATGAACCCTTGAACAAAATAAAATTTAACAAAAAGAAACAGAAAAGGTAAGCAATGGTGCCAACCAACTTGACCTAAACAGTAACACTGCAGACAACAATAACAACATAGTTATTGTTATTTTTTAATTTGCATGGAAAATTTTCCAAGACTGACCACATTTGGGGTATTACAAAAAATCTAATGCATACAATAGTTGAAATTCTGAAAAGTATGATCTTATACCATAATGGAATAAAATTAATAATCATTAAGGGAAAGATAACTAAACTAGACATCTATCCAAATAGTTTGAAAATACACAGCACATTTTTCTTTAACACATGCGTCAAAAGGAAAAACTTACGGACAATAAGAAAATGTTTTGAAATGAATAAAAATGGAAACTCAACATATTAAATATGTACGATGTAGCTTGAACAATGTTTATTGATAAAAATATAATATTAAATGCTTGTATTAGAAAGGAAGAAAACTTTCAAAGTAAGATTCCACATTCAGACACAAGGTATAGAAAAGCGTAAACCCGGAACAAACTAAAGAACAGAAGTCAATAAAATTAAAAGCAGGTAAAAGCAAAATAGTGGAAAGAAAGAATCCATAAAATCAAAAGTCATTCCTTTAAAATATAAAACAGAAAAATATTGAATAAGATTGATCAGGAATATAAGAGAAAATTCATGAATAATACCAGGAATAAAAAAGGGAGCACTCCTGCAAACCCTATTGATATTAACAGCAAAATAAAGGAATATCAAAAATAACTCTATATCAATAAATAAGACAACTTAGACGCAATGGATAAATGCGTTAAAACAAACTGCCTAAGTTCACTGAAGAAGATATAGAAAACGTGAATAATACTATCTACTAAAGAAATTGAATTTCTAGCTAAAAACCTTGCACCAAATAACCTCCATATCCCAATGTTTTCACTTGTGAATTCTACCAAACTTCAAAAAAGAAATAATATCAAGTCTAAAAAAAATAAGAATATTGAGAGGGTGACCAGCATTATCTGAAAAACAGAGAAATTACAGAAGTGAAAACTACAGACTAATATTGCTTACAACATATTGGCAAAAATTCTCAACAAAATGCATGCAAACATATCCCATAATACATGGAAAAAATAATATAGTATGACAAAGTAGAGTTTTTCCTTGGAATACTAGGCTGATTCAAGAATCAGAATTCGATCCATGTAAATAGCCATCCAACAGACTAAAGAAGAAAAAAAAGATTATAAAAATAAATGATTCAGAAAAAAAGCCTTTGATAAAATTTAACATCCATTTGAGATACAGATTATTAGTAACCCAAGAATGGAAGAGACCTTCCTCAAACTTATAAAAGATATCTTCAAAACATGCCCCAAAAATGTCACATACTTGCATAGGAGTATTATACTTTCTTTCTAGAAAACTACCCAAACTGCTAAAACTTAAGGAAAATATTTGTATCATTTTGCATTTCTACCAGCAATGTATAAAAGTTTCAGAATATACTCCTTGTAGAATCATGATGATTAAAAAATGTTTTACATTTGGATTTCAGGTTTTTCAATTATGAATGCTCTACCTCTATTATATTGTTATTTCTGAAGATATAACAATATAAAATCTTGACTAAATAATTTTTGATGTTAAAATATAAGAAGAGTAAACACAAATTTGTTTCCTGATTGGATTAAATTTTTGAGAAATATGTTATGAAAGCATGTTAAAAGTTACACTAGAAAGTATGTGATATATTTTTGCCTAAAAAAAGTAGGAGGATTTAGATATCATTTGGCTCCACTTGCTTGCATTCTGTAGTAAAATTATTGTTTGATTACAATAGTTAATATTCATTATAGATAAAATAATTTGTCACTCTTTACTAAATATATTTACCAAGAACTGAGTCTTTTATGTTGGATCAAAATACCTAACAGCTGGAATTTTCTTATAACAGAAATATAACAGCAAGAGTAATAACTTTAACACAAATTAACTTATTGATTTCAAAATCAGTGCTGAGTCAGCAAAAACCAGTTAGTGCCTAGTCACGTACATTCTTGTAGTAAATACTATCAGTTTTACACTTGTGACCTTTCTTCCACCTGACATTCACAGACATATAATGATCAAAAGAGCCATTTATCTCTTCATAAATGTTACATATTTTACTTGGCTAAACATTACAGTTGATTTTGTCAGAAATCCAGTTACCTTTTTCTTTACTTCCAGCGTTGTTTAGAGCAAAAGCTGCCTGGTCATGTTGTGATAATATTCTGATTTTTTTTTACCCTTATGAAGATTTATTGTACAACCACCTCCTATAGCCAAATAACATCATCATTAATTTATAAATTCTACAGTTGTCTTCTCTGAATGCATGTGTACTTATGTATGTGAATATGTACATTCATGAATATGCATAAATATATGTTTCCTATGCCTCTTTTGCTACGTGAATACAGATAATTATCTCCTTCTCAGTCTTCTCAACCTGAAATTCTAAATACATCCTTCTAATACTTCATAACACAATTATTTACAAATCTACCAGCTGAGAATTCAGCATATGCTAATACAAAGGCTGCAAATCACAAAAGCACTAAAAGAAAATATTCAATATAAAAACCATGTGTTTTCAACGTATTTTAGATACCTTGAAAGAAGGTAGAGTACATACAAAAATGAAAATGATAATGTCCTCACTCTTTTTTAAGTTACAGTCTGTGATGAAGAAGATAACATGAATTAAAAAGAATGAAACAATTAAGAATAAAATATTCTATAAGCTAAATCTTGCAAAATGAAACACTGATTTTAAATTTGTTCTAGAAATGATTCTGTGTTTGGTGAAGAAATGATTGGGCAAATAATATTAATTTATGTAGGCTGTTTGAATAACACATTGATAAGTTCAAGTATTAAAAATATGAGCTTGCAATTGAATGTGTTCCATTAACACCATCAGCAAGCAATTTCTTTTTTCTTTTTTTTTTTACTGTCAAATAAGGCAGTAAATAATTATCCAAATAATTCAGCTACAACATAGTCTCAAAACATTATGTTAGGACTCTAGAAGTATTATTGACTGTTCTTCTATTAATTAAAATGAATCCAGAATAATAATGTTTAACTACTTGCAAGGCTTACTTGATTTTTAATTTTTGAAAAGATAATAATTAGAGCATCATCCAGGTATCCATACTAAATGTCTGTTCCATTTAAAATGCAATTAATCCATTTTGTTAATTATTTTCAACTTCTTTTCATGCTGTTTCTACATGTCTACTTGGGCATAGATTGCTTTAGATTAAATATAGCCTGATATTACATTTTCCAAATCATGCCTTTGTCATACTTGTGAGCAAATAGAAATGTAAAGAAATAATGGTAACTTAATCTATATAGCTGTTTACAAGGTACTAGTAAATCAAAATATTAACCACAAAAGATTTTGGGTTTGTGGAATACAAAATTACATATTGAATAGCTAAAATTATTCATCTTTTTTTTCTTTCAGGAATATGTGAGCCTCTGGCAAAGCTGACTATTAGGATACCTCTGTAAAGGTTCTATTTAAATAAATTTGGTATCAGCTCTTTAGGAAATCAGCTGAAAATATTTCTCAGGACATTAATTGGCTTTAATTTGCAAATGATTAAATAACCTGAAAGTTATTTAATGAAATAAGTTATTTAGTGATCCTGAAAGTTCCCTTTAACTTTGCTCTGATTTTAAAAGCACTTTTTATGTATTTTTTTTTGAATAATGTCTGTTGCCATTAGGAACAACAATCAATTTAACAGTAGTCTCTAGCTCCAAATGCTCAGGAAGTCAGAAAATTTATTTAGAGAGTTTTACAAGGAGAAGGAGAAGAAATATGGCCTGATAATCAGATATAGATACATTCATTCATTTATTCAAAACATACTTATAACTGGTGCTTGTTGTAAATGCTCAAGATATAGCAGTGAACATTGTATTTGCATTTACTGAGCTTCTGTAATTTTTGGAGAGACAAACTTCATAAGCGAAAAACACATACTTAACATGTAGCAATAATCTCTGGCATGAACAAACATAATGAGGGGAGACGTGATTGGGAAGGCCCTCTCTGAGTGGTATCATAAGGCAGATACCTACATTAAATGAGGTAATAAACCATGCAATAATCTGGAGTACCAAGATCTCCCGTGGAGAAACAAGCTTGGCACTTTTTAGGATCAGCAAGAAGTTGGATGTCACTGGGGGAGAGAAGTAGAGAGATGAAGTTAGAGAAATAGGTGGGGCCCTGGTGATCAGAGACAAATAAACGATCTGAGCAGGAGAGTATTATAATTGGTATTATTGTTTTCAAATATTGTATTTTCTGTTTTGAAAATAACTGTAGAGGATTGAAAATAAAACCAGGAGAACTAGTTAGAAAACTACCACAGTAGTCCTGGGAAAGTGTGGACAGAGCTTCTCTAAGAGAGACAGGATAAGCTCTGGTGCTGTAACTCATCCGGGTCTTATCAGCTGCTCACATACATTAAAAGGATCAATATCTCAGCATAACTGCAACAGGTGTTCTGGCACCAGAATGGGGAAATCTTGATTAGATTAGAATACAGGTGGTGAGCGTTGATTAAATTTGGCTTGCATTTTAAATATGCCAACAGAATATACTATGGAATTAGAAATGGAACAAGAATGGAAGAGATAAATTAAAGGTGACTCCAGGGTTTGGGGCCTGAACAAATTATCATAGAAGGTACTCATTTCTGAGCTTGAGAACCCTGGGTAAAAGCAGGTTGGGGACAGGGTGGGGGAAATCAAGAGTTCTACTGTGAACAAGTAATGCTGAGATTCCTACAAGACATTCAAGTGATTATTTTAAGTAAGTAATTAGACATGTGACTCAAGGGAGATGAATATTATAAGTTGTAAATTATAAGCATATGTATGGTATTTGAATCTGTGGGACTGGATAAGATATATCTAGAATTCATATAGATCACGTGATTCTTAATCCTGGTTGCACTTTGGAATTATATACCTGAGGTATTATAAATAATACTAATGCCAAGTTCTACCCTAGAGTTTCTGATTTAATTGACCTGCTGATAGAGCCTAGACATCTTAATTCAAAAGTAATGGGAGAATTAATAGAAAAATTATTATGGCTGCATCACATAGTAACTCAGAAGTCCATGGCTGTGAGTGAGAAGGGTCCATAAGCATTTTTGTGAGATAAGGTAGTGAAGGTCACAGTGAGATCCAAGATGGACTCACATCTGTTAGTTCATGACAGAGCTGCTCCTAAGAATAACCAGCTTTTCTTGGAGTCATATCAGTCCAATTGGTAATTTGTTACAGAGCATTGATAGAACTTCATGTTCTATAGATGAGATAATTTGATGTCTGATTTTCTTCGTTTACAGCTCAAATTTGGGGTTGATATCATGTCAACAACCAAAATCAGAAATGAATATGAACACGAATAACTTCAACATCACAGCTATTGATATCTTCAATAATTTTGCTGTCATTAACTTTCTAAAATTCAAATTAACATTCAGAAAAGCTCTCATACTCTTTATTATATTGTGCATTATTATTATGTTTTAATATGAGGATAAAGATTGACTAATAGTGCTCAAAATGAAAACCTTTGCTTGAAGTGTGAACATACTTTTGAGGAGATTAATAAATCCTTTCTTTTATGTTCACCCTAAAGTATGTTTTAGTATGATTTATTTATTTATTTTTAGGTTTAGGGGTACATGGGAAGGTTTGTTATGTAAGTAAATTTGTGTTACAAGGGTTTGTGTTTCAGATTATTTTGTCACCCAAGTACAAAACCTAGTACCCAGTAGTTACATTTTTCTGATCCTATCACTCCTCCCACCCTTTACACTTAGGTAGGCCCCAGTGTCTGTTGTTCCCCTCGTTATGTGCTTGAGTTATCGTTATTTAGCTCCCAGTTATAAGTGAGAACATGTGGTATTTGGTTTGCTCTTCCTGTGTTACTTTGCTGAGGATAATAGCCTCCAGCAGCATCCATTTTCCTGCAAAAGACATGATCTCATTCTTTATTATGGCTGCATAGTATTCCATCATGTATATGTACCACATTTTCTTTATCCCATCAGTCATTGATGGGCATTTAGGTTGATTCCATGTCTTTTATTGTGCATTATTATTAAAACTAAATCCTTCCTTGTTAGATATATATTTACTGTGAATGGATTTTTAAAAATGTGCCCTCCACAGACCATTTTCCAAAACATATTAAAAATCTCCCATAACAAAAATGTCTGTATAATTTTCAGTACTTCTAAATATTGACTTTAAATTACAATAAAAAGAAAAGTTGCCTTATCTATCTATCTATCTATCTATCTACCTATTTATCTATCTATCTATTTATTATCTATCCATCTGCCTATCATCCATCATCTGCCAAAGTTAGGCATGTTTTCCAATATATGTTTGATTAAAGAGCATTATTAAGCTCACCTTTAGTAATTTAGATGCTTAAAGTTCCAGGGGATAGAATAAATAAAATTTAACTTATTTGGCATAAGTTATAGTAAGATTAACAAATATTACACTGATTTGTACCTAAAACATAATGCTTGCAAAACAGAATTATTAAACAATATATCATATTTAATGGTTTGTGAGAGATCTGATAACCACAGGGAAAACAAAAGTCTGTTTGAGGGCTCAGTTAGAATGAAGTGAATTGATCTGTGTGCATAATATACTGATAAGTATGTACAGTTTATAGTTTTTACGAGAATGATACTGGCCTATGTCAATTATATTGGTTTCTAGTGAAATGAAAATAGGCTTCAAGTTAAATTGTAATGAATTCATCTATTGTGATATTTTCATTTCTTTGAAATACACAAATGCAAAGCTCAATAATTAGGTTCATCTTTATTAAAGAAATTCCAAGTGAAAAAAATTAAAAATTGTTCTTTTAGTTTTATCCTTTTCTCTAAAAAATACACAATATTTATAAAGGAATGAAGCTGATATTCATCTGGCATATACTTGATTTTTCTTTCTCTGTCATTCACGGTTATACCAAGGGTGAAATTTGCTCCTGGCCATTGGAAATAATAGAAAAAAAAATGCAAAAAAAGGTCACACCAAATTTTTTATCTCATGTTCTTCTTACAGAGAATCTTTTATGTTAATGTCTTTTTACTTCTGGAAAGTGTGTGAAGGGTGCACAGTTTATGGAGAAAACATTTCACAGGGTTAAAATAACTACTCTTTCAATAGAAAAAGTCTGTAATCTCCTGAAGAGTTCATGGGAGAAATAAGAGTGTGGCGTTTTCTTTCCTTTCTTGATACAGCTGCGCATTCACCACTGCCATGGAATAAAGCTAGGTGGGAGAAAATAATCATATGCATTATTTCTCCCTCTCCGTACTCATTTCCAAAAGGGCTGTGGCAGAGGGTGGAATTGTTTATTCTGATTACTTTCATTTAGTTCTTTTTCTGAGCTAACACAATTCATTTAAACCAATATAATATATTTACATAAACTAATAAATCACATATGTTATCTACAGAAAGAAGATTTCTGAAATATATGAAACTGGAAGTTTCATAATGGAACACTTAATTATTTTCAAAAAGTATAATTAATGTTTGTATATCTAAAGCCCCTACAATTTTTTAGCCAGCTCATATTTATACAGATTGAATACTTATTTTATCTTAACATTATTAAAAGAATTCAAGAGATATTGCTTTCTCTTTCGACAATTCTGGCTCAAAGGCAACTAGCTTGAAAACAGAATTAAAGAAAAATTAGTAATATGGCCATAGATTTTATAACCACTAATCCAGAAAATATTTGTTGAAGATGTTGATAACAGAAGCTATGCTCAATCTGTGAACATAAAGAATCTATTATAACTAACACTAATTTTGCACTGAAAAATAATATGGGCAGACACAATTCCAAGTGCATTTTACTGCAATGATTGTTCTACTGTATCTCACAACAGCATTTTGGCACTGGTAAACTTTTATAGATAGACAGAGAAATACTCATAGAATGTTTTTTGTAGATAAGTAGGAAAATAGTCACAGAGGGGTAAAATAACTTGTCTAATGCTATGAGCTATGAGTGCCAAACCTACAATTTTCGGTGCATTATGCATGAAGAAAAAATAATAAGGGTAATATTTCCAATATTAAGACTAAAAAGAAGGTTTTTAATGAATGTTTCTTCTCTTCAGTCTTTCTGATGCAATGGTCTTAAAATAACACAGGTTCCCTGAAATTGATATTATTATGCATAATCTCTTTTTTATTTTGCTCTTGTAATTATTCTTAACCTAAAATAAAATTGCAGAATTTATAAGTTTGGTTCTCATGTTTATTGGACATTTTGGGATGTGTGTGTGGCTGTGTGTGTGGCACATATTATTAAGGAGACAAGTGGTTTCCATGTGTATTTATACACACATACACTATTTTTAATTAACACATACAATTTTTATGTATATGTATTTATACACACATATACATATATACAAAATATATCCACATATACAAAATTTTGTGTATGTATATACACGTAAATATATATACAGATTTATCCAACTGCTTCCATTGAGAAGTTTCCTATAAAATAGAAGAACGGCAACATATATATTCATTCATATGTGTATATAGATAGAGATACAGAAATCTTAATGTCCTTGGTCTTTGATAAAACCTGTAAAGAATGACAATATATTTCTTTGGATAATTTATGACAGGTGGGATTTATGACAGTTGGATTTTCCCTTTCTCAGTCTCTCACATCAAAATTCTAATACTCGGACATAAAGGTGTCTTATGTTGCAAAGTTTTACTCTCCTTTCCAAGTGCGCATGCACACACACACACACACACACACACACACACACACATATACACAGCAACTTAACATACTTAGTTTAAAAGAGAAATAACTATGGCTTTGTTATGCTTGAAGTAAGCTTATTACCTATGTCTTCATACCTAAACATGGCTAAACTAATGTTGGCAAGATTGCTTGTAGTCAATGGCATGTAGAGGCTAATAGCAAACTCTGGAGTCAAATGAGTCTAGTTATGAATCCCAGCTTTCTATTAGCTAGAGTTACTTATCCTCTCCGCATATATTTTCTCATTTTTTTTCCCGAGAACATTGAGTTATTTTAAGGCTTAAACCACATAATGTCAGAAAAACGTTAAGCAGGTTGCCTAGCACATAATGAGGGCTCAGTAAATGTTAGTGATTATTACTTTTATTGAGACTACAAAACAACCTTGCTAATGTCGTTGTAGATCCTTAATAGCTAAAGAGAAATACAGTTGATCAGGTGGTTCTGAGGATCAAATGAGACAGATCCATATAAAATATTTCACTTAGGATTTGGCACATTTATGAATCCTTTTTCTCTACCTTGCCTTTAACCTCCAGCTAAGGCAGAATACAGAATAGTGTTTTACTATGGCCAAATTTTGGAGAAAAATAAACATTATTTTAATTGCAATCATTTCACAGTTGCTATCATAACTGATGTCACAAAATAATGGAAAAAATATTCCTATTCTGATTTTACATATTGCCTGGATTCAACAAGGGATCACTAAATGATTTTCATGGGTCATTTTATAATGCAAAGAGAAGCATAAAAGTATTTTAACTCTTTTTAAACCAAAGTTGAGTTGGCACGATTTTCATTCTTGTTTATTGCAGTTTCAAATATTTATTCTATATCGCAGTAGCAGTTATATGTAAATTCATTTGTACTGCCATTGGTGTCTTATTTAAATCAGCCCTTACTACTGTGGGCTTAGAAATTCTGTCCTTTTGAGCTTAATTCTTTATCCTGCAAACACTTCGGATTTCAAAACCTGGCAAATTCCCTGAGGAGAAAATTGTTCCTTGTGCTTGTGGCAGGACTCCTTCTGGTAGCACTTCGTCTTCTACTTGTTGAGACTGCAATATATTCCCTTCTGATTTCCTGTCCAGCCCACAGTCTCCTGAAGCTCCATAAATGTCAGTGCTGCCTTGTAGTAAAAACCAGCTGTGTGTTGAAAAGCTTTTCGCTTTCAACCTGCAACACAAGCTCCGTCTGGCCACACAAACTCTGGTGGTTTCTTTTTCCCCAGTTAAGCGCCTCTGCATCAACCATACCTGATCTTCAGCCCATGCTCAGAAGCAGCCAAATACTAAACGGAGGGAATAGCTTGTAATCATGGATCAACTAAGAAGGACTCTTTACAGAAATTATTTCTAGTCTCAATCACTTCTAGTTTCCTGCTGTCCGTAACAATATTGTTTTTGGTTTATTTTCTCTTCCTAGTTTTTGAAGGAAGAGTAGTAACCTACCCTGTACTACTACATTCTACCCTGAATTAGAAGTATTTTATCAACTTCAAAAAATGTTTGTAACATTATATATTAAAATTAAATGATTATTTACTTTTATAATTGTTTTTCTGAGGAAAAAATCTACCATATTAATGTTTCATAAGTTTAAGTTTCCAAGAGGAGTCAAGATTTGTGATTTTGATCTTATTTAGAATATTTTATTTTTTCCTTTTGAAATAAATTAGTTGATAATGTACTAGAAACATGATAACCTGAGTTTCTTCAAATGAAAGCTAAATGCTGTAGAAAACAATCATGCTTAAAAATATAATTATTTTAAATAAGATCTAAATAGACTCTTTTTAACTTTATTATTATAGTTAAAAAACTAAAAGCCCTTTCAGCTTGTGGACTTTTAATATGTGGGCGGAATAGTGTTTTACTATATTCAAATTACTTTTAATATGTGGACTTGACATTAAAGGTATGACAAAACACCTTTAAAGAACAATTAATTATGACAATTTAATAAAAGTGGTCAGCATTGAAAAAATACTGCTATATTCTACATTTTATAGTTCAGATCTGGGAAAGCGTAAATCTTATTAACCCTCTAAATACACATTTATTATTCCTTTATTCTATTCATCTTCAAATTTCAAGAACAGAGCAATCTCTGTTCATTTATTTTGTATACAACAACACAGTGTTAAACTCCACTTGCAATCCTTCAACTATATTTTCTTCATTGTCATCCCTACAGAAAGAATAACACACAATAGTATCTTAGACTTAAAGGGTCATATATTTTCAGGCCTGTTTCTTCCACTTCTATCTTTGCATATGAAATATAAGTTAAGTTTTATAGACTTATACAAACTCCTTATCCCTTGTGGAATAAGTTAAATTCTGTTCGTGCATTCTAATGTTCTACCTTATTTTCACTTTGATTCAAGAAAAATATAAATATGATTTACAAGTGGAAAAAATTGTGCTTAATGAAAGCTTCAAAATTTAGACTCTTTCTGGCACAAGATAGTGTTCTATGCTATTGGCAGAAAATAAACTGGATGCAATATCAAAGAATCAGAAAGATTAGTAAAATCTCTCTAACAGTAATAAAAGCATGAATAGTAAGAACCTTAAGATTTTCAAGCTAAAATTGGATCCTTAGTATTTTCTGCTAGATGGCTGCTTCTAGCAAAGGTGGATTCCCCCAAGAATGTCATGGTATAACATTCTTGTAATAAAATTAAATTTTAAAGTATTTTTAAAAATATAAAACTAACTTGTCTTTCTGTAGTAATCTATTGTAATTTTACCAGCTGTAAGTTTTTGCTAAAGTTCCTTTAAAAATTATGTACTTTTGGTGGTTGTAAATTATTTAGATGGGGTTGAAGAAGGACATTTTGTTAAGTACATCAAACAAAAAGTAATGACTGACCACTTTAAAACAATCAGATAAAACTCAAATTTCCTTTATAACAATTATTTTTAACTAAAAGTCAAATGTCTCAAAATCACTCTTTACCAAATATTATTCAATTTAGTTAGTTTTGTCTTACCTTTCTAACTCCTCTTTTTTGTACAGGCATAAGTCATTTGATTGTTCTCTGCATAACTGTGCTGTTCAGATACTGTGTTTTTTACAAATTGAAGGTTTGCAGCAACACTGCATCAAATAAGTCTATCAGCAACATTTCTTCCAACAGCATTTGATCACTTAGGATCTCTGTGTCACATTTTGGTAATTTTAATAATGATTAAAACTTTTTCAATATTATATTTGTTATGGTGATCAGTGATAATTGATCTTTGACGTAACTATTTTAATTGTTTTGTGATCCCACAAAGGGTGTCCATAAACTTGGTGATCTTAATGAATAAATATCATTTGTGTCCTGACTGATCTACTGCCTGGCCATCCCTGTATTTAAGACTGCCTCTCTTTAGGTCTCCATATTCCCTGAGACACAACAACATTAAAATTAGGTCTAGCAATAACCCTACAATGGTTTCTAAGTGTTCAAATAAAAAGAAAAGTTAAAATAAAAGAAACGTCGTCTCTACTAAAAATACAAAAATTAGCTGAACGTGGTGGCAGTTTCCTGTAATCCCAGCTACTCAAAAGGCTGAGGCAGGAGAATCACTTGAACTTGAGAGGTGGAGGTTGCAGTGAGCCAAGATCACACCACTGCACACTAGCCTGGGACAGAATGAGACTGTCTCAAAAAAAAAAAAAAAAAAAAAGAAATGAAAAGTAGCAGAGGTTAGTTTACATGAGGTTCAAAGAAACAGCCATCTCCATAACATAATAGTGCAAGGTGAAGCAGAACGTGCTCACGTAGAAGCTGCTGCAAGTGCTGATCAAGTAGTGTAAAGGGAATTGAAAGGATGTGGGTAGAACTCCGGCAGCATCTGCTATAAACTTTAATATTATTATCAGAGTGTGTGTATGTATGTGAGTGTGCAAAAAAGCCATCAATACTTCTTGGTCTTGACATGGAGAGGGTTTAGGAAAGACACCAGATAATCTCAACATGATCAAATAAGGTATTAGCAGAATATATAGCTAAGAACATTGATGAAAGACTCACATAAATGTTAACACTTTTTAGCAATAAACCATTTTCTAGCAAAAGTATGTACTTTTTTTTTTAGAAAAATGCTATTGCACACTTAATAGACTACATTATAGTATTACCATATTTTTATATGCACCAGGACACCAAAAAAATAGTGTGACTTGCTTTATTGCAATATTTGCTTTATTATGGTAATTGAAACTGAATCTACAATATCTGCAAGGTATGGCTGTAATTTGTGGAAGATCTATCAGGCAACCATGGAGATTACATTTGGCAGATTGTTGAAAAAAGCGACCTTTGGTCCTGAGGACTCTAACCCTGTATTACTTACTTCTGGACTTATTATGTTAGATAACTGATTATCTTAATTAAACCTTAATTTGAACTGATACAGAATAACAGACCCAGAAGTGTTGATGTAACCAGTAGAGGAAGCAGGGCAGTGAGAAGCCCTCCACTCAAAGCTGGATTAAATTTGTTATGTACTCTCAACTTTTGTAGTAGTTTGTTCTCACACTGCTATAAGGACATACCTGAGACTGGGCAATTTATAAAGGAAAGAGGTTTAGTTGACTCACAGTTCTACATGGCTGGGGAGGCCTCACAGTCATAGCTGAAGGCAAATGATGAGCAAAGTCATGTCTTACATGGTAGCAGGCAAGATAACTGCATAGCGGAACTCCCCTTCATAAAACCATCAGATCTTGTGAGACCTACTCACAATCACGAGAACAGCATGGTAAAGAACCAACCCCCATGATTCAATTACCTCCAACCAAGTACCTCCCATGACAAATGGGAATTATGGGAGCTACAATTCAAGATGAGATTTGGGTAGGAACACAGCCAAACCATATCATTCTGCCTCTGGCCCCTCTCAAATCTCATGTCATCACATTTTAAAACCAATCATGGCTTCCCAACAATCCCCCAGACTTTTAACTCATTTCAGCATTAACTCAAACATCCACAGTCCAAAGTCTCATCTGAAACAAGGCAAGTACCTTCCATCTAAGAGCAGTTAAAATCAAAAGCAAATTAGTTACTTACTTCCTAGATATAATGGAGGTATAGGCATCGGGTAAATACACCCAATCCAAATGGGAGAAAATGGCCAAAACCAAGGGGTTACAGGCACCATGCAAGTCTGAAATCCAATAGAGCAGTAATTAAATCTTAAAGTCCCAAAAAGATCTCTTTTGACTCCATGTCTCACATCCAGGTCACACTGATGCAAGAGATGGGCTCCCATGGCCTTGGGCAGCTCCTCCCCTGTGGCTTTGTTGGGTACAGCTCCCCTCTCAGCTGCTTTCATGTCTTGGCATTGAATGTCTGCGCTTTTCCAGGTGCCCGGTCCAAGACGTTGGTGGATCTACCATTCTGGGTTCTGGGGGAGGGTGGCTTTCTTCTTACAGCTCCACTAGGCAGTGTCACAATAATAACTCTGTGTAGGGGCTCCAATCCAACATTTTCCTTCTGCACTGCCCTAGCAGAGATTCTCCATGAGGGCTCGACCCCTGTAGCACACTGCTGCCTGGACATCCAGGTAGCAGAAATGTAGTCAGAGGTTCTCAAACCTCAATTCTTGACTTCTGTGCACCCGCAGTTCCCAACACCATGTGTAAGCTGCCAAGGCTTGGGGCTTGCACCATTTGAAGCAATGGTCTGAGCTCTACATTGGCCCCATTTAGCCATGGCTAGGACAAAGAGCACCAAGTCCCAAGACTGCACAAAGCATCAAGGCCATGGGTCTGGCCCATGAAACCATTTTTTCCTCCTAAGCCTACTGGCTTATGATGGAAGGGGCTGCCATGAAAATCTCTTACATGCCCTGGAGGCATTTTCTCCATTGTCTTGGTGATTAACGTTTGGCTCCTCATTACTTATGCACATTTCTGCAGCAGGCTTAAATTTCTTCTCAGAAAATGGGCATTTTTTTTTCTATTGCATCATTGGGTGGCAAATTTTCCAAACTTTTATGCTCTGCTTCCCCTTTAAACATAAGTTCCAATTCCTAACCATATCTTTGTAAATCATAAAACTGAATGCTTTTAGCTGTACCCAATTCACCTCTTGAACACTTTGTCCTTTGGAATTTCTTCCTCCAGATGCCCTAAATCATCTCTCTTAAGTTAAAAGTTCACAAATCTCTAGGGCAGGTGCAAAATGCCATGAATCTCTCTGCTAAAACATAGCAAGAGTCACCTTTGGTCCAGTTGTCAACAAGCTCCTCATCTCCATCTGAGACCACCTCAACCTGGAATTTATTGTGCATATCACTATCAGCATTTTGGTTAAAGCCATTCAACAAGTCTCTAGAAAGTCCCACACTTACCCACATCGTCTTTTTCAGACCCCTCCAAACTGTTCCAACCTCTGCCTGTTACCCAGTTCCAAAGTTACTTCCACATTTTGGGGTATCTTTACCACAGCACCCCATTTCACTCATACCAATTTACCATCTTTTCTCATGCTGCTCACAAATACATACCCGAAACTTGGTAATTTATAAAGAAACGAGGTTTAATTGACTCACAGTTTCACATGGCTGGGGAGGCCTCACAATCCCGGCTGAAGGCGAATGAGAAGCAAAGTCACATCTTACATGGTGGCAGGCAAGAGAGCTTGTGTAGGGGAACTCCCCTTTATAAAACCATCAGATCTAGTGAGACTTATTCACTATCATGGGAACAGCATGGGAAAGATACACCCCCATGATTCAATTACCTACCACCAGGTCCTTCCCCTAAAAGATGGGAATTATGGGAGCTACAATTCAAGTTGAGATTTCGGTGGGGACACAGCCAAACCATATCAATTATACATTTAAATTGCCATGTAACTTGAGACCCACAATGTATATTCACAAATGTTTTAATATGAAATGAAATGGTAGGAAAAATCGAGAATATTAACTTGTATAGGCTTTTGGGAAAGTCATACAAGGAGGGAGGGATATGAGTTAAAATTCACTAGTAGTTGATCTAAAAATAGAAAAAGTATATCTGGCCTTGAATAATCAGAATTCTCTGAAAACAGCTGTCAATAAACAGACATAGCTGCTGTCTTTTGGGGTGAAAGCACAGCAGGGCCAGTGTGCACAGAGATAGTAAAGGGATTTGAGAGGATGTGGGTAGAACTTGGTAAAATCTACATAATCTTTATTTTTAGAAGATTGTGTGAATGTGTGTATGTGAATGTGTGTGTGCATATGAAAAGACCATAAATACTTCCTTTCTCGAAAATGAAAAGGGTTTACGAAAGACATCAGATCATTCTGACATGATCAAATAAGGCATTAAAAATCAGAGATGAAAAAAACATTCGGGATGCACCTGGGAATGATCACAAAGATGTTCAACAATTATTTGCTGAATAAACTCATGAATGAAGAATAATTAGGCACTTACTTTATCATCCTAGTCAGCTTTAACTGTACTGGAGGCAAGAATACTGCATCCCTCATGGGTGTCATCTGTTGCAATGCACTGTCTGCTGTCAGAATGCTTCGCACATAGTTACAAAATATGCTAAAGCTCTTTTTACCTAAAATCTAACTATGATCATCAAATTCCCCTGTTATAGTCCATTTTTTGTTGCTATAATAAAGTCTGAAACTAAACAAGTTATCAAGGAAAAATAATTTATTTCTTACAGTTATGGAGGCTGGAAATCACAAGACTGATAAGGCACATTCAGTGAGAGCCTTCTTGCTGGTGGGGTCTCTCTACAGTTTCCTGAGGCAGTGCAGGGTATCACAAGGCATGGGGCTGAGTATGCTAATGTGCTAGTTCAGCTCTCTCATCCTCTTCTTATTAAACTATCAGTTTCCTTCCCATGGTAACCCATTCATTCATTAACCCTTCATCCATTCTTTCATGAATGGATTAATTCATTCAAGAAGGCAGAGCCTTTGTGATTCAAACACTTCTTAAAGGTCCTCCTCACAGTACTGCCACATGAGAGATCCAATTTTAACAGGTGTTTTGGACGGGATATTCAAACCAAGGTATCCTCCTAGATCTTTTTGCCTTAATTGTGATTCAGAAATCTGTAATTATTAAAGTGCCCAAAGACAAAAGGGGAGAACAGAATCAATTATTATCAGTAAAATAGCCTCTTCTGAGCCTGTTTGCATGGACTTCCTCTTATTTTCTATACTCAGCTGAGTGCAAAATGATATCTTGGTGTCACAGGAGGAAGGGAGATAATTAAAAATAAACCACTGTTACTGCCTTCATGCTTTTCATAAATTGTATTGTTTTTATGTTGTCACGATAAACAAGGGTAAATAAACATAGATGACTTTAGCAGTTTTGCATGCAATGAACTCAATGCAATTTAAAGTTGAGCAGGTAATGTTTTTACAGAAGTTTGATTTATTATATAGAAAATGTATCTTTGCTTTTGTAGAAGCTGCAGCTACCATCAACTAACTAATCAATGTATGTGATTAAAAATAGTTCTGTTTTCTAAAATTATAACAATTTGAAGAATTGGAAATCAATCTAGTAAGGCAATGAAAATGATAAATGAATAAATGAGTATCTGAGTGATAAAAAATAGCATTATACTTTCTTCACAAGACATTTACATAAAGATGTTCATTAAACTATCAAACCAAAATAGAACATTAAATAGAATAAATTAAATTTACATATTAAGGTAAGAAGTAATTTTTGTTTTTTAATAACATTGTAATTTTGTACTCAATATAATATGGTTATAAAAATCTATTTTTTTAAGTGTAAGTCTCTGACAGTTTTTGGTTAAAATTTGATATTTCTCCCAATATGTCTTACAAAATTAGTCACATCTAGAGACTATAGGCTGGGAGTGAAGGCTAATGTCTGTAATCCCAGGGCTTTGAGAGGTCAAGGTGGGAAGATCGCTTGAGCTCAGGAGTTAGAGGCTGCAGTGAGCTATGATCACTATGATCACTTCAGTCTGGGTGACAGACTGAGACCCTGTCTCTTAAAATAAATAAATAAATAAATACATAAATACATAAATAAAATAAAAACATGAGTTTCCTAAACAAACAATAATTGATTTCCATTGATTTGATTAGACAGCATATTAGAATATAATATATGGCCATAATAAAATGAACCTACAATGTTATGAGAACAGAAGGGATCATATCTCATAGAGCATCTTGGAACTACACATTGCTTGACTCTGGCTTCATCTCCTGGGTCTGGCTGCAAACTTTTACTGTGGCTTGAAACATCTGTACTTTTTGGTTTTGGTTTCCTTCACTCAGTATTTTCCAAGATCAGCTTTATGTAGCTGGTTCTGTCCATTTCTGGCTGTTTCTAACTACTACTCTGACCTACAAGCCTGGTGTTTCGGAACCTCACCCTGAAGCAACCAGACTCTGATAAGCCAGTGAAGCTGCTCCTAAGGAACTCTCCATAGTTTGGAATGGCACCTGGAACACAAATCCTACATTCTTTATGCCTTGATGCGTTCTTTAGGCGACCTACTGAATGCTCTGGGAGCAAATAAGCCACTGCAATGGGCTCTCAAGTAATAATCATGAAACGAAAATGGTTAAAGATTCTCTGAAGAATCCAAAGGAAGCCTTCGTCTGAGGATAGAGAAATGCTTTCATAACTAATTCCTACCTCATGCTTCTTCACTTGGAACTACTTTGAGGGGAGTCTAAAATATAAAAATAATGATGCAACCTATATGTGTTATTCTAAATTATAGCAATACTGAACTATAAAATAAATGCTAGGAAAATCAATAAAATTGTAAGCATTCCTGAGAATATATTTATACATATAAAGTATTTATACGTATCTATAATGTCTTTTAATTATTTCTTGAGTATCCCCTTCACTGGTACTCTATGCTTGTGCTTCATCTATTTCTTGCATAGTTAAATATGGTTTTCACACTTTCCTGAAGCATTATTTATGGCTAACGAACTTCCTTAGGTTAAGGATGAGGTCTCATAATTTCTACAGGTGACACATTTCAATTTTTTTTTTTGAGACGGAGTCTCGCTCTGTCCCCCAGGCTGGAGTGCAGTGGTGCGATCTCTGCTCACTGCAAGCTCCGTCTCCCGGGCTCACGCCATTCTCCTGCCTCAGACTCCAGAGTAGCTGGGACTACAGGCGCCCGCCACCACGCCCGGCTAATTTTTTTTGTATTTTTGGTAGAGACGGGGTTTCATCTTGTTAGCCAGGATGGTCTCCTGACCTCGTGATCCGCCCGCCTCGGCCTCCCAAAGTGCTGGGATTACAAGCGTGAGCCACTGCGCCCGGCACACATTTTGATTTCTAATGTAAGATATCTAAACTCAGATATCTAGGGAATTAAGTGTATCCTTCAGACACCAAAATAAGTGCACAAACCTAATTAGCAATTCTCAGTCAAATATGTTACTCATATTCTATGTGAGTGTGAAGAAATGGCATTTACCTATAAGAAAATTCACTAGAATAGCTCCATTATAGTGTTTGGTAATTCCAATAAATTACACTTTAATCATAACCTGTTACACAGTGCCAATTATAACCTAGCAAATTTCCATCCTTACTTTTTCCCATTATACCTGGCTGAGTCTCTTCCTGTGATAATCACATGTAATGTTGTACCATTTCGAAAGCATGCTTTGGAAATTCAGGCCACCACGCTATTATTGTTTCCACTTTTTAAATGTTTATTTATTTATTTATTTATTTTGAGGCAGGGTCTCACTCTGTTACCCAGGCTGGGGTGCAGTGGCAGGATTATGGCTTACTGCAGCCTCGCTCTCCCAGGCTCAAGCCATCCTCCTTCCTCAGACTCCTGAGTAGCTGGGACTGCAGGCATGCACCACCACTTCCAGCTAATTGTTTTCGTTTTTGTAGAAATAAAGTCTCATCACGTTTTGCTAGACTGAATGAATCTATTTAAAATGAATCACAAGGCCCAACACATTGTTAAATAGCAAATAGGCTTTATCCATTTCTCAAGAAATATTCTCAAGAAACTGTCATTTCGGTTTTTGAAATTATTGTTTGCATTATTGCCTCCACCAATTGAAACAGCAGTTAAGCACAAATATTGACATTTAGAGGCTCTAAAACGAGATTGCCTGAATTTGAAAACTGTTTCCAAATGTACTGTCTATGCCATTCCCGAAAGTTACTTATTATGTCTCCGTCACCATTTCACACCTTTAAATTGAAATAATTAATAATACTCACTAAATAAAATTTAAGTAACTACTTGACAACTTAATTACAGATTTCAACACAATGTTTTGCAAAAATGTAAACTAATAATTAATATTAATTATTTTAGTATTATTTTTCATAGTAGTAGCAAGGTGTTTATCCTGGCAAGTTTTATTATATCACTTAAAACAACCTGTTAAATTTACCTTTTTTTGGTCCAGTAAAATTGCTTGAGAAAAATTTAGTGTTAAAAACATTTAAATTATGTATCAATGTAAACCCTAGTTTCAGCAGAAGAACTAATATCAAATTAAAGTGTGAAATGTAATTTTAATGATGACTATAACATGCTCTTTGTTAGAAAACATAATACTTATCTTATTTCATTTTCCCAAATTTGCTGGTGTTTTATAATAGAAAATGTATATCCTCTTTAAAATGATAGATTTTATTTTATATTCTGCTATGCTTTCTGTGATGGGCTGTCTGTGTAATGCAGTGAATTTACAAATTTATTTTAAATAAAAACCATGGCCTCTAGGTCTTATTTTAACTCATTTCCCTTAGCATTTTATATTTGGTGTAATTTTATGAGGACTGTCGACACTATAATTTCACACTGTTTATTAAAATGAAAATAGCCCTCAAGCGATAAGCCAAGTGAAGTAGAATTTTAAAAGTGATTTTTGTTGCATTAAGAGAAACTAGAGTCAAAATTATATTCATAATCATGTTAAGAAATAACAGGCCCATTTATATGCATAATATAAACATTAAACAGTAAATTTGTTAAAAATAAAATCCAGATTTGCAAAATTTTTAAAAAATAAAATCCAGATGTGTGTGATCTTTAATATGTATGTATAATTAACAGGTAAAAGTAGATACTTTCAGACAAACAAAAACTAACAATTAATCTCCAGCAAACCTACACAAAAAAGTATACTAACAGATAATCTCTTTCATGCAGAAGGAAAATAATGCCAGATGAAATTACCTTAAAATAGGCGTAAAAAGGTGAATTCAAGTGCATATTGAATATATATATTATTGATATTGTTTTATGTGAGACATAAAATGTATCTAGATATAAAATATATGAAAGCACCACCACAAAATGTGGAATATGATAAACAGATTTAAAGTGTTGTAAAGCCATTATTTTATCTAAGAACTAATAATGTCCTAATTCATAGTAGACTCTAAGTCAAGTACGTATGTTATAACCTATAGAATTTCTACTAAGAAACTAATAAAATAATGTACAATTAGTGAGATAAAGGTAGGAAAATTACAATAACTTGGAAGAGTAGAATTCCTAAAATGAAAAGAAAAGCAAAATGAAGCTAAGCCAACAGCTTGGCCAAAAAAAAAAAAAATCGATTAATAGAAAGAATTGCTATAGCTTTCTAGAAATATCGAGTATAACATTAAATGCCAATGGAGTAAACAATCCAATTATAAGATTCCAATCACCAAACTAGATTTTAAAAGAAAATAAACTATACGTTGTGTGGCAGACAAACATGTCTCCACTTCCTGGCCTTTTGGTCTTCGAGACTTTGTGTTATTACACACTTTTCCTGGCTACCCTGAGTGTGGTCAGGACCTGTGTCTTACTTTTAGAGGTTAGATTATTACAGAGTTGATGAATATAGCACCCGCATTGCATCCAGTTTTATTACAGAAATCCCCTCATTTTAGCACACTCATTCTAGAGATTCTTCTTGCTGGCTTGATGAAGTAAGCAACCATGATACAAAGCCAATGTAGCAAGAAACTGTGGCCAGCTTCAGGGAACTGCAGGTGGCCTCAAGGAGCTGAGTAGCCTACAGGTGACAACCAGGAAGAATCTGGGACTGTCAGACCTTTAATAGCAAAGATATAAATTCTTACCACACATGAATAAGCTTAGAAATATATTCTTTCCCAGTTTGATCTCCAGTTAAGAACACAGCAGAGCCACAATTTTGACAGCAGCCTAGTGACACCCAAGCAGAGAAATTAGCTAAGCTACATCCAAACTTATGACCCACAGAAAGTGTGATGTAATAAATATAGGTTGTTTTAAGATGCTAAAACAACATTTAATTTGTGATAATTTGTTTGGCATTAATAGAAAATTAAAGCATATTACTTAGAAAAAATTTTAAATACATTTAAGTCTTTAATCCATCATGAGTTAATTTGTTTATAAGGTGTAAGGAAGGGATCCAGTTTCAGCTTTCTGCTTATGGCTAGCCAGTTTTCCCACCACCATTTATGAAATAGGGAATCCTTTCCCCATTGTTAGTTTTTGTCAGGTTTGTCAAAGATCAGATGGTTGTAGATGTGTGGTGTTATTTCTGAGGGCTTTGTCCTGTTCCATTGGACTGCATATCTGTTTTGGTACCCATATCATGCTGTTGTGGTTACTGTAGCCTAGGCAATACCATTCAGGACATAGGCATGGGCGAAGACTTCCTGACTAAAACACCAAAAGCAATGGCAAGCAAAGCCAAAATTGACAAATGGGATCTAATTAAACTAAAGAGCTTCTGCATAGCAAAAGAAACTATCAGTCAAGTGAACCGGCAACCTACAGCATGGGAGAAAATGTTTGCAATCTGTCCATCTGACAAAGGGATAATATCCAGAATCTACAATGAACTTAAACAAATTTACAAGGAAAAAAAAAGCAATCCCATCGAAAAGTGGGCAAAGGATATGAACAGACACTTCTAAAAAGAAGACATTTATGCAGTCAACAAACATATGAAAAAAAGCTCATCATCACTGGTCATTAGAGAAATGCAAATCAAGACCACAATGAGATATCATCTCATGCCAGTTAAAATGGCGATCATTAAAAAGTCAGGAAACAACAGATGCTGGAGAGGTTGTGGGGAAATAGGAAGGCTTTTATACTCTTGGTGGGAGTGTAAATTAGTTCAATCATTGTGGAAGACAATGTGGTGATTCCTCAAGGTTCCAGAACTAGAAATACCATTTGACCCAGCAATTCCATTATTGGGTATATGCCCAAAGGATTATAAATCATTCTCCTATAAGGACACATGCACACATATGTTTATTGCGGCACTGTTCACAATAGCAAAGACTTGGAACCAACCCAAATGCCGATCAATAATAGATTGGATAAAGAAAATGTGGCACATATACACCATGGAATACTATGCAGCCCTAAAAAGGATGAACTCATGTCCTTTGCGGGGACATGGATGAAGCTGGAAACCATCATTCTCAGCAAACTAACACAGGAACAGAAAACCAAACACTGCATGTTCTCACTCATAAGTGGGAGTTGAACAATCAGAACACATGGACACAGGGTGCGGGAGGCATCACACACTGGGGCCTGTTGGGGGGTTGGGGACTTGGGGGAGTAGCATTAGGAGAAATACCTAATGTAGACGACAGGTTGATGGGTGCAACAAACCACCATGGCAAGTGTATACCCATGTAACAAATCTGCACATGTACCTCAGAATTTAAGGTATAATTAAAAAAAAAAAGAAAAGGCAAAAATTTTAAATTCACAGATGCAGAAAGTTTGCTAACAAACATGTGGAGAGATATTTATGAAGCAAATAGCAACCCAAAAAGTTACTATGCCAAGTGAACTTTAACACAGAAGGATAAGAATTGTAAAGGGATATTTCATAATAAAAATAGTCATTCTAAAGAATAATGTAACAGGCTTAAATGTTTGTAATTCATAGCTCAGCCTCAAAATATGTGCAGCAGAAACTAAAAATTAAAAAGAATAGTACACAAATTCATAATTGTACATAATTATTTTAAAAGAATTCTTTGAGATACAGATACAAAAATCAAAACGCCCACAGAAATATTGAATATTTGGAAAACTAGTGTAAAAACTTAACAAAAGCACATACATAGAACACTGAATGCAAGATTTAAAGTTTGCATATCCTTTTAAATAAATGTATGTGGGCTGGGCCAAAATTAACATGCTGAGCACTAATATTATGTGTCAACAAATTTTAAATAATTTAAATCTTACATAGTTTTGCATATGTAAAATTAAAATAAAATTTAATTACACACTCTTCATATTCAAAATCACCAAAACATTTTGATATTAATCCATGTGCTTCTAAGAAAATAAGTAAAATAAGGCATAAAAATATAAATTAGTAAACAATAATAATAAACATAGCATATCAAAACTTGTAGCTGCAATTAAACCTGTTATAAGCATAAAATTTATATTCACAAATGCACCTATTACAAAAAGAAAAATAGGAAACATATTAATCAAGATATCACCTAAAGAAGCTAAAATATGAGCAAATTAAGCCTGATAATTTAAAAAGAAAAATAATTCTAAATATTATAAATAATAAAATAGAAAACACACGTAAATTAAGAAATTTTTTAACAGTTTGATCCCTTCATTATATAAATATATGTGTATTTTAGTATGTATATACATCCCAAAAGTGACTATTGAAGGAAAAGCGATCTGAAAACACTAATTGTTAATTATAAATTAAAAGGGGGGATTCTACAGACATTAAATTGATAATATTGAGGATATTAACAACCAAATAACATTAGATGAAATTAGCCAAACTTACAAAAATTGAAGTGAAAAGAAATAAAATTCGAATAGAGTCATAAATTTTAAAGATGTTTATAATAAAAAGAGGTTAAAATTAAAAAAAAAACTTAGGATCAGACAATTTCAACATAAAATATGTCAAGACCAAGTCAATATTTCTCCAGAAATGAAAAGTTGGCTAATATTAGAAACACAGAACACTGTTATACAGTATATTAGCATAATGAAATCCAAAACACAAAAATTTAAAAATCGCATGATCATCATACATTTAAAAAAAAGCCTTTGATATAAAAGCCAACACCTGATTAAAGGTTTACAAAATAAACCTATAATTATATTTATACACACATATATGCATATATACGTATTTAGGCATTTATATGTATTTATAGATATATTCAGAAAGTAAGATGACTATTTCTGGCTGTATTATTTTACACAGAACTATAAATGAGTTTGAGAATACAGGTTTGACTGTAAAAGTCATTCTCTACCTCAATTAGCTGAGAAAAAAGTAAGATAAAATGCTGATTCAATATCATTCTGCCTTAAGGTAAGCAAAAGTTTTAGAGAACATTTGTAACATATTTCTCTCCTTTCAGAGTTTATGGCTAATTATTTTTTAAAAGATTTGTCTTCTATTGTACTCTTAGAGAATGAAAGTCACAATCAAAGAACATATTCATGACAGGAAATTTGCACTAAAGTTTCTTGTTCAACTATTTTTAACTCATTTTGTTCTAAATGCATTTTATCAGACTTTCATATAAGTCACGTAAGTAATCTTCAAAGCTAACATTATTTAAAATGTAGTACAAAAACATGTAAGCCACTACACACTTTCATTATTTCTTATTCCTATATAATTCTTAATCTTGTATATAATCTAGAAGTTTTCTTTAATGTTTAAAGAGCATCTGAGATAGCTATTCTAGAAGACAGTGCTATGTACCTAATTGTGCCAATGCCAAACTCATTAAAAATATTTACTCATTAAATGTATGCCCAGGGAATTATTGAATAAACAGTAGATAGATCCGTTATGAATAAAATAATTTACAAAGAAAATTATATCAGATAATCTTATGTCCTGGGTATGAAATGTTAAAAGCAAGCATCAACTTTATTTAAATAATTTATGTTTTTATTTAAAATATTTTGTGTTTGTTATGTTTTAAGTATTAATACAATGATGATTAAAAATGGTATGGATTATAAAAAATTTGAAAATATAGTGAGAAATAGGATTACTTTATATATTTTATATATCTACATAATATGTACTATGAATTGAGCTGGGTTCCCCCAAAATTTAAATTTTGAAGCCCAAATCCCCCATGGGATGGTATTCGGAGATGAGGACGTTGACTTAGATGAGGTCATGAGTATAGCATCACCATAATTGTATTGGTGCCCTTATAAAAAGAGACCAGACCAGACATCTAGAGTCTTGTCTCGCTCGCGCTCACTCACACTCCCACTCTCTCTCTGTTATGAGAGAACACAGCAAGAAAAAGACCAAATGCAAGCCAGGAAGATGGCCCTCCCCCAGAGCTGAATCTGATGGCATCTTATCTTGGACATCCTCACCTCCAGAACTGTGAAAAATATATGTCTGTTGTTAAGCCACTTGGCCTATTTTGTTATAGCAACCCAATTTGACTAATACAACACAGCTTAATTTCAGAAATATTTTAACTAAACTACCAATTTCATATTTTAGTAAGTAGCTACAAATATTGTCAGAGGAAGTTTGATGCTCTTGTGTGGCTACAACTGTGCCACATAGAGTCCATCATTCACAGTAACTTTTTGATTTGCCTTGGAATTACTACTGTGCCAGGTACTTTTACAATATCACATGTAATGAAAATAATCCACTATTCTCAATAAAGAGTTTTGTTCATATGTATTCTGGTTTCCCATAGCAACTTAATAACTAGATTTTATAAAGTGTATCAGCCCTTAGTGAAAATTATAACCTTTTTATGAACCCCTTATTAGGGATTCTCATTATTGACTTTGGTGGCTATATAAAATGAAAAAAAAGAAAGACTATGTTGAAAGACAGGGAAATATCACAAATAATTTATTTGCCAAATAATTCATTAATTTAACACATTAATATTGAGTATCTCCTATAGGCCAAGTGCTCTACTAGTTCTGCAGATTCAATTGCAAGACAACTAGCCATACATTTAACCTTCATGGAGTTTACTATCTCTTATGGACAGAAGTGGGTCCCCTACAAATGCATACGTTAAAATCCTAACCTCTAGTGCTAGAGTATGTGACTATATTTGAAGATAAGGCTTTTAAAGAGGTGATTTAGTTAAAATAAGTCCTTTGGGATGAATCTTAGTCAAATCTGTCTGGTTTCCCTAAAAGAAGAGAAAATCTGGACACACAAGAAACACCAGAGATGTACCCTCACAACAGAAAGACCATTTCAGAACAAGGTACTGTGAGTCTAAAGAGTACAAATATTTTCACTGCATTTGAGGTACAGCAGAGTTCATCACAGCGAGAATTTACGCTGTGGAATAACCTCACAGACTGAATGTGAGTTTTGTATATTAATACTGCTTTAGTCAATCCATCCATTTAGAGTGCATTTAATCTAGATTTTGGAACATTTTACCCCTTCTGGAATTATTTCTTGAAATTTGTAAGTCACATATTCTCCACTTAATTGAACTACATATTAATGACTTGGAATATATGATATATGTGTTATTTCTAAATTATATCAACCTGAAGACAATATATAGTTTAGAAATAACACATATATTATAGACTCCAAGGCATTAATATATACTTCAATTAAAAATAAAAATGTATCAGTATAAATCTCACGTCACTAGTGTGTGTCATATTAGCAATATTAATATCAAATATATCAATCTATAAAGAACATCATCTTGTTTCCTGAGAATGAGCAAACGAGAAGCTTACATTATTTTAAATATTTTAAATATATTTAGATATTTCAAATAGTACTGGCTATACACCCAAAGGATTATACATCTTTCTACTATAAAAACACACGCACATGTATGTTTATTGCAGCACTGTTCACAATAGCAAAGATCTGGAACCAACCCAAATGCCCATCAGTGATAGACTGGATACAGAAAATGTGGCATATATACACCATGGAATACTATGCAGTCACAAAAAATGATGAACTCATGTCCTTTGCAGAGACATGGATGAAGCTGGAAACCATCATTCTCAGCAACCTAACACAGGAACAGAAAACCAAACACTGCAAGTTCTCACTCATAAGTGGGAGTTGAACAGTGAGAACACGTGGACACAGGGAGGGAAACATCACACACCTGGTCCTGTTGGGGGTTGGGGGACTAGGACAGGGATAACATTAGGAGAAATACCTGATGTAGGTGACAAGTCGATGGGTGCAGCTGCAGCAAACCACCTTGGCATGTGTGTACCTACATAAAAAACCTCCACGTTCTGCACATGTATCCTAGAACTTAAAGTATAATAAATATATATACACACTAATTATGGAAGTGTTACTATCAAAAGTAATGAATATGTAGAAGGGATACGTATAGCTATCCTAACAAAGGCCCTTCCATGCCAAGCTCACAGTTTGCTTTTTATGAGGTCACTCTGGGAAGTCCTTGAAGAGCCTAGTAAAAAAATCGCAGGATCATATTTTTATCTGAAAAGTCTAAGCTGGAAGAATTGTGAAGAAGAGCTCAGAGTAGGATTTCACCAGATATAATTCCATATAACAATGGTTTAGTGGGATTATATGTCATGTTAAAAAAAGAGGAAAAGATTTCTGTTATCAAGGAAAATAAGAAAAATAACTTTAAATGCTTAAAAATTATAACTAAATTTGATAGAACATTGATTATGCTGAAGATGTTGTGCTATGCATTTTATTTGAGCCATCATACTTATTTCCAAAAATATACTTATGGTTTCTTGAGGCAAGCACAGCTAGGAACTGTATTAAATTGATTACAGTAACGTTCCAAATCTGATTGCTTTTTCTATCTGTAACTAAGCTGCTTGGTGGCATCTTTCCACATTAACTCTGGGCTTGCTGAACTATATAACTTAATTTGGCTAAAGATACAGTAGCAAAATTATGCAAACCTACAAGATGTGAGAATAGCTTGCACATTGGGTCATATCTTTTGCTGCTTTTAGAACCATGCTGTCTGCTGCCTTCTGAACAAGCCCAGATTAGCCTTCTGGATGATGAGATACATAGCCCAGTCACTACCCTACTCCTTGCCACCGAGTTGGGGTAGTGACTGGGTCATACTGCCAAACCATTCAGACCCCAGAAGACATGAGACAGTCTGAATTCAGTAGAGCTGAATATATGTCAACAGAATCACTCAGTTGACCCACAGGCATGTGAACAATAAATGTTGTTGAAACTGCAAGTAGCTGGATTCGTTTAGTAGTGAAAGTTGATATGTTCATATGTATCTATTCTCTCCTTCTACCTTACTAAAATAACCAGAATTATGGTGCAAAATGTTTATATTACATGCACAGTAAAAAAAACTATTTCCACTGATTCTTTGCAGTTGAGTGTTAACTGTATGTCCCAGTTCTGTCTGGTGAGAAGTAAGCAGAGTTTGCTCAGTGAGGAATCCAGCAAGGTTATTGTTTTCCTGATGTAAAGGGATATGTGTATCTACCCTTTACTCTCTCTGACTTCTTTTTTTTGGAATATAAATGTGATGACAGGAGATGCACCAAGATTTCATAAAATCTGAGAGGCCACACATTTTGTATAGAAGAGCGGAGAACTAAAAGAAGCTTGTGTTTGTGATAACCCAGCTACATCCAATCTCAAAGAGCCTACTTTTAGTATGACATTTTACATGACAAAGGTAACTCACCTCTGCCTTTACCCATTCTTAGTTCCTAAAAACGTTTTCAGCTCAATGCATTAATTGCTAGCCGATATATACGTACTATTATTCACCACCAATATAAGATTAGAAAGTGAGATTTAAGAAAGTTAACTAACATTCGCATAATATTTATCTGTTAGTGGATTATCTTTTCAACTCCAAAATATGTATTAAGCACAAATTATGTGCTGATATTGTTTTATGTACTGGGAAGTGCTAAAATTTAAATGAAGGCAGTCTGATTAGATAGCACATCTTCTGTAGTACTATTCTATATAGGTTCTTCACTGTAGCTCATCTCAGATTCTCTGAAAAATTCAATTGGAAAATGCTTGTTTAGAGGTCTGTAAAACAATGAAAAGGGAAACCAGTCAGTGCACTATTGCCTTGTTTTAGGTGGTAGGGAGTCAGTGGCCACATTAACGGGGGTGGAATCAGGGGCTGGGGAAAGTAAAGACAAACGTTTAAGAGGATGGAATTCATTACACAGTTTACATGAAAGGGTTGGAAAGACTGGACTTTTGTGCTGCTGTTATTTGAAAATGTAAACCAAATGAGGTTATTGGGGAAACTGCTATGTGCTCTGTTGGGATATGTTAACTTTGAGTTGCCTATACTAACCTTCAAGTAGTAAATGTGTCTTAAAAGGGGCTGGATAGAAGAAGAATGTAAAAATTATTTAACTTGAGCACGGATCACTTAGAATGGAAACTGATCAGCATACTCTACAGGTGAGTAACAACTTTATATCAGTGCAGCATATACAGGATTGATGTCAGAAAACCATGTCAAACTTAAAACAAATAGTTTACAAATAGATGAAGAAAGGAAGAAAAGGAGAGAAGAAACAAATGAACTAATGAATGAATAAAAGAATGAAGAAAGAAGATAGAGAGACAAGAAATGAAGAAAGGAGAAGGGAAGGAATAAAAAATTAAAAATAAGCAAAATTATTTAAGATCATTTAAGTTAGATATTTTCTCTTAGATGCAGACAAATTAAAATAATATCTGCAGGAAACACAGAAAGCAAACTAATGTTCATTAAATAAATATAAATTGGCTCCTACCTTATGCAGGCACTTCTCTAGGGGCAATGAGTAGAACAATGAGTAAGATAATTGAGGACGTTGTTTAAGGTGTATTTGTTTCCATTCAAGTATGCGACATGTAATAATTTCAGTTTGAAGCTATTGAAAATTATCCTTCAATTTGTTGGCTAGCTCCTAAAACTCCACATAATTGCATTGTGAGAAACTCCACTTAAGTGGCAAGTCTCAGAATTGGTGTGTATGTGTTTGTGTGTGTGTGATTTATTCCCCATCTTCTGTAAGCTCTGTGTCTTACAAAAACATATAAGGTAACTATTATTTTCCAACATATAGAAAATGTCAGCATGATTTGGTCAATGCAGTTTACCAGGTTTATGTGCTGTGAAAACTGCAAGATAGACAAGTTCCTTGGAGCATATACTGTATGAAAAAAAAACAGAGAGCAGATATATATCTGAAACAGATGGAAATATCTCTTAAGAAAGACAGTAAACTTCTGCCATTTATTTTTATTTTTAATATGAGTAGAGTGAAAAATTAATAGCAGTCACTAGGAGAACTGAGTAACTATAATAAGGAACTGAGAAGTAGCTCCACCTTAGCTTCATTAGGATAAGCTAACAAAACAACCTTAAAATCCTAGTAAATTTGTATAACAAAGATTAATTTCTTGCTTACACATAGTGTGATACAGATAACTCTGGATTTGTGGATTGGTGGATTTCTTGGATGGCTATATTCTAATTGACATACTCAGGAATGCGGAGTTTTTCCATCATGTGGCACAACTATTTTGGAATGTGTCACTTCCACCCATGCTGGGACATGCACTTTCAGGATAGGAAAGTGTGTAAACTATTATAATTATGGTTTTTCATCAATCCTAGTAATATTATGTTTCATTTCTGCCCACAATTGTCCAGAACTCACCCACCTCGTCCTATCTCAATGCAGGGGAGTGGGGCAAAGTGATCTACCTATGTGCTCAGGAGGAAAGTAAAATAATTTGATGAAATATGTTATTTTTATTTAATTATATATATAGTAAACATGTGATTTCTCCAAAACTATCAAACTTTTCCTTGAAATCTACTGCAATGTTAAAAAGAGGCATGAGAGAAGTCAACCTTTCAAGTCATTGATGATTGAATATCTTGGGAATTCTTTTGGAAATTAGATATGGCTTTTGGTCGACTATTTTTGAAATAATAACTTTAATAATTTCCATTTGACACTTCCTGGAAATATAAATTTCATCCACACATCAGTAGCTATGTTTAAATGTTTGCAGATGATAGTATACCAATTATAACTCTGAATTTAAGATCTGAAAAATGACCACCAGAAAGATTTGAGTTCACCTGTGCCTGCCATGTAGCACTCATGTAAATTCAATTTGTCTCTTGACACTCTTGATTTCCACTGACACCAGCAGACCAGTGTTGTTTTGGATCCTGAAAGATTAAGGATTATAACTAGATAAGATCCAATGTCTAATAATTTTCAACAATTCTGTATTTTTTTTTGTTTCTTCAAAGCTTAATTGTGAGACAAATAAATGCAAGATCATTGATCCCTTTAGGGAAACAGTTAAGAAAGGATCACAGTATGTCACAATATGGACCTCAGGTTTTTTCGAACAGTTCTACTTATTTCAGTAGTTGATAATAAGACTCAGACATTAACTGAAAAAAAAGAACATGGTGACTCTGTAATATATCAGACATACTAGGTTGTATAAGAAAATATAATACAATAACAAATAATAACAGAATTAAGGTAGTTATTAATTTTATATATATATCAAATAATTCCTTAGGGGTGGCCTAAAAATTTCTTTCCTATGGACCTATAACTAATTATATCCTCTCAGACATTTCTTTGGAGATGATTGGATTACTGTACCTGTCCTTACACCCATCATGTTACTCATATCAACTTTGTTCTTTTTAAAAACTTTGCTATGGTTCTTATACTTGGATTCTATGTTTGTAATCCACACAGACATACTAAAATTGGAGAGCCCATTTGGAACTGTTTAGTTCATTATTCATAGGTGCATTTTTGGTAATCTGTGTGTCTTTTTCTTTTTTTTTTTTTTTTTTTTTTTGAGACAGAGTCTTGCTCTGTCGCCCAGGCTGGTGCAATCTCGGCTCACTGCCAGCTCCATCTCCCGGGTTCACGCCATTCTCCTGCATCAGCCTCCCGGGTAGCTGGGACTACAGGCATCCACCACCACGCCCGGCTAATTTTTTGTATTTTTAGTAGAGACGGGATTTCACCATGTTAGCCAGGATGGTCTTGATCTCCTGACCTCATGACCCGCCCGCCTCGGCCTCCCAAAGTGCTGGGATTACAGGTGTGAGCCACCGTGCCCGGCGGGTAATCTGTGGTTTTTTTTTGGCAAATACCTTCCTTGTTAAAAGTGTTGGTGAAGAAAGCAAATTCTAGTATCTTTCAGAGAATATAATAAGGTAAGAGTTTTTGATGTATTTGTTAAACTAACTAAGCACTTCAGAATCTTTCTGAATTTAATGCATTTGAATCCTAACATCTTAAAAGGGCATGTGATATCTCTGTCCATCCAATGGCATTTAGGCACCAAGTTTGCATACAGATTTACACTAGAAATCTGACTCAACTAAGGAAACACAAGATTTCTAATAATAATATCTACAGGGGCAAGTTAAGTCTGATATAACATTGTTTTGCTTCTTTACTCAATAGTCTCAAAATTCATTACTACGAACAGTTCTTAAGATGTTAATGCACTGCTTCTGCTACATTTAATGAGTAAAATCTCTATGTCTCTCTATTTTACATCTACATTTTACCTCAGTTCATGACAAATTTATATTTTGTTCACTTTGGAATTTGGTGATGTAAGGTTTTATTACATCTAAAAACTTGAGACATATAGTTGATTCCTTACATAATGGCCATTTCCAATCATTATTGCTGAAGAATAATGCAAAAACAAGCATATAGTTACCTCACAGCTTAAGTATAAAGCATGAGGGTGCTTCACTATTCAATATGAGAGATTGTCAAAGACTCCAGTAGAAGATTTACTAAGCAGTGGTATTCTAGGAGAAACTGAATAGTTTCCCACCATCTCCACACACTCTGTTGTCTATATAAAAGCAACTAGGGATAAAGCACACTGTCTTCTCAGGAAATAAGAATCTGTTTCTCCCCTCATCCGTCTGAACTCCTCCACTCCCTAAGTTATACTTTATTTTGTGTCTAGTATCTGATTATTAGTGTCACATAAATAGCAGGGGCCATATAGAGAAAAGCAGAACATATTTGGATGGCAAAAACAATATATTTTAAATTGGATATAGTAAATTAACATGAGTTTATGTGGATTCAGAAGAATTTGTGAGAAGTAGCCAGTCCTCAAATTTCCATTTTCAGTTCTCAAAAGGGCCATCTGCTAGAGGGGGAAAGCACTGCAGCTAGAGTTTGTAATGAGAGGCAGATCACATTCTAGAGAAACCATGGAGGGCACAGCTTCAGCTTGCCTGGATTCCTCACACTAGGTATTGGCATGGACAAGGAGTCCTTGAAGAGTTCCTTCAAAACCAGCAAATGCACTCCATCAGTATCACCAGCATTTGGATGTGAGTAGCACAGGTCATACTGAGAAGCCAACAACGTTAAGGAGAGATCCAACTTCTATCAAAAGATGAGAAGATGCAAAAAGATATTTTTCGTCGTCCCCACAAGCTACTAGCGGAGCAGAATCAACAAGATAGGACATTAACCCAAGAGAGAGAAATCACAGGAGACTGTTAAAATGATAACCTCTGCCTTCTGCTAGTGGTCCACTGATTTAGTTAATAAAAATAAAAGAAAGACTGCTGGCACAAGGAGCTACCAAGATGCTACAGAATGGCAACTTTACATTTTTCTCCCCCACACTCCCAGGCCAGCCCAGTGAATTTTTCAGAGGCTGCTCCAAAGGCAAAGTTTAATAAGAATTATTTGGAAATGAACTCAGGGCTGAGTTAAAGCAGTTCAATCAAATCTGTAATGTCAATTTACAAGTGTAATTTTTGAATCTGCACATATGTCCCAATCCTGATTATTTGGATTTCTTTAACTATCATGTTAGAAAACTAGGAGGGGTTTGAATTCAACTGATGTTCTAATTAATTACACAAGAAATGTAACACTGACTTTTGTTTCTCCAGTGATTTCAATCCAGTGCCTAGAAGTATGATTTTTTTTGTATAACAATTCTAATATTTTATGACTGGTGGTGAGAAATTAAGGATTTGAGTATGCTGTTCTCTTGTTTTATTTAAGCTAGTACGCAGCCGTCTTTTTCCCTTCATCATTAGATAATTCCTCATCCTCTTCAAATTATTCTATACATTTGGCTACCCAATCATTCAGGACACTTTCCTAAAGTAGGCATAGGGTTTTATGTGACCACAAGTGATAATGAATTAGATACTGTGAGGTGTTACTTTTACATCACAGAAATCAATGAGATTTCCACTGCAATTTGCCCCTTGTCAGCTCAATAACAAATTAAAAGTTATTGCCATCAAACTTTAGGCTTACTGGACTCTACATCTTTTGCTATATAATGGTTGCTGAAAATACCAGTTGAATTTGGTTAACATAAATACAATAAAATACATTTAATAAATCTATTGGGAAGCTGACCAATTAAAGGAAAAACTGAAGAATTGTGTCTCAGAAAGAATAAGAACTGGTAAAGTTACTAGGCATCGACCCTCTCTTCACTGTGTTCTTCTATTAAAAATCAAATTTCCACAACAGATTGCCATAGACTGAAGAAGGAGGAGAACATTAAATGACTCAAGTTAAAACTATAAGCAATGGAATAAGACTATTTAACAAAGAAAAATCATTATATCCTAAGAGAAAAAATGGATAGGCAGGCAAAAGCAACCAATGTCACTATTTTGCACAACACTTTAAAAATTTAAAAGTGAGTTAAATGAATTAATAAAAATTTACATAATATAATTAGAGAATTAAATCAGCAATAAGAATTAAATAAAATTGAGAAATCACATTAAAGAAAAATCATTCATTGAAAAGCTTTAAAAATTACTCAAAATTCAGGAGAAATGTCAGCATTAAGTTGACTAGCTTAGTATAAACAATAACAACATATATAATGCAGAGTCCATCAGCAATAAATTCTTCAGCATGCAAGTAACAAACTATAAACTTAGCACAATTGCCTATTGTTGTTACTTTCTACTTATAAATGGAAAAAGCACCCCATCCATGATAAAACTAATCACTCCATCTGTGTTATGGATTCAAATTTTACTGATTTTTTTAAGGATCACATTCTATCTATGAATATCTCTTTTTTGGTAAAGTATGTTTAAACATTTTGTATGAATGGCATCAATCTCATCAAAATTTAAATATAATCAATTAAACCTTACAATCAAATGTTAAGATTAAAGTCATTCCAAAGGAATATTAATATAGATTCATAAAGTAGAAAACATGTTTTAGAATTCACCGTAAGTATAAACATGTGTATATCTGTTTGTGCAAGTTTATGAGATCTGTAAAATTGCAACTTAGTGAGAAAATTAGAGTATATTAAAATAAAGGTAGTGATACAACCAATTAGTCATATGAAATATTAGCCTAAAACAAAAATTAATTTAAGGTAAAATAATTATTATAAAGTTAAAATATAAAAATGGGAGGTTAAGGACCTCTTCAAGGAGAACTGTTAAACGACTGCTCAAAGAAATCAAAGAGGACACAAACAAATGGAGAAATACCCTGTGCTCATGGATAGCAAAAATCAATATTGTAAAAATGGCCATAATGCCCAAAGTAATTTAGAGATTCAATGCTATTCCCATTAAACTACCATTGAAATTCTTCATAGAATCAGGTAAACTACTTTAAAATGTTTGTAGAACCAAAAAATAGCCCAAATAGCTAAGGAAATCCTAAGCAAAAAGAACATAGGTAGAGGTATCACACTGAAATGGGAAAAGTTCCCTTATCTCCCTCACAGCGTGTGCCATGTGGCTGTGGCTCGCTTCTTAGGTGTCCTGCAGCTCAAACCCCTAAGGGTAGCATGCAGACAGGCAGGTTGTGGGGAATGTGGGCTCCTACCCCACAGCAATGTCTAGGGTTGAGTGTTTACAGCTTCTGAAGCCCCAGTGGGCGTATGTACCAATGTGTGCTTTCAGTTCAGCTGTCCACAGGTGGCTTGGGTTAATTAGCTCAATTAGATCCTCTCCTAATCCCAAGGGCAGAGGGTTTTCTGTATCCCAGGGTTCTTACCTTAGTGTACCAGAATAATCAAATCACACATGGGTTTAGTGAATGAGTGCAAGGTATTATTGAGTGGTAGAAGTAGCTCTCAGCAGATGGATGGTAGCCAGAAGGGACATGGAGTAGAAAGGTGGTCTTCTCCTGGAGCTGGGCTGCTCAGTGGCCGGGCTTTCCTCCAACCACTGCCGGCCAAATTCCATCTAGTCTACATCATTCTGCTGTCAATAGCCTGCCAGAGTCTGTTGGTGTATTCCTCTGCCAGTGTATTTCACTCAATGTTCAGTGGATTCTGTGTGTGCCTCCTAGGGTCTCAGGGTATTGACAGGCACAGAACGAAGGGCGTGGTAGACCAGGATGGTCTTGAAAGATGCAACATTTGGGCACAAAACCAGAAATGCCTGTCCTCACCTATGTCCATGGGCATAGGCCCAAGGTTAGAGCCCTAGCCAGTGACCCCACCCTTCTCTACCCAGCACTTCCCTGCCTCCCTCCTACATCATTTCTCCCTTCTGAAGAGATACATCTAACTGCTGTTACAATATGGACAATGACCAGTCTTAGCTACTTCCTGCTGACAAGAGGCTTTTTTTGGGGGAAAACGGTAGTCAGATCCCTCCCAGAGGTCTACCTAAGGGTTTCTGGCAAAGGGGAGCCATTATCTGAGGCTCCAGTTGCCTGACCATTTGGAGTTTGATGGCTTCTAGGCGTGAGATAAAAAACAAACAAACAAAGTTTTATAAGATTTAGTATATATGGGTTAAACATGTATATTATATAAGGAAAGAATCTATGCTGAAGATTGTAGATATAAGAATTGGAATATACTACCATCGTTGTGCTCCGAGCTATTTCACCCTGGTGAAAGAAATTAAACCTTGAATGGAAGCAGTTACACTTTAGAAGAGAGATAACTATTCTCATCATATCCTTAGCATTTGCCAGGTGTACCCTGGGAACTCTGGGGCTACTGGGCTTGCATGGTGGCCATTAAAGCTTCTAACTCTTTCTTGTACTTCCTCTCTCTTTCCTGGGCCTCCTTGTATCTATTATAAAAGTCCAAGGTGGCTACTTCCAGCAGGTCGTCTAAAGTACTATCTAGCCCCAGTGCCTGTTTTTGTAGCTTTCTCCTAATATCAGGAGCTGCCTGATTAATACATTTATTCTTTAGGATTAGCTGCCCCTTGACTGAATCAAGAGATAGAGAGGTATGCTTTTCCAGGGCCTCTGTTAGCCTTTCCAAGAAAGCAGTGGGATTTTCATCAAATCACTGGTTGATCGTGAATAACTGAGTGTAATTGAGGGGCTTGGTTCTATTCCTATGTAAGCCTCACATTATGCACACCCGAAAGTGTCTCCTCTTCCGGTCTTCCAACTCGTCATTGAGATTCCATTTAGGGTCATTCACTGGTACTTCTTCTCTTCCAGTTGGATAATATTCACTCCCTTCCCTGACACTATATGAGATACAAAGGTCATCCCCATAATTCTCTGCTGCTTGCAGAGTGGCATGTTTCTCAGTGTCTGTCAGGGTCTGATTCAAAAGTAACACAATATCTCTCCAGGAGAGTTCAAATATTTAGATAAAATTCTGGAAAGCCTCTATACATCTGTCAAAGTCATCTGAAAACTTGCCAAGATCCCCCTTAATTTGTTTTACATCCTGTAGGGAGAAGGGGAGCAGGACCTTACTGGGGCCAAATTCACCAAGCATCTGTTGGAGGGGCAGGAGAGAGACTGGGGCTTGTTTAGGGCAAGGATTTCTAGGAGGGGGCATGTGAGAGGCTGAAGTTAGTCAAGAAGGTCAAGGTGGACCTGGAACTGGCTCCACTGCCAGGGTTGCCTCTGGGACTTGTCAGTTTAGTTCCCTGGGGTTGCCCCTTGCAGCCTTACCTGAGATGGCAAACAGGAGGGCTGGATCAATCCTACGTTGTTGGCAAGGGTCTGGATTGCCTTACAAGGTATGGAAAGCCTGCACATACGGGACTTCAAGCCATCTGTCCTCATGTCTGCAGAAAAGTTGCAACAGCTTGATGGTATCAAAATGAATGTGTCCTTCTTGGGGCCAATAAAATCCTTCATAATTTGACCAAACCTTTGTGCAGAAGGCTATGAGGCATTTTTCCTCCAGATTCTGAGGGTCAAAGCAGTCCCAATGGTTCAGAATATACTCCAGAGGAACACAAGCTGGGAGTGGTCAAGAGAGCTGGTTGCCCATTCTGAAAAACAGAGAATAGGGCATCCCTCATTTTCTTCCTTGTTTCAGTGAAAACTCAGGGTGTGATGGGGAGAGAACATGAGCATCTTTCCTTTCCCTTTCATCTTTTAGCCCTGAGTCCTGGCAACCTTGGCAGGTGCTGGACATAGGTACCAACGCAGGATGCACCCGTGAAACAGGGGAAACCTAGAAAATAGGAATTAACTACCCTAACCTATGCCTACTTTTTTCTCTGATATCAGCAACCTTTGAGTTCCCTAGGCCTGTTTATGCCATGGGGCATGGATTCATTTCATGGGGTGGGGATTTAGTTGGCAGTATTTGTCCTGCCCATTTACATTGAGCCTGCTGCCCGGTTTTGGATCCCTCAGACCCGGATTTTCTTTCTTCGGGCCTCAGAATGAAGCTTGAAATCAAGTTTGGGACTGAAAATATATTTCAGAGGCTGTTTATATTTTTTAGAGTGTCTCAAATGGCCCCTGCCCAATTTGTAGTTATAAGCTAGCAGGGGCCATTCCTCCATCAACTTCTCTATTAGAGAGATTTTAGATCACAGAGTGATCTAAACTTGTCTTCATGTTTTATTTTATTAGCTCAACCATTGTGAAGACAGTGTGGCGATTCCTCAAAGATCTAGAACCAGAAATATCATTTGACCCAGCAATCCCATTACTGGGTATATACCCAAAGAATTATAAATCATTCTACTATAAAGACATATGCACACGCATGTTTATTGCAGCACTATACACAATAACAAAGACTTGGAACCAACCTGGATGTTCATCAATGATAGACTGGATAAAGAAAATGTGGCACATATACACCATGGGATAATATGCAGTCATAAAAAAAGAATGAGTTCATGTCCTTTGCAGGGACATGGATGAAGCTGGAAACCATCATTCTCAGCAAACTAACACAAGAACAGAAAACCAAACACCGCATGGTCTCACTCATAAGTGGGAGTTGAACAATGAGAACACATAGACACAGGGAGGGAAACATCATACATTGGGGCCTGTCAGGGGGTGAGGGGCTAGGGGAGGGATAGCATTAGGATAAATATTTAATGTAGATGATGGGTTGATGGGTGCAGCAAACCACCATGGCACATGTATACCTATGTAACAAACCTGCACTTCCCGCACACGTATCCCAGAATTTAAAGTATAATTTAAAAAAAAAAGAAAGAAAAAAAAAAAAAGGAAATGGAGTACTGGAGAGGGGGAGCCCTCTCCCTTGGAAAAGGAAAAAAGAGAAAAAAAGTTTAAGGTGCTAAAGGGGAGGGAGATCCTGGGGGAAGAACTTCTTGCTCATTGCAAGTGGGTCCCTTTAATCCTGTATCTTTTCCCCAGTTCAGACCAGGTTGAATTCCTTGGCCAGGGGAAAAACATTCCAATGGCACAGCACGTGAGAAGTGCCCACCCATAGGCCTGTTGGGGTCCTGGTTTTATCCCACTCCAACTCGTAGTTGTTGGGCTCAGCCTTTGCTTGCTATGGACATTCCCAGGCACCCCAGCTGGGAGTAGAAATGGTAAGGGGAGGTGCCCTGAGCCCTGTGTGCCTGTGATTGGCAGAGGGTGGAGGCTGAGATGGTGCCTCTAAAACAGTTGGTCTGATTTCCACCTTTGGGGCTGAGCCAAATGTTCGTTTTACTTAGTAACATTGCCACAGCCAGTAGAAAAACTCTTAACAATATAAAAGAAAAGATGAGAGCCATTTCAAAACATGAGAGAGAAAGAAAAAGTTAAATAAATAGGTCTGGGGGTTTTATCTGCCTCACTTAGGGTGGTTTAATCTCTGAAGAGAAACAGTGCCTTTAACCTGTGGGAAAAACGGAGAGGTTGCAGGGTTTTGGAAAAGAAGATGATCCGACAATTTTGATTTGCACTCACCTTCCAGAATCTTGGACGAGCCCCCATTTGAAATGGGAAAAGTTCCTTTATCCCCCTTGCAGGATGTGAGATGGGGGTATGGCTTGCTTCTTTGGTACCCCACAGCTCAAACCCCTAGGGGGAGCATGCAGAAGGTCAGGTCGTGGGGACTGTGGGCTTTGACCACGTCGCAGCATGTAGAATTGAGCCTTTCCAGCTCCTGAAGCCCCAGTGGCATGTGAAATCAGTGGCAGCTTGTGTAAATCAGCTCAATTAGACCCTCTGCCTTATTGTAAGGGCAGAGGGCTTTCTGTATTCCAGGGTTTTTGCCTTAGTGTACTGGGAAAATTGGATCACATGTGGGATTGGAGAAGGAGCGCAAGGTTTTATTGAGTGGTGGAAGTCACTTTCAGCAGGTAGATGAGAGCCAGAAAGGAGATGGAGTGGAAAGGTGGTCTTCCCCTGTAATCGAGCCTGTCAGTGGCCCGACTCTACTCTGACCACTTCTGGCTGAATTCCATATCATCTGCATCATTTTGCCATTGATGTCCTGCCATAGTCAGTGTGTTCTTCTGTCAGTGTGTTCCTCTCAACCTCTAATGAATTGTGTGTGTGCTTACTGGGGTCTTGGGGTTTTTATAGGCACAGGATGGGGCATGTGGTGGGCCATGGTTGCTTAGAAAATGCAACACTTGGACACAAAAACAGAAATGCCTGTCCTTACCTAGGTCCATGGGCACAGGCCCAAGGGTGGAACCCTAGCCACAGACCCCACACTTCTCTACCCAGCACTTTCCTGCCCCCTTCCTGTATCAGCACAACCTGACTTCAAATTATACTGTAAGGTTACAGTAACCAAAATAGCATGTACTGGTATAAAAACATATGTATAGACCAATGAAACAGAATAAATAACTCAGAAATAAATGACAACCCTGACAAAAACAAACAATTAAGAAAGAATTCCATAATAAAGACTCCTGGGAGATCTGGCTAGCCATATGCAGAAAATTGAAACTGAACTCCTTCCTTACACCATATACAAAAAGTAAATCTAAAATCCAAAACTATAAAAACTCTAGAAGAAAATCTAAGCAATACCTTTTAGAACATAGGCACAGGCAAAGCTTTCATGATGAAATTGCCAAAAGCAATTACAACAAAAGCAAAAATTGACAATTGGAAGTTAATTAAACTAAAGAGCTTCTGAACAGCAAAATAAACTATCATCAGAGTGAACAGACAACCTACAGAATGGGAAAAACCTACAAAGAGCTTAAACAAATTTACTATAAAAAATAACATTAAAAGGTAGGCAAAGGAAGTGAACAGGCAATTCTAAAAGAAAACATACATACTGCAAACACATATGTAGAAAAAGTCTCAACATCACTGCTAATTAGAGAAATGAAAAAACAAAAAATCAAAATGAGATATCATCTCACACCAGTCAGAATCGTGATTATTTAAAAAGTCCAGAAACAACAGATGCTGGCAAGGTTGCAGAGAAAAAAGAATACTTATACTGTTGGTGGAAGAGTAAATTAGGTCAACCATTTTGGAAGACAATGTAGTAATTTCTCAAAGACCTGGAGGCAGAAATACCATTTGACTCAGCAATCCTATTACTAGGTATATACTCAAAGGAATATAAATCATTCTATTACAAAGATACATGCTTGCATATGTTCTTTGTAGCACTATTTACAAGAGCAAAGATGTGGAATCAACTTAAATGCCTATTAATGATAGACTTGATAAAGAAATCTAAACCATGAAATAATATGCAGCCATAAAAAGGAACCAGGTTATGTCCTTTGCAGGGACATGTTTGGAGCTGGAAGCCATTATCCTCAACAAACTAATACAGGAACAGAAAACTAAGCACAGCATGTTCTCACATATAAGTGGGAGCTGAAGAATGAGAATACATTGACACATGGAGGGGAACAACACACACTGGGGCCTATCAGATCAGGGAGGGAGCACCAGGAAGAGTAGCTAACAAATGCTGGGCTTAATACCTAGGTGATGGGATAGTCTGTGCAGCAAACCATGGCACACATTTACCTATGTGACAGCCTGCACAGCCTGCACATGTACACCCAAACTTAAAGTAAAAGTTGAAAAAAAAAAAGAAAATGGCAAACAACAACAAAATAAATAAATGAATATGTGAATAAATAAATAAGACTATACCAAAAACTGAAAGAAGAGAAAGCTTAATACACAGCATTGGGGTAAGGCTGTCTAAATAAATGCAAAAGGATGAAGCCCTAAGGAAAATATTAATTGAAGTGTCTCAATACATTTTAAATAATTCATGTAGAAAAGCATGAAGAAAAGTGGCAATTGAAAATACTTGCTCAAGGATGATAAAGTGTGTTTGTTGTTATGGGATCATTTCCAATGTGTATCTCAAATTCTGCCATAGTCCAGATCCTCCGAGCAAAGGCAATTATAATGAAGAGTGGTTGTACAGGGAAACATTGTACAGGGAAATATTCCAGGATAGTACTGATTTAGACATTATCTTGCTCCCTAATCCAGCCTCAATTTTCTCTATGTATTGTTTGCAAAGGGCATTTGTTGGCTTTAAAAAAAAATGAAATGACGCCAAAGAATTGGGGAAGACAAGATATAACTTGTTTCTTTGTTTGTGTGGTTTTTTTTTTTTGAGACAGAGTCTCACTCTGTTGCCCAGGCTGGAGTGCAGTAGTGCAATTTCAGCTCACTGCAAGCTCTGCCTCCCAGGTTCACGCCATTCTCCTGCCTCAGCCTCCCGAGCAGCTGGGACTACAGGTGCCTGCCACCACGCCCGGCTAATTTTTTGTATTTTTAGTAGACACCGGGTTTCACTGTATTAGCCAGGATGGTCTTGATCTCCTGACCTCGTGATCCACCTGCCTCAGCCTCCCAAAGTGCTGGTATTACAGGCATGAGCCACTGCACCCGGCCAAGATATAAGTTTTTAATAGATGCTGTATGGTGTGAGGAAGCAAGTTTGCCCACACTTAAAGAGACTTCCTTCCATACTGAGTTTACAAGCCATAAATTTACAATGGTCACAATCTTTTGGGCTATGTAATTTTACATAGAGCTTCTCAGAAGTTATGTATAACAGTAAAAAAAAGCATTAATTCAAAATTAAGAATAATTATATACATGTATCAGAAGGAAAAATATTTGTAATGGAAAAGGTGATGATAAGATAGAGATATATGTTGTTCCCTGGTTGAATAAAAAATAATGTGAAATAAAGAAGACCAAAGGACAGTGTGGAGTTCCTAGATGCCAGTAATTGTGGGTTCAAAAAGAGGAAGAATAAGATAGTATAACTTTCAAAATAGAATTCTGGATAACAATAGAACCCTACTTATTTGAATGAGTGAATAGAAAAGGAAATAATGTTGATCCAGACTCTAGACTCACCATACTTATAAAAATAAGCAGTATTCAGCTGAGTATTTCACAATGGAGAAAGTATTCACAAGGAGAGTTTGTATAAGAAGCACCAAGTTTAACATAAGAAACATCAGGACATGGTGGAGCAGAATACTTAATCAAAGGAATGCTTATGTAGGAGTGTTTACGATAAAAGATTTCAGCGGGTAATATGGTTTGGCTGTGTCCCTAGCCAAATACCATCATGAATTCCCATGTGTTTTGGGAGGGATCCATTAGGAAGTAATTGAATCATGGAGGCAGGTCTTTCCCATGCTGTTCTTGTGATAGTGAATGAATAAGTCTCATGAAATCTGATGGTTTTAAGAAGGGAAGTTTGCCTGAACAAGCTCTCTTTTTTGCCAGCAGCCATCCATGTAAGACACGACTTGCCACTCTTTGCTTTCTGCCATGATTGCAAGGTCTCCCCAGCCACATGGAACCATCAGTCCAATTAAGCATCTTTCTTCTGTAAATTTCCCATTCTTGGGTATGTCTTCATAAGCAGCATGAAAACAGACTAATACAGTGAATTGGTACCAGTAAAGTGGGGTATTATTGAAAAGATACCCAAAAATGTGAAAGTGACTTTGGAACTGGGTAACAGGAAGATGTTGGAACAATTTGGAGAACTCAGAAGAAGACAAGAAAATGTGGGAAAGTTTGGATCTTTTTAGAGACTTGTTGAATGGCATTAGCCAAAATACTGATAATAATATGAACAATAAAATCCAGCTGAGGTCATCTTGGATGGCGATGAGGAACTTGTTGAGAACCAGAGCAATGGTGACTCCTGTTATGTTTTAGCAAAGAGACTGGTGGCATGTTGTTCTGATCCTAGAAATGTGTAAAACTTTGAACTTGAGAGAGATGGTTTAGGGTATCTGGCAAAAGAAATTCTAAGCAGCAAAGCATTCCACAGGTGACTTGGGTGCTGTTAAAGGCATTCGGTTTTAAATGAGAAACAGCATAAAAGTTCAGAAAATTTGCAGGATGACAATGTGATAAAAAAGAAAATCCCATTTGCTAAGACGAAATTCAAGCAGCCTGCAAAAATTTGCATAAGTAACGAAGCTAAATGTTAATCACCAAGACAATGGGGAAAATGTCTCCATGGGGCATGTCAGAGGTCTTTACAGCAACCCTTCCCATCACAGGTCTGGAGGCTTAGGAGACCAAAAAAAAATGGTTTCATGAGCTGGGCCCAGGGTCGCTGTGTTGTGTGCAGCCTAGGGACTTGGTGCCCTGCATCCCAGTCACTCTAGCAAGGGCTGAAAGGGGCCAACATAGAGCTTGGGCCATGCTAAAAAGGGTACAAGCCCCAAGCCTTGGCAGTTTCCATGCGGTGTTGAGCCTGCAAGAGTACAGAAGTCAAGAATTGGGGTTTGGGAACCTCCACCTAGATTTCAGAGGATGTATGGAAACACCTGGATACTCAGGCAGAGGTTTGCTGCAGGGGAAGGGCCCTCATAGAGAATCTCTGCTAGTGCAGTCTGAAAGGGAAATGTTGTCAGAGCCCCCACACAATGTCCCTAGTGGAGCACCTCCTAGTGGAGCTGTGGAAAGAGAATCACCTTCCTCCAGACCCCAGAATAGTAGATCCACTTACAGTTTGCACCATGTGCCTGGAAAAGCCATAGACACTCAATGTCAGCCTGTGAAAGCAGCCAAGAGTGGGGCTATACCCTGCAAAGCTACAAAGGTGTAGCTGCCCAAGGCTGTGGGAGCCCACATCTTGCATCAGCGTGAACTGAACGTGAGTCATGGAGTCAGAGGAGATCATTTTGGATCTTTAAGATTTGACTGCTCTGCTGGATTTCAGACTTGCATGGGGCCTGAGTCCCCTTTGTCTTGGCCAATTTCTTCCATTTGGAATTGCAGTATTTACCCAATGCCTGTACCCCTACAGGGTCTGGGAAGTAACTAACTTACTTTTGATTTTACAGGCTCATATGCAGAAAGGACTTGCCTTGTCTTGATGAGACTTTGGACTGTGGTCTTTTGAGTTAATGCTGAAATGAGTTAAGACACTGGGGGACTTTAGGGAAGGCATGATTGGTTTTTAAATGTGAGGACATGAGATTTGGGAGGGGCCAGGAGTGGAATTATATGGTTTGTCTGTGACCCCATTGAAATCTCATCTTGAATTCCCATGTGTTGTTGGAGGGACCTGGTAGGAGGTAATTGAATCATGGGGGCAGTATTTTCCCTTGCTTTTCTTGTGGTGGCAAATAAGTCTCATGAGATTTAATGGTTTTAAAAAGGAGAGCTTCCCTGCACAAGCTGCCTTTTTGCCTGCTGCCATCCATGTAAGACGTGACTTGCTCCTCTTGCCTTCCACCATGATTGGGAGGCCTCCCCAGCCATGTGGAACTGTGAGTCCAATTAATCCTCTTTCTTTTGTAAATTGCCCAGTCTCAGGTATGTTTTTATTAGAAGCATGAAAACAGACTAATATAGAGGGTAACAGAGCAAGTACAGAAGTAGGGGTGGGGGAAGAAAGAGTTAACAATTTTGAAAATTGTAGTAAACAAAAGTATTGGAGATAAGATGGATTTGAATATACAAAAGTAGCAGAGGATGGCACACACACACAAATATGGATAGACTCACCCTCCAAAAAGTGACAGAAGCTCATGTAATCCGGAAGAGATCAGCTTGTTGAATTTTCCTCTTACCATTTTAATGGAAAAGATTAGTTTATTTATTGACTACTCAAGATAAGGTATAATAATAATCTCTGAGTGTAACTTCAAGTATTTGGAATACTGCTGGGGAAAGTCATAAATTCAATTAAAATATTACACACTTACTAAAATAACTATTATAATGTATCATTGCATTTAAAATATGTTTTAAATGAGTATTTAAAATTTGAAAAGAAACTGGAAATATACAGGTAGTGGGAGTATACAATCACTTGGAAAACAAATTTGCTAAAACCTACCAAAACACCACATAGACATATCCTGTGACTGAGCATTTGCACTCCTTGGCATTTATTAAAAATGATTACAAATGTTCAACAAAAGACTAAATAAATATTTATTGTAAAACCAAATAATACTCAAAGGTTTAGTTTAAGCTCTGAATAGCTCTGATGTGGCTAGAAAGATTCCATAGAGTATATATATTTATATATAATATATATATTTATATAAATATATATATAAATTATTTGGAACAATATTATAAAAATAGATAAGATCTTATGAAATAAAACATTAAATTTAAAAATTACATATAATTAATATAACATAATTCATATGTAAATAGTTGGTAGATAATTTCTGACATAAATTCTAAACTTATAAAACATTAAATTACTTTGCAATGTCTATGTTTCAAAAACATCAAACACTAAATTTGAAAAGAAAATTACAAATTGTAAATGATAGATACATATATCGTAGTTTAAGTTTTAATATCTTTGATATATTGAATTATTATAAAAAGCTTAAGAATATGGTAATAAAATAGGTAGAAAATTTATATACATCTAATTCTCCCATATACAGGAAATATATATATGAGACAGATAACAAAAGAAATACAAGTGTCCCAAATTATTCAATGATTATGGAAATCAAAAATGTTAAATTAAACAATCATATTTAGTCTTGGAAAGTTTTGACAACCAAATTGAGTAATTGAGGCATGAGTCTCAAATCATTGAGGTTTATTGACCCAATTTGAGGCCACACCCAGAAAATTGTGGATCACAGAAGCATCTGTGGCTTTTTTTTCTGAAGAGGTTCTTAGGAGATTTAGTATTTATACATTTTCTTTAAAAGGGAGTAGAGAGGAGCAACAGTGAGAAAAATGCCCAATGCACAGTCTTCCCCGATTACTTCAGACCACTTCTCATTCCCAAAACCCATGTACCAATTCACACCATGAAAATATTAATATAGCAACATGGAACAATAAGTGTCCTCCTCTGCCTGGTGTGTGGTCACACACATTGGTACCCAGCTTGTAGCCTTTTCTATTAAGTATTCCAATTCTTCTTTCCAAAAACAGCTGGCTACCTGATTGATCTATGAGCCACCTTGGGCTACTCGGAAGGTAACTGGGCCAGTAAGAAAACTCAAACTCACCTTAACCACTGACTAAATAGACTCAACATTTCATGTTAATGTATATAAGAGAAAAAGAGTACCTATTAAAGTAATATTTATCTTAGTCTTGACTCTTCTGTACAAAATATCCAACATTCAGTCAAAAATTCTGAAACAATCCTAGAAAGCAAGGAGACAAAAAGATAAATTGTCTACAGAATCATAACTAAAAAGCCCCAGAAGTGAGAAATTTCATACACGGAGTTTAAAATAATTGTGATTAATATGCTACACTATCTAGCCAAAATTTGACAATTATGTAATGTTAATAGACCTATGTATTCATTGTCCAAATCAAGATGTCAAATGTTACCAGCATCTTGTAAACCTTTCTCAAGAATCGTTATAGTCAATATACTTTCAACGTTCACCATTGCTGACATATCACCATAGATATATTTTATGCAATGTATATAAATCAGTGTGCATATTATGTAGTACTTTTTATCTAGGTCCTTTTACTTAGACAACATTGGTGACATTAGTTCTGGTTGTTGCATTTAGTAGTAGTCTGCCCTTTTTCATTTTTATTTGGCAATAAGAGCATAGAGATGAAAGAGGAGAGAGAGAATGGCAAGTCATAGAAACTTTTAAGGCTGCTATCACATAAATAGGTGGTATCATTAATCCTAATTGAAAATGTAGGACAAGGGCTAGCAATTCACAGAATCAGCAAAAAATGAGGTCTAATCTGAGGTGCCTATAATACACACAAGTACAGATTCAAAATCTATTAAATGAAATTATTAGAGGCAAATGTGTTTTGAAAATCAAGCTTTAAAAACAGTTGGAAGGGACACAAAATAAGATTCACTTTTACTTTTTATTTCTTTAAAGACAGCAGTGGAAAAGAGATTCTGGAAATGAAGTATTTTCACTAAACAGACCGAATGACAAGAGCTCAATATATGTGAGTACTAGAAATAGATCCTTTTCGTATCTAACATGCAATAATAAATAAAGGCAATAAAATAAGAATGTTCAGATTAACTATAAGAAATTAAAAATCAAAGATAGTTTAGGGTGGGGCCCTCGTGAGCCTGCATTTCTATTAAGGGAGTTGACAAGGAGAAATTAGAGAAGATGAATTTTAATTTTAACAGTGAGCCCATGAATCTGATTATGTTAAAAAATTAGAAAAAAAAATGAGACAAAATGGTTGCGTTAGTCAGAATTATTCAGAAAAAAAGAACTAATACGATGTGTGTGTGTGTGTGTTGTGTGTGTAGAATGTCTGTGTGCCTGTGTGTGTGGTGTGTTTGTGTACCGTATCATAGACAATATAAGCCATCTCAGTCAAGGATGTACAGTAGATATAACCATGTTTCCATAAAAGTATAATTCCGTATTTTTGCAGTGTCAGTGGCTTAGGCCATTAATCTCAGCTACTCGAAAGGCTGAGGTGGGAGGATGGCTTGAGGCCAGAAGTGTGAGACCAACTTGGACAACACAACACAGCTACACCCCACCCATAAAAAAATAGTTTTAATTAGCATGGTGCGGTGGTGCATGTCTGTAGTTCCAGCTACTTGGGAGTTAGAGGCCAGAGGATCTCTTGAGCTTCTGTTTGAGACTACAGTGAGCTATTGTCATGCCACTGCACCCTAGCTCTTGATGACAGGGCAAGGCATCTCTAAAAAAAATAAAATAATAATAATATTGTATTCTTCCTGTATCTTTTTGTGTTTAGATACATTTAAATATATATAAATACTTACTATCATGTTACAGTTGCTTGTAGCCTAGGAGAAACAGGCAAAATCATATAGACTAGATATGTAGTAGCCTACACCATCTGGTTTGTGTATGTACACTCCATGATGTCTACACAACAATGAAATCAGCTAATCACACATTTCTCAGAATATATCTCCATCATAAAGTGACACAATGTATATAGAAAGATTTATTTTAAAAATTGACTAATAGAATTATGGACACTGGCAAGTCTAAAATCTGCAGCCGAAGTCTCATGGCCATCTGCTGAAGAATTCCCTCTGCTGAGGGATTTTATCTTGCTAGAGGAAGGTCAGTCTGTTGTTATATTTAGACCTTCAACTGATTGGATGTGGCCCACTCACATTATGGAGGGTAATCCGCTTTACCCAAAAGTTCACCAACTTAAATGTTAATCTTGTCCAAAAACACCATCAAAGAAAAATCCAGAATAATATATGGCCACAGATCTGAACATGATGGCCCAGTAAAGTTAATATATAAAATTAACCGTACCAATGATTAAATTGTCAAATGTTTAGAAAATGTAAATGAGATAGACTAAAACTCTTCAACTGGTTTTTTATGTTATTTTTATTTACAGATTATATACACTGATTTACACACAAAGAAACACAAACAAATCTTATTTAATTGCTTCGGATCCACCATGACACCTTCTCAGCCCCTTTTTCTTCTTCTCTAAGTGTCTTATATTCTCTTGGCCTTCATTAAATTTTATATCTCTATCATTTTTTAATTTCATTAATTGCATTCTGAATCACCCAGGGAGAGCATTTGAATTCTGCATCTCATAACTAATAAGCTGTTAAGTTGTAGAAATTCTACCACCATGTTATTTATATTTACACAAATTTATTTATATTCTACTCTTCATTTCCAATTGTCATTATTATTTCCCTGCAGGCCCTTAATACTAATGATCTAGAGTATAAAAGTAGAATAACAAGCAAGGTTATAACCTACCCTCTCTCCTATTTGCCATCTTTTTTTTAATAGGTCCTGGATTAATCTTTTATAATGAAGTTCTAAATATGCTGCTTTCCTGACAAGTAAATTTGTACCACTCTTTGTTACTTAAAGTTTAAGCTACTTTGGCAGCAGTTAGGAATCTGTAAGATTTTACCTTAACAAATCTGTAACTCTGTATACAATATAATTTGTTACTATATTAATCATTTATTGTTTTTACTATATTTAATTACCACAGGAACACTTTTTTAACATTAATCTTTTATCTTGATATTACTGACACTGTCTCTTAGTAAGTTTAGGTTTTCTGTAGATTCCTTTGGATTTGCTTAAAAGAAACTAATAATTTGCTAATAAGTTTTGCTTAGATTTTCCACCTTTTGGGCTAGTTTTTATAATTTTGGATATGAGACAAGTTTTAAGATATCAAATAAAATATTTACTGGGAATGAAATTTTGCATGTTTGCTTTGTGTCCCATTTTAGTGGGCCTATATCTACATATTTAGCATTAATTATATAAATGTTTGATAGCTATTCTGTAAGGTTGAGACATATCTTTCACTTTATAGCTTTGAAATTATTTCATAATAAATGAATATTAAATTATATAGAATGTTTTTTCTTTCTTTTTTGATATAAATATTTTTTATCATTTGATGTGAGATATTTTCCTACTCTCAACCAAATTTTATTGGTCTTAATGTGTTAGTATTTTATACATCTGTCTTTGATTTTTGTAAATTTACTGAATTTTTCTGCATTTGGGGTGAGAAAAAAGACTGAGTTCCTCAAGTGTTAACGTGATTTGTTATATTTTTATTTAATATACATAACTTCAAAATAGGCAAAATGTTCACATAATTTATATGTCATAAACTGGTGCACTTTACCGTAACCTCCTCAACACGTACCACAGTCTCTCATTTCTTGTGTATTCTTTCAAAGTTTGTCTTTATTATTGTATACTATCAATAATGATATGTATTCTCTAACCTCCCTTTTACACAAATGATAGAAACTATACATATTTTTCTGAAATTTGACTTTTTCCACATTACACTATAACTTGGACGTCTTTCTATATCTGTGTATTGAAAACACTCTCATTCTTTTATTTAAGGGCCAGATTTATTACTCATTCTTTTACTTATTATTTTAAGATTACTATAGAATCACATGCAGTTGCAGAGAATAAACTGAGAGACCTCAAAAAATCTTTACTCAGTTCATTAAAATATTATCGTTTTGCACTTGGAAGTATAATAATATTCCAAATGGGAAACTGACACTGCTACAATCCATGAAGTCTATTCAGATTTCGCTAATTTTTACATACACTCATTTATGTGTTTATTTAGTTCTCTACAATTTATAACATGTGAGACCACCATTATAGACAATATACTAAATTGCTGAGAAGTCTACTTTATTTGACATGTTATAAGCATTCCTTCATTCTTTTTTTTCATGGAATATGATTTTTCCATTTTTTATTTTTATTCTCCCTATATCATTGTATTAAAGGTGAATGTCTTAATGACAACATATACTTGAGTTAGGCTTTAATCTGCTCTGCCAACATCTGTCTTTTAATTGATGTATTTGGACCATTCACATTTAATATAGTTACTGATATGTTAGGGTTTCAGTCATTCATTTTATTTTATTTTTTCTCTTTGTTATCTGCAGTTTTGTTTTTTTGTTTTTGTTTTTTTTTTTCTGAGATGGAGTCTTGCTCTGTCACCCAGGCTGGAGTGCAGTGGTGTGATCTCAGCTCAGTGCAACTTCCACCTCCCGGGTTCAAGTGATTCTCCTGCCTCAGCCTGCTGAATAGCTGGGATTACAGGCACACACCACCACATCCAGCTAATTTTTGTATTTTTAGTAGAGATGGGGTTAATTTATGTTTTCTTTTTCTAGCCTTTCCTGTGTGTTGCTTGAACTTTTTTCTTTTTTTGTTTTAGAATTCTAGTTTGATTAATCCCACCCGAATACCTTGTTTAAGTAATACATTATGGAACAAGTATTCTGGGTATTCCAAGGCTAAATATAGAAACATCCCATCTAAGCCTCTTGGAATGCTTACTCTAGGGGAAATCCATTGCTGGTAAAAATAAAAATTGATACAGCCACTTAAGATAAACAAGCTTTTTATTATACAACCAGAAAATTTAGAGATATTTGTTCAAGATAAGTAAAAGCACTGGTCCACAAGAAGAAAAAAAATACTGACATTCATAGCAATATTATTCACAATAATAAACACATTAAAGCAAAACAAATAACATAATTTGGCTCTGTGTCTCCACCCAGTTCTCATCTTGAATTGTAATGTTGTAATCCTCATGTGTGTGGAAGAAATCTAGTGAGAGGTGGTTGATTCATGAGGGCAGTTTCCTCCATGCTGTTCTTATGATGAGTTTTCATGAAATCTGAGGGTTTTATAAGCATCTGGCATTTACCCTTCTAGCACTCATTCTCTCTCCTTATGCCCTGTGAAGAGGTGCCTTCCACCATGACTTTAAGTTTCCTGTTGCCTCCCCAGCCATGCAGAACTGAGTGTCAATTAAATCTCTTTTCTTCATAAATTACCCAGTCTCAGGTATTTCTTCACAGTAGTGTGAAAATGGACTAATACAGTAAATTGGTCCTGAGGGAGTGGGGTGCTGCTGTAAGGACACCCAAAAATGTGGCAATGACTTTGGAAGTGGGTAACAGGCAGAGGGCTCTTTGGAGGGCTCAGTTTGGAGGGAACAGTTTGGAGGGCTCAGAAGAAGACAGAAAAATGTAGAAAAGTTTGGAACTTCCTAGAGACTTGGAAGGTTCCAGAAACAGGGAGATGCAAAAAAGCTTGGAACTTCCTAGATACTTGCTGAATGGCTTGACCAAATTGCTGATAATGATATGGACAATTAAGTCCAGGCTGAGGTTGTCTCAGATGGAGATGAAGAACTTGTTAGAAACTGTAATAAAGGTGATTCTTACTGTGCTTTAGGAAAGAGAATGGTGACATTTAGCCCCTGCCCTAGAGATCTGTGGAACTTTGAACTTGAAAGAGATGATTTAGGGTATCTGACAGAAGAAATTTCTAAGTGGGAAAGCATTCGAGAGGAAGCAGAGCATAAAAGTTTGAAAGATTTTCAGTCTGATGATGCAATAGAAAAAAAAATCCATTTTCTGAGTTGAAATTCAAGCCAGCTGCAGAAATTTGCATAAGTAATAAGGAGCCAAATGTTAATCACCAAGGCAATTAGATAAATGTCTCCATGATATGTCAGAGACCTTTGTGGCAGCCCCTCTCCTAACGGGCCTGGAGCCCTAGGAGGGAAAAATTGGAATTGGTGCCCTGCATTCCAGACACTCCAGCCATGGCTAAAACCCAAGGTACAGCACAGGCCATTGCATTGAAGGGTGCCTGCCTCAAGCCTTGGCAGCTTCTACTTGGTGTCAGTCTTGCCTGTGGGTGTGCAGAAGACAAGAATTGAGGTTTGGGAAGCTCCACCTAGATTCCAGAGGATGTAGGGGAAGCCTGTATGTCCAGGCAGAAGTTTGCTGCAGGAGTGATGCCTTCATGGAGAACAACTGCCAGGGCAGTGTGGAAGGGAAATGTGGGGTCCAAGCCTCCACAAAGCATCCCCATTGGGGCACTTCCTAGTGATGCTCTGAGAAGAGGGTCATTGTCCTCCAGATTCCAGAATGATAAATCCATTGACAGCTTCTACCATGTACCCAGAAAAGCCGCAGACACTAAATACCAGCCAATGAAAGCAGCCAGGAGTGGGGCCGTACCCTGCAAAGCCAAAGGGATAAAGCCGCCCAAGGCTGTGGGAGCCCACCTCCTGCATCAGAGTGACCTGGTTGTGAGAAATGAAGTCAAAGGAGATCACTTTGGAACTTTAAGGTTTAACACTACTCTATTGGATTATAGACTTGCCTGGGGCTTATAGCCCCTTTGTTTTGGCCAATTTATCCCAATTGGAACAGGTGTATTTACCCCATGCCTGTACCCTCATTGTATCTAGGAAGCAACTAACTTGCTTTTGATTTTACTGGCTTATAGGTGGAAGGGACTTTCATGGTCTCAGATGAGACTTTGGATGTGGACTTTTGAGATAATGCTGGAATGAGCTAAGAATTTGGGGGCACTGCTGGAAAGAAATGATTGTGTTTTGAAACATGAGGACATGAGATTTGGGAGGGGCCAGGGGCAGAATGATATGGTTTGGCTCTGTGTGTCCACTCAAATCTCATCTTGTACTATAATCTCATAATCCCCACGTGTCAGGAGAGGGACCCGGTGGGAGATAATTGAATCATGGGGACATTTCCCCCATGCTGTTCTTGTGATAGTGAGTGAGTCCTTACAAAATCTGATGATTTTATAAGCATCTGGCATTTCCCCTGCTAGCACTCATTCTCTCTCCTGCTTCCTTAAGAGATGCCTTCTATCATGATTGTAAGTTTCCTCTCCTTTCACAACTAACATCAGCTTTTTTTTACAAACTAGTACCATCTATTCTCCTGTTTTCTCTGTGTGTATTTTAAAATGGTCTTGTGCACCCACAAGACCATCCACCCCACAGGCAAGTCTGCCTCTTTGCTTTCACTTCACAGGCCTTGTGACTTCTTAAAAACACACTAATTAGAACCCCAGCTCTGCCAGCTTCTTGTGACTTACCATATCCTTTTTGTTCATGCTATGCCCCAGGGCTGAGTTTTCCCGTGGCTTTTGAAGCAGTGTGCTGCATCGTAGTATCTCACACTGGTCGTTTAAAGATCCCACTTAGTTTCCTTTATGAGTTATGTGTTAGCTCCTTTTTTGGAGGAGGGGAAATTGTTTCTTTTCCATTTGCAAGTTTTTCTCCCAAGTCCAAAGTCTTCTGGAGGTTACTTCTTTATGTCAAGAGGGCAAATAAACATTGCCCTCTCAAATCCAAGGCCTACTGTTTTTTGCAAGCATATAAAGGCTTTCCATGAGTATTCCTATAGCTTCATCTCACTTCCTCCTGTAAGCGCCATTTCTTCTAATCACTTCCAAACCCTTCTCAATATGTATCGGGACCTTCAGGGTCATATTCCAAGGGAAGGAAGTTTAGCTCTTTTGCAGCAGTTACCTGAAAAATCATTTTCTCATTGATTTAAAGAACACATGATACAAGATTATAAGAAAAGATATATACATTTTGTTGCTAAAATGCTCCTTGAAAGAGTCACTATAAGGTCATGGAAACAAGAATATAGGCTAGCCCAAGGCCTTAAGAACAAGAGACCCATCTGACAGAGAAGAAGTGTGGTCCCTGCCTAGCAGATTACCATATCAGAGATGAAGGCAAGGTGTGGTGTAAACAGTAAGATCAGTTTATTCCAGAATCCCATTTGGTAATGAATATTACAAAAGGAAGAGATTTTATGTGACAAAGCATCCTATATGTTAAATCCTTGCCCTAAAGTAAAATGACTGGTTGTTTGAAAAGATAAGAAAAGTCAGAAAGTCAAAGCATGTCACAGATGATCTGTGTAAGTCATAAAAATTCATGAAAGGAAATTTATTAACAATGTACAGTTTTAAAGGGTATTAGGTCTACTAAAAGCTTTAATGTCATAGATTGCTACTATGATCCTTAACTATACAACTTGCCCACTTTAAAGATAGGTAAGGCTTGGGAACATACAGAGTTAGCCATGCCTCCTTGCTATGCTAGAAAAGGTCAGGCCTTACCTGCACTGCTGGGTGTCCTAGGCTCCAGACCTAGCACATAATTAGAATCACTATTTACCAGGTTTTTCACCAAAAGTAAAAGCTGCTAAAATTTAATAGTATAACATGTACTCAAGACTACTGGAAAAACAGTTTTACATGCAAGGTATGTAAGGAAACAAGAATGTGTTTTTAGTAAAATGTTATAAAAAGGCAGGAAATGTGAACTATTTTGCCTAGTTTAGAAGGCTAAAGGATTGTTTTAAGTTAGATAGGATAAAGCTGAACATTTAAGAAAGTTGTGGAAGGTTCACAAAAGATTAACCTTGTAAAAGAAATTCTGTGTGTGAACATATCAACTATAAAGAAGTATTATTCAGTTTTCTTCATAAATATAATATTTGAATGAAAGCACAACAGAGTTTTATTAGAGCAGGGGTGGCCAATCTTTTGGCTTCCTGGGCCATGCTGAAAGAAGAAGCCTTGTCTTTGGCCACACACACACACAAAACTACTAACACTAACGTTAGCTGATGAGCTAAAAAAAAAAAGTCCCCCCCAAAATTATAATGTTTTTAAAAAGTTTATGAATTTGTGTTGGTTCACATTCAAAGATGTCTGGGGTCACATGCAGTACACAGGCCATGGGTTGGATAAGCTTGTATTAAAGCATTGAACTTTTCATTAAAAAAATTGTAAAAAAAATTATAAAAGGTTTATGAGAATCTTACTTTATGGTCAAACTAAGATTGGATATATTTATCTATAATGTTTTATCAAGAATTAGGTTTGACATCAATAGTACACTAATGCAGAGATAAAATATGGCATTTTTTGGGCTGTATTTCTATAAATGTGTTTTTGGCATATGCTAATAATTATAATTGTTATGTTAAATTATTGTGTGCCACAGAGGTAATAAATTTCTTTGTCAATTATACCTTTAACTGTGGCTGCCCTAAGACTTTTTGTCATCCACAGACAATTATTGTTTTATGTTAATCCTCTTTAAAAGGAGGTTTTATTATCTAAAAGACTCTAACAGGTGCTCTTAAATGCACGTTTCTGATAACTTTGGATGTTGTGACATTAGAAAAGAGGAAAAATTTTCAGGACTCCCATGGAGAGCTGAAATGTTTATGAATTCTAGCAAAACTGTAGTTGACTACATGGACTGAACTAATAGAAGACTAAAATAATCCTTTTATGACTCTGCTTAAAACATTGCTAGTTCTTCATTTTTTTAAAGTGAAGAAAACTTTTGAGCTTTTTACAGCTTTGAACAATTGAGTAAAGTATAATCCTATAAATAAAATTTGGAGCATATTTCTCTCTATCTGATTTCTCCAGAATTTGGAAACTATTTTTGAGTATTCTTAACTTATGGCAATATATTTATTTGCATAAGTGTGATAAGAATCTGTTTTCTGTGCTCACTTTGGCAACATACATACTAAAATTGGAAGGATACAGACATAGACATGGCCCCTGCACAAGGATGACATGCAAATGCATGAAGCATTCCATATTTTTTTTTAAAAAAAGAATGTTTTCTTTTGCAAAAGGACACAATTGGAGAAACTGGTTATTTTACCAAGGCTTTGATTGGAATGGCATGCTTTCCTTTAAGAAATACAATTTGACTTATACAGCCAATGAAAGCCTTTTGGGGAAACTGACATCATACCTTGTCTATACAGTCCTTGTACAGAGTTCCTTACTTGTGGTAAATAAAGAATGTAAATTTTCTCTTTTTTCTTTTTATTTTTCGAGACTGGGCAATAGAATGTAACTTTCTAACAAGCTGAGGAGCCCCACGTTGTCTTGAGACCTCAAGTGGAGAGGAATATATCTGACTCACAAAGGAATTTAATGACACAAATAAACCATGACTAGGCTTAAGGCTTCAAAAAGTCTTTTCTGAGATAGAACAAAGTTCCTTCAAAGTCAATATAAAAAGGATCCTATGTGGCAAATAATTATTCATGCTGTGCTTTATGCAAATAATCAAATTCACATACATATGATGAGACAGAGAGAAAGAGAGAGAGAGACAGTGTGTGAGATAGAGCATGCAAGCAAGCTCATACTTACATGCAACCCATACAGGTCACTTTAACTTTTGACTTTGTGTCTCAACCTGGTTGTATTGCTTTACCATTCAGAGTCCTCAGGTTGTTGACCAAAGTTTTTAGTTGTAATCAGTAATAAAGGTAACCTATGCTGGGTTTTTCCCCACTTGACAAGATGTATCATAGTAACATGAATATATATACCTGATGTACATTTAATAAAATTAGTGTGCAAAAGTGCCTTTCTGTATTATAAAAGAGTATTAATATTTAGTAATTATAAACAATGAAAATGAATCTAAGAAGGCAACTTAGGCCCAAATTATATGTATATGATATATATGTGATATTATATACATTATGTATACACAATAAAGTGGATATGTACAATATAGTGAGTATATAATAAATCATTAAGTATATAATTGAATATATAATAAATTTAATACATAATATATTGAATATATAATAAATTATTAAATATATTATAAAATATACCGCTTTTCTCTTTATCTGCTTTACTTTTCATCTTTTTATATCATTCATTTAAAAATCCCTAAAATCTTTAAAATTTCTTTTTTTTAGTTATTATGGGTACATGATACATGCATATATTTATGAGTTATATGTAATGTTCTGATACAGGCACACAATTTGTAATGATCAAATCAGGGTAATTGGGATATCCCTCACCTTGAACATTTATCTTTTTTGTGTTAGGAATATTCAAATTCCACTCTTTTAGTTATTTTTAAATATACAAGAAATTATTGCTTACTATAGTCACTCTATTTTGCTATAAAATACTAGATCTTATTTAATTTATCTAGATATATTTCTGCACTCAGTAACTATCACCACTTCTCCCCACTTCCCCTCTTCCCTTCCCAGCCTCTAGTAAGCATCATTCTGCTCTCCATCGCTATTAGTTCTATTTTTGTTATTTTTAGCTCCCACATATGAGTGAGAACATGTAAAATGAGTGTTTCTGTGCCTGGCTCATTTTACTTAACATTATGCCCTCTAGTTCCATTTATGTTGTTGCAAATGATATGATATTATGCCTTTTTATGGCTGAATAATATTTCATTGCATATATGTACCACGTGTTGTATTGATTTATCTGTTGATAAACACTTAGGTTGATTCCAAATCTTGCCTAATGTGAATAATGCTGCAATAAACATGGGAGTGCAGATATAGCTTTGATATACTGATTTTCTTGCTTTTGGATATATTAACTAGTAGTGGAATTGCTAGATTACGTGGCAGTTCTATTTTTAGTTTTTTGAGGAACCTCCGTACTACATTCCATAGTAGCTGTACTTACTTACATTCCCACCAACAATGTACGAAGTTTTCCATTTCTTCACAACCCCACTAACATTTATTATTGCCTGTCTTTGGGGAAAAACAGTTTTAATTGGTATGAGATTAATATCATTGTAATTTTTATTTGCACTTTCTCTGATGACTAATGATGTTGAGCATATTTTTTTATGCCTATTGGCTATTTGTATGTCTTCCTTTGAGAAATGCCTATCAGATCTTTTATACATTTTAAAATAATATTATTTGATTTTCTTCTATTGAGTTTTTGGTCTCCTTACATATTATTTATTAATTCCTTGTCAGATGGGTAGTTTGCAAATATTTACTAACATTCTGTGCATTGTCTCTTCATTTTGCTGATTGCTTCCTTTGCTGCATAGAAGCTTTTTACCTTTCTGTGATCTCATTTGTCCATTTCTGCTTTAGTTGCCTGTGCTTTTGTGGTATTTCTCAAGAAATATTGGTCCAGACCAATGTCGTGGAGAATTTCCCCAAAGTTTTCCTTTAGTAGTTTCATAATTTCAGGTGTTTCATTTAAGACTTTAATTTATTTTGATTTGAATTTTTTTTTTAGTTTTCTGTCTCATTTTGTGGCTTAATATACGGTCCATCTTTGAGAATAATCCACTTACTGGGGAAAAGAATGTGTATACAACAGCTGTCAGATTCTGTAAATATCTATTAGGTGCATTTAGCTTATAATGCAGAATATGTCCAATGTTCCTTTGTTGATTTTCTCTCTGGCTGGTTTGTCTGATGCTGAAAGTAGAATGTTGAGGTATCAAGCTATTATTGTATGAGGGCCTATCTCTCTCTTTATTTCCAGTAATATTTGCTTTATAAATATATTTGTGGTCCAGTGTTAGGTGCATAAATAAAACTGCTGTAACCTCCTGATGAATTGACCCCTTTATCATTACATAATGTCCTTCCTTGTATTTTTTATAGTTTTATCTTTAAATCTATTTTATCTGATTTGATAATAGCTACTCCTGCTCTTCTTTAGTTTCCATTTGCATAAAATATCTTTTCTCATCCCTTTGTTTTTAGCCTACATGTGTCTTTACAGGTGAAGTGAGTTTCTTATAGGTAGCAGATAATTTATTATATTATATTTTATTGGTTGTTTAAAACATATTCTGCCACCCTATGCCTTTTGATTGGGAAGTTTAGTCCCTTTACATTCAATGTTATTATTAATTGGTAAGGACTTACTACTGCCAGTTTGATGTTTTCTGGTTGCTTCATGATCCTCTCTACCTTTTTCTTACCTGTATTTCTTTGTCTAAAAGTAATTTTCTCTAGTAGTATATTTTAATTTAAGGTAAAACTAATACAGCTTAAGGAGATTCTGGGCTGAGATGATGGGGTTTTCTAAATATAAAATCATGTCATCTGCAAACAGGGACAATTTGACTTCCTCTTTTCCTAATTGAATACCCTTTATTTCTTTCTCCTGCCTGATTGCCCTGGCAGAACTTCCAACACTATGTTGAATAGGAGTGGTGAGAGAGGGCATCCCTGTCTTGTGCCAGTTTTCAAAGCGAATGCTTCCAGTTTTTGCCCATTCAGTATGATATTGGCTGTGGGTTTGTCATAAATAGCTCTTATTATTTTGAGATACATCCCATCAATACCTAATATATTGAGAGTTTTTAGCATGAAGGGCTGTTGAATTTTTTTTTTTTTTTTTTTTTTTTTTTGAGATGGAGTCTTGCTCTGTCGCCCAGGCTGGAGTGCAGTGGCGCAATCTTGGCTCACTGCAAACTCTGCCTCCCGGGTTCATGCCATTCTTCTGCCTCAGCCTCCAGAGTAGCTGGGACTACAGGCGCCTGCCACCACACCCAGCTAATTTTTTTGTATTTTTAGTAGAGACGGGGCTTCACCATGTTGGCCAGGATGGTCTTGATCTCCTGACCTTGTGATCCGCCCACCTCGGCTTCCCAAAGTGCTGGGATTACAGGCTTGAGCCACTGTGCCTGGACAGGGCTGTTGAATTTTGTCAAAGGCCTTTTCTGCATCAATTGAGATAATCATGTGGTTTTCGTCTTTGGTTCTATTTATATGCTGGATTATGTTTATTGATTTGCATATGTTGAACCAGCCTCGCATCCCAGGGATGAAGCCCACTTGATCATGACATTTATGCAGCCAACAGACACATGAAAAAATGCTCATCATCACTGGCCATCAGAGAAATGCAAATCAAAACCACAATGAGATACCATCTCACACCAGTTAGAATGGTGATCATTAAAAAGTCAGGAAACAACAGGTGCTGGAGAGGATGTGAAGAAATAGGAACACTTTTACGCTGTTGGTGGGACTGTAAACTAGTTCAACCATTGTCGAGGACAGTGTGGCAATTCCCCAAGGATCTAGAACTAGCCATCCCGTTACTGGGTATATACCCAAAGGGTTATAAATCATGCTGCTATAAAGGCACATGCACACGGATGTTTATTGCAGCACTATTCACAATAGCAAAGACTTGGAACCAACCCAAATGTCCATCAATGATAGACTGGATTAAGAAAACGTGGCACATATACACCATGGAATACTATGCAGCCATAAAAAGGATGAGTTCATGTCCTTTGTGGGGACATGGATGAAGCTGGAAACCATCATTCTCAGCAAGCTATCCCAAGGACAAAAAATCAAACACTGCATGTTATCACTCATAGATGGGAATTGAACAATGAGAACATTTGGACACAGGAAGGGGAACATCACACACCGGGGCCTGTTGTGGGGTGGGGAGAGGGGGGAGGGAAAGCATTAGGAGATATACCCAATGTAAATGATGAGCTAATGGGTGCAGCACACCAACATGGCACATGTATACATATGTAACAAACCTGCACGTTGTGCACATGTACCCTAGAACTTAAAGTATAATGACGATAATAAAAAAAGAAAAGTCTGAAAGAGAAGGGGGGAAAAAAACTAATACAAACTGTACCCTTTAAGTTCATTTCCCTGATTTTTAATTTTTTTGGTGTTTCTATTTATATTTTTATACTCTCTATCTCTTAAAAAGTTGTAGCTATTATTTTTGATAGGTTTGTCCTTAGTCTTCCTACTCAAGATATGAGTGGTCTACACAACACAATTACAGTGTTAGAATATTCTGTATTTTTCTGTTTATTTACTGTTACCAGTGAGTTTTGTATCTTTATATGATTTCTTATTGGTCATTAATGACCTCTTCTTTCAGATCAAAGAACTCCCTTAAGCATTTCTTGTAGGACAGGTCTGGTATGCATCAAACTATCTCAGCTTTTGTTTGTCTTGGAAAGTTTTTATTTCTCCTTCATGTGATAAGGATTTTTTGTTCTGGATATAAAATCGTAGGAAAAAAAAGTGTCCTTTTTTTCCTTCAGCACTTTGAATATATCATGCCACGCTCTTCTGGCTAGTCAGGTTTCCACTAAGAAGTCTACTAACAGAAATATTGGAGCTTATTAAAAAGCTTTTAAGATCCTTTCTTTAACCTTGACCTTTGGGAGTTTCATTATTAACTGTCTTGAGGTAGTTGTATTTGATTTAAATCTGCTTTGTGTTCTATTATATTGTCGTACTTGAATATTGATATTTTCCTCTAGTTTTGGAAAGTTGTTATGTTTTACTTGAAAAATTTTTTTATGCCATTCTCTCTCTCAATCTCCCCTTTTAAACCAATAACTGTCAGATTTGCACTTTTGAGGCTATTTTGTAAATCTTGTAGGCATGCTTTTTTATTATATTTTAAGTTCCGGGGTACATGTACAGAATGTGCAGGTTTGTTACATAGGTATGCACGTGCCATGGTGGTTTGCTGCACCCATCAACCCGTCATCTGCATTAGGTATTTCTCCTAATGTTATCTCACCACTACCTCCCAAAACCCTGAAAGGCCCTGGTGTGTGATGTTCCCCTCCCTGTGTCCATGTGTTCTCATTGTTCAACTCCCACTTATGAATGAGAACATGCAATGTTTGGTTTTCTATTCTTGAGATAGTTTGCTGAGAATGATGGTTTCCAGCTTCATGCATGTCCCTGCAAAGGACACGAACTCATCCTTTCTTATGGCTGTTTAGTATTCCATGGTGTATATGTGCCACATTTTCACTATCCAGTTTATCATTGATGAGCATTTGGGTTGGTTCCAAATCTTTTCTATTGTAAACAGTGACACAACAAACATAAGTGTGCATGTGTCTTTATAGTAGAATGATTTATAATCCTTTGGGTATAAACCCAGTAATGGGATTGCTGAGTCAAACGGTGTTTCTAGTTCTAGATCCTAGAGGAAACGGCACACTGTCTTCTACAATAAACTAATTTACACTCCCATCAACAATGTAAAAGCATTCCTATTTCTCCATATCCTCTCCAGCATCTGTTGATTCCTGACTTTTTAATGATCACCATCCTAACTGGCATGAGATGGTATCTTATTGTGGTTTTGATTTGCATTTCTCTAAGGACCAGTGATAACTGAGCTTTGTTTCATATGTTTCTTGGCTGCATAAATGTCTTGAGACATGTCTGTTCATTTCCTTTGCCCACTTTTTGATGGGGTTGTTTGTTTTTTCTTGTATATTTGTTTAAGTTCTTTGTAGATTCTGAATATTAACCCTTTTTCAGATGGATAGATTGCAAAAATTTTCCCCCATTCTGTAGGTTGCCTGTTCACTCTGATGATAGTTTATTTTGCTGTGCACAAGCTCTTTAACTTAATTAGTTCCCATTTGTCTATTTTGGTTTCTGCTGCCATTGCTTTTGGTGTTTTAGTCATGAAGTCTTTGCCCATTCCTACGCCCTGAATCGTATTGCCTAGGTTTTCTTCTAGGGTTTTTATGGTCCTAAGTCATACGTTTAAGTCTTTATTCCATCTTGAGTTAATTTTTGCATTAGGTATAAGGAAGGGATCCAGTTTCAGCTTTCTGGAAATGGCTAGCCAGTTTTCCCAACACCATTTATTATATAGGGAATGCTTTCCTATTGTTTGTTTTTGTCAGGTTTGTCAAAAATCAGATGGTTGTAGATGTCTGGTGTTATTTTTGAGCCCTCTGTTTTGTTCCATTGGTCTATATATCTGTTTTGGTACCAGTATCATGCTGTTTTTGTTACTGTAGCCATGTAGTGTCGTTTGAAGTCAGGTAGCATGATGACTCCAGCTTTGTTCTTTTTGCTTAGGATTGTCTTGTCTATGCGAGTTTTTTTTTTGGTTCCATATAAAATTTGAAGTAGTTTTTTCCAATTCTTTAAGGAAAGTCAATGGTAGCTTGATGGGGATAGCATTAAATCTATACATCATTTTGGGCAGTATGGCCATTTTCAAGATTTTGATTCTTCCTATCCATGAGCATGGAATGTTTTTCCATTTGTTTGTGTCCTCTCTTATTTCCTTGAGCAGTGGTTTGTAGTTCTCCTTGAAAAGGTCCTTCATATCCCTTGTAAGTTATATTCCTAGGTATTTTATTCTCTTTGTAGCAATTGTGAATGGGAGTTCACTCACCATTTGGCTCTCTGTTTGTCATTTTTGTATAGGAATGCTTGTGATTTTTGCACATTGATTTTCTATCCTGAGACTTTGCTGAAGTTGCTTATCAGTTTAAGGAGATTTTGATCAGAGATTATGGGGTTTTCTAAATATAGAATCATGTCATCTGCAGCCAGAGACAATTTGACTTCCTCTCTTCCTGCTTAAATACAATTTATTTCTTTCTCTTGTCTGATTGTTCTGGTCAGAAGTTCCAATACTATCTTGAATAGGAGTGGTGAGAGAAGGTATCCTAGACTTGTGTCGGTTTTCAGGGGGAATGCTTCCAGTTTTTGCCCATTCGGTATGGTATTGGCTGTGGGCTTGTCATAAATAGCTCTTACTATTTTGAGTTATGTTCAATCAATACCTAGTTTTTTGAGAGTTTTTAGCATGAAGGGCTGTTGAATTTTATTGAAGGCCTTTTCTGCATCTATTGAGATAATCATGTCTGTGTTTTTTTTTTCTGTCATTGGTTTTGTTTATGTGATGGATTAGGTTTATTGATTTCCTTATGTTGAATCAGCCTTGCATTCCAGGGGTGAAGCCAGCTTGATTGTGGTGGATAAGCTTTTTGATGTGCTGCTGGATTCAGTTTGCCAGTATCTTATTGAGGATCTTCACATCAATGCTTATCAGGGATATTGGCCTGAAATTTTCATTTTTTGTTGTTTATCTGCCAGGTTTTGGTATCAGGATGTTGCTGGCCTCATAAAATGAGTTAGGGAGGAGTCCTTCTTTTTCTATTGTTTGGAATAGTTTCAGAAGGAATGGTACCAGCCCCTCTTTGTACCTCTGGTATAATTCGGCTGTGAATCCATCTAGTCCTGGAATTTTTTTGGTTGGTTGGCTGTTAATTGCAGCCTCAATTTCAGAACTTGTTATTAGTCTATTCAGGAATTCAACTTCTTCCTAGTTTAGTCTTGGGATGGAGTATGTGTCCAGGAACTTATCCATTTTTTTCTAGAATTTGTAATTTATTTACATAGAGGTGTTTATAGTATTCTCTGATGGTAGTTCGTATTTCTGTGGGATTGATGGTGATATCCCCTTTAACATTTTTTATTGCGTCTATCTAATTCTTCTCTCTTTTCTTCTTCATTAGTCTGGCTAGCAGTGTATCTATTTTGCTGATCTTTTCAAAATACCAACTCTTGGATTCATTGACTTTTTTGAAGAGATTTTCATGTTTCTATCTCTTTCAGTTCTGCTCTGATCTTAGTTATTTCTTGCCTTCTGCTAGCTTTTGAATTTGTTTGCTCTTGCTTCTCTAGTTCTTTTAATTGTGATGCTAGGGTGTTCATTTTAGATCTTAACTGCTTTCTCTTGTTGGCATTTAGTGCTTTAAATTAACCTCTATACACTGCTTTAAATGTGTCCCAGGTATTCTGGTATGTTGTGTCTTTGCTCTCATTGGTTTCAAAGAATATCTTTATTTCTCCCTTCATTTCATCATTTATCTAGTAGTCATTCAGGAGCAGGTTGTTCAGTTTCCATGTAGTTGTGTGGTTTTGAGTGAGTTTCTTAATCATGAGTTCTAATTTGATTGCACTGTGGTCTGAGAGACTATTCGTTATGATTTCCGTTCTTTTGCCTTTGCTGAGGAGTGTTTTACTTCCAATTATGTGGTCAATTTTAAACTAAGTGCTATGTGGTGCTGAGAAGAATGTACATTCTGTTGATTTTGGCTGGAGAGATCTGAAGATGTCCATTAGGTTCGCTTGATCCAGAGCTGAGTTCAAGTCCTGGATATCTTTGTTAATTTTCTGTCTCATTGATCTGTCTAATATTGACAGTGGGGTGTTAAAGTCTCCCAGTATTATTGTGTGGGAGTCTAAGTCTTTTTGTATGTCACTAAGAACTTGCTTTATGAATCTAGGTGCTCCTGTATTGGGTGCATATATATTTAGGATAGTTATCTCCTCTTGTTGCACTGATTCTTTCACAATTATGTAATGCCCTTCTTTGTCTCTTTTGATCTTTGTTGGTTTAAAGTTTGTTTTATCACAGATTAGGATTGCAACCCATTTTTTTTTTCCATTTGCTTGGTAAATATTCCTCCATCCCTTTATTTTGAGCCTGTGTGTGTCTTTGCACATGAGATGGGTCTCCTGAATACAGAACACCAATGGGTCTTGACTGTTTATCCAATTTGCCAGTCTGTGTCTTTTAATTGGGGCATTTAGCCCATTTACATTTATGGTTAATATTGTTACATGTGAATTTGATCCTACCATTTGGTGCTAGCTGATTATTTTTCAAGTGAGTTGACACAGTTTCTTCTTATCGCCGATGGTCTTTACAATTTGGTATTTTTTTGCAGGGGCTGGTATTGGTTGTTCTTTTCCAGGTTTAGTGCTTCCTTCTGGAGCTCTTGTAAGGCAGGCTTGGTGGTAACAAAATCTCAGCATTTGCTTGTCTGTAAGGGATTTTATTCTTCACTTTTGAAGCTTAGTTTGGCTGGATATGAAATTATGGGTTGAAAATTCTTTTCTTTAAAAATGTTGAATATTGGCACCCACTCTCTTCTTGCTTGTAGGGTTTCTGCAGAGAGATCCACTGTTAGTCTGATGGGCTTCCCTTTGTGGGTAACCCGACCACTCTCTCTGGCTGCCCTTAACATTTTTCCTTTATTTTAACCTTTGTGAATATGACGGTTATGTGTCTTGGGGTTGCTCTTCTCAAGGAGTAACTTTGTGGTGTGCTCTGTATTTCCTGAATTTGAACGTTGGCCTGTTTTGCTAGGTTGGGGAAGTTCTCCTGGATAATATCCTGAAGAGTGTTTTCCAACTTGCTTCCATTCTCCCAGTCAGTTTCAGGTACGCCAATCAAACGTAGATTTGGTCTTTTTACATAGTCCCATATTTCTTGGAGGCTTTGTTAGTTTCTTTTCACTCTTTTTTTCTCTAATCCTGTCTTCTCACTTTATTTCATTGAGTTGAATTTCAATCTCTGATATCCTTTCTTCCGCTTGATTGATTCGGCTATTGATATTTGTATATGCTTCACAAAGCTCTCGTGCTGTGTTTTTCAGCTCCATCAGGTCATTTATGTTCTTCTCTAAACTGGTTATTCTAGTTAGACATTTGTCTAACCTTTTTTCAAGCTTCTTAGCTTCTTTGCATTGGGTTAGAACATGCTCCTTTAGCTCGGAGGAGTTTGTTATTAACTCACCTTTTGAAGCCTACTTCTGTCATTTCATCAAACTCATTCTCCATCCATTTTTCTTCCCTTGCTGGGGTGGAATTGTGATCCTTTGGAGAAGAGGCATTCTAGTTTTTGGAATTTTCAGCCTTTTGCGCTGGTTTCTCCCCATCTTCGCGGATTTATCTACCTTTGGTCTTTGAAGTTGGTGACCTTCGGATGGGGTATCTGAGTGGACGTCCTTTTGTTAATGTTTATACTTTTTTTTCTGTTTGTCAGTTTCCTTTTAACAGTCAGGCCCCTCTGCTGCAGGTCTGCTGGATTTTGCTGAAGGTCCACTCCAGACCCTGTTTGCCTGGGTATCACCAGTGGAGGCTGCAGAACTGCAATGATTCCTTCCTGTTCCTTCCTCTGGAAGCTTCATCCCAGAGGGGCACCGGCCAGATGCCAGCCAGGGGTCTCCTGTGTGAGGAGTCTTTCGGCCCCTACCGGGAGGTATCTCCCAGTCAAGATAAACAAGGGTCAGAGACCCACTTGAGAAGGCAGTCTGTTTCTTATCAGAGTTCAAATGCTGTTCTGGGAGTTTTGCTGCTCCCTTCAGAGCTGCCAGGCAGTGATGTTTGAGTCTGCTTGATGCTGTGCCTACAACCGCCCCTTCCCCCACATGCTCTGTCCCAGGGAGTTGGAGGTTTTATCTATAAGTCTCTCACGGGACTGCTGCCTTTTCTTCAGAGATGCCCCGCCCAGAGAGGAGAGGCAGTCTGGCCTCAGTGGCTTTGCTGAGTTGCTTTGGGCTTTGCCCAGTTTGAACTTCTTGCTGGCTTTGTTTACTCTGTGAGGGTAAAACCGCCTACTCAAGCCTCAGCAATGGTGGACGCCCCTCCCCACAATAAGCTTGTGTGTCTCAGGTCAAGCTCAGACTGCTGTGCTAGCAGGGAGAATTTCAAGCCGGTGGATCTCAGCTTGCTGGCCCCATGGTGGAGGGATCCACTGAGTCAGACCACTTGGCTCCCTGGCTTCAGCCCCCTTTCCAGGGGAGTGAATGGTTGTGTCCCGCTGGTGCTCCACGCACCAGTGGGGTATGAAAAAAAAAAAAAAAACTCCTGAGGCTAGCTCAGTGTCTGCCCAAGTGGTCGCCTAGTTTTGTGCTGGAAACCCAGGGTCTTGCTGGTGTAGGCACCAGAGTGAATCTTTTCGTCCGCAGGTTGCCAAGATTGTGGGAAAAGCGCAGTATCTGGGCCTGCGTGCACTGTACAGTCCCTAATGGATTCCCTTGGCCAGGAGAGTGAGTTCCCCCACTCCTTGCGCTTCCTGAGTGAGGCGATGCCCCACTCTGCTTTGGCTGCCCTCCTTGGGCTGCACCCACTGTCTAACCAGTTCCAATGAGATGAACTGGGTAACTCATTTGGAAATGTAGAAATCACCCGCTTTCTGCATTGATCTCACTGAGAGCTGCAGACCGGAGCTGTTCCTATTTAGCCATCCTGCCAGCAAAAAGACATGCTTTTTAAAATTTTTTTGTGTACGTTTTCTCTTCTGATTGTGTATTTATATAGTGTGTCTTCAAATTAGCTCATTCTTTCTTCTGCTCGATCAATTCTGCTGCTGAGAAACTCTAAGAAGTTTTAAGTCTATTAACTAAAATGTTCAACTCTAGGATTTCTACTTGCTTTTTCATTATTTTAATCACTTTGTTACATTTCTCTGACAGGATTCTGAAGTCTTTCTTTGTGTTGTTTTAAGTTTATCTGGCTTCCTTAAAACAGCGATTTTGAATTCTCTGTCTGAAAGGCTGCATACCTCTGTCACTCTGAGATTAGTGACTGGATTTTTATCTAGTTATTGTGGTGAGATCATGTTTCCTGGATGTTATTGATGCTTGTGGACGTTCACTGATATCTAGGATTCAAGAGTTGGGTATTTATTCTAATCTCAATCTGGATTTGTTTCTATCCATCCTTCTTCAGAAGGCTTTCCAGATATTCAAAGGAAATTAAGTGTTGTAATCTAAGTCTCTGATTAATGCAGTTTTATCTGCACCAAGAATTTTAAAAACTTTGCAGATTCCTGCTGCCTTGATGGGCTTGGGTACCATTTAGGAGAATTTCCTGGATTCACAGGAAGACTTTCATTCTTTTTCTTCACTTTTCCTCAAGCAGAAGGCACCACTCCTTGCTGGAATACCTGGAGTTGGGGGGAGCGTGATGCAAGCACTCTCATGTCCATCACAGCTAGAACAACACTGAGTGACACTTGAATCCTGCATAGTACTGGGTTGTCCCAAGGCCCATGGTGACTACTTCCTGGCTACCACTGATGTTTATTCAAGGCAAAAGAGACCTTTAGACAGCATGTAGTGAATATTACCAAGACTGAGTTCTTCCCTGTGTGACAGCAAGTTCCTTTGTGGGTCCACAGCAGTTCCAAAAATGCAGTCCAGCTGGACGTGGTGGCTCATGCCTGTAATCCCAGCAATTTGGGAGGCCAAGATGGGGGGATCACCTGAGGTCAGGAGTTCGAGACCAGCCTGACCAACATGGAGAAACCCCATCTCTACTAAAAATACAAAAAATTAGCCGGGCATGGTGGCACATGCCTGTAATCCCAGCTACTCTGGAGGCTGAGGCAGGAGAATTGCTTGATCCTGGGAGGCAGAGGTTGCAGTGAGCTGAGATCACTCCATTGCACTCCAGACTGGGCAACAAAAGTGAAACTCCATCACAAACACGAAAAGCCGTTCAGTAGCTAGGGCTTAGCAATAGGGTCTTCAGAAAACTGCTTTGTGCTTTATTTTACTGTAACTGAGCTAGTACTCAAGCAGAGACTTTTGCAAGGCAGAGTACTCTTTCCTTTTCATTTTGCAGGGGCATGGAGTCTCTTCCCACGCTGCATTGGCTGAAGTTGGGGGAGGGGTGATGCAAGCACTCCCTTGGACACCACAGCTTGTGTATCACTGGGTCACGTGCCCCACCAAGTCCACTGACTCTGAGTCTAGCCAAGCCCCAGGGCTTGCCCAAAGACTGCAGCCTTGTGGCCTAAATTTATTTAGGACTCTAGACCACTTTGGTCAGATAGTGGAATTAGATGTAATTCAGGTTTATACTGCTGGGGCAGAGGAATCTTCTCTAGCTGAGGGTAGTCTGACTGCTGCCTCCATGGGTGCCAGAATTGTGCTGTGTGTTTTGTTCTTTTGTGACAGAGCAGCATTAATTTCCAAGGCAATTCCCACAATCACTTTGCTCTCCCTCCCATAAGCACACAGAATCTCTCTGTCCACTGCCAAGGGATTAGAAGGTGTAGTGTAGATACCAAGACGGTCTTTTCTACCATCTTCAGTGCCTCTTTCCTTGATATAATGTTAACACTATATTCTGTGACTGCTTACCTAATTTTTGGTTCTAATGGAAGTGCTTTCTAGCATGGATAGATGTTCAACTTCATGTTCTTGGGGTTGGGGGGAGTGATTGTTGGAGGGTTCTATTTGGTCATCTTGCTCTGCCTGCTTTCTACCTTTAAGTCTTTCAATAATCCTAAAACACCTTCCATCAATCACTTTTCATAAGATAATAACAAAAAGAATTATAAGCATAAAGGTTTACACATCTATGTTAATTTTCCCCTCAAATCCTACATGCTCCAATAAGTTTAGGAAATAAAATCTTAGTGCTCTGTTCAGTGATTTAAAAATTCAACTTTAGTGTGTCTCTGTTTTGGGGTTGCTTCATCTTCCTGCTAAACTTAATGAGACTTGGTGCTTACAGTAGCTTTATTGTAATCACATGGCTGATACAGCATGAATAAATTATATGATTGTAAACATAAGTTGAAATAGTTTTTTAAAATATGCAGATATATTTGATTATCATTACTTCTAGCTCTACTCATGTTGATATAAATCTTAACCTATAGAATTCCTTTCATATTCAATCCCAAATTCTAAGCGTCTCTTCTTAACATGCTGAAAAATATTGCTGAAGATTTCATTTAGAAAAAGTAATAAAGCATATGATTAAAGGTAGCATTTTCTCTCCCTGAAAAATTCCCAGGGGAAGCAAGGCAACCTGTAAAGTTGAGCATGGACATCAAGGAGTAACTTTGTTTTTCTAAAATAATATAAAGATAAAATATATTTATGTAGTAAGCTTTTATGTTAGATTTCATGATGAAATGTTTATAAATGAAGGAAATATGCCATTAAGCCATTAAATTTTATTATGTGAGAAAAATCCTTGTAAAAATACCATTAAAAAGTCATGTTTTGCTTCCTTTATTTTACTAAAAGAATAAATAAAATATTATTTACATCATTTCTGTATTTAGCATTAAATTACTTGAAAAAGTATAATATAGCTTAAATCACCCAATTATGTATGGGCATATTCCAGTATTTCTTTTATAACATCCACTGGCGAATATTTATTTTACTGAAACAGGTCATGTAGGAATATAGTACACTGTACTCTATTCAATTGAATAGAAATCCAATAAAATATGGAATAAAATATTGAATCTATTATTTTACATTTCTACTGAAACAGGCAATGTAGGAATATACTACACAATATAGTACATTAGATTCCTATACTATAAATACACTATATTCCCTTTTATCTATTTTTTTAATTAAATAATACATTAGATTCCAACTTTCTAATTTTAGAGACACTTTTTATGTTTCCAAAACCTTAAGGAGAAATTTTTCTAAAAGTCTCTATTTGAGTCCATACTAACCTTCCTGCCACATAAAATTTAAAAAAGAAATTCTTTGTTTCTTGATTGGACTCATGACACACATTTTCATTATTCATGGATTACTTGCCTTTTATCTTGTTAGGGAATACATTTTTGAGTGTGGTCTTCAAACCAAGATATTGTACTTGCGATGAAGGTTTTATAGGTATGCTTGCTCTGACTGAGTCTTACAAGAATAATTTTCCAGATTCTTGACTTCACATGTACCCTTTTTTAAAGCAGATCTGCCTGAGAACGTATCTGTGATGGAGAAATATCTCTTCTGACCTTTCACAACCACTCCTTTCTATTTGATAGAAAAGAAAGGTTTAACCCTGACTTAACCCTACATTTAGTATGTGGAATGACCTCTTGGGCCTAAAACTTCCAGATAAGCCAATTAAAACATAATTTAAAATATTGTACAGCATACAGGTGTTGATTCCATGAAATATAGATCTTTGTAGTCAAACGGTTTACAAAATTTTGCTTTTAAAAGAAGTGATTGAAAGCCCCATTCTAGGCCAGGCGCGGTCGCTCCCGCCTGTAATCCCAGCACTTTGGTATGCCGAGGCAGGCAGATGACCTGAGGTCAGTCAGGAGTTTGAGACCACCCTGGTCAATATGGCGAAACTGCGTCTCACCTAAAAATACAAAAATTAGCCGGGCATGGAGGTGAGCATCTGTAATCCCAGCTACTAGAGAGGCTGAGGCACGAGAACCGCTGGAACCTGGAAGGCGGAGATTGCAGTCAGCCGAGATTGCACCAAGTCTGGGCAATAAGAGCAAGTCTTTGTCTCAAAAAAAAAAAAAAAAAAATTCAGACATTCAGTAATAAAATTACCTTACTAAATGACTGAGGTGTTTCTTTTTGTTTGTTTGTTTTGTTTTGTTTTGTTTTGTTTTGTTTTCGAGACGGAGTCTTGCTCTGTAGCCCAGCTGGAGTGCAGTGGCGATCTCGGCTCACTGCAACCTCCGCCTCTCGGGTTCAAGTAATTCCCCTGCCTCAGCCTACCAAGTAGCTGGCACTACAGGTGCGTGCCACCACTTCCAGCCAATTGTTGGTATTTTTAGTAGAGACAGGGTTTTACCATATTGGCCAGGCTGGTCTCGAACTCCTAACCTCATGATTTGCCCGCCTCAGCCTTCCAAAGTGCTGAGATTACAGGAATGAGCCACCGCGCCTGGCCGGTTTATATAGTCTTGATCATATTTAACAATTACTTCCTTTTATTATTTTACTTAATTTTTAGTAAATGACTAGTAAATATTATCAGAATAATTTTTCATATTTATTGACATTATCACGTTTTTATCTTCCTTTTTTTTTTGAAATAATGAATTAGGACAATAACTTCTGTCATGATGAATGCTCCTGAATTAGAGGTCTGTGTCTTACTTGGTCTTTGGAAATAATTCTTCTGATATACTGCCAAATGACAAACTCCATTTGTTGTACTTTATAGTTTTTGATCTACATCAATCATCAGTTTGTTTTCAGACTATTTTTATCATTTTTAGTATTAATAGTATGCTAGTAAGATAGAATTTATGACCGACCTTTTTTCATTTTGTCTGATCTAAAATATTTTAAATAGCACTCAGAATTATGAACTTGACAAGAAATTTAAGTGCAAAGCCACTCAAAAGTTCTCAGAAGAGACTTATTTTTGCGGATCGTTGAACAAATAGTTATTTTTAACTTTTAACTGCTGTTTTCTGTAATTCATTGGGATTTTCTTGGGGCACAGAAAGTGTTCTCTTTTGTTTACTTAGTGCCAATAGATCACGGAAGTTAATACCTTCCAAGAAGTTTGGCTGTCACTCCAAGATTGGAATGCAAGACGTGGGTCAAGCTTATGTGTGCTATTTGTCAATTGACATTTCCTAAGCCATTGAGAAGACGTTGCCTGAATCTAAGGGAGTTCACATAAATGTCCATGCCGCCTAAAAAAAAAAAAAAAAAAAAAAAAAAAACTCAGTAAAGACATCTTGGAAAATTCCAGAAAAAAATGAAGAAGAATGTAATTAAACTTGCCAAATACTGTTAGTTATTTGTAATTACATATATATATAGAACAAATGAAGTACATTTTATTTAAAATATATTCTGAATTTTTAAAATCTATTTGAATGGTGTAAGGCTAGATCAGTTTAAAGAACTACCATGAAAGTATTCCACTAAACAAATCATCCATACTAAAATAAAGCTTCTTTACAACCAAAATGAGTTAAGAATTTTCTTACATAGTTTTATGAAATTTGATCTTGGTTGAAATATAACATAATACCATAGATTAAAATAGATACAGGTACTATTCATAATTGTATTAAATTATTTGTTTAATCATGGTGATAAATGATCTGAAAAATGGTATTCTGTAAATCATAGTCCTAAGCACATATATGTCATTTTGTATTTGATAAATTTAATTAATTGTAATTTATTTTACTTAAATATTCTCTCATTACAATCTCATTACAATGTTTTGGATTTTTAAAATCCAAAAACATAATGGAAAGAGCTGTGTTAACTGCTTGTCATTTGTAAACTAAAACGCTGTGTGGCACTTTCAGTGCATTCCAGCGTCAGAGAAGTCAGGTACGTAAGTTAATTATTTTTGCCTGTTCACGTGTTTCAAATATTATGTTAAATATTCCACCAATACTTTGATTTACCTGGCTTACTACCGATTCAGGTCACAGTATGAGGAATTCAATTCCTTCATGAAGTTGCTCAGAAAACTTTACTCAGCTCAGATATGATGAAATATACTTCTTTCATATGTATATACTGAAATAACTTTTGGAACACATAATATGATGTATGTGAGGCAACAAGCTTTATTTTCTGGACCACTTTTTTACTTACTTCAACCAGCAAAGGCAGCATGTACTTTGATTAATCTGAAATACACAAATATTGGAACAAACAAGCTTCTTAAACCATTATAGGAACAGCAACGAAGCATGCTCCTAGCTCAGTGGTTGTGTTCTTCCTTCCAAATGAAATGTTCTTCTAGATAAATGAGGACTCTTTCCCATACTTCATTCAGATTTTGGTTAAATATTACTTTCAGAGAGGAAACATCCCTCTGCAACTAACCTCATGTGCCTATTTTATTTTAAAATTTAAACAAAAATTAAATTAAAATTTAAAAATTTTGTCTTCTATCTCACTTTTGATATCAAATGTAACTAGTAGCTTTCATATTAGATACAGCATATAAAATATTTCCACTATTACAGAGAATTCTACTGAATAATTCTGCCCTATTCTCTTAACCTACTTCATTTATATGGAAAATTCTTATCACTATCTGATATTACATTATATATCTTTTTATTTCTAATCATTTGTTTTCATTATAATGGGAAACCTTACTTTAGTTACCAGGCTTCCTACTATCTAAAATAGCGCTTGGTGCAGAGATGTTGCCCAGTAAATATTTGTAGAATAAAAGGCCAGAAATTACTCATTTTCCTTGTATTTTCTAGCATCTCTTTGCTACGATTACCTGGTAAAACAGGCATGAACTATGCCCTTTGCTATTTTAGTCTAGAACATACAGAAGAGGACATTTTCCTGGCTTTTTAATATTTATTTATTTCTATTTCATTTATTTATTTTATTTTTAATTTTTGTGGGTACATAGTAGGTTTATATATTTATGGGGTACATGGGATGTTTTAATACAGGCATATAATATGAAATAAGCAAATCATGGAGAATGTGGTATCCATCCCCTCAAGCATTTATCCTTTGAGTTCCAAACACTCCAATTATACTCTTTATTTTTAAATGTACAACTAAGCTATTAGTGACTATAGTCACGCTGCTGTCTTATCATATAGTAAGTCTTACTCATTCTTTCCCTTTTTTGGGGGGGGGTACCCATTTATTTTTGCTTGGTCTTTTAAGTCTAGAGCACAACAGTAGTGAAAAGAAAAATGTATAAAAAATACAAGAAACCAACGCAAATTTCAAAACAAATAAAATAACCTACCTTGTAGATTTAAGTTTTTGAACTTCCTGCTCTTTCTACAGATCGTGGCTAAATTATATGTCCATGATGAATTTTTGAACTCCTATCAAAAGTGTAATTAAGGCCTGGCGCAGTGGCACACGCCTGCCTGTAATCCCAGCACTTTGAGAGGCCAAGCCGGGCAGATCACAAGGTCAGGAGATCGAGACCATCCTGGCTAACACGGTGAAGCCCCATCTCTACTAAAAATACAAAAAATTAGCCGGGCATGGTGGCGGGCTCCTGTGGTCCCAGCTACTTGGGAGGCTGAGGCCGGAGAATGGCCTGAACCTGGGAGGCAGAGCTTGCAGTGAACCAAGATCGCTCCACGCACTCCAGCCTTGGTGACAGAGCAAGACTTCGTCAAAAAAAAAAAAAAAAAAAAAAAAGAGTGATTAATAGAAATCATAGGAAGGAGGGCATCCCTTAAGCTAACTTGGTGTTATAATATTTTTAAAGAAAAACAAAGCAATGCAAATGAATAAAACAAGACAACAACTAAGTAAATTTAGAAAATAAAGTTAGTTTTCAGGCATCAGCGTTTAAAAAAATATATAGTGTGCCTGAAAAGAATAATGAAAAACTGAGGCAAAATACGATCTGGTTTACTCAAGAACTCCTTGCTATTTTTCTGAAGTCAAAAGGTGATTTGATTTAAAAAGGGAGGAAATAAAGAGCTCACACAAATTGCTATATATCTGTTGAGTAGAAATATTTCATAAATGCATTTCTTTATAAAATTCCGTTAAAGAAAATGCAAAATATTATCTTCCAAGATCAAACTTAATCTAACAATATAAAATTACATATTAATTCCTTTAAATTAGTATACCCCAAGAAAGATAAAAGAACTTTTAGATTATAGTAAAATCACTGCTAATGACAGAAAAATAACTTCTTTTGAAAACTCACACTGAAGTCTTAGCATGTCAGTTTGGTCTGACAAAAACAGTGCAGATTTTCAAATTAGACAAACCTAGATTTAGTGGTTTGATAAATATCTGTAAGCAAGTAAGTGATTTAAGCAATTTAATCTCTCTGAGCATAAATTTAGAAAGAAATTAATTAAGCCAATATTTATTTAATTTTTTTATTGGATGGCCTTATGCTCATTTACAGAATTTACTTGTGAGAATGCACATAGACTTTGCTTTGATCAGGTTTATAGTCTTATTAAATAATTAATGTGATAAATATAATTAGAAGTCCACTGCTAGTCATTGAGGAAAAACAAGGTTCAGGCTTAACCTCCCCTTATAAACAACTAGAAATCTCTGCAAAATATATAAAATAATACTTTTAAAAATATTAAACAAAAAGCATACAACTCTAAGTACAAATAGAAGAGAAACATAGTGAATATGAAGTCAAGCACTATGTGTGTATATTTTTATTAATTAAGGCAATTTTAAGACTCTACACACAAGAAATGAAAAAGAAAACAGAGTTTGGCAGACCTTCTAACTGGAGGTGTCAGAGTTAGTAGTGTCAGGATGCTCAGGTAATTGAAAATTGCAGGCTAGAGTTCTAGAAAGGAGAAATTACTCAGAAAAAGACCTCTACATATGGAGTCCCTTTTATTTTCTGTGTACTAGGTCCCTCTTCTTTGAAGTATAACTCCACAAGACAATCACAATGATAGCAGTAAGATTGTCGTGATCATCTGGATAACGTAGTAGATACTCCAGAAGGGACATATATTAATAGTAGTGGCCTTGAATTGAAAACTACTTTGGACCTTTCTTAGAAAAACTAAATCCTAAGTCTAAAATAGATCACAACAATCAGAAAAAAAAAAGGCTGATTTTTTTTTTTAAAGTCCAATGGGAAATTACAAAAAAAAACATAGAGCATAAACATGATGTAACTCATTGATGTGATAATTCACTGATGTGATAATTCATTAACATAACTCACAGTGCATAACATCAGATCACAAATTATTAGACATGCAAACAGAAAAATATATGACCAAAGCTAGGAATATTATCACTCAATAGAATCAACAACACAAAAAGAGAGAGATGATGTAACCAGCAGAAAAAGATGTTTTACAGGGCTATGCATACTAAAACTGTAGAAAACCAAATATCTACAGTTAAAGGTTGACATTTTAAAGCTCTCTCTAACATTCACATAGCGAAAAGACAAAAAATCAAGAATACGTATAGATATATTAATAGCTGTAGAAGTCTTGAACAATAGAATAAACAAAGAAAACCTAATTGTCATTTAAGAAACATTTCACACAACAGTAGCAGAAGACATACTCTTTTCAGGTGCATGGAAAACATTCAACAAAACAAACCATATAGTGGAACATAAAACATACAGCTAAAGAAATAAAACATACAAAGGAACCAGATGGAAATTTGAGAGTTAAAAAAGAAAATGGCTGTAATAACAATATTTTTGTAGAAACTTAAAAGTTAATTAGGCACTACAAAAGAAACATATAGTAAACTTGAAAATAAAGTAATAATATATATCAAAAATAAAGAACGAGAGAAGAAAATGAGAAAGGAAAAAAGTTTCAGTGATTCAGTTACCTGAGGTAACTTATCAAATATTTTTGCACATGCAATTGGAATTGTTAATGAAATAAGAGAGTAGTGATGATGAGGAGAATATATTTGAATAAATAAAGTGTAATTACATATTTCCATGATGTTTAACAAATGTAAGTAGTATATACACAGAAAATAATACCACAAGAACCATCATAATTAAATTGTTAAAAAACAGTGAAAATTCCCCATAAAACTCCATATTACCTATAGAAAAAAGTACAATATGAATGACAGTTAACTTTTAATATCAAACAATGCAATCCAGAAGATAATAAAAATAAGGTCTTCATGTGCTGAAAGAAGAAATTTGTCCATGTAGACTTTTCTATACAGCAAATATATCCATAAATAAGGTGAAATAAAAAAAGAAAGGTTAAAAAAATTGATGCTAGCAGACCTATACTACAAAACATATTTCAAAAAGTTAGTCAGGATGAAGGAAAATAATGGCTAATGGAATCATATGCTATTTTTTCCAGGAATGAATAAAGAGCACACAAATTATAAATATTAAAGTAAATGTAAAACAGGTTTTTTTAACTTTAAACATTTTTCCAAAATATTATCAATTGTTTAAATGCATTGGGTGTTTTATATCTTATGAAGAAGCAACATATAGTACTATTATAGCACAAGATTCAAGAAGTGAGAAATGAAATTATACCCTTTTAAGTGTCACGCACAGAAAATTAAATGGTATAACATAATAGAAGGGATACTGTGATTAAAATGCATATTGTAAATCCCAAAGAAAAAATGAAAATACAATAAAATACATAGTTAATAAGCAATCAAATACCAAAATATACTAAATTAATGCAAAAGAAAATAGAAAATGAAAAATGAGGGTACAATTAAAAAAAACTGGATGGTAGATATAAATTTATATGTACAGTTAAAATGAGTGGAAATAGACTAAAGATTATAATTAAAATACAGAGATGGTCATACTAGATATAAAAAGAAAGACCAACCACTTGCTGTATGCATAAACTCAATTGAAATATAAAGACATACATAGGACCAAAATAAAATATGGGAAAAGTTATATTATGCAAAGTGTAAAAAAGCCACAGTGGCTACATTAATATAAGACAATACAGTCTTAGAAAATAAGAAAAAAAGAGGAGAATTTCACAATGAGAAAGATAACAAGTCAATAAGGAGACATAACAATTCTGTATGTCCCCCAACAATGATGTCAAAATATATAAAGTAAAAACTGATGTAACCTAGAACAGACAAATGCACAATTGTAACTATGTATTTTAATAACACTCTTTCCATATTTATACACCACACCTACAGAAAATCACTTAGGTTATAAAATAACTAAACAACATAATGAACAAATTGAGCATAATTAACATTTATTAACAGTTTATACAATAACAGAATACATGCTCTTTTTCCAGTGAACACAGTATTTTCAACAAAATAGACCATATGAAGTATTATAGAAGAACTCTCAACAACTTTTAAAGATTATTATGCAGTATATGAACTATGATCACATTGACTTTGGGTTGATAATTAACAAAAATTTTTTTTTAAAAAAACTGTTGCATAGAAAGTGAGCAACACATCTCCAAATTACATATGCTTCAAAAGATAAAACAAAAATGCTTAACAACTATTCTGAACTTAACAAAAATTAAACACAACATATTCAAATTTGCTTAGAAAACTACAATGCTAAACAGAGGCAGAAACAGAAAACAGCTTTGTTTTATTGCTATTCAACATTATAGTTGAAGGCATCCCCAGTTTAACAAGGTAATGAAAAAATAAAATGCATACAGAATGTAAAGAAAGATGTAAAACTCTCTTAGCTCATAGAAAAAATGATTCTATATGTAGATAGCATAAAAAAAAGCCAATAGAAATAAGAAGTGATTTAGTAAGATTAGGAAATAAAAGGTTACTACTCATATATCAATTGTTTTTAGTATATTTAGAAAAAACACAATTAGAAAGTTAAGTTAAATATAACATTACTTATAAAAGTATAAAATATGAAGTAAATATGGTTACATGTAATAATATGTATAAGAACTTTATTTTAAAGTGCTACAAATATTACTAGGTGAAATAAAAGAAGAAATAATAGGAGAGATATATCATGTTCATGGATAAGAAGACTGAATACCATTAATGTTTCCCGAAACTGTTCTACAGATCCATTGTAATCTAGGTCAAAATTTTAAGAAGATTTACCTATAGAAACGTATAAGCTGATTCTAAAATGTATATGTAAGCACAAAGGGTGTGTAATAACTAATATAATTTTGAAAATGAAGAATAAAGTTGGGTGATTTCTTCTACTTGATTTCAAGTCTTAAAATATGTTGCAGTAACTGAAGCAGTGTTAAATTAGCATAAATATAGATATAGATAGGTAAATACATACTGGTTTTAGAATACAGTCTGGAAACACACATACACACAGTCAATTGATTTGCAAAATGAGCACAGCTAAGTTAATAAGAAAGCAATTTTCAACAAATGGTGCTAAAATAGTAGAAACCAGACTATCTTAATTTTTAATCTATACTTGAGCATACAAATTAACTCAAAATGTGTCATAGACTAAAATTTTTGAATGCTAAACCCCAAAATTATCTGATATTGTGGAATATGTTGGAGTATCTCTTTGCAAACTTGGGGTAGTCAAACATTTAATTTAGTAACATAATGCTGAAACATTAAAAAAACTGATGAAATGGTCTTTGCAAAAATGTAAAGCTTCTATTTTTAAAAAAATAAGGTTAGAGAAATTAAAGTGCAATCCATAGGCTATACATATGTGTTCCTGTGTAAAGAATTCTTAAAACTCACAGATGTGAAAATAAGTAGTGCAATAAAAAATATGTAAAATATTTTAAATAAAAACATTACTAGGATCATGACCAATATACATGCAGTTATGCATCATTTAATAAGGGTGATGTATTCTAAGAAATGTGTTGTGTGGCCATGTCATCATTATGTAAACATCATAGACCATACTTATCCAAAACTAGATGGTATAGCCTATTATACACCTAGGCTATATGGTTCTATTGCTCCTGGGCTACAAACCTGTACAGCATATTACTATACTGAATACTGTAGGCAATGGTAATAGAATGGTAAGTATTTGTGTATCCAAACATATTTAAATATTGAAAAGGCATAGTAACAATGTGGTATTATAATCTTATGGGATCATCATTGTATACAGTCAATCATTGACCAAAATGTTTGGTGACACATTATGGTATAAAAAGATGTAAAACCCCATTATTCATCAGGAAAATGGAAATTAAAATCACAAGACAATATGACTGCTTGCCCACGAGAAAGGGTGGACTAGAATGCCAAGCAACACTAATGGTGGGACTATTAAATGGTAAAAACACTTTGGAAATAAAGTTTTAAAATTTCTTATTCAGTTAAACATAGTATTCCAAATTGAAATAACCCAAATACGCATTAAGGAATTGAATGGCAAAACAAATTGTGGTACATCCACTCAATGGCATACTACTCGGAAATTAAAAGGAAAGTAATACTGATACAGATGTAGACTTGGATCATTATCGAAGTCATATTTGGATCCAAAACATTGCATTATCTGCTGCAAAGATTTCCTTTCTCACCACTCATAGCACCATTTATTTCTTACCTTCTATCTCTGATGTATCTTCTGTTATCTCCATCTGTCACTGAAATTTTTCTTGAAGTAGTATCAGCACTTCAATATCAATATCGATATATAAACTGGATCAGTATCAAAGTCATTTTTTGGATCCAAACCACTGTATCATATGCTGCAAAGATTTCTTTTCTCACCACCTATAGCACCATTTATTTTTTACCTTCTACTTCTGACGTAGCTCCTGTTATATCCATCTGTCACTGAAATTTTTCTTGAAGTAGTATCAGCTCACCAACACTGTGACATTTCTGGGATGATTGCCTTTGTCTTTGCTGTTTCTGCCATTTCTTCAGATATATTCATTTTTCCTCTGCTCTGTTCTGTCTTTATCTGCCACGACTGCCATTTCAACTACCAGCACTAACTCTGCTACTTAGAACAATGAAAATCAACATTGTCTGTCTCTGTATGTACCTTCATTCTCAAATTCACTCAACGCTGGCTCCACAGCACCCATAAATTTTTCTAAAATACTTTGAACAGCTGACTTTATTTCAGTTTATATAATTATGAGGTTATTAATTAAATAATATATACCTATAATTGGTAATTAAATGTACCATGAATCTAAATAGTTGTTGCTTCTTTAAAATGAAGCAGTGGATGATAATATATGCTCTGAATCAAATATTAGTTTTTTTACTTTTAATTTTGTTCCATCACTTATTGGTAGTGAGATGACTGGTAAGATATTTTACCTGTTTAGCCTGTTTTAACATTTGTAAGTTGTTCTTAGCCTCACAAGGTTGTACAAAGATGTTTAAAGCATTTAGCAAAGTTCCTGGAAAACTTAATTTTAGATTAAAATATTTCAGTATTATCTTTAATTTCTTTTTCTCTTTCACCCCTAAAATGTAACCACCATATTATCTAATTTGAAAAAAGACTAACTCTGTTGTTTTTACCATTTCCTTCATTTAGGTCACCATCATCTTTCCTTTAGATTAACTTGCCTTTTGCTAAATTATTTCACAATGCTGCACCTACAATGTTCTTTCTGAGAAGCAAAATCACTAATGCCCCTCAATACAGAAATGCCAGTCAGGCTTTTTGTTAATATTCACACTACAAGGAATGCATCCTGTTTGTGAAGTGCTTCAGGATGTAACCCATTTTTAACTTTTTCAGTCTCCCATTCTATCCTCACTCTCTACACTTTATCTGCAGCCACATTGAATGAACTCATTCCTTTTCTTATGTTATTTCCTCTGGAAACCTTTAGTATCTTCTCTTTACATGGTTGATTCCTAGTAATCCTCACTGTCACTTCATTTGAGATGCGCTAACATTGGATACAAGGTCGAAAGTTCCAGTTTTATATTCCTGAATTTTCCACCAAAGGGTTTGTAGGGCTTGAAGCTAATATTATCATTTAGTCAAATGACACCTCCAATAGATTGCATGATTTATGAGAATAGAGACCACATCTAACTTCCAGTGGGTAGCGTCTACCATAAGACTTGGCACACAGCACACAGCTAATAGTCAACAAATACAAGTGTAATACATTCTTGTTAACTAAGGATAATTCTAGTAAAAAGAATCCTAGAAACCTTTGAAGTTGTCACTCCATAAAATTACCTTTTTTGCCAAGTTATTATCATCATGAGATTTTTCCAGGCTCTGTCTTTGCCACTTGCTAGAGATGCACCTATTTCCTTTCAGGACCTTCCATGTTTATCTTTGTGTTTTGATTCTATAATCTTTTATCATACTCTGTAACTTATTTTATAGTTAAAATATTAAATGCAGAAGACTTCCGGACTTAAGTGTGTGAACTTATTTATTAGTCCCAGATCTATTTTTTTTCTATTTAACAGGCAATTAAATTCAGTTTCATATTCAACAGATAGAGGTTGATTAATTGTTGACCCAAAATGAAATTATTCAGTTATTAAATATGAGTAATATTTGTTAAAAGAATATGCAGTCGACCCTTGAAGCTATCAAAAACCAGTCATGTAACCACTGACTCCCCAAAACTTAACAACTAGTTACCTACTGTTAACAAAAAGACTTACTGATAAACTCTCTTTTAACCCATATTTTGTGTATGTATTACAAACTGTATTCTTACAGTTGAGTTAGCAAGATAAAAGGAATATCATTAAGAAAATCAGTAGGAAGAGAAAATATATATTTTTATTTATTAAGTGGAAGTGAATCATCATAAAGGTCTTCATCCTCATAATCTTCAGTTTAGTAGGCTGAGGAGGAGAAAGAGAAGGGGTTGGTCTTGGAGCCTCAGGAATGGCAGAGACAGAAGAAAATCTGTGTATAAGTTGACATGCTCAATTCAAACCTGTGTTGTTCAAGGGTTAACTGTAACGTAGGTTCTTCTTTATGAGGTGATATATTCTACTAAGCCAAAGTTATATTTTTTTGTTTGCTTGTTTATTTTGGCTTAAACAACAGACCTTTATTTTCTCACAGTTGAAGAGGTTGGGAAGTACAAGATCAAGGTGTCACATGATGCACTTTCTGGTGTGACTTGCAGATGGTCTCTTTTGTGTGACTGCAGAGAGAAAGGAAAAGAAGATCTGCTGGTGTCTCTTCTTATAAGGAAAAATACTAAACCATTAGGTTTGGGCCCCACTCGATCACCTCATTTAAGCCTAATTCCCTCCTTGTAGAATGTATCTCCAAGTACAGTCACATTGGGGGTTAAGGCTTTAATACACACATTTTGAAGGAACACAATGCAGTCCACAGCAGAATGGAAGCTGTAAGCAATGGAACAACCTCCCAGGGAAACAGTGGGGACCATTCCTGGGGAAATAAAAGGTCACTGGACTTGTCCAGTTCCTCAATATATTGTAGGCCTCCTCCTGACCTTTTGGAGATGTGTGGAAGTGAAAGGCACAATAAAAGTCTTAAATTAGAAGAAAATGTGCATAATAGCATATGCACATAAATATATGCATATATTCTTCAGAAACACATATTGTATAAATCATAATAACATAAAACAGTTTGGAGTATTATTTTATAGGCATTCAGTTATATTAGATAACATTAATCTACATTTTGCTGTAAATTATCTTTTTTATTTAAAATGATATGTTCTGTTTCTATTTATATATTTAATTCACACAAACAAAACACAGAATATTACTTATCATAGTAGAAATAATATATTTTTTGTTAATTTTATTATCAAGTATGTTTGAACTCAATAGAAGCCTATTCTGCTTGCTTCTGTAGCCCTAGAATGCATAATATTTAATCATCTAATAGAGCTTTTCAGTTAAGCTTTTAAGATTACAGATGTGTTTTCCTTTTATGCAATTACTAATCAACTTTTCCTTCTTCTTCGTTTTGTCTGATTCAAGTTCATTTTAAGTCGTGTAGGCCTTGATTTACTCATTTTTTTAAATTAAACAAAGTTAGCAGAGGAAAAACACAATGAACAAGTTTTATTTTCTTTAATATGTAAAATCTTTTCGTGAGTGGTTGGCAGTTCAAAGAATGCCATTATACTCTGAAATTTTGAAGCAATTGCTCTTTAAGGCAAAAAAGTGATAATAGACACAATGTCACAATATTTTTAAGTTCATTTAACATATTATTAACTAATATATCTGTTGTCCTATAATCCCAGAACTTTATATACCCACCATATTTCTCATCTACTTTGTTTTTTCTAAAAGTAAAAATTAAATCTTCATCCATATTTGTCACTCTTTAAAAGTATGTCTCAATATTAAAGAAAATATTCTTCAGAGCAATGTGCTTTTATTTCTGAATTCTTGTAGGGATTTTATTGGACCCTAGAGATTTTTGAGATTCAGATATTTTAATTGCTTGACCACCTGTCTTTCCTAAACTTTGGTTATTCTTTTGCTCTTGGGAATTGTACGTAAATTTCCAGCATCTGTTCTTAATCTGTTTGGTAAATGCAAAGAGAAAGTATTCATTTAATTCCTCAAAGGCTATTCCCAACTCAATAATAACTACTGAAAACTTATGTGATTTCTTTTTAAAGTAATATACATTCTATATGGTTTCAAATTTATTCATATGCAAATTATGTCATTTACTCCATCAAAAATGATCAATCTTCAATGTTTATATAACAATAAGGACTGTGTTTCCAACTATTTGTATTATAAATTTAATGCTGAGGTTTTATATATGATCCAATTGTTTTTCTCCCCTATAATTCCATTTTTTTTTGGTTGGGGATTTAAGGTAAACTATAACTTGATTTAAATTACATTGTTTAAACGCTCAAAACTTGTTTGCCTCATGAATATTTGGGTTGGTTTGGTGAACATCTTCATCATATAAAATCTAAACATTTGCATTTCTCCCTATACTTTCCTTTTTTAATTTGTAAGAAATCATGAGGTATAGGTAAAATTATTTTTATTATACCTGTAAGGGAATTAAGGCTAACAATATAAAGACTTACCTCACAGTTGTGTACCTTTCTAGTAATGAGATAGGGATTCAAATCTAATACTGATTTACATCTTAGTTAATAAAACAGAGTAAGCAGTTGATGGATTACATTTCACTTTTTGTTTCCATCTTAATATAAATGTTTAGCTTTATATTCATAAAGAAATATCAAATTATAAAAAGATAATTTGGAAAATAATACTGAACAATTTCATGGAATATAATGCCCTATGTCTCCATATTCTCATAATATTCCTCAAGATAAACCCCTGTGTTTAGTGTATTGCTTCTAATAATAAATCCTTTTTTAATTATGTAAATGTTTCTGAGTTATTACCCTACCTCTTCTAGTAAATTTTTGTATATATTACATAAATATAATAATATATTATATAATATATAATTATATATTAAATATATTATATTTACATATTATATATGTAAACAATATTATATATATATTGTATATTGTCTATATACTATATATACAATGTATACATTACAGAGACAATAATATATTTATATATAATATACACACATTTACTATATCAATAACTTTTATAGTAAAATTATGTATTATAATTGTATATGTTTATATATAATTTGTAATATATAACATATAAGTTTATATATAAATTTTTTAATATATATTTATAATACATAATTTGTTACATGATTTAACTAAAAGACAAATAACAGTAATATAGCTGTAGCAACTAGTGGTTGTGGGTCAATAGATACAGCCAGTTTGTAACTCCAACTTACCTCTCTTATCAACCTGACTAGGGACAAAGAGTAATAGTACATAGGGCTCTAAGTTTACCCTTTAAAATTTAATGTAGTATAAAACTTATTTTTTAAAATATTGTATGGTTTTCTATTACTAACATCTAAAACAAGCCCATGACAAATTATTAGAAAGAAAATGCAAAGAGCTTTTCAGTAAGGGGAACAGTTAAAAAAATTTAGAGATGTTTATATTTTTCTTTATTTGAATGATATTAAACAGGAATCAACTTAAAAAGGAATGAAAGGAGATATATTTAAAGACATTAGGAAAGTTTTAACAAAACTTTAAAACTGAAAAAATGAGCTATACACTTGGGTATAATTGTTATTGCAAAAATATTAATTATAAATTTAAATTAATTCCAATCAAAACTACAATACATCTTTGATATGGGTCGACTGTGTCCCCACCCAAATCTCATCTTGAATTCCCATGTGTTATGGGAGGGACCCAGTGGGAGGTAACTGAATCATGAAAGCAGATCTTTCCCGTGCTGTTCTTGTGATAGTGAATAAGTCTCACTAGACCTGATAGTTTCAAAAAATGACAGTCTCCCTGCACAAGCTCTCTTCTCTTGTCTGCAATCATGTGAGATGTGCCTTTCACTTTCTGCCTTGATTGTGAGGCCTCCCCAGACATGTGGAACTATAAGTGCATTAGATCTCCTGCTTTTGTAAAATGCCAAGTCTTGGGTATGTATTTATCAGCAGCTTAAAAACAGACTAATACAGTAAATTGGTACCAGTAGAGTGGGGTGCTGCTTAAAAGATACCTGACCATGTGGAAGTGACTTTGGAACTGGGAAACAGGCTGGGGTTGGAACAGTTTGTAGGGTTCAGAAGAAGACAGGAAAATGTGGGAAAATTTGAAACTTCCTAAAGAGTTTCAAAATTTGAAACTTCCTGAATGGCTTTGCACAAAATGCTGATAGAAATATGCACAATAAAGTCCTGGCTGAGGTAGTCTGAGATGGAAATGAGGAAATTGTTGGGAACTGTAGCAAAGGTAACTCTTGCTATGTTTTGGCAAAGAGACTGGTGGCATTTTGCCTCTGCCCTAGAGATCTGTGGAACTTTGAACTTGAGGGAGATGATTCAGGGTATCTGGTGGAAGAAATTTCTAAGAAGCAAAGTATTTAAGAGGTGACTTGGGTGCTGTTAAAGGCATTCAGTTTTATAAGGGAAGCAGAGCATAAATGTTCAGAAAATTTGCAGCCTGACAATGAGATAGAAAAGAAAATCCCATTTTCTAAGGAGAAATTCAAGCAGGCTGCAGAAATTTGCAAAAGTAACGAGGAGCCAAATGTTAATCCCCAAGACAATGGAAAAAATGTCTTCAGCGGATGTCAGAGACCTTTGCGGCAGCCCCTCCCATCACAGGCCTGGAGACCTAGGAAGAAAAAATGGTTTCATGGGTCAGGCCCAGAGTCCCCATGCTGTGTGCAGCCTAGGGACTTGGTGTTCTGTGTCCTAGCCTCTCTAACCATGGCTGAAAAAGGCCAACGCAGAGCTCAGGCCATGGATTCAGAGGGTGCAAGCCCAAAGCCTTGGCAGCTTCCATGTGGTGTTGAGCCTGTGAATGCACAGAAGTCAAGAATTGGGGTTTGGGAACCTCCACCTAGATTTCAGAGGATGTATGGAAATGCCTGGATGTCCAGGCAGTTTGCTGCAGGTTCATGGAGAACCTCTGCTAGGTCGGTGTGGAAAGGAAATGTGGGACCAGAGCTCCCACACAGAGTTGCTACTTGGGCACCACCTAGTGGAGCTTTTAGAAGAGGACGACCATCCTCCAGACCCCAGAATGGTAGATCTACTGACAACTTGCACTGTGCACCTGGAAAAGCCACAGTCACTCAATGCCAGCCTGTACTGGAGGGTGGCTGTACTCTAAAAAGCCACAGGTGTCTATAGGTTTTGAAACATGCACTATGGTTTAAATCATTATACTATCATATGAAATTGTCTCATGACCCTAAAAATATGCCATCTTTGACCTATTCAACACAATCCCCTTCTCATGAATTACAAGAAACTGACTCTATAGTTTTGCTTTATTTAGAATGTCATATAATTGTACTAATACAGTATGTACCCTTTGCAGAATGTCTCCTTTCACTTATAAATATGCACTTAAGTTTCATTCATATGTTCTTGTGGATTGATTGCACATTTTTTATTGTTGAATAATATTCCTTGTATGGTTTTACACAAATATGCTTATCAGTTCATCTGTTGAGGAGCACCTTGGTTATGTCCATTTATTGGTAATTACAAATAAAGGTGCTATATACATTCTTGTGCAGGTTTTTGTGTGGATAAAGATTTTCAAAAGAACTGGGCAAATATCTAGAAATGTGAATGCTGGGACTTTGTAGCTTGGTAAGAATCTGCCAAATGTCCCACTAGAAATGAATGACATTTCCTGTTTTTCTAAGTTCTCAAAAACATTTGGAATTATCAGTTATTAGATTTTAGTCATTCTAACAGGTATATAGTATTATCTCACTGATTTAACTTGCAATTTCCTAATGACAAATGATATTGATAATCTTTCTGTATACTTCTTTGCTGTTTTCTGTGTAGTCTTTGGTAAGATTCCTTTTGTAATTTTTTATTTTATTTTACTTAGCTTTTATTTTTAGTTCAGGGCACATGTTCAGGTTTGTTATAGGTACACTGTAAACAAATGGATTCAAATGTTTTCTGTGCTTAGGGAGTTGATGTAGACATAGTACATTATAATGTAAGAAAAATTATGAAAGTGAACTAATACATAGGTCTCTCAGAATGAAGATAAGAAAAGTCATGTAGCAGGTTTTTATCTATGGTTTCAAAAAGATGTATTTATATTGCTGTATTGCTGTATTCTGAACTGTATTAACTTTCCCTATTTTGGTTCTATTTTTGAACCAACATTTAAAGTTAAACCTGAGTTCTTGTTTAGAAAATTATACTAATATTACATTTATATTATTAATATCTACAAATATTACATACTTCAATGATAAATATAATTTCATATTTTCTTTTTTTAACTTCTATTTTAAATTCAGGGGTTCATGTGCAGTTTTGTTACATAGGTAAACTTGTGTTATGGGGGCTTATTGTATAGATTATTTAATCACCCAGCTATTAGGCTTAGTTCTCATTATTTATTATTCCTGATCCTCTCACTCCTCACACCCTCCACCTTCTGGTTGGCCCCAGTGTCAGTTGTTCCCCTCTATGTGTTCATGTATTGTCATCATTTAGTTTTCACTTCTAAGTGGGACAATGTGGTATATGATTTTCTGTTCCTGCATTAGTTTGCTTAGGATAATGGCTTCCAGCTGCATCCATGTTGCTGCAAAGGATTTGCTTTTATTCTGTCTTATGGCTGTGTAGTATTCCATGGTGTATATGTGCCACGTTTTATTTATCCAATCCATCACTGATAAGCACCTAAGTTGATTCTATATATAGGCTATTGTGAATAGTGCTGCGATGCACATGTACATGCATATGTCATTGTTCTTCCAAAGTAGCTCAAGAACCATTTATTGAATATGGAGTCCTTTCTCCATTGCTTATTTTTGTCAGCTTTGTCAAAGATCAGATAGTTGTAGGTGTGCAATCTTATTTCTAGGCTCTCTGTTCTGTTTCGTTGTTTTATGTTTCTGTTTTTATACCAGTACTATGCTATTTTGGTTACTGTAGCCCTGTACTATAGTTTGAAGGCAGTTTTGTTTTTTGTTTTTTTCTTAGAATTGCCTTGGCCATTCTGGCTCTTTTTTGATTCCATATGAATTTTAATTTTTTTTTTGTAGTTCTGTGAAGAATGTTATTGTTAGCTTGATAGGAATAGCATTGAATCAATACATTGCTTTGGGCAGTATTGCCATTTAAATAATATTGATCCTTTTTTTCCATGAGCATGGAATATGATTCCATTTTTTTGTGTCATCTCTGAATTCTTTGAGCAGTGATTTGTCGTTCTCTTTGTGGAGAATTTTCACCTCCTTTGCTGTATTCTTAGGTATTTTATTCTTTTTGTAGCAATTGTGAATGGGATTGCATTCCTGGTTTGGCTCTTGGCTTGACTGTTGTTGGTCTGTAGGAATTCTAATGATTTTTGCACATTGATTTTGTATCCTGAGACTTTGTTGAAGTTGTTCATCAGCTCAAGGAGCTTTTGGGCCAAGACTATAGGCTTTTCTAGATACAGTATCATGTCTTCTGCAAACAGTAGCAGTTTTACTTATTCTCTTCCCATGTGGATGCCCTTTATATCTTTCTCTTGCCTGATTGCCCTGGGCAGAACTTCCAATACTACATTGAATAGGAGTGGTGAGAGGGAATTCTTGTCTTGTGCCAGTTTTCAAGGGGAGTGCTTTCAGCTTTTGTCCATTCAGTATGATGTTGGCTATGGGTTTGTCATAGATGGCTCTTATTATTTGAGGTATGTTCCTTCAATAGCTAGTTTGTGGATAGTTTTTAACAGGAAGTGGTGTTGAATTTTATCAAAAGCATTTTCTGCATCAATTGAAATAATTGTTTGGTTTTTGTCTTCAGTTCTGTTTATGTGATGAATCACATTTACTGATTTACGTATGTTGAACCAAGCTTGCATCTCAGGGATAGTCTACTGGATCATGGTGGATAGGCTTTTGAATATGTTGCTGGATTTGGTTTGCCAGTATTTTGTTGAGTTTTGAATCTATGTTCATCAAGGATATTGGCCTGAACTTTTCTTTTTTTGTTGTGTCTTTGCCAGGTATTGGTATCAGTATGATGTTGGCCTCATAGGATGAGTTAAGCAGGAGTCCCTGTTTGTCTTTTTTTTTTTTTTTTTTTTGGAATAGTTTCAGTAGGAATGGTGCCAGCTTTTTTTTTTTTTTTTTAACATCTATAGGATTCAGTTGTTAATTTTGTTAATTTTACTGCTCCTGAACTTTGGTTGGTTGGTAGGCTATTTATTACTGATTCAAGTTCAGAGCTCATAATTGGTCTGTTCAGAGAATCACTTTCTTCCTGGCTCAGTCTTGGGAGGATGTATGTGTCTAGGAATTTATCCATTTCTTCTGGATTTTCTAGTTTATATGTATAGAGGTGTTCATAATATTCTCTTATGGTTATTTATATTTTTGTGGGTCAGTGATAATCTTTTAAATTAGATTTTTTTCCTGTCATGCTGTTGTGTTTTAAGAATTTTTTGTGCATTTTGGACACAAGTTATTTACTAGATACTTGCTTTTCAAATAACTTTTTAAACACCATGACTTTTTTTTTCTTTTTTAAAAAATAATTTCAATTTATATTTTAGATTTATGTACAGGTTTGTTACATAGGTATATTATGTGACACTATGGTTTGGCATGTGAATGATTCCATCACCCAGGTATTGAGCATAGTTCTCAATAGGTAGTTTTTTAACCCATTTCCCACTCCTCCTCTCCCACCTCTAGTAGTCTCCAGTGTCTATTTTTTCCATCTTTCAGTACATATGTACCCAATTTTTAGCCCCCATTTATAAGTGCTAACATGCAATACATGCTTCTTAATTTCTATATTAATTTGCTTAGAATAATGGAAAACAGCTGCAAACATGTTGCTGCAAAGGACATGATTTCATTCATTTTTATGAATGGATAGTATTTCATGGTGTACATGCACCACATTTTCTTTATTCACTCTTCCACTGATGAGCATCTAGCTTGATTCCACATTTTGCTATAGTGAATAGTGCTGCAGTGAACATGTAAGTGCATGTGTCTTTTTGGTAGACCTATTCATTTTCCTTTGTGTATATACCCAGTGATGGGATTCTTGAGTCCAATGGTGGGTTCCAGGTTCTTTGAAAAATCTCCAAACTGCTTTCAAAGCGGCTGACCTAATCTACATTCCCACCTATAGGTTTATGCAAGTGTTCCTTCTTCTCCACAGCCTCACTAATATGTGTTTTTTTTTTTAAATTTTTAAAATAATAGTCATTCCGACGGGTGTGAGATGATATTTCATTGTGGTATTCATTTGCTTTTCTCTGAGATTTGTGATATAGAGCATTTTTTCATGTTTGTTGACCACCTGTATATCTTCTTTTGAGAAATATCTGCTGATTTGTTTTGACCACTTTTTAAAAAGGTTATTTTTCTGCTTGTCAAATTGTGTAACTTCTTATACATTCTGGATATTAGACTTTTGTTGGATGCATAGTTTGTAAATATTTTCTCCCTCTCTGCAGGTTGCCTGTTTACTCTGTTGATAGTTTCTGTTGTTGTGCAGAAGCTCTTTAATTTAATTAGGTCCCATTTGCAACTTTTTTTGTTGTTGTTGCAATTAATTTTGAGGTCTTAATGATAAATTCTTTACCAAGGCCTATGTCTATAATGGTATTTGTTACATTTTCTTCTAAAATTCTTATAGTTTAAGGTCTTACATCTAAATCTTTAATCTCTCTTGAGTTAATTTGATTATAGAGGGAAAGACAATCATCCAGTTTCATTCTTCTGCATATGATTAGAAAGCTATCCCAGCACCATTTACTGAATAGGGAATCATTTTCCTATTCCTTACTTTTGTGGACTTTGTCAAAGATCAGATGGCTGTATGTATGTGGTTTTATTTCTGAGTTCTCTATTGTGTTCTATGTATCTGTTTTTGTACCATACCATGCTGTTTGGGTTTCTGTAGCCTTATAATATAGTTTGAAACAGAATAATATGAGGCCTCTGGCTTTGTTCTTTTTGCTTAAGAGAGTTTTCCTTGTTGGGCTCTGTTTTAATTCTATATGAATTTGGGAATAATTTTTTCCTTATTCTGTGAAAAGTGACATTGGTAGTTTGATAGGAAATAGCATTGAAACTGTATATTGTTTTGGGCAATAGGGTCATTTTAACAGTATTGATTTTTTCAATCCATGCGTATAGTATGATTTGCTATTTGTTTGTTTGTCTATGATTTATTTCAGCAATGTATTGTAATTCTCCTTGTACAGATCTTTCACTTCTTGGTTAGATGTATTCTGAGGTATTTTATTTTATTTTTTGGTGGCTATTGTAAATGGGTTGTATTCTGGACTTGACTCCCAACTTAAATATTATTGGTGTATAGAAATGCTACTAATTTCTTACATTGAGTTTTTATACTAAAACTTTACCAAAGTCATTTATCAGTTCTAAGAGGCTTTGGCAGAGTCTTTAGGGTTTTCTAGGTAAAGAATCCTATCTTTAGTGAACAGAGATAAATTTTATTCTCATTTTCGTACTTGGGTGCCTTCATTTCTTTCTCTTGCATGATTTGTCTAGCTAGGACTTCCAGTACTATGTTGAATTGAAGGGTGAGGGTGGGCATTCTTGTCTTGTTCCTCTTCTTAAGGTGAATACATCCAGCTTTTCTCTGTTCAGTCTGATGTTGGCTGTGGGTTTGTCATAGATAGCTCTTATTATTTTACTACATGTTCTTTTCGTGTCTAGCTTGTTGAGGATTTTTATCATGAAGGGATGTTTAATCTTATAAATTTTTTTCTATGTCTATTGAGATGATCATATGGTTCTTGTTTTTAATTTTGTTAATGTTGTGAATCACATTTATTGATTCATTCAACCATCCTTTCATCCCAGGAATGAAGACTACTTAATTGTGGCGATTAACTTTTTATGTGCTGTTGAATTCAGTGTGCTAGTATTTTGTTGAGGAATTTTGTGTCTATATTTGTCAGGAATACTGCCCTGTAGGTTTTCTTTTTTTGTGATGTCTTTACCATGTATTAGTATCAGGGTGATACTGGCTTCATAAAATAAAGTAGAAAGGAGTCTTTTCTTTATTATTTTTTGAAATAGTTTCAGTAGAATTGGTACAAGCTTTTTGTATATCTGGTTGAATTTGTCTGTGAATCCATCCGGTCCAGAATTTTGGGGGGTTTGTAGGTTTTTATTACTGATCAATTTCAGAATTTGATATTAATCGGTTCAGGGTTTCAATTTCTTCCTGATACAGTCTTGAGAGGTTTAGTGTTTCCTGGAATGTAACCATTGCCTCTAGATGTTCTAGCTTGGTTGCATAGAGGTGTTCATAACAGTCTGTGAGTATATATTCTGTGTTTCTGTGGAATCAGTTATAATATTACTTTTTTTTTCCGATGATACTTATTGAGATTGTCTCTTTTTTTTTCCTGTGTTAATACAGATAGTAGTCTATTAATTTTGTTCATGCTTTCAAACAAAAACTTTTGGTTTCATTGAGTCTTTTTATGGATTTTTAGATCTCAATTTTATTCAGTTCCACTCTGATTTTATTTATTTCCCTTCTTCTTGTAACTTTGAATTTAGTTTATTCTTGCTTTTCTAGTTCCTCTAGGTGTAACATGAAATCATAAATTTTAGATTTTTCTAACTTTTTGAAGTAGGTGTTGGTGCTAGAAATTTGTTTAACACTATTTTTGCTGCATCCCAGGGATTTTGGTATGTCGTGTCTCTGTTTTCATTTTTTTCAAAGAATTTTTTTAAATTTCTGTCTTGATTTCTTTGTTTACTAAAAGTCATTCAGGAGCAAGAATTTCCATGTAATTGTGTGGTTTTAAGAGATTCTTTGTGTTGATTTCTATCTTTATTCCACTGTGATCCAAGAGTGTGGCTGGTATGATTTCAAGTTTTTTGAATTTATTGTGACTTGGTTTATGGCTGAACATGTGGTTGAGCTTAGAGTATGTTCTGTGTGCAGACAAGAAGAATATATATTCTGTGGTTGATGTTAAAGTATTCTGTAAATGTTTATTAGTTCCCACTGGTTAAGTGTAGAATTTCAGTCCAAAATTTCTATGTTAGTTTTTTGCCTTCATTATCTGTCTAATGCTGTCAGTAGGGTGTTGAAGTCCTCCACTATTATTCTGTGGCTGTCTAAAGTTTTTGGTTTTGTTTTTACATCCATAAAAACCTGTTTTATGAATCTGTGTGCTCCAATGTTGGGTGCATATATATTTAGGATAGTTGTCCTCTTGTTAAATTGAACCCTTTATCATTATATAATGTCATTCTTTGTCTTTTTTTCTACTATCATTGGTTTAAAATCTAGTTTAAAAATAGTGACCAGTTTTTTTTTTGTATGTGTATTCCATTTGCATGATAGATCTTTCTCTATTATTTTACTTTGAGCCTATGGGTGTTGTTGCATGTGAGATGAATCTTTTGATGAGAGAAGATGAATGGGTCCTTTTTTTAAACAACTTAGCTTGCTACTCTGTGCCTTCTAAGTGAGGTTTAGGCCATTTATGTTCAAGGTTAGTATTGACATGTGTGGTTATTGTGAAGTTTTTAGCTGTTTTCTTTGTATTTTATATTGTGTGCTTGGTTCACAGGGTCTGTGAACTATGTACTTACGTGAGGTGTGTGTGTGTGTGTGTGTTATCAAGTATTGTTCTTTAACATGTTTAGAACTCTCTCGTAAGGCTAATCTCATGGTAATGAATTCCCTTGGTGCTTGCTTCTCTGGAAAATATTTTCTTTCTTCTTCACTTATGAAGCTTAGTTTGGCAGGATATGAAATTCTTGGTTGGAATTCCTTTCCTTTAATAATGGTGAAAATAGGTCCCCAATCTCTCCTGGATTGTAAGGTTTCTGCTGAGAAATCTGCTGTTAATTTGATGAGGTTCCCTTTGTATGTGATCTGACTTTTTTCTCCAACTGCTTTAAGATTTTTTTCTTTAGTATTGACCTTGGACAGTCTGGTGACTACATGCCTTAGTAAAATTCATTTTGCATAGTATCTTGCTGGTGTTCTCTGGATTTCCTGTTTCTGAATGTCTATCTGACAAGGAATATTAGAAAAATTATCTTAAATTATTCCCTCAAATATGTTTTTCAGGTTCTTTTCTTTTCTCCTTCTCTCCCATGAAAGCCAACAACTCATAATGTTTGGTTGTTTTATGTAATTCCATGTTTCTTGAAGACTTCATTCATTTTTAAAAAGTTATTATTTTTTATTTAGTAAAGATCAGTATTTTTATTTTGTTAACTATCATTCAGTTTTTTTGTTAACTATCTTTTAAAAAGCAGATCAATTTCAATTTTAAGAAAGTATAAACTTTCTTTTTTTCATAGATTGTACATTTGAAGTTTTTATCTACAAACTCATCATCAAGCACAAAGTCATGTAGACTTTCTACTGCATTTCCAGAAATTATATTATTTTGCGTTTTACATTTAGGTCTACATTCCATTTTGTGCTGTTTTTTGTGAAAGATATAAAGTTTGTTTCTCAGTTCATTTTTGCATATGGATATCCAATTATTGTACAACTGTTTATTGAAAACACTATTTTTCCCCTTTGAACTGCCTTTACTCCTTTTTCAAATATTAGTTGACTATATCTGTATGGGTCTATTCCTGGGCTCTCGATTCTGTTACATTGGTCAATATGATCATTCTTTCACCAAAACCAAGCTGTCTTGATTACTGTAGCTTTGTAATAGTTTTGAAGTCATGCATTGTGAGTCTTCCAAAATTGTAATTCCAGGCTGGAATGCAGTGGCATAATCATAGCTCACTGTAACTTTAAACTCCTGAGTGCAAGCAATTCTCCCACTTCAGCCTCATGAGTAGCTGGGACCACATGAGTGCACCACCAAACCTTGCCAATTAAAAAAAAAAAAAAACATATATAGAGAGGTGGGGACTCACTATGGTGCCTAAGCAGGTATCAAACTAGTGGCCTGAAGTGATTCACCTGCCTCAGCCTCCCCAAGTGCTTTTACTATTCTTGTTGATGCCTTTTCATGTAAATTTATTATCGGTTTGCCAATATGCAAAAAAACAACTCATTGGAATTTTGATTAGAATTGCATTGGATTTATAGATCAAGTTGAAAAAAATGGACATCTTAGCAATGTTGAGTGTTTCTGTCAATAAACATGAACTATGTCTTTATTTATATCTTAATTGATTTTTTATCAGAGTTTTATAGGTTTCCTCATATAGCCCTTGGATTTATCTAGCTAGATCTATAAATAAACGTTTATTTTTATTTGATGCTTTTTTCTAATATATGCCTTCAGTGGTGTGACTATCATTCTGAACACTGCCGTCCATAATTCCTCAAACTTTATAAAACCATATTCTCATTTTCATTTAATTTAAAATATTTTTAATTTGTTATTGAGACATTAATTAACACAGGAACTATTTAGAAGTTTGTGATTTAATCTGTAAAAGTTTGAAGTTTTCTAGCTCTTTTTCTTTCATCGTTTTCTAGTCTAACTCCATGTAAGTCTAAGAATATACTTTGTCTAATTTTTTAATTTGTTAAGAAGTTCTGGTGTCCTTGATTTTTGAAAATTATCAGTTATTATTACTGTATATATTTATTATTTTTATCTCTTTATGTATATATTCTAGGTTTTGCAGGTGTCTCAGAATCCTTGGATATTGTTATATATTTTTTTCTTTTTTTCTTGCATTTCAGTTTTGTGAGTCTATTGACATAATGTCAAGATTTTTGATTTTTTAAAACCTATATCCAGTCTACTCATGAATATGTCAAATAAATTTTTCATTTCTGTTAGAGTGTATTTTTTATTTCTAGCATTTCCTTTGTATTTTTATAAGTTTATCTTTTTGCTTACATTGCCTATTTTTTATGTATGCTATTTAATTTTTACATTAGAACCCTTAGCAAAATAATTATAGTTATTTTAAGTTACCATTCTGATAATCCCAAAATATTTGCCGTATCTGAGATTAATCCTAATGATTTCTTGTCTCTTCAGATTTTATATTTTGCCTTTTAGTATGCCTTGTAATTGTTTGTTCATAGCCACACATAATATACTGAGTAAAATAATCTGAGTTCAAGAAAGTGTGGTGCTTCTTCCCAAGACTGGATCACTGGACTAATGCACTTTCAATCTCATTAACACTTAGCCCCTACCAATTTGTCAATCACAGTTTAAGAGCTTCTATTATTACTGCCCCAGCAATGGAATTGTACTCCTAGGATTCTGCTTCTGGTAAGGTGTGAATCTTCATATTTTTTTGACTTTCCGATTTTCAAAGTGGCAGCATGTCCTCAATACTTTTATGATCTAAGAAAAGTTGTGGGTTTTCAGTTTGTCCAGATATTTCTTATTTTGTAGATAGGGGGATGACTTCTGTGATGGTTAATACTAAGTGCCAACTTGATTGGATTGAAGGATGCACTATTGATCCTGGGTATGTCTTTGAGGGTGTTGCCAAAGGAGATTAACATTTGAGTCAGTGGACTGGGGAAGGCAGACCCACCCTTAATAGGGTAGGCACCATCTAATAAGCTGCCAGCAAATATAAAGCAGGCAGAAAAACATGAAGCGATGCGATGGGCTTAACCTCCCAGCCTACATCTTTCTCTCATGCTAGATGCTTCCTTCCCTCAAACGTCGGACTCCAAGTTCTTCAGTTTTAGGACTCGGAATGGCTCTCCTTGCCCCTCAGCTTGCAGACAGCCTATTGTAGAACCTTGTGATTGTGTAAGTTAATACTTAATAAATTCCCATGTATATGTGTATATATATATATGTACATCCCATGTATCTGTTACATATATAAATATATATATATATATATATAACAGGATGTATATATCATGTTAGTTCTGTTTCTCTAAGAGAACTCTGACTAATTCAACTTCCAAGCTCTTTATATCTTAGACCAGAAATGTAAGTCCTCTTTTTTTGCTTTGTTTTGTTTTAACGTGTGGTTTTAAATTACTCTCTGGGGTCCCTTGCTTTAATCCTGAAGAATTTTCTCTAGTGTTTCTTGTAAGGAGTCTGAGAATAATTAGTTCTCTCAGTTTTTGTTCAGTTGAAAATGTTTTTATTTTGCCTTCCTTTTTGAAAGATTGTTTTTCCAGATATGTGTTTCTTGGGTGACAGGTTTTTATTCATTCAGCCCTTTGAATATGTTCTCCTAATGACTTCTGTCTTCCTATTTTTTTAAATAAGAAGTTAACTGTTTATCTTCATGGAGTTTTTTGTACAAGATTGGCTGTTTCTCTTTTGTTGCTTTTGAGAGTTTCTCTATTCTTTGACTTTTAGCATTTTTACTGTATGCTATGTCTGTGCGAATTTTTGTGTTTATCCTACTTGGATTCTGTCCAGTTACTCGAATGTGTGTAAGTGTTTCAATGAATTTCAGAAATTGAAAAACATTACTTATTTGAATTCTTTTTTACATCCTTTCTCTTCTTCCAGTACTGTCTTTATGCATATTTTGGTATACCTAATGGTATTTGTATTAATCAATGTTTTCCAGAGAGAAAGAGAACCAATTGTGTGTGTGTGTGTGTGTGTGTGTGTGTGTAAATTGGCCTCACACAGCAGGTAAGTCTCAAATCTGAAGGGCAGGATGGTAACCCAGGAGAGTTGATATTATAGTCTCAAGCCTGAAAGCAGCTTGGAGGCAGAATTCCTTTTCCTTAGGGGACTTTAGTCTTTTGCTCATAGAGCTTTCAAATGATTGATAAAGTTCACCAACATTATGGAGGGTAATCTGCTTTACTCGAAGTTTACTGATTTAAGTGTTAACAAATCTAAAACACATTTATGGCAAAATCTACAACGGTGTTTGATCAGTGTCTGGGCACCACACCCTATCCAAATTGACATGAATTTACCCCATTACAAAATCCCACATTTCTCTAAGATTATATTCTTTATTTTTTTCTCTCTCTCTCTTTCTCTCTCTCTCTTTCTTTCTCTCTCTCTTTTTCTCTCTCTCTAACCCACTTTTTGGACTGCATAATCACTATCAATCTATCTTCAAGTTTACTAATTTTATGTTCTGCCATTCAAATCTGCTTTTCGTCTTGCTAGTGAAATTTCTTTTAAGTTATTATAGTTTCCTGTTCTTTTTCTTTCTTTTTTTCTATAGAGAAAAGATCTTGCTATGTTTCCTAGGCTGGTCTCAAACTCCTGGCCTCAAGCAATCCTCCTGCCTCAGCCTTCTAATATGCTGGGATTAGCAATGTATGTCATCATGCGTGGCCAGTTATTGTAGTTTTCAATTCAAAAACTTATGTACAGTTTATTTTTATAATTTCTCTTTATTGGTATTCTCTAATTTATATAACACTGTCATTATAACTGTCTTTACTTCTTTGATCATGTTTTGTTGTTGTTGTTTTTCCTTAAGTGTATTTAAAATAGCTACTTTGAAATTTGAATTTGACATCTGGTCTCTTTCACTAGCTCTTTATTTTGCCTATTTGCATAGCATATGTATATGTGTATGAATCACACTTCTATAATTTATTTTTGCATTTTAATACTTTTTACTGAAAACTGGAAATATTAGATATATTGTAGCAACTCAAATAACAACTATTCATCCCTCTAGTGCCTCTTACTGTTGTTTGCTTACTTATTTAATGACTGGCTGTACTATTTTAGTGAAGCGTATTACCTCCACAGGGTGAAGTCTTGGCATTGCTTCTTAGACTGTGCAGCCTTCGGTAAACACAAAGTCACACTTGGATGAAAGTGGTTTAATAAGGCTAATTTTGATTTTCTCTTTCCCTGAACACGTCTAACTGTTAGGGTCCACTAATTTTTAGCTAATTCCTCTATTGTTTTCAAGATGGTCCTATGGTATAAATTGACCCACAGTTTAATCCAATTAAATCCAGAGTCCTTTGTGAGGATAGCTTTTGAGGTAAATGTTTGAGATTTTTTGTCTCACTTCAGATGGAGCTATCTCAGCTTTCTATTTTCTTATTTCTCTCTGGCAAACAAGCTAGCTAATTGTTTAGGCCTTATTTCCCATGAAGCATCAGTCTTTACTAATTTGCTTACTAACAAGAGCTCCATTGTTTTTTATGTCACCCTTCAACTTGAACTTCTCAATACTCTGTTTCAAGTACAGGCATTTCCTTTGGGTAAAGCTTCAGAGTTCTCTGATTTGTGGTCTGCCTCTTCCCATGGCAAATAATCTGATGTCCAGCTCTGGAGCTGATGGTCGAGACAGTAGGATGCTTCTCTCTAGGTGACACACTTTAGGAGCAGAGTGGTAGGTCAAACTGTTCTTCCTTCATGCTTCCCCTCCATAAAATTTCTGCCTTACAAATAAATTGGGGTAAATATTATGATGCCCAGTATTCTCACTATACTGTACTTGAGGTTGATCCGTGCCTTTTGAGTTGGGCTGGAAAGAAGAAAGAAGCCCCCAATCTTTTGGTTATACTCCTCTAGAATTTAACCTTTGCAATGCGAAGCTATGGAGAGTAGAAAACTCTGGTGGTCTTTCCCTCCTGAGAAGGTACAATATCTCTAGAATTAGAGCTTGAAGAAGGGAGCTCTGTGTTTTTTATTGTACATGCCTGGAATTTCCATCTTGCCGAAGTGGAAGGGAAGAGAAAGGGATATGCTCACATTTTAAATTCCATAGATTCACTGTTTTTACCAAGTTCAAGTATGTTTTCTTGAATATCTGATTTGTTTCATTTCCTTTGAATAATTTCAGAAGAGTTTTTTTCAATGATTTTTACCAGTAGTGCTTGTTTCACTGAAAAACTTGTCCATGGACCTTCTGATTGTGCCATTTCAGAAGTAAATGTCTATATTCATATTATGCTTTAAATGTACTTATTTTTCTGCCTGTTAGTATTCTCATTTAAGTCACCATACTCCACAGGACATTTAAAAATTATTCCTACTGCATCTTCATGCACCACCTTTTCTCCTTCAACCTACTCTGTAGATAATATTTAAAATGTGCTAATGTGGAGCAACAGGAATTCTAATTCATTATTGGTGTGTCAGCAAAACAGTACAACTACTTTACAAGACACTTTAGCAGTTTCTTATCAAATTAAACATGTTTTTACCAAATGATTCAGCATTAGCACTCATTGGTATTTATCCAAATGAGTTGAAAACTTATTTTCCACACAAAATAAGTTTGGATAATAATGGATATTTGGATATTTATGGCAGCTTTTTTCATACCTGCTAAAATGTGGAAGCAACCAAGATGTCTTCCAGTAAATGAATAAACTACTTAATATTTTTCTGCAGTAAAAAGGAATGAGCTCTCAAGCTGTGAAAAGAGGTAGAGAGATCTTAAATGTATATTTCTAAATGAAAGAAGCCAATCTAAAAAGGCTATATACAGTATGATTCCAACTATATGACATTCTGAAAAAGGTTAAACTATGGAGACATTAGAAAGATTATTTACTGCAAACACTTGGGGCAGGGAGAGATGGATGGTGTATCTCAGAGGTCTTTTACTCTATATGATACTATAATGATAGATGCATACTTGTCATTATACATTTGTACAAATTTATAGAAGGTACAACCCCAAGAGTGAACCCTAATGAAAACTAGGAACCTTTGTTTATTATTTTGGGTCGGTGTAGGTTCATCAGTACTAACAAATGTACCGCTGAGGGGATGATGATGATGATGATAGGAGAGAATATGCATGTGTAGAGGCAGGGAATATTTGGGAAATCTCTATACCAACTGTTTAATTTTTCTGTAAACCAAAAATTGCTCTAAAAAGTAAACTCTATTATAAAATCAATCTTTATCTGTTTTATTGCATCAAAAGTCACATATAAATTTATCTTCAAGGATTTAAGATACTATAATAAACTCTGTGCTATAAAGTATCTGAAAAAATGTATTAGCTTTCAAATCACTTTACTCACCTATTTAAAGATAAGCTGTTCAATAATCCTGATATTTTTCTTGAGATAAGACAAAATCTCCTAACAGGGCACGCAAGACCATTAATAAGCAGATTTCTGTATATTTTTGACAACTTATGTTGCACCATATTGACATCCTTTTATTCTCTCTATTGTGTTGTTATCACATTGGCTTGGGATTCTTGTTACATGGTGTGTTTTGACTTAGAAAACTTCTACAAAAGCATGCTTGCCAAGTCATTCTAACTTTTCCATTTCACAGCTTAGGCATCTAGTGTAAATGCTCATCTCATGTGATCTGAGAGCACTGTACTTTCCTTATATTACATAGTATGAATTTGGGGACTTAACTAGCTACAGAAAATGAGTTCTGTAAGAGTACATTTGAGATCTTTCTTCTTATGACTGCAGAACTAACAGCTAGAGTAGTGCCTGGCGAGAAAAAAGATTCAAAAGAGGAGAAAGTTTTAAGCATTATTTAATCCCTATAGACAGTACCTTTTCACTATACTCCAGAAGATGAATGCAGTTAAATTTATGGTCATAATTTCAATAAGTAATTTAAGCCAGTTTCAGAATTTACCAGTTAATGGCTTGGATAATTTTTACTTTGTTTTGTTTATTTCTTTTGTTTGTTTAAGCTTACTAATAACGTTTTAACAGGGGCATTAATAAAATGTAAACAAACCTTTAAACAGCATTGACATTAGCTCTCCTTTTGGGTTCTCAAGTTTGAGAGAACACCCACCATATGATTTTAGGCAATATTAGCTAGATACCCATCTGAATTGAGTTAGAACTAAACAATAATTGGAACTGTCTTGGTTATGAATTAATTATTGTGATAATAGTACTTTTATCTAAATATTTAGTTCTGGAGATGGACAATGTAACAGAAGGTTCTATGTAATATTTTATAACTTAATATTACAGTGTATTTAAGTGAATATTTGATGATTCATGACAAATTTCAGGCTTTAGGTACCCAAAGTAAAAAGTCCCTATTTTCATAAACCTAAGGGAACTGAGCTACACAATTTTTGACATCTTTCTCCCTAATGGACTTAGACTTTCAATGCTTACCCTAAAAAAAAAAAGAACCATATTTTCTTAGCTCTTTAAGTATTTTATGTTCGGTAGACCTTCTTATAAAGTAAAATAGTAATTATGTGATTGTATTACTCACATTGATATGTGCTGTTGTCTTTCTTTATATCTCCTTCCTATACTTTTGGTCCATTACCCATTTTAATTTTCTTAAAAGAATTTTAACTATTTATACCTGATATAACATTATACATAATGTTCATTTTTCATTCTTTATTTAACAAACATATATATCATTCCAGATACTGTTCTAAAAACTGAAAAAATATTAGTGAATCTAACAGAGATAGCCTTTCCCCCTCAGGCAAATTTTATAGTCTAGAGTACAATAAAAACACCGAGGAAAGTAATTAATGTAAAATCTCAACTTCAATGTGATGAAATATATCTTAAAACTTCTAATTATAAAAGAAAGAATGAAATAAAATTTACAGCAAATTTAATCTTTCATTCTTGAGTTTTAGTGATAACTGGAAATGCAGTAAAACTGTCAAAATTAGACTTAAACATTTCTGAAAACTTGGCTTGTCATTGAGTTAGAATTTTTAATTTAATCTCATTATTTTAAATAAATTCTGCTACTGATGAAACAAGCTTACTTCTATTTAAATTTGATGTTACTCAAAATGTTAAGGTAGTTATATTTTTGGTTGCTACATAACAATAATAAGTTCAAGAATAATAGCTTCTCATCATCTAACTAGAACATTTACACCTAACCCCATTGATCATCTAAGACAGCAATAGAAGAAAATTAGTTTAGATCTCTAGTCATAGCTTTCAGAACTAATATATAACTTTATTATTGCAATTCTCTGCTGGGTAGACTTTACATTTGTGCAATCCATTTGATTTAAACTCCAGTTGCCAAGTGCCCCATTCCAAACTACATAACTGTAAATCCTTTACTCCCGTTGCACATGCTTTTAAATTCCTTTTACTTTGTTTCTGATATGCTCTTCAAATGGATCTGAGAAAGATTGTATTTGTTATTATATTAATATTGTTCTTGAATAAAGCTGTTATATTAAGTGCTTCATAAAATACATGGTTGTCTTAATAATAAAAATTTAAAACTTATTGGCCCGTTATTGCAAAGGGTGATAAAAGTTACAGCCAGGCAGTGGAAAAAAAGAATATTGATATTTTTTGCCATTCTTTTTGCGAGATTCTTTTTTTGGGGGGGGAATCCCTGAAAGCCATTTATCTTGCTTTATATGAAATTAATTTTTTCTAAAATAGTTTGTAAGATTATTTCATATATTTTGGTAGCAATAGCTAAGTATGCAGTAAGGCAAGAGCAAAGAAATTAATTGTTGAATAAAATTCTCACTTTGAAATTCACATAAAGGGCTTCAGGCCTGGAGAACTCACTGAACTTGGAGATCATTTCTTAATATCCTCCAATGAGATGTGCCAGATACCTGCAAGGGTCTGGAAAGTGGATACTGTACTCTAGAGCTTACTAATATTGATTCGTATACACACAAAATTCACCTTTTGCCCTGATGCTTCTTTGAGCGAGAAAATAAACAGGCACATTAATATGTTAAATATATATATATATATATTTTATAAAATCCACAAATAATCTGATTACTAGAACATTCAATTGGGTCCTTAATTTAAACAAAAAAGCCTACACGGTTGGAAATCAGGAATAATTATTTTTCACTATGTGAGGATAATTTTGAGGACAAAACAAGTCAGGCATTTTCATGCAGTGACTGAATAATCTATAATTATTTGTTATCTATAAAAACTGCTAGAAGGAATCTGTGGAATAAATATATTTAGAAAGTGGTGTTATAATTTAATGTGGTTGTTTGAAAATCCAACTACTCTATATCAAATCAGAAATTTGAAATACATATTTGCTTTGTCATATTTGCTTATATCTAAAACCGTATTATTCTTTTAAAAGATTAATATTTTTTAAACATTCTTAGAGTTCTGGGGTACATGTGCAGAACATGCAGGTTTGTTACATAGGTATACACGTGTCATGGTGGTTTGCTGCACCTATCAATCCGTCATCTACGTTAGATATTTCTCCTAATGCTATCCCTTTCCCAACCCCACACCCCGTGACAGGCCCCGGTGTGTCATGTTTCCCTCCCTGTGTCCATGTGTTCTCATTGTTCAACTCCCACTTATGAGTGAGAACATGCGGTGTTTGGTTTTCTGTTCTTGTGTTAGTTTGCTGAGAATCATGTTTCCAGCTTCAACCATGTCCCTCCAAAGGACATGAACTTATCCTTTTTTAATGGCTAATCTTTTAAAAACAGACCACAACAACAATTTACAAAACCTCTTTTATACTTTTCTAATATTGTATTTTATGCCTGTTCTTTGTGAATTGCCTGCTCTTTCAATAGGCCTAGAATTATTTCAAATAATTTTTCTTTTTCTCCCATATTTTTCACATATTATTCACATATTATTTCACATATTTTTCTTTTTCTCCCATTTCCCCATATTTTAGAGTTAAACTATTTAAATTAATATACTATCTAAAATTAGAAGAGCTTTAATAAGCAACTTCTAATTAACTGTTGACAGGTTTCTATCAGTTCAGCAATGGTTTAGCACAGTGAAGAGCACAGGTTCTGCGTCAGATTTCTTTGATTTTAATTCTGACTCCATCACTTAATAGCTGTGAGATCCAGCGCAAATCACTTACACTTTTTAAGCTTCAATTCTCTCATCTTTAAAATGAGGGTAATAATACTTAATTCAAAGGATTTTTGAAGATTAAGTGCAATAATGCGTGAGAAGTATTCTGTACAGCAGAAGACTAACATGTAAAGTATTTAACAATTGTGAGCAATTATAGCCATTAGTTATTATTCAATACACAGTTAACAATGAGAAAAACACAAAGAAATTTTCTCCATTCTATTAGTAACTATGTCCCATAGGTAATTTTATGTCCCTCATATATATAAATTTATTGAGCAGAATAATTTCAAAATATTCCACTGTTAACCATATGCATCAAACACAGCACATTAGTCATATAATAAACTTTTTTATTTTACTATATTAATATAATTCTATATTGGCACAAGCACTATTGTGTTTTTTTGCATTTGAAGAAAGAAACTGCTTTTGTCCATTCCTGCTGGTAGAGCTCTAATTTTTATGGTTGTATTATCTCCATAATTTAAATGAATATATAAAATGAATCAGTGTAAAAATGTGGGAAGCAAAACTGGTATTCTTGGGTTACTTACTATGTGTGAGTCACTGTATTAAGTAATTAGCCTATATTAATTCAATGAACATCAAAATACCACCCAGGGGTTATCGCCATCATCCCCATGTCACAGATGAAGAAAATGCAGCTTAGACTAGATAAGTAATTAATTCACAGTCACAAACTGGCACCATACTTCCTTGCACGACAAAGGTTTGCTATTTGAATGTTACAACATAGTTGAGACTCAGAAGAGTCTGAATATTTTTATAATTTGTGTATTAACTTTGTGGAAATGATAATAACAAAGTACGTATAAAAATAGATTTTTGTAAACTTTTGGAACATAATTTAGCTTCAGATGTGATCGATTTGTAATTACTTATTGTAGAAACTGGCATTTTTTTTTCCTGTGAAGGGTCAGGTAGCAAATATTTCAGGTTTTTCAACTCATACAATTCTATCATATATTCTTCTTCAATTTTGTTTTCTTTCATTGTTTTTACAGTGGTTTAAAGATGTAAAACCATTCTTAGTTCTTAGGCCAGATTTAAAGCAAGCTGCTGGCTGGATATAACCTGTGGGATGTAACTTGTGTGTTGTTGACTCCTGGTCCAGAACAAAAATAATTGTTCATCTTTTATTATTATGCAAGTTATTTGGACAAATAAGCACATGTATGAGACAATATGCAATAGAAATATAAAATAACAGTGACAAAGTTTTAACAATATTTTGTCATTAAAATAAAAGTAAATTCAGATATACATTATGTGCATTGTTTTATGTAAAGCAAATAAGTAAAATATGGTTTATAATTGTGTCCTATACAACGGACATTGTTCTTCTGGACGTACGTTTTTGAACAAAAGTCTTATGGAGCTGTCAATTGATGCCACAGTATGAGAAGAATCTTGTCTTCATGTTGTGTCATATTGCTTTTGCCAAATAATTTTTGCTTTAAGGATTATTACAAATTAGTGGTAAATATAGTTTTTTTAACTATATAGAAATGATGTTAACAATATTGTCCTTCATATAATCTTGTGTTAACATATAATTAAAACAAAAATTTAATAAATTACTTAATGTACTTAACTGTCCCAAAATGTGGAGGGGAATCTATGTTTCTTTTAAAGAAATAATGTCAATTTAATGACTTTTATTTATTTCTCTTGTCTGATTGCTTTGACTATGACTTCCAGTACTATGCTGAATAAAAGCAGTGAAAGTGGGCATCCTTGTCTTGTTACAATTTTCAGGGGAAATGCTTCATCTTTTCCGGATTCAATATAATGTTGGCTGTGGGTTTGTCATAGATGGTTTTCATTACCTTAAGCTGTGTACCTTCTATGCTGATTTTGCTGAGGGTTTTAATCCTAAAGGGATGCTGGATTTTGTCAAAATAGTTTTTCTGTGTTTATTGAGATAATCATATAATTTTTGTTTTTACTTCTGTTTGTATGGTATACCACATTTAATGACCTGCTTATGTTAAACCGGCACTGCATCCTTGATGAGACTTGATCATGGTGTATTACTGTTTTGATATACTGTTGAATTCAGTTCGCTAGTATTTTGTTGGGGATTTTTCGCATCTATGTTCATCAGGGATATTGGTGTGTAGTTTTTTGTTGTTGTTGTTATATCCTTTTCTGGTTTTGGTATTAGAACAATATTCACTTCCTTGAAGGATTTAGGGAGCATTCCCTCTTATCATGCAGATATCTTTAGGGTAAAAATAACTTATAAGCTTTTTTTTATTACATTAATTTATGTAAGATTAAAATAAAATACAGTCAGGGTAAAATCACTTATAAAACACAAAGTAAAATGTGATTTTAAAAATAATATAATATATGTAGTAATGCTTACCTACTAGTTTTTAAACATATTTTTACATTTCCATTAAGAATTGCCTACTTAAAATTCTGCTTGTGTTTTCCTGGAAGATTTCTGAGTAATCTTTTCATACTGTGATACTAATCCTTTGTGCATGTTATAGATCACAAGCAGTTATTTGGAGTATAATTAATTTGTCATCTGATTTCAGTTTGTTCTTCCATACAGAAAAATATGATTAATAATATATTATTTTATGGCTTTTGTGTTTTCTGTTTTCCTTAATCAGACCTTTTTCACTAGAACCATTTACGTTCATTTTTCTTAATTTTTCTAATATTTTATAGTTTTATTTTCAATAACTATCTAAAAATGAACAGAAATTATTTATTTTATATACAGTGTATCTGGGAGGACACCTTTGAGTTTTCTTTCCCATAATTTCATCAATTATAGCTAAATAAATTAATCATTATTCCTCATTGATGTACTAACTTTTCTCAGTTCTGTTTACTACGATTATAATGCTAGTTGATTTCATTATACTAATTTTATTTTGAGTCTTCAATAATTTGTGGATATTTTAAAAAATCCAATTAAAATTCTAAGATGTGTATTTCTTTTTTTTTTTGATCTTATGAGTCACCTATAACAATTTCAAGAAACCACTCTTGAATTATCATTGTCATTTCAGTAAATTCCTATATTTATTTAACAGAATTGATATTTTGAAATTGCCTTCAAACCCACAAAAACTGCACACCTCTCACTATAACTCAGGTACATTTATTTACTTTAATAATTTTGTTGCCCTATTCGTACAGGGCCTTGATATTTTCTGTATAATTTTTTTAGGAATTTTTATTTTTGCCAGTATTGTAAACGAAGTTTTAAAATGATCTCTAATTGTTGTTGCTGCCTTATAATAGAATGCTTAAAATTCTATTTTATGGCACTAAAATAGAATGGAATGTACTATGGAAAATGTTCTTTTCTTGTTTTCCAGAATTAGCTAGTACAACACAAAATTGAATTTAAAGACATTGACAGTACTTGACATTCTGAAGAGCGTTCATTCATGGGGGCACACCCTCTTTAGGACATATGAAATGTACCTTGACTGGCTCTAACCATCAGCATCCTTGTGGATTTCAGTTAAATAATAGCCAAAATAATATTTTCTCTAATTTTGATCCTATCAAATTTATTATTTTCACCACTACTAATTGATTTTGGCTAGGAGAACGCATTTTGTTATATTTAATTTTTTAATTTCCTGTTCACTAGAGATGGAAATTAGGAATAGCCACCAAGTTTTATTGTGTGATTTGTCAGCATCCAGAAGTAAATGGTTTTATATATACTTTAATTTATTTAAAAATTTATGTTGATATATTTCCCTACTTGACCAAGTCTTACCCTGCTAGAATAAACATTACTTGATCATAATGCATATTTCAAAAGGTATGTAAATTTAATTTATTTAATTATGTTTTCTTTAGATTTATTGTATCTAAGACTATTTTGATCAATATATAATTTTTAGATGTTTTGTGTAATATGTAATATAATTTGATTTTTACATATGCTCAAAATAGAATATTTTCTACATCAATAGATGAAAAAATAAAGGGTGTTAATTATAGCAATAATTTTTACATTAGAAATAAAGAGGTCTTGAGGTGCAATATTACATTAATCTAAAGAAGGAACTATGTATTTCAAACATGTTATGGCTGACTTGCGTTCCCCATCCTAAATTTTTTTTAGGTTGAAGTACTAACTTTTAGTAGCTGAGAATATTATTGTATTTGGAGATAGAGTGTTTAAAGCAGTAATTAAGTTTAAATGAGGTCATCAGAGTGGGATCTAATCCAATACAACTAGTTTCCTAATAAAATGAAAGATTAGGACACACAAAAGGAAGACCTTATGAAGGAACAGGAAGAGGACAAAGATCTACACAAAAACCAAAATGAGAGTCCTCAGAGAAAAACCAACGTTGCTGACACTTTTTTCTCTGACTTCTACTGTCCAGAATTGTGAAAAAATAAATTTTGTTGTTGAAGCCACTCAGTGGCTTTGTTGCAGCAGCCCTGGTAAACTAATACAATATAATATCTATTTATTTAATGATATGTAGATACAGCCATGTCTCCTGGAAATGTTTGGTTTATTTTTGAAGAAAATATTTTATATTAGAATAAAGATCAGGCTTACATAAAAGTAAATGTATCACAGGAAACCCTAGCAAAGCTATAAGCAGTGTTCACTTTTGTAATAACGTGCCTACTTTAATGGTTTTGTTTTGGATTCTCAGAGTATTTTAGCCAAACAAAAACATTCTGAAAATCATACTCAACACATAATCTGTAATAACATTATCTTAACTCCATGTGCTGAATGCTGAACCCCAACTTGCCGAGACTCAATTGGAAATAAACACAGTTTGGTAAACTAAAGAATTTCAATGTCCTCAGCACATTTTGGTAGAAAAGTTGGGCAAAAGTATGTTCATCTTTTTCGAAGAATGCTTGTTATTTCTTTATCATGTTTTCCTTTGCTTTTTCATTGAAAATGTCACAACCCATTTTTCTCTCACAAATTGGCCATACTTGTTAAGCTGAACCTGTACAGTTACCTCTATGTAACTATTCTTAATGTCCTCTACATACTGCCAAGACAATGGCTTTTGATTTCTCAAGGTAGCAATTTAGACGAAGGGAATATATCACATGGGGCATACAAAAACACAAGTGAGAAGCCCTGGTTTTTAGAGTTAGCTTTTTTATAACCACTCTCTCAGGACTTGGTTCCTTTAAGAAAATCATTGAATCATCTCTTGAACCTGTTCTTATGATTTACTTCCTTTAGGAGACAAAAGATAATCACAGTTTGGAAAATATGGATTATGCTTTGAAAACTATAATAATTCAGGAAAGATGTCTGTAGCTAATATGAAAGATAACTGTAAGCTTAGATTGTTGCTTACATTTTTTACAGAATGTAGGGCAAAGATCTTGTCTTTTATATCTTGTCTTCTTAACTGAATTTTACACAGTGGTTTGCACATTGTAATTGCCCAATAAATATTTACAGAATTAAATTGAAAATTTTATCACTTAAATGGCTCTTCTTGACACATTCTGGCCAGTGGTGAGTTTAATTAACCGAACATTACCTAGAGTATAAATGTCGTACATGGCATTTCCACCTTAAAATCAATTTGACTTATTTAGATATTCTTTCTAGAATTGTGTTAACATTGTAACTTTTTTATTAACAATTCATCATATGACATTTATGAAAGATTATGTTGATCATCTAAAGGAAACTCAGTCAGAAATTACCCATTCTCTGAACCAAACTGGTTCAGGGAATGATTGGAGTTTATTGTTTTAATCCTGTCAAGCCATATAGAACTTATTCTTAAACAATAAAAAAGCTTAAAATGTGTTTAGATCTTACGTTCAATTAAACTTCAAAAGCTACTGAAAATATAGCTTATGAGTTGGTTGTTCAGACATAAGTGGAAGATATTAAACAGTGATAATTTAGCAAGCTGTGCAATTCTATGCATGCATATTTATTTTGTTTTTTTATGGAACTGACTTCTAGAATTTGATTTGGTATATACATTTAAGTTTAAATACACATTTATCAATCTAAAATAGATAAGAAAGTGTTTATATATTTCTATTTTGAATTTCTGTACTAATTTTCACTAAGAAAAAGTGCTGTCCTATCTTATTTGCTCTAATCAAATTAAATCATGAGATCTAAAAAATGACCTCAATTTTTATCTATTCGGTCAGTGATTCTCAACTGGTAGGAGGGGCTTATTCAAGATCATCTCATCAAAATAATGTAACGGGACTTTTTTCCCCTTTAAATTGTACAAAGATAGTTAGTTATATCTTTTCTCCACTCCACCAGGCAAAAAATGAAACAGGTAAATTGTTGCAAACTGAATCTTGTCTCAAAAGCCTCCAGTACTTAAAACAGAGCATTTCTTTGGGGCTACTCATTCTTTCTTGTAAACTTCAACCTCTTTTTTCTCTCAACCAGTTCCCTCCACATAAGTATCTCACTTTTGGCAAAACATGACCCTAGTTTGAGTCTTCATTATGACCCATCTGGTTACCCACAGCTCACTCCGGAGAGTAAGTCTTTCTGTGTTACTCAATTTAAATTATCTATAGGTAGAATTTGGTGGTCTTGTCTTTTTACATGTCATAGGTTATTAGAATATCTATGGATTATTTGCCTCATGGCTAGGTCTTTATCTAGAGAGAGGCTTACATGGCACAAGGACTGCCTTTTCAAGGGGCTTGGGACAGGGCACATGCCACAAAGTACATCTTTTGCAATTAAAGTATATTCTGTTTGATCAGCAAACATTTACAGAGGGCCTAACACATATAATAAGATCTACTTGGTAATAAGTAAACAAAAGGTGTAATATAAAGTTCTCCACTGTAAGAATATAGCATAATTAGGAGGACTGAACGCATGTATAAAAACATGGATCCATACATGCCTATATATATATATATAGGCACATACATGTGTGTATATATATATATATATATATATATATACACACACACACATATATATATAGGCACATACATGTGTGTGTATATATATATATATATATACACACACATAATGTGGTGCCTAAGGGATTACATATTTGTATATGGAAGTAAAATAATATTGGACATTATGGACAATTTGTGTTCAGGGAAGACATATTTGAAGTAATATGACAACTTAAACTTTATTAATCAAAAGTAATTTTTGAATCATTTTTCTTCAAATATGTCTTTCCTGTCTACTAAATCGTTCTATTATAAAGACAAAATACACATGTGTGTTCACTGGAGCACACAATATTGCTGTTCACAATAGCAAAGACATGGAATCAACCTAAATGCCCATTTTTTTGGCTGAATACTATTTCACTTTTTCTATAGTAACTTCTATATATTTCTAGCATGCCTCTTTGAGTTTTATTAGTTTATATTAATTAATTTATTAAGAGAATGCTCCTAGGGACATTACCTGATATTCATACACCAGAACTAATTATCTAAAATAAACCAGTGATTTCCAAAGGATTTTTATTTTATGCTACCAAGAGGAATTCCAGAAAAATGCGGAAGACTTTACAGAAAAAGTGAAATACTCTGCAGCCATAAAAAAGAACGATATCATGTCCTTTGCAGTGACATGGATAGAACGAGAGACCATTATCCTTAGCAAACTAACAAGAAAAGAAAACCAAATGCCACATGTTCTCACATGTAAGTGGGAGCTAAATAATGAGAACACATAGAGGGGAACGACATGCACTGGGGCATATCAGACGGTGGAGGGTGAGAGGAGAGAGAGGAGCAGGAAAAATAACTAATGGGTATGAGGCTTAATACCTAGGTGACAAAATAATCTGTACAACAAACCCCCATGACACTAGTTTACCTATGTAACAAACCTGCACTTGTATCCCTGAACTTAAAAGCGTTAAAACAACAACGACGTCAACAACAACAAAGTGCTTTAACTATTTGATTCAGAGTGGTTGATGGAGCAAAGACTTTGACCAGTCTCTCAAATGAATCATTTTCCTATAGGACTCCCATTTCTCTATCTCATATAACATTCTCATGAATTGTTTACTTAAACTGTAATTTAATTTTGTACTTATGGGTTTTTAAATTTTCTATCAGTATCTTTTACTTCTTAATAAGGAATATACACTGTGCTTCTTGTTAGTTCTCATAACAACCAGCAAGAGCACTATGAACCCCAAGTTTGCATGCAGTGAAAATTTAAGTATTTTCTGACTTGCTCAATTTACCATGGATACAAAAAATGCCTTTAAAATATATAAAGCTTGAAAAAATGTATTCTATCTTTACATTTTCAAAATATACTTACCTATAACAATTTATATAACACACTAACATAAAAGTTTAATTACTTATAATAAATCTAACATCACATAAGGAATATATCTACCAGTTTGTTGTGTCAATGTATGTGTCCAATTTCCAATCAACCGACCAAAATTTGCTGCATAAGCTTTCCACAAAGAATATTTCCTCAAGTTGTAAATGCAAAGCATTTTTAAGAAATATGAGATGTACCTAATTTTGATATTTAATAAGTCACATTTGAAAAATGAGAAGTAACAACATGCATATTTTCCAGCTTGAGAGGAGCCTTTTTTGTGTTACCAATTTTATGAACTATGTTTGATTAATAAAGTCATTTTTTGTTTCTCTATTACAGTTTTAAAAGGACATAATGCATATAAAGATGTTTTTGTTATTCTTTCAATGTTGCCAATTTAATGATATCATTGTTTATTTAGCTTTGAAAAGCACTTTTTCCTTAAAATAAATATTGAAATATGAAATGCTGATGTCACTATATAGCAAAAAATGAGGAACAGCAGATCTGGGAAGCAGTCCAAAGTGCTTCAAAGTGACTTTTGTGCCAAGCTAAGGCTTTTTACCTAAAGCCATCAGTTTATGAGGAAGAAAAAAATTTATCTTTAAAGATAATTCAGGTATATTATGAAATGATTAAACTCTTATGCATATAATTTTAAATGCCACTGCAGTTTCACCATAACCAAAAAAAAAAATCCCAAAACTCTCTGAATGGGCAGGGATTCAGGGCCTCCTTTGGATAATTTGCAAATTCTCACAGAGCATGTACCCTGCCCTGAGCTCGTTTTCTTGTGGCTAGGATCACATCAACCACATAAAGCAGTGAAAAAAAAAATCAAAGTAAAAATCTTTAAAAACAGAGAGGCTTGTTTGTTAGTCAGTGTGGGGGAATCAATTGGCAAACATTAAACAATGAAATTATGGAGTGGAAGTTAATCATTCTTAAATTAAGACCGGTACATACTGAAGTCCAGCTGGCAGCAATCACTGACAATACCTATTTAATGTGATAATGCTTTTAAGAAAATTACTCACAAATGGTAGATTTCAAACTGCAAGATAGAAATCACAGAACAAATAAGGTTAATTGTATCTATCTCTGAATGTACATGCATGGAATAAATCTAATTACGTTCACAATATATTGAGCAGCTTTAACTCTTGTGTCCACTTCTTTTCTCCGATTTACACTGATTTTATTTTGGTAGAGATATTTTTAGTCACTTGACAAATCAAACATCTACTTTATCAATTCCCTTAGCAAATTTCCCTTTTAAGAGTTTGCTGTCCCTTAGGATCTTCAGAACTGTCAATAACTATACAATCTTTGTGAGTTTTCTGTGATATTATCTCCCTACCTGCAAGCTCCTTAAGCCTATTACTTCTCTAGCGAAATTGAAATGCTCAGTGATTCTTGACTTGCAGGTAGGATTAGGAATATCTTTCAGTATTGGCACCAAATTTTATAATTGTGCATTGGCAACAGAAAACCAATAAAAGTTGAATCATGCTTTAAGGATTTGCTAAGTGAAGTGAGCACTTATAAAAAATGGTGTGAAAAATATATTTCCTAACCTTGCCACTAAAATGAAGTGCCCGTGGATAAATATTGTTTTGGCAAATATCATGCCTCAAGGCATTGCTGGAGAATAAAGAATTGTATTTACACAGAACAGGCCTCCCCAGAGTGGTGTAATTAATATCACTGAACAGTTTCGGCTTGCAGGACAGTGGCTAATTCCCAGAAAACATCAACCACAAGTGGATGGCACCCAGATTCTGTGGTCAAAGGAAATCAGTAGGATTTCACATACAGAAACTGAATAAAAAGACTCTGAATCACGATCAAGATTACAATAATACAAAACCGTGCCCTGGAATATACCAGTAAGGCTATTATCAGAGCAGTAAGCAAAGTTAGAAGCTAGAAAGAATGAGAATTGGACAGTGTTGTGTAATAAACAGGTAAAGTGGAGCCCTTCAGAATGAATATTATGATTTGTAGACAAGGTAGAGTTGGCTAATGAACGGGTCTAGAATGGCATCGTCAGCTTAAAACAAACATGGAGAATATCCAGTCAAAGAGCTAAAAACCGGAAGATCCATAAATAGTTGAAATTTTTAAATACATTTCAGGCTGTTCAACTACTTGTGAAATCACATTGGTGAAGAAATGAAAGCAGAGAAAAATTTACCAGAGATAAGTAAGGTTCTTCATAAGGAGTGCCAAAAGTGTACTAAATGAGGGATCATTGACTAGTAAGAAAGATAGGACATGGGCATTTATAATTATCCAAGTAATCGGCCGGGAGCGGTGGCTCACGTCTGTAATCCCAGCACTTTGAGAGGCCGAGGCGGGTGGATCAGGAGGTCAGGAGATTGAGACCATCCTGGCTAACACGGTGAAACCCCAACTCTACTGAAAATACAAAAAATTAGCCGGGCGTGGTGGCGGGCGCCTGTAGTCCCAGCTACTCGGGAGGCTGAGGCAGGAGAATGGCGTGAACCCGGGAGGCGAAGCATGCAGTGAGCCGAGATAGCACCACTGCACTCCAGCCTGGGGGACAGAGAGAGATTCTGTCTCACAAACAAACAAACAAACAAAAATTATCCGAGTAATTAAGGGACTCAATTTCAATTTGATGGCCCTCTTAAAGAGATGGGTTGAAAGAAAGGCAAGGTAAGGCAATACAACTTTGCTTAACAGAAAATATAATACAGTTAACAATTCTTAGAGAAAAGTTATTTTAACAGTGCAGGGAGATCCAGAGTTTCCACTTATTCTCTGATGAAGCCACATGTCAGTAACCCTGGTCCTCTGGTCCATATTTTACCGTAGGCATTGCCCAGTAGTGGTATAAGGCTGTAGAGAAAACAAAAACAAAAACAAAAACCTCCTACAGCTATCTAAATAAACCAGAGCTTTTTATTTTCAAATATGAAGAAACATTAAAAAATTACTAAACATTTTTAGAAATCCAAAAAAAAAAAAGGAGGATCAAGATGAATAAATAGAACAGCTGGATTTGATATCCATAAAGCAAGATCGGGATGCTATAAGAAAGAAGCAATTTAGAAACTATTTTCATGGAAGAAAGCAAGGAAATTAATACAATTAGTATTAAGATGAATAATCCATTAATGAGCTACATAATAGAATATGATAAAGATGAAAAAAGAATTCAAGTTCTGTTAAAATGATGTCTGGAATATAATGTTCAGAAAATTTAACAATACATAAAGTGTTGGAGGAGGTATATAAGAGGTGAAACATTGTAAACTGACAGTTTTGGAGATTTGAAGAATAGCTAACAATTATTTCATCCCCCTACTCTTGTTATTTGTGTACAAATATGTATTTGTGCATCTGATAGGGATATAACATATATAGTTATATTCAATAGCTGTATGATATCTACCAGCTACATCATAATGTATTCAATCTTTCCAATTTAATGGGCATTCGAGTTGTTTCTAGTTTCTCTTCTTATTTTTTCTTTTACAAATTAACATCTCATGAATGTCTGCATGCAGGTATTGATTCAGCTTGTGCTTGTACTGTTTCAAGCTAGGCTTCCAAACGTTTGAAGTAGGAATAAATGACAGCATTTATATATAATTTAAATAAATATTGCCAGATTACCGTTTGAAAATGTTTTATTACCTGTTATGTCAATAGAGCTGGATGTCATCAATACTTCTGTTTTTAATTGTTGGAGATTTAAAAGTAAGGAAAATTAATCGCCATTGTATTTTATACGCAATCAAAGGCATTTTGTTTGATTTCCCTTTCTAAAATAGTGTGGAAATATGTTTTTTCCTTATTTACTGACCATATACTTTTCTTTTGCCTACTCTATTTATAAACTTTGCTCATTTTTTCTTTATATTTTTATCATTTTGTAATGATAATTGTTTGTAATGAAAACTTGTATTATGTGTGAGCAAATGTGTGTTTCAAGTCTTTTACAGAAGGAGGCAAATAGATATATCCTGTCTTTCGAGTATTTTTTAACATTTTATGGTATATTTTTATCAGTAACACTTTCTCTAAGAAGTATGTTTGGAATCTCATTCATATAAAAATTTCAAACAAATTTTAATTTGAGCAGTTTTTTCCTTATACAGATCGTCTAATAAATTCAGAGAAAATCTTATTTGGTGGTTTGGTCATATATTTAGTGTTAGCTCTAAAGGGAAGTATACACATTTATCTCTCATTCAACAAATTCTCAAAAACCTCAAGTGTTTATAATATCTTGAATTCTCAAAGGGAAAGAAACAAAACGTTTAATCCAAAATTCAAATGCCTATATAAATAAAGTCCTGCAAGAAGAAAAAGACACTTATGCATCAAAATTAGGCGTGCATTCTTGTTTTTCTAGTCTATATTTCTAGGAGTGAGATAGCAGGAGATAAAGCTCTATTATCAGCACACATTTTTTTATGTGTGAGAGAGTTGAAATATTAAACTGAATATTTTTAGTCTTTTTAGGAGTCTCATCATCCTTTTGTTTCTATTTAAACGTGACTTATTTTGCCACCAGATAAATGTTTTAAGTATTGCAGAATGTTTAGGAACATATTCTGGCAAACCACTTTAAATTACAAAGCTAGCCAAGGCAAACTTGAGTGCTTGACAGGTTTTAAAATAATAGATCTTTTTTAAAAATATATTTTGACACCTGGTCTAGAGCATTGGTTTTCAGAATAGAGTCCACAGATCAACAATAGTAACAACACCTGGGAACTCTGCAAAAATGCAAATTCTCAAAAACATACTAGGTGTACTGAATAAAAAACTTGAGGTGAGCCATCAATCTGTAATTTATTAAATCTTCCAGGTGATTCTCACATACTTTAATTTTTAAGAACCACTGCTCTGTACTTCTTAGGGGTCCTCTGGTGGCACTCAGATATTTTGTATAGGAACGTATGTATAATGCATATTTACTGTAAGTAGCATAGTATTTGGCTTGGCCTGCTACACGATGGGGGGTGTTAACAAGAGAAATATACTTCTCACTGTTCTAGACACTGGGAAGTCTGAGATGATGATGTGAGCATTGTCGAGTTCTGGAAAGGGTCCACTTGCTGGCTTACAGACTGTTGCCTTCTTGCTCTATCTCACATCGTGGAGAGAGTGAAAGCCAGCTCTCCAGTCTCATCTTATAAGGCACTTATTCCATCAAGAGTCCCCCCATCATCATCTAATCCTAATTACCTCATCTAAACCTAATAAGCTCAAAAGTCCTATCTCTAAATATCATCACATTGGAGGTTAGGGCTTCAACCTATTAATTTTAGGGGAAAACAAACATTCAACCCATAACATTCTTAATTTACATGACCATGTATAATTTTATTATAATATCTGGTGCAGCATAAGTGATGAGTTAAAAAACAATTGAAAGAAGGACTAATAAAGCATTAATATTGGAAAAAAACAGTGTGAGTGAAAAATAACAGATTTTTATATATTTAAAAATTATTAATGAATATTGCAAGTGTGTATTTTCTAATATTTAAGGATACTTAAATCAGTAAAGTTTTCATTTATTTCTAATGTTTATGCAAGTGACAGTCAGACTCTGATTCTACTTCTCCCTATTCCACATATCATGTCCCAGCTTTCCATGTGTGGTCTTTTGCATGTTTGTAAAAATTAAGAAATCGCCAAAGTTTTTAACCTGTATGCTTTAATTTTTTGAAAAATACAAATATAAATGTAATAACTTCCTTACAGAGTTGTTGGAAAGTTTAGAGGAAGTCATATAATTCATTAGGATTCATGGAAGAGCCACACTTTATGCTAAGCAGGACAGGATGTAGTGGAGAGGTACAATTGAACAAGCAAATACAAGACCCCAATTATTATATCAATACTTTTTCATAAACACTTCTCAAAATGGCTTTCAAAGCCCTATTGGAAGCAATTATTTAATCTAACTATATAATATTAAATATGTTATATATTAAGTATGTTTCAGAGAAACAAAAAGTGCTATGAAGCTATAAACCATCACATAATAAGAAATAACTAGAAATATTCAGTAAGAAAATTATAAATTATGAAAAAACATTATAGCAGATTTTATGTTATCCAAAACATGTAAAAACATAATTCATAAAATATAGAGTTATTTTTGCATCATTCAAATATATTTTAATGTATTTTTAAATCAAATGTGTCTTTATTACTGGGCCATGAGAATAGTGTCTGGCATATGATGGACATTAATTCTTGGATTCAGGAATAAACCAGACTTAAACATGCCATTATTGACTGATCTTATGAAATTGTGCGTATTAAAGGCATTTCAAACTTTACATACCGAAGATAGAATTATGTATTTCTGACACCCTCATATGTGTTTCTGCATGAATATGTCACATTTTAATAAATGGCACAACTAACTAGTTACTAAAGGCAAAACCCCAGAGGCCATGCTTATGATGGAGAAACTTTTACCAGATTAACCTATGTCAAGAAAAACTACAAAAGCTAGATAACAACAAAAAACAGCAGCAACATATATATTCTAGCAAATGGATAGCATCAGAGACAGCCATGACATTGTTTATTAATATTTTGGGGAAGAAAATCACATTTTACTGAGGTTAGATCCCCATGCTGCAAAGACACTTTTCCAAGTTATACATTATCAGTGCTAGAGGCTGAAAAAGGGTACCCATTAAGAGCTAGAATAGCCAGAATAATTTTTAATTATGTCATAATTCTGAGGAGACAAAATTTGAAGGTAATAAATACCGGGCCAACAAACACTAAGACGTCAACATTTTGGAGAGAAAAATAGTACTGAAGACAGGATGAAAATCTGCACCAGTTTTTCTGCTTGAGATATTTGAGGAATTTCACCTGTAATATAAAGGGGGCTAAGAAGCCAAGAAAAAAATTGGTCTATAATAATCTCCACGGAGCTTTCATCACTCCTAAATAAAACTGGGGGGAAAATATAGTTTAAGGCCTATCAAGAAGGATTTCTGGTGAATATATTAAGCTTCCAGATGGAAAGCTTAAAAGGCTATACCTTGGGGTTGGGGACTAAATAGAGGTTTATTAGGCTTCACAGACTTTGAAAGTATTCTGTAGTAAACTCTGTCGCTGACGGAATTGAGAAATCTTGAAATCAATATGCCTACCAGAACACAAGGTTTATATTCTCTGTGTTAATTAGTTATCCAGATCATCTTCAAATTTTCATATATGATATCCATATTTTTAAAAAATTAAAATTAAGAAATAACCATAATAACATATAAATATGTACAAATGAGTTCCAGACATTAGTCTTATATTACTGAACTTCTAAAATACTTGTAATAAGTTCAAAAACATTGATAACATGATTGATTTAAGTAGAACTAGAATATTTTTAAAAGTCATACCGAAATTTTGAGACAGAAAATTATAATAATTAAAATAAAGAATATGACAAAGGGACTTGATAGCAGATTGGACCCAAAGACATAATTAATGAACTGGAAAATAGGTTAGTAATCATGTCAAAGTACACAAGGAAAATCAGATGGAAAAATACATAAAATACATCAAAGAGCATACAAAATGTATGAGGAAAAATGCATAATAAAATGTTATCCAATTGAAGTTCAGCAAGACAGGGAGAGGAAGAAATACAGCAAAAGATACTTTTGGAGATATCATAAGCCAAAAACATTCCAAAATTATGAAATACATCATTAAACTTCACATTTCAAGATAAATTTTTAGTATCAGTCAAAAAGACATGTTGGCAACAAAAAGTAAGACCTACTCTATTTACTGTCTATTGAAACAATGGAAGACAAAAGACCATGCATTCATATCTTTACATGCTTAAAATAAAAGATCATCAATCCATACTCAGTGAAAATATACTTAAAAGTAAAACAATAATACATACAAACCAAAAATTAAGAGAATTCATTTTCGGCAGACCTGCAGTGGAAGAAGGAAGTTAGTCAGGTGGAAAAAAAATGATCCCATATGGAAGTACAGAAGGACAGAAAGGAATTACTAGCAATCAAAATGTTAAATATGGCAGGGTGCGGTGGCTCACGCCTGTAATCCCAGCACTTTGGGAGGCCGAGGCGGGCAGATCACGAGGTCAGGAGGTGGAGACCATCCTGGCTAACACGGTGAAACCCTGTATCTACTAAAAATACAAAAAATTCGCTGGGCATGGTGGCGGGCACCTGTAGTCCCTGCTACTCGGGAGGCTGAGGCAGGAGAATGGCGTGAACCCGGGAGGCGGAGCTTGCAGTGAGCCGAGATGGCACCACTGCACTCCAGCCTGGGCCACAGAGCCAGATTCTGTTTCAAAAAAAAAAAAAAAGGTCAAATATACAGGTAAATCTAAATTGTATTTGACCAAACACATAATTACATCATGTGCATCACTAATAGACATATAATTAAATCTGTAACATGAGTCATACAATGATACAATGTGGTGGATGGAGTTAAAGTGTTCAATGGTTCTGGTTTATCTAAGGTACAGTAAAATAAAATTAATCATTTATGGTAGATCCCATTAAGTCAAATAATAATTCTATACTAATTCTATAATCGTATTTAACTAAGAAACTAACAAAGAGAAAAATTGAATAATATTTCAAATAATTTGTATAATCCAAAATAATATAGGAAATAAGAGATAAACATAGAAGAGGTGAAATAAGCAGGAAATAAAAAGTAAAATGGTAAGGCTTACGCCGGATATTTTAGTAATTACATTAAAGTAAGCTAATCTAATTAATAGTCAAAAATTGCCAAATGAAATTAAAAAACAAAATCCTCAAATATGATTTAATGATGTGTAAATCGGTATGAGAACACAGACAATATAAAGAAAAAAATGATGAAGATATACCATGAATATACGACGAAAAGAATACTAAGGCAAGACAAACATAATTATTAGAAATAGATATATTTTATAATGGTCAAATAGTTTATAAAAAGCAAACATTATGTAACCAATAATATAATATGAATAATACATGTTTATAATAAAATTAAAATTGACAAAATTTAAGAAATAGAAAAACTTATAGTCATTTGAATATTTTAGTAAAAATTTGACAGTATGATTTTAGAATTTATAGGTAAAAGTAAACAGCCAAGAGTAGTGAAGAGAGTTTTGAATGCAAAGAAGCAGCTTAGGTGATATACAATACCAGATATAAATATTTGCTATAGAATTGTAATAAACTAGAAATTTGTACAAGCATAGAAAGTAGACCAAAGACACAGAATTAAGTATAGAAATAGAATTTAAAAATTAGCACTAAATTAACGACAACATTGAAACACCATTTTAGTGAGGAAAGAAATGATTTTGAGTAAATTATAGATTTTATACATATATATGCATTATATATCTTATGCATCAAAACATGCATAAAAATAAATTTCAGTGTATAAAACAAAAATTATTTAGAAGCAAATAGAGGAAAATATCTTCATGATCTAAGATAGGCAAAGTTTTCTAGAACGAGATATAAAACTCTAATCATACCTTATAACACTTGTAAACTGTGCTATATTAAGTTTCAGGCTTTTAAGTCATTAAAAGACATCATCAAAGATTGAAAAACCAAGCCATGGATTATAAGTAGATTTATAGAAAGAAAAAATAATATAGATCTAGATTATAGATCTAGATTTATATAAAAAAGGACTCATGACCCACATTAAACAGATTAGAAAAAGACAAACAACCTAACTTAAAAATGTGCAAAATTTAAACAGCGGAAGGATATTTAAATAGGCAAAAAGCTTCTAAAAATCTTCACAACCTCATTAATTGTTTATAGTAGCAACCTCTTTACAAATCCTCATGGCCTTGCATAATAAATCAATTAACAGTCTATCTTCATTTATTTTTAGCAGGTAACATAGTATAGGAGTCAGGGCTTGACTTTGGAATCTGATGACCCTGAGCCCAAAATCCAGCTCCACGTGAAAGCAAACCTACAAGGAAATCTAGGGCCCTCAGCCATCTATATGATCACACCATATGCTTTCAGACTTTCTTCACTCATTCCCAATAAATATGTGCTTGCTGAATGTGCAAAAAAAATAAAATAAAATATAAATTAAAATTATGAAAAGATAACACTACACACCTGCCACAATGTCTCAAATTAACAACCCATAACACCAACTGTTGACATGGATATGAAGCAAGAGCAACTCTCATAAGCCAATAGGAGTCATGCAATATAATAAAAAAATTTTTGAATTACTAAAGATGAAAACATGCACTTTTTATTATCCAGAAATTTTAAATCTATATATATACTCCAAAGAAATGCATACCTTTTACATCAAAAGACACACACAATTATATTACAATAGAAAAGGAAATAGCCCAAATATTCATAAATAATAGAATGGATACATACAATTTGGTATTTATACAATGAAATATCAAACAGTAATGGGAACAAACTACTGTTTGTCATAAAAATGGATAAATTTTGTAAACATAATGTTTACCAAAATGATCAAGTACCCACAAAAATAATGCATGCGAGATAATTTATATTACATATAAATTCAAAAAATGTAAAGCTAATGTATGGTAAGAGAAATCAGAATAGGGCACAGTTTAGGTATGTAGATTCATGAGAATGAAAAGGCATTGTTGCTCTTTCTTTATTTGGTGGTGTTTATCTGGACGTATTCACATATTTACAATTCGCATGTTTTATGTTTTGTTGTATACCTTGTAGGTGTTTATTTTTTTAAGTTTATTTTGAAAATTGCAAGAAATTCCATTATAATTATATTCAAATCCAGTGTATGTCACTAGGACCATTAACTCATCATCCTTACCATCACCAAAGCTACCATCAACACAATAGCAAATATAATAACCTTGTTCTTTTCATTCCCTCACAAATACCCCATCCTCCCATCAAATTACCAGAGTATGTACCTGTAATCACACAATGTATCCTGACTTGAACATTTTTACCATTTCCATTATTTCTACCATTAAAACAAACTACTATCATTTCTCTCCTCGAGTCCCGCAATAATTTTTATTTGTCTATGTGTTTCAACTCTTAAGCACCTAAAATTCATTTTCTACAGAGCAGTGAAAGTGATAATTACAAATTAATTATGCCATCACTTTGCTGAAACTACCCCCATGGCTTCAAATCTCTCTTGAAAGTAAAATAAAATTTTATAATTCTTCATGGTTAGCCAACTGCCAGTCTTTCTTATATAATTCTCTGCTACTCTCCCATAACAGATATCTTCCTGTTCCTCTGGCCTTTCAATTATTTGCAAATGGTTCCTGACTCAAGCTCTTCGCTCTTGCATTTTCCTCTGCCTGCAATTTTTTTTTCTTCAGAGATCTTCACATAGCATGCTCCTTAGTTGCTACTCAGCTCAAATTTTACCACCTCAGTGGGCCTTTATTTACCTTATTGCCAATTATTCTGTCTTTCACAAAAGTATTTCTCTTACTTCTAGCTGAAATCATCTCATTTATAAATCTAGTGTTTGCACCTTCTATCAGTTAGGACACAATTTCATTTTGGGGTAACGGTGCCTGGATATAATGTCTTTTTATTATTATTATTATTATTATTATTATTATTATTATTATTATTTTACTTTAAGTTCTGAGGTACATGTGCAGAACGTGCAGGTTTGTTACATAGGTATACATGTGCCATGGTGGTTTGCTGCATCCATCAACCCGTCATCTGCATTAGGTATTTCTCCCAGTGCTATCCCTCCCCTAGCCCCCTAGCCCCTGACAGGCCCCAGTGTGTAATGTTCTCCTTCTTGTGTCCATGTGTTCTCATTTTTCAACTCCCACTGATGAGTGAGAACATGCGCTGTTTAGTTTTCTGGTCCTGTTAGTTTGCTGAGAGTGATGGTTTCCAGCTTCATCCATGTCTCTGCAAACGACATGAACTCATCCTTTTTTATAGCTGCACCGTATTCCATGGTGTATATGTGCCATATTTTCTTTATCCAGTCTATCATTGATGGGCATTTTTGTTGGTTCCAAGTCATTGCTATTGTGAATAATGCTGCAATAAACATAGGTGTGCCTGTGTCTTTATAGTAGAATGATTTATAAGCCTTTGGGTATATACCCAGTAATGGGATTGCTGGGTCAAATGGTATTTCTGGTTCTAGATCCTTGAGGAATCACCACACTGTCTTCCACAATGGCTAAACTAATTTACACTCCCACCAACAGTGTAAAAGTAGTCCTATTCCTTCATATCCTCTCCAGCATCTGTTGTTTCCTGACTTTTTAATGATTGCCATTGTAACTGGCATGAGATGGTATCTCACTGTGGTTTTGATTTGCATTTCTCTAATGACCAGTGATGATGAGCTTTTTAAAATATGTTTGTTGGCCACATAAATGTCTTCTTTTGAGAAGTGTCTGTTAATATCCTTTGGCCACTTTATGGGGGGGTTGTTTGTTTGTTTCTTGTAAATTTATTTAAGTTCCTTGCAGATTCTGGATATTAGCCCTTTGTCAGATGGATAGATTGCAAAATTTTCTCCCACTCTGTAGGTTGCCTTTTCGCTCTGATGATAGTTTCTTTTGCTGTGCAGAAGCTCTTTAGTATAATTAGATCCCATTTGTCAATTTTGGCTTTTGTTGCCATTACTTTTGGTGTTTTAGTCATGAAGTCTTTGCCCATGCCTATGTCCTGAATGGTATTGCCTAGGTTTTCTTCCAGGGTTTTTATGGCTTTAGGTCTTATATTTAAGTTTTTAATCCATCTTGAGTTAATTTTTGTATAAAGTGTAAGGAACAGGTCCAGTTTCAGCTTTCTGCATGTGGCTAGCCAGTTTTCCCAGCATCATTTACTTAACAGGGAATCCTTTTCCCATTGGTAGTTTTTGTCAGGTGTGTCAAAGATCAGATGGTTGTTGATGTGTGGTATTATTTCTGAGGCCTCTGTTCTGTTCCGTTGGTCTGTATATCCGTTCTCGTACCAGTACCGTGCAGTTTTGGTAACTGTAGCCTTGTATTGTAATTTGAAGTCTGGTAGCATGATGCCTCCAGCTTTGTTCTTTTTGCTTAGGATTGTCTTGTCTATACTGGCTCTTTTTTGGTTCCATATGAAATTTAAAGTAATTTTTTTTTCTAATTCTGTGAAGAAAGTCAATTGTAACTTGATGGCGATAGCATCAAATCTATAAATTACTTTGGGCAGTATGGACATTTTTATGATATTCATTCTTTCTATCCATGAGCAAGGATGAACATCGATGCAGAAATCCTCAATAAAATACTGGCAAACTGAATCTAGCAGCATATCAAAAAGCTTATCCACCAAGACCAAATCAGCTTCATCCCTGGAAGGCTGGTTCAACATATGTAAATCAATAAACATAATTCATCACATAAACAGAACCAATGATAAGAACGACATGATAATCTCAATAGACGCAGAAAAGGCCTTCAATAAAATTCTACACCCATTCATGCTAAAAACTCTCTATAAACCAGGTATTGGTGGAACATATCTCATAATAATAAGAGCTATTTATGACAAACCCACAGCCAATATCATACTGAATGAGAAATAGCTGGAAGCATTCCCTTTGAAAACTGGTACAAGACAAGGATGCCGTCTCTCACCACTCTCCTATTCAACGTAATATTGGAAGTTCTGGCCATGGCATTCAGGCAAGAGAAAGAAATAAATCGTATTCAGACAGGAAGAGAGGAAGTCAAATTATCTGTCTTTGCAGATGACATGATTGTATATTTAGAAAACCCCATCATCTCAGGCCAAACTCTCCTTAAGCTAATAAGCAACTTCAGCAAAGTCTCAGGATACAAAATCAAGGTGCAAAAATCACAAGCATTCCTATACACCAATAATAGAGAGCCAAATCATGAATGAACTCACATTCACAATTGCTACAAAGAGAATAAAATACCTAGGAATACAACTTACAAGGGATGTGAAGGACCTCTTCAAGGAGAACTACAAACCACTGCTCAAGGAAATAAGAGAAGACACAAACAAATGGAAAACTATAATGTTTTAAATATGACTCTGGTTTATTTATCTCACACATAGCAAAAAGTCCAGATGTAAGCGATCTAAGGCCACTTTATAATTCCCATGAAGCCATTGTGAATGCAGGCTTTTTTTGACTCTGGATTTCATTCCCAAGAAAAAGCAAAAAAAAAAAAAAAAAAAAAAAAAAACTATGCCACAGCTTTGGGAAACATTTGTGTTGAGACAAGAGAAAAGAGGAAAGAGAGGAGGGAGATAGCGACTCACTTTCCAGCTGAGCATCTCCCAGTGAGAATTTCCACATACCATTACTTCTTACACATTACCGATCAGAGTATAGTCATGTTCCCACATCAAAGAGGCTGAGAAATGTTGTGTTAGAGCTGGATGCATTGTCGCTCCGAATAAAACATTATATTGTTAAGAAATAAAAATAGATATGGACAGTTTTGTTTTGTTTTTCTCCGAATCCATCCCTTCGGTTTCCACAAAATTTATACCATTTTTTTCTATGCATGACACACACTCATTGGCTTTCTAGGAAAGATAAATATAATTGCCCTATCAAGTTCAGTATTTGACTCCATATTCAAGGTCAAGGATATATGAGTGATGTTCAATTTTTTCAATCAAGTTCAAATCTGAGGACTGCTGATCTTGTAATTAAAAAGCCAAGTTATTTGTCACTAGTATACACAATAAGCTATATGGAATACATGCTGTGAAGATGTAATAGAACACTAGGGATGAAATATCCAACTTAGGAAAGGGGAAAAGAGAGAATATTCTAGGTAATATCTCTCATAGGTAATATTTCAGTCCCCTACTGCTGCAGTGAAACATGCTTCTTGCATAGCATTACTATCAAGGAAGTTATTCTTTACTCATTATCTTTCACGACCATGAGGTGAGCAGAAAGAATACATCATTTTTAGAGTCTGCACAGCTTTAGTAATTGAGATCTTAAAGATTAAACTTGGGCATTCTAAGCATTCTTTTAAGAATTTAATATATACAGATAGTTTCAGGTCAGGTTTTGGGGTTTTTGGTAGTGCTGTTTTAGCAAAAACTTATAAGGCTCCCAGTTTATTTTCTTCCAGATAATCTCACCATTTAGTACTCTCTACGTATAGTTTTTAAGCCTGAAGACAATAATACTTTACTTATAGGCCTCTAAAGCCGCATCTACGTCCCTTTTCCTCAACTTAATGGCTACTAGGCTGAAACTTTATTAAATAATGAACTTGTGTGTGGAACCAAACCAGTTAAATTATCTTTTCCAATAGACTCATTGCCTTTGCCAACAGGCTCATCGCATTTGTGTTGCAGGTACTAGTTTGACTTTCTGCTTAGGTTGCAGCTCCCAGGCCTTCTCACTTCACATACAGAACCTTTTTTTTTTTTTTTTTTTTCTACCTTGTGTAGTTTCTAACTGGGAGCGTAGTAAATCTCTCCATTCACCAAACTGTATTTCCTTCCATCTCTGCTTTTAGATTAGTTCAATTGGTTTACTGTCTCTTACTGGATTTTGTTGAATCTGACAACATGGAGCCAAATTATACCAAGATTTAGACTTTATTATTTCTAGCATTGCTATAGCATTGGTTGGCACTTTGTTTGACTGGTCAACATACAGAACATGACAGCTGCAACAAATATGTTCACTAGGAAACTCAGTTTATCAGCTTTACAAAATGAAGTAGCTAAGTTCATATGAAAATTCTCTACCCTTTTAATTAGGCCATGGCTATTTTGTAGAAGCTGGTACAATACTCCACTTCTTAAACCAATTAAAATACTAGCTGGTATTTTCAGACAACACAGTGGAATCCATTGTACCAATTTTAAACAGAGTAAGCAAAACTCTCTTTTCATCTATATCTATCTAGATATTACCCATATCTAGCTAACTAGCTATCATAAATTTTAGGAACTGAAGATATTCTAGCCTGTTCTTTGCTCTGAGAAGAATTAAAACCAAACTACTAAACTGACCCACCAGTTGGATAGAAAGAATAAGACTTAGTGTTCAGTAGCACAATAGAGTGACAATAGTTAGGAATCATTTATTGTATGTTTTAAAATAACTAAAAAATAGAAATTGGAATGTTTCTAACACAAAGGAATGATAAATGTTATAGGTGATGGATATCTTTATTACCATGATTAATTACACATAATATGCTTGTATCAAAATATCACATGTACCCAATACATATAGGTAAGTATTACATGTTCAAAAATTTTTAAAAAGAAACTAAAAATTATATGTTTTGCGATTTGCATTTTTTCATTTTTAATAAAGTTTTAAATTGTAAGTGAAATGTTTGGAACTTAACATTCCAAATATGTGGAACATTTACAATTCAGAAGTGAGGGAGGTCAGATAGATGGAAGGATAGAAATATAGATATATTGATGTCCATACACATTTATAAACACAAATTTATAAACATAAATATATATATATGTGTGTGTGTGTGTGTGTATGCCTAAATACAAACATATACACACATTGTGGGAATGACATATATACAAATTGTAGGAAACTATAAAATATGAAATTATGACTGTTGGACAGCTGTGAATGAAAACTCTGCTATAGTGGTGGTATAGATATACTATAATATACACATTGAAAGATAACGAGACTTAACTGGCACTGATTTATTCACCAATGGATAGAAGAATGTTCAGCAGAAAATATACTCCAAATAAATATTAGCTGAATGAATACATGTGGTAATGAGCAAGTAAATATTTTACTTGTACGTTCATATAAGCTCTTAACGTCTCTTCTTGTGGATCCTCTTGCCAAGTGTAATGACTTGACTTGAGATTTTATTTCATTTTATTTTGTTTTTATTTATAATTATTATAGACACATAATAGTACATATTTATGGTATATGTGTGATATTTTATACAAGCATATGGTGTGTAATGATTAATTCAGGGTAATTGGGGTATCCATCACCTCAAATTTTTTTTTCTTCGTATTAGGAATATTCCAATTTCAATCTTTCAATTGTTTTGACATACGCAATAATTTAATGTTAATGATTGTCACCCTATTGTGCTACCAAACACTAGATCTTGTTATTTCTAACTGTATTTTTGTACCCATTAACCATCCCCTCATTATTCCCTTCTCCTCATTACCCTTCCTATCCTCTGAGAACTATCATTCTACTCTCTATCTTTAAGTGTTAAATTGTATTTTTTTACCTACTATACATGAGTGAAAACATGCAATATCCTCCAGTTCTATCTATGTTTTTGCAAATGACAGAATTTTATTATCTTATGGCCGAATAATATTCCATTGTGTATATGTACCACATGACCACTGAAGAGAACAGTATGGAAGTTCTCAAAAAAACTAAAAATAGAAGTACTTATGACCCAGCAATCCTACTGCTGGGTATATATTCAAGAGAGAGAAAACCAATGTATGAAAGAAGATATCTGCATTCCCATGATTATTTTTCATTATTCACAATAGATAAGATATGGAATCAAACTTTTCATCAATCAACAGATAAATGGATGAATGACTTGGGATTTTAATTGAGTTTTGTTTATGAAGAGATTGTATAACTTATAATGGATATAAAAGCAATAGATGCTTGATGGCAAATGAAAAGACTTAGAAGCCATGAATGAAAAGCTGTTACTAAAATGGTTGTCCAAATCCACTAGAATATGCACACTGCAGGGTAAATAAACTTACCTAACTTGTACACTGATTTATTATTATGGCTACTTTAGGACATAGTGAAGCATTTTATATGACAGCTTAGGACCATGAATTAAAATTTGCATCATATCTAGACATAGTTTGTAAGTCAAAAGACATAAATGTTTTAATTATTGAGATAATTGTTATCAAATTAAGTACACTAGCAAAATAAGGTAAGCCTACTATAAATAATATTATTAATGATCATTTGTATAAAGAGTAATGAACTAAAAATATTAAATAATATTTTACTTTATATGTATGAAGAGATCTTGAATTATTTCTTCGTAATAATTATTTTGTTATTTTTTTAATATTTAAGTATCTTTATTTTTTTTATTATACTTTAAGTTTTAGGGTACATGTGCACATTGTGCAGGTTAGTTACATATGTATACATGTGCCATGCTGGTGCGCTGCACCCACTAACTCGTCATCTAGCATTAGGTATATCTCCCAATGCTATCCCTCCCCCCTCCCCCCACCCCACCACAGTCCCCAGAGTGTGATATTCCCCTTCCTGTGTCCACGTGATCTCATTGTTCAATTCCCACCTATGAGTGAGAATATGCGGTGTTTGGTTTTTTGTTCTTGCGATAGTTTACTGAGAATGATGACTTCCAATTTCATCCATGTCCCTACAAAGGACATGAACTCATCATTTTTTATGGCTGCATAGTATTCCATGGTGTATATGTGCCACATTTTCTTAATCCAGTCTATCATTGTTGGACATTTGGGTTGGTTCCAAGTCTTTGCTATTGTGAATAATGCCGCAATAAACATACGTGTGCATGTGTCTTTATAGCAACATGATTTATAGTCCTTTGGGTATATACCCAGTAATGGGATGGCTGGGTCAAATGGTATTTCTAGTTCTAGATCCCTGAGGAATCGCCACACTGACTTCCACAATGGTTGAACTAGTTTACAGTCCCACCAACAGTGTAAAAGTGTTCCTATTTCTCCACATCCTCTCCAGCACCTATTGTTTCCTGACTTTTTAATGATTACCATTCTAACTGGTGTGAGATGATGGTATCTCATTGTGGTTTTGATTTGCATTTCTCTGATGGCCAGTGATGATGAGCATTTTTTCTTGTGTTTTTTGGCTGCATAAATGTCTTCTTTTGAGAAGTGTCTGTTCATGTCCTTTGCCCACTTTTTGATGGGGTTGTTTGTCTTTTTCTTCTAAATTTGTTTGAATTCATTGTAGATTCTGGATATTAGCCCTTTGTCAGATGAGTAGGTTGTGAAAATTTTCTCCCATGTTGTAGGTTGCCTGTTCACTCTGATGGTAGTTTCTTTTGCTGTGGAGAAGCTCTTTAGTTTAATTAGATCCCATTTGTCAATTTTGTCTTTTGTTGCCATTGCTTTTGGTGTTTTGGACATGAAGTCCTTGCCCATGCCTATGTCCTGAATGGTAATGCCTAGGTTTTCTTCTAGAGTTTTTATGGTTTTAGGTCTAACATTTAAGTCTTTAATCCATCTTGAATTGAACTGGCTAGCCATATGTAGAAAGCTGAAACTGGATCCCTTCCTTACACCTTATACTTATTTCTTTTTCCAAAAGTAAAACAGAAGATATTTGATTGAGAAATGACTTTAGATGTAATAAATCACTTCAGAAGGTATTTGTTTGTGAATGATTTAAAATGTAATAAAACAAGAGCATTGTCAAGATTGTAAAATATAGAGTAATACAGTTTAATCTGCTCTGTGTCTGTATCTAGTTATTAAATATCCTACTCATACGGTTTGTCTGTGTCCCCACCCAAATCTCTACTTGAATTGTAGCTCCCAAAATTCTCATGTGTTGTGGGAGGAACCTGGTAGGAGATAATTGAATCATGGGGACAGTTTCCCCCATACTGTTCTAGTGGTAGTGAATAAGTCTCACGAAATCTGATGGTTTTATAAGGGGTTTCCCCTTTCACTTGGCTCTCACTCTCTTGCCTGCTGCCATTTAAGATGTGACTTGGATCCTCCTTTGCCTTCTGCCATGATTGTAAGGCCTCTCCAGCCACATGGAACTGTGAGTCCATTAAACCTCTTTTTCTTTATAAATTACTCAGTCTTGGCTATGTCTTTATTAGTAGTGTAAGAATGAACTAATACAGTAAATTGGTACTGGTAGAGTGGGGTGCTACTGTAAAGATACACAAAATGTGGAAGCAACTTTGGAACTAGGTAACAGGCAAGCGTTGGAAAAGTTTGGAAGGCTCAGAAGAAAACAGGAAAATGTGGGAAAGTTAGGAACTTTCTAAGACTTGTTGAATAGTTTTAACCAAAAATACTTATAATGATATGGGCAATGAAATCCAGGCTAAGGTGGCCTCAAAAGGAGGTGAGGAACATGGGACCTAGAGTAAAGGTGACTCTTGCTATATTTTAGCAAATAGACTGGCAACATTTTGCTCTTGCCCTAGAGATTTATGAAACTTGGAACTGGAGGGAGATGATTTAGGGTGTCTGGTAGAAAAAAATTTCTAAGCAGTTGGGTAAAGCATTCAAGAGCTGAATTGGGTGTCATTAAAAGCATTTAGTTTTAAAAGGGAAACAGAGCATAACAGTTCATAAATTTGCAGCCTGACAATGCAATGGAAAAGAAAAACCTATTTTCTGAGGAGAAATTCAAGCTGCAGGAATTTGCATAAGTAACAAGGAGCCAAATGCAAATCCCCAAGACAATGGCAAAAATGTCTCCAGGGCATGACAGAGATCTCTGTGGCAGCCCCTCCCATCACATGCCCTGAGGCCTAGGAGGAAAAAATGGTTTTGTGGGCTGGGCCCAGGGCCCCCCTGCAGTGTACATCATAGGGACTTGGTGTCATTCATTCCAGCTACTCTAGCCATGGCTAAAAGGAGTCAAGGTACAGCTTGGGCTCTAGCTTTAAAAGGTGCAAGCCCCAAGCACTGACACTTTCCACATAAGGTTGAACCTGTGTGTGCACAGAAGTCAAGAAATGAAGTTTTGGAACCTCCATCTAGATTTCAGAGGATGTATAGAAATGCCTGGATGTCCAGGCAGAACTTTGCTGCAGGGGTGGAGCCCACATGGAGAACCTCTGTTTGGGTGGTGCAGAAGAAAAATGTGGGGCTGAAGCTTTCACACAGAGTCCCCACTGGGACACTGCCTAGTGGAGCTGTGAGAAGAGGGCCACCGTCCTCCAGACCCCAGAATGGTAGAATCACCAACAGCATGCACATGTGTCTGGAAAAGCTACAGACACTCAACACCAGCCAGTGAAAGCAGTTGGGAGGGAGGCTGTACCCTGTAAAGCCACAGGAACTGAGCTGCCCAAGACAATGGGAACCCATCCCTTGCGTCAATATGACCTGAATATGAGACATAGAGTCAAATGAGATCATTATGGAACTGTAAGATTTGACTGCCCTGCTGGATTTTGGACTTGCATGGGGCCTTTAGCCCCTTCATTTTGGTCAATTTCTCTCATTTGGAATGGGTGTATTTATCCAATCCTTATACCCCCATTATATCTAGGAAGTAACTAACTTGCTTTTCATTCTACAGGCTCATAGGCAGAAGGGACTTGTCTCAGATAAGACTTTGGACTGTGGACTTTTGAGTTAATGCTGAAATGAGTTAAGCCTTTGGGGGACTGTTGGGAAGGCATGATTGATTTTGAAATGTGAAGACATGAGATTTGGGAGGGGCTGGGTTGGAATGGCATAGTTTGGCTGTGTCGCTACCCAAATCTCACCTTGAATTATAGCTCCCATAATTCCCATGTGTTGTGAAAGAAGCTCAGTGAGAGATAATTGAATCATGGAAGCAGTTTCCCCATATTGTTCATGTGGTAGTGAATAAGTCTCACGAGATCTGATGGTTTTATAAAGAGTTTCCCCTTTTGCTTGGCTCTCATTCTTTCTTGCCTGCTGCCATGTAAGACATGACTTTGCTCCTCCTTTGTTTTCTATTATGATTGTGAGGCCTCCCCAGCCATGTGGAACTGTGAGTCCATTAAACATCTTTTCCTTTATAAATTACCCAGTCTCTAATAAGTCTTTATTAGCAGTGTGATTACAGACTAATACACCTGCCTTCTTTTTTCCTACTATATATTGTATTAATGTGAAAAAAAACTCTTTAAATTTAAGGTCAACCATTCAAATATAATGAATAATCGATACTTTTAATTTATAAGTTTTTTGCTTATTCAATTGCAAGAGGAAAAGTAAATATATCAATTGTGCATTATTTCCCTGGGGCATTTAAAATGATCAAAAAGTAAATTTATGTTCAATAGGATAGAAATCACAGCACAGCATCCATTGAAAATAATGATAATTGTTCACCTGCTTACCATTGATCACATGGAAACTTTTCCCCATTATGGTCATGAAATATATAAGACTTATCATTGATGAGAAACTCTTGTAATAGGCTGCTTTTCTGGGTTTAGTGTCTGAAGTAAATGAACAATGATATTATAAAATGATTTAATATCTAAATATTCATAGAATTATTTAATAACACTTTATAAATATTGGAAAGGAAAAAACACAAATTTTCAATCAAAGAGCAATGCAGAAAAAGAAGAAATAAATTGTTAAACAAGTTAAAAGAAATAAAAAATTGCTAAGAAAAATAAAACTGATCATTTATTTTATGATTTGTTTAGTTGGAGCTTTCCAACTTAATTTTTTTTCTATCCAAAGAAACAATGGAATATCAAGAAAAAAAGTACTGCAAGGAAAAACATGCACATACATAAATCAGGATAATTTAAAAATTTTATTTAGACTATAACACAAAGACAATTGCAATTGTTTATTGATTTAACCTTCAAATTTGTCTGACTCAAAAAAAATTTATTTCTCTGGTATAATATAATATTAAGTTTATTAAAGCCAGGATTTTAATTAGTTTGTCATGTTGTAGAGATGAGTTAAAATTTAAAGCAAGCAGAGCCCATTTTCTCCTCAAATGTTTCTTAAATTTCCTTGTTTCCTTATAACTTTTCTTCAAAAATAGAAGCTAATATGTCTGCAGCAAAAGTATCTAAATTTTACTTCACATCATGCATATTATGGTTTCAAAAATGCAAAAAAAGTAGAATTTGTTCCAGTTTTCATAGACTTCCTGCTATGTTCTTAAACTTAGTATGATATAATTATATTAAAAATCTGGGTTGAGAAATCATCAATTTGAAAGCTGACATAATTCAAATATACATGACTTATAGGGCATTCTTTTTAATCAAGATTTCAGGGATTAGTTGGGTGTTTTGAGGTTTCTCACTATTACCCTCTCTGCCTTTCTTTTTAGTTTATAAGCATTTATTCATGCATTTAATTTTAATGCTTTTTTAAGTTATAGAAAAAAGTCATTTTCTGACCCTAAGATTTTCTACTATGTATACATAAGTGCACATATATGTATATGTGTATATACATATATATACACAAAATATATATGTACATATACACATATATATATATACACAAAATATATATGTACATATACACATATATATACACAAAATATATATGTACATATATACATATATCTATTTACAAATATGTATATGTGAACATATGTGTATATTTATATGCATATATACACATATGTATATAGAATAGAATGTAATATATGTACATTATATATCGTGTATATATTACATATTATAAATTATATGTAATATATCTAATATACATGTATATATTATGTACATTTATAAATGTTCATTAATTTTGAGAAGCAAAATTGTGATTTATCTAAACGTGTTTCATAACCTATTCATTTCAACTTTATTAATATAAATTTTGATAGACTTGCCTTGAAATCTTAGTATCTTGGACTGATCTGAAGGTAGTGAGTTATCTCAATTGATTACTCAGTCTGTTACAGGTCAAACTTTTTGTTCTATCCTTTCCCCTTCTCACTACTGCTCATGACTAGTCTTCTTTAAAAAATAATAACCTTAGTTTCTTGGGCACAGGACTACTGCATCCATCATCCTTCATAAGAGACCATAAAAAATCAGAAACCACAGTGAGTCAACATAAAGGATTCATTTCAGGATGCCATCATGTCATCATTTATAGAGGAACTCACTTTTGATTTAAATAATCCTATCTTTAATATTATATACTTTTGTTATTGTTATTTTCATAGCTGATACTGAGTGAATCATGTATTCAGAATAGCTCAGCATTTTTGTCTTCTTAAGTTTCTAAATGTGTAGGGTCATTTGAATATGTCTTTGCAATTCCACTGACATTAACTAAGTCAAGAGGCTTGTCTTGTCATGCCTATTATAGTAAGACTATTAATAGACCCTGTGGTCTGCATGTTCTTGTCTTTCCACTCATCTTTTCCATCATAATCAATAATGAAGTCTTAAAGTACAGTGTGCATCATTAGCCATGTTCTGGTGAAAAAGTTCTTTATAAATATATGATATTACCTAAATTTATGTAAACATATCATAATTGGGCCTTCCAATATACCTTACAAACCCCTTTTCTACTACATTTCCCATGTACCTCACATTCCAAATTTTTCATCTTTTAGACAACTGCTAAATTCCTAAATTTTGAAGAAATAGCATTGTGAGGTTATTCTGCTGTTATTTTGTTTTGTTTTATCATGGTAAAAACACTTACTGTGAGTACTACACTATCAACAAATTTTTATATATACAATAGAGTATTGTTAACTATATGCGTAATGTCATAAAGTAGGTCTCTAAAAGTTAATCATCTTGCATAACTGAAACTTCATACCTATTGAACTATGTTTTATTGACTGACACACCCAGTGCACCTATTAGGATGCAATGTGCAGTAGTATAGGCAATAAATAATGGTTCATTTAATAATAATAAATACTTTCTACATTTCCATTCAGTCCCACTGAGTATCTTATTGTAGTCCATGTTACAATACAACTCAAATGTTTGACTTAAAAAGACTTAAAGAATTTGAAAGAAATTTCTTGGTGGGGAATGCTAAGAAAAACATAACTCTTCTGGTTTTAATAAAAAATATTATTCCATATTACATTGAATGAGAGGATTTTGTCTGTTTTAAGGTATTTCATTTTTTAAGCTGATAACATTTTAAATAAAAAACACTGTGTTCTTTTAATAATGATTTTGCTTAAACCCACCAACAAAAAGGTGTAAAGTAATGAGAAAAGATCACTCTTTTTGGAAATGTGATAAAATATTTCTAAAAGAACTTAGTACTTAAAAAGATTAATGTTACTTCCTTGAGTTAAAGCTTTTCTGAGCTTATGACCGGTGGCGTTGGCTCACGCCTGTAATCTCAGCACTTTGGGAGGCCGAGGCGGGTAGATCACCTAAGGTCAGGAGTTCAAAAACAGCCTGGCCAACATTGTGAAACCCTGTCTCTACTAAAAGTACAAAAATTAGCCTAGTGTGGTGGCGGGCAAGTATAATCCTACCTACTGGGGAGGATGAGGCAAGAGAATCACTTGAACCCAGGAGGCAGAGGTTTCAGTGAGCCAAGATCACACCACTGCACTCCAGCCTGGGTGACAGAGACAGAGCCTCCATCTAAAAAAATAAAAAATAAAAATAAATAAGCTTTTCTGTGCTTATGGAAGACAGAACTTTGTTTTGTGGCATGCAAACCATTACATATTACAATCTATCACCACTTTCAAGGAGGAAATACATTACTTCGTAATATCATCACTTAAACTTTGGTTTAATAAAAGTATGTGGTCCTTCAAAAACAGATTATCCTTTCAGAAATTAACACTTTTTAAAAAGTCATTGCTTTCTTCTGAACGTTTACTTTTCTTTAGCTTATCCTTTATATAAGGTAAATAAATTGAGATAGTAGGTATAATCAATGTATTGATGTCTTATCCTACTTTTTGTGATTGTTTTTTAATTAAAGATTTTCACTTCCTATGTACTCTTAAGAGACACTAACAACTTTAAGATAAAATAGAACCAACAAAGAATCAATATTAACTCTATCAGTTTAATTGTTCTTAGTTTATTACCTGATACAATATAGTCATCATTATACAAGAAATGATACTCTGGTTTAAAATGTGATAACCTAAATTGTATCATTAGCCCCATGTATATTTCTCTGAAATGTAGCACAGGTACGTATTAGTCCTTAAATATATGATGAACAAGTTTTCAAAATTAGGAGACAGAGGAGATGAGAAGATATTATAAATGAGACAAATGTGTTTTATATAAGCCTAGAAAACCATGTCACATTAAAATTAGTCACATTCTCTCCTAGCTTACTATCAAGGCACTTCATGTTTTATTAAATAATTTCATTGCCTATACAACATATTTTTGTCTTAAAAGCATTCACTTTAAAGTTATTAGCTGGATGCAAAAGTAATTGCTGTTTTCACCATTAGAAGTAATGGCTCTTTAAATTGTTGCCATGTTATAATACTTAATATAAGCAAACAAAGCAAATTATAACAAAAAATATAAACAATTTCATTTATATGCATTTAGTAAATTGAAGAACTATATAAATTTATGTATTTATAATTATTACAAATTAAATTTATAAATATTAAGTCTCATATTTTGATTTTTTTATTAAAAAGTATTCTTTTAAACTTAATTAAACATCTATTTTCATGCTTTATTTAATTCTAGGAGCAATAACAGAGAGCTGATTTTCTATTTTTGTCTCTGAAAGGAATTCTTTATTACTTTGCTCCAACGTCAGCTATACCTGTCTGAGATAATAAAGTTTATTATTAAAATAAATAGTGTTCTTCCTGAGATCACTTACTTTCTAAAATTTTTTTCTCTGCTGCCTTTATCTTGAGGAAAAAAATGTTTTCATTCTAAATCCCAATAGATCTTTCTCTTGCATAAACATCAACATCAATGCCTCAGTGATTCCCCTGGTGCCTTGATAATATTACTCAGTTTCGGGGCAGGCATCAAAATGAGGAGAGAACTACTTTTGCAGTATTTGATGCCATTTTCCTTACATTCAGCTACAATAAATAGCCTCTCAGATTTTTGTGAGATTTTTACATTGAATAAGTTTACACAAAGACTATCTTACATGTTTCTGGATCCTAACACCTTTCCATTCATTTGAATTGTTTTGATGTTTAAAAATCATGATGACCAGTATTGTCCAATAGCATAAATACAAGTGACATCTGGCCACTTAGTTTAAATTTAAATGAAACAATATTAACTAAAGATTAATAATTGCTTCCTTGATCTTACCAGGCACATTTGAGATGCCCAGTAGCTACATGTGGCTAATATAGCTACATGCATTAATAAACAACACAGATACAGAATTTACTTCACTGCAGACAGTTCTACTGAGCAGCACTGATACCAGTTAAGTGTGAATATGGAGTGCAAATCCTCCCTTTGGCATCTCACTACACTTATGTAACTCAGATTTAATTTTCAATAACATAATTTTTTTAGTACCCTCATAACAGGAAAAACAAAAGTGATGGTAACGATAGCAAAAAAAAACTCCAAATGCAAGGAGAATCACGTATTTAATTGACTTGTTTCTCACTAGTTTTATGTGTATGTTCTTCCTGCAAATTTGAGAATGTTCTACCAGTCTCCCAGCTTTATCAACCAAAGTTGTTATGACTGGCCTTTGCACACCAGTCACAGGACTCAATCTCCATTCCATGATCTTTAAATGTAAGTTCAGTTCCTATTTGTCTTCAACTTGCCTCTGTATGAAATCCTCATCCACTGGACTGACTATCCCAATCTCAATGCTTAAGGTAAAACATTGAAAAATTTCACAAGGAAGTCATGTTAAAGGAATGAGATGAATTGAGGTATCTTTGGAAATTATGTGTGGTTCTAATTCTTTTTTATCTCCTCCATATGGTAATGTGTGAGTTTGAAGCAGTTTTTGTATTGCTCAATGTCAGGCTGTCAGCTGTAACTTCTCAATGCCATCAGAATGTATTTAACAGCTGCCCCTCCCTACCTCCTCCCACTACTGGTTTGTGATTTCTAATCTGCAATAAGATAAAAAACAGATAAACCAGCTTTTTAAGATTTAGAGTCCAACAGAGCTCAGAGAGAGGGCTTGAGGGTCTCTTAATCTCAGAGATTCTGTGGTTCTGTTTAAGTTGCTCTGAGGCTGTGTACATTTGCACGTGTTCTATTATCTTTCAGAGTGTTTAAGGTAATGGGTATCTGACCTGGAGTCCAACTGGTACTTTACATGATATCCAAGTAAGAGCCTTAGAAAATAAAGTATGCTTAAATTCAGCAAGCTTGTTAGATCTTGTTCTTTAAAAAAATTATTCCAAAATCCCAGATGCTCTCAGTTATCAACAGAGGCTTAGAAGGATTATTAGTAATACTCCTTTATCATATGTGACTTCACTTTCAATTCCATATTCCCTTTAGGTTTGCAGTGAAACCTCACGACAAATGCAAAACTGGCATTTACAGATGTATGAACACTCAACTTCAAATAGACTCCATTGTCCAAAGTCAAACACTTAACTAAAGAATGAAACTTTAATTCCAAACCAGATTTTTGGTAGATTAGGACTTGTATAGTTTTACAATCTCAATTTCTCCCAGGATAAAACCCTAGGAGAATCAGAGTGATTTTATCATGAAGCCACATTTTATAGGACTGAATAGTCTAGATAAATGAAGTTTGTTCCATCGGGTGCTGATGATTCATTTTCATTTTTTTTGTTTGTTTTGATAGAAATTCTTCCAAAAAGCACAGAGTACATTTTACTTCCTTCCCTAACAGAGGACACAGCACATAATGTAGTCGTTTTCTTCATGACTCATCACCATCATTATGTACCTCCATTCTTGTTCTGTGCTAAAACTACAGCACATTCTGCATATGCTTGGGAGTTTCTGTATCCCTCAATGTCAGACTGTCAGCTCCAACTTCTCAATGCTGTCAGAATACCTCTAACCACCCCCATTCACTACCTTCTCCCACATCTAGTTTGTTGCTTTTAATCTAACTGCAACTTCTAATCTACAGTAAACTAGAAAAATAGATAACCTATCTTTTTAAGATTTGCATTCCAAATAAAGCTCAAAATGGGATCCAGATGGCCTGCCTTAATTTCAGGGGTTCTGTAGCTACGTTGATGTTGTTCAAATATTTTAATATGTTTCACTGTCTTCTAGAAAATTTAGAATGATGGGAATCTGACATGAATTAAAATACAGGTGATTTTAAATGTCTCATGCAATGTGTCTGCAGGTACACCACACAAAGATTTGTAAAAATATTTTAAATTCATTTTGTTGTGGTTATTATATTGAATATTATAAGGTAAAGCATTTTACATTTAGTTTACCAGTAAACCAGTTAAAGGAACATGATTTAATTAACCTCATCTTCTGAAATTTAAAATGAATAAAATACCCCTTAGGAGTAATATACTTGTTCTGTAATTTAAATTATATTTTAGTTGAATAAATCCTCTCACATGAATTTGCTCTTCAAAGTAAATGTGCTTTCAGATGACCTATGGATTAAGTCCTTTGGGAACATTTCACACCAAATTGTCTTTCCCATAGTTTGGCAAAAATTTGAAATGTTAAAAAACACTTAACTAAAGAATGAAGCTTGAAGTTCATATTCTAAAATATAAGTTTTCTGCTTTTTTCACTTGTATTATACTACCTAATTAAAACTAACATTTACCTCGCTGTGAAAATTCACATGTTAATGAAGTGCTATATATTCCATTTTGAAGAGATAATCACTGCTAACAATAATATCATAATATCAGATTTTTATAAATAGAAATTTAAACAGAAATGCTTCTGACTACAATTATAATTTTCTATTTATCTTTATCTATTGCTTAAGAGTAGGAGAAAAAATTCACATATGCTTATTTATTTATTTAAAAGGAATGACTTCTCATTTGAATTGAAGGAGCAAAATCTTTGAGCAGAACTGTGTCATTTTTCACATCAGAAGCTTAGGTAAATCTTTCTTTGTTTTGAACCATGATCTCTCTCTTCAAGCTGACAAAATGAAATTCATGTGCCTGGATTGAGAAGTTTACCCCAGAAAGTATTATCCAGGTATAAGACTTGATTGCCTAGCGTATGTTACACAATGTGAGCTAATGGCCGGCACCCTCATCGTAAGGAAGCAACTGGAGAATGGCCATAAGGGTGACACATATTGAAGGGCATTTTTACCTTGACCCCACAGCTGGCCTCCAAATTAATGTCTGTAATTCTCTCTATGCAGGCAAAATGACACATTAAAAACAAATACAATCTGCTAATTCGTAGGAAAAAGTAAAGAGGATAGAGAGGAAGAAGTGCCTAGCAAAGATTGTCCTCATTTCCTCTATCCTTTCACTAAGAGGTGACCATTTCACTAAGTAGTTTTGCATGTGAAGACCAAGACTTCATTTCCAGAAAAAAAAATGTTTAGATTTATGACCATCATACATATGTGGTCATCAATCAATTTTGAAAGCATGTATAAACAGATCGTTTGAATCAAGCTCAAACTAAATATTTGGTATTATCTTAATATTTAGGGAGGGGGACTTAATTGAATTTTTTTTCCATCACTCCTACATATAAGGGCTCAGATTTAGGAAATTACTCTTATGTACTACATGTGGTGGGGTCTTCCTCTTTCTAGGAGCACATAACTGGACGATTCTGAAAATATTAACATTAGACCATCAACTTAGGCTCAAATTTAAGAATACTCCTGGCTGTAGCTGATAAGGAAGGAAGAATATGTTGGGCTTTCTTTTATCGTGTTGTTTAGTCACACAAAAAAGAAAAAAAGACTCTTTAAAATAAATTTTATAACAACTTAACCCAAATACAATTCTATCATAAAACTGGCAGAAATGTGTCACAAGAATATACTAAATAAAATCCAGCATTAAATAATAGTATACACATATGTTTTACAAGTGTTAATGAACTTAACAATCACTTATAAATTATTTTGGATTACATTGGTAAAACCTGTATCAGTGATTTTCTATTAAGATGTTCAATGCAACAATTTTTAAAATGACTTTCCAAGGGTTGATAGCAAGAGCATATAGTTAGAACCATAGAATACAATCAAAGTCTATTATTCTGGGTAATAAATTACAAGCTTGGTTTGTATACATTTTTCCAATTGAACAGATTGTAAGAGATGAGAAGCAAAGATAGTATGCATGCTCAAAGTCTGGACTATGTTTAATATCTAGAATAAGAATAGCAAATACATAGAGAACTAGGATTTTTTAAGTCTCTTCCCTGTTTTCTTCCTACACATTGCTAAACCGTCATGGAATTCTATCATATAAACCTAAACAAAGCATTAAATCCTATGGTCTCAAGCTACACGGTGGAAAAAAAATTGCAAACCACTGATATGACAAATAACTTATGTTTTAAATATTTAAAGAGTTATGAAAATTCATAAGTTGAAATAAACAATTAGAAAAAAGATATGACAGATTAATTAAACAATGTTTAATACCATTAGCCAGTAAAAGACAGAAAAACACAACCATAATGAGATATCACTAGTGATATGGTTTGTCTCTATGCCCCTACCCAAATCTCATATTGAATTGCAATTCCCAAAGTTGGGGGTGGGACCTAGTGGGAGGTGATTGGATCATGAGGGTGAATATTCCCCATGCTGCTCTCAGGATAGTGAGTTGTCACAAGATTTGATGGTTTGAAAGTGTGCAGCACTTCCTCCTTTGCTCTCTCTCTCTCTCTCTCTCTCTCTCTCCTGCCACCATATGAAGACAGTGCTTGCTTCCCCTTTGCCTTCTACCATGATTATAAGTTTTTTGAGGTCTCCCCAGTCATACTTCTTTTACAGCCTCTAGAACCGTGAGCCAATTAAATCTTTTTTTCTTCATAAATTACCCAGTCTCGGATAGTTCTTTCTAGCACTGTGAGAATAAACTAATACAGAAAATTGATACCAGAGAAGTTAGGCATTGCTATAAAGATACCTGAAAATGTGGAAGCAAATCTGGAACAAAATAACAGATGTTGTAACAGTTTGGAGAGCTCAAAAGAAGACAGGAAGATTAGGGAAGGTTTGAAACTTCCTAGAGACTTATTGAATGGTTTTCACCAAAATACTGATATCTGTATGAACAGTGAAATTAGGCTGAGGTGGTCTTAGATGGAGATGAGGAACTTATTAGGAATTGGAGTAAAGGTCACTCTTGGCCAAGCTTTAGCAAAGAGACTGGCAGCATTAAGCCCCTGCTCCAGAGACCTGTGGAACATGGAACTTCTTTAGAGAGATGATTTAGGGTATCTGGCAGAAGAAATTTTGTACAGCAAAGCATTCAAGATGTGACCTGCTGCTTCTAACAGTGTACAATCATATGCATAAACCAAGACATTATCTGAAACTGGAACTTATATTTAAAAGAAAAGCAGAGCATAAAAGTTTGAAAAGTTTGCAGCCTGGCCATGTGGTAGAAAAGAAAAAAAAACATTTTCTGGGAAGAAATTCAAGCTGGCTGCAGAAACTTACATAAGGACCCAAATGTTAATGACCAAGATACAGGGAAAATGATTCCAAGGTATTTTGGAGACCTTTGCAGTAGCCCCTCCCATCACAGGCATGGAGGCCTAGGAGGGAAAAATGATTTCATGGGCCAGGCTCAGGGCCCCACTGCTCTGTGCAGCCTCAGATCATGGTGCCCTACATCCCAGCTGGTCTAGCTCCAGCCATGGCTAAAATGGGCCAAGGTACAGCTCAAGCCATTTCTTCAGATGGTGCAAGTCCCAAGTTTTGGTAGCTTTCATGTGGTTTGGGTCTGCAGGGGTGCCGAAAGCAAGACTTGAGGTTTGGGAGTCTATGCCTAGATTTCAGAGAGTGTATGGAAGTGCCTGGATATATAGGCAGAAGTCTGCTGCCCAGGTGCAGACCTCATGGAGAACTCTACTAGGGCCATGTGGAGGGAAAATGTGGGGTCGAAGCCCACACACAGAGTCCCCACTGGGGAACTACCTAGTGGAGCTGTGAGTAGAGAGCCATAGTTCTCCAGACTCAAGAATTGTAGATCCACTGACAACTTGCACCACATACCTATAAAAAGCTACAGGCCAGCCTGTTAAAGCAATCATGGGGGCTGCACCACGCAGATCCACCAAAGTAGAGCTTCCCAAGGCATTAGGAGCCTATCCCATGCATCAGTGTGCCCTGCATGTGATACATGGAATCAAAGGAGGTAATTTGGGAGCTTTAAGATTTAATGACTGCCCTGTTGTATTTCAGACGTGCAAAGGTCTTTGTTTTGGCCAACTTATCCCACTTGGAATGGAGGCATTTACCCAATGTCTGTAACTCCATTGTATCTTGGAAGTAACTAACTTGTTTTTTATTTTACAGGCTCATAGGTGGAAGAGATTTGCCTTGTCTCAGATGAGACTTTGGGCTTGAATTTTCAGGTTAATGCTGAAATTAGTTAAGACATTAGGGGACTGCTGGGAAGGCAAATGCTGAAATTAGGTAAGACATTAGGGGACTGTTGGGAAGGCATTATTGTGTTTCAAAATGTGAGAGGGACATGATATTTGGGAGGGGCCAGGGGAAGAATGATATGGTATGGCTCTGTGTCCCCACCCAAATCTCATGTTGAATGGTAATTCCCATTAAGAGGTAATTGGATCATGAGGGCAGATCTTCCTCATGCTGTTCCCATGATACCGAATGAGTTCTCATGAGATCTGATAGTTCGAAAGTGTATAGCACTTCCTCGTTCTCTCTCTCTCTCTCTCACTCTGTCTCTCTCGTTGCCACGTGAAGACAGTGCTTGCTTCCCCTTTTCCTTCTGCCATAATTGGAAGTTTTCTGAAGCCTCCCAAGCCATGCTTTCTGTACATCCAGCAGAACTGTGAGTCAATTAAACCTTTTTTCTTCATAAATTACCCAGTCTCAGGTAGGTAGTTCTTTAAAGCAGTGTGAGAAGGAACGAATACAACTAGTCACCTATAAGAATACCAAAAGTTTAAAAAAATAGTAATATCACTTAGGAAATGATGTCAAAATTGCAAAGAAACAGCTACTAATATACTTTGGTTAAGAATGTAAAATAATACAGCCTCTGGGAAAGAGTATGGAAGTTTCTTACACAAGTAACGGTGTGGATTTCATACAATACAGTGATTGTATATTTAGCCCAGAGAAATGAAATGTATGATCATAAAAAAAGTAATAGAATGTTTACAGCAGCTTCATTTATACTATCCAAAAACTGAAGACAACCCAACCCTACCATATTAAAATAATTTTAAAAAATTGTGGCACATTTTTACCAAGCAATACCACTCAAAAATAAAAAGGAATGTATTATTGAGGGACATAAAAACATAAATGGATCTAAAGGAAATGATACCTGAAAAAAGTCAACCTCAGAAGGCTACATTTATATAATATTCTTGAAATGAAAAAATTATAGAGATGGAGAAGAGATGAGTGGTTACCAGGGTTAGGAAATTAGGAGGTGGCCATGGTAACAAAAGGGTAGCATAAGAGATTATTGTAAGAGAACTGTCTTGTATTTTGACTGTGATGGCAGTGACACAAATCTACACATGTGATAAAATTGCACAGAACTAAATACCCACACATACACACACAAGTGCAAATTAAACTGGTGAAATCTGAATATGTTTGGTGAATTATATCAATGCCAATTTCCTGGTTGTGATATTGTACTATTTGGTTCCAAAAAATGTTACTGTTGGGGAAAATTGGGTAAAGGGCATTTTGCATTTTTCTGTATTGTTTCTTACAACTGCATGTGAATCTACAATTATCTCAAAATAAAAAGTAATACAAAATTAAATAAATAAAGTTTTGTGACCCAGAATTATAGGTTATTTCAACCAATTAACCAGAGTTAGTGCTAAAGATAAAACTACATAGGTGGGAATTGAACAATGAGATCACATGGACACAGGAAGGGGAATATCACACTCTGGGGACTGTGGTGGGGTGGGGGGAGGGGGGAGGGATAGCATTGGGAGATATACCTAATGCTAGATGACGAGTTAGTGGGTGCAGCGCACCAGCATGGCACATGTATACATATGTAACTAACCTGCACAATGTGCACATGTACACTAAAACTTAAAGTATAATAAAAAAATAAAAATAAATAAAAAAACTACAATCTAGTGGTGGGGACAAATCAAAGAGAGGCAGATAAATTTTTAGTCCATGTGCATAATGCTAACGGTATAAGAGTTTACATTTTTTTACTTTGATACTGAGGAAAGTACCTTTAAAAATTGGTGAGAAACTTTCCTTACCAATTAGGTATCAGTGAGTGAAACAGCTAAGCCTTTTAATACATACATTTTTCAATTATTAAGTGTATAAAATGGAAACAATACCTACAGCATGGTGTTGTCATGGGTATTATAGAAAATATATAATATAAAACATATAAACAAAGACACCCATATTAAAAAAATTAATAAATAGTTTTTATTTTCATTATTTATATCACAGCCACAAGGCATAAAGGAGATCTAATGATTGGATGTATGAATTAGGCACTAATACACCCAGTTACAAAGAGGACAGAAAGCAAAGTAGGTAAGAGAAGAAACCCAGTAACTAGGGTATAGGGCAAGGGAAGCACAGCATTAAAGAGAATAAATTTTGAATCCAGGAAAAAAGAAATCCAATATAATGACAGCAATACCAAAACCAGATCATCAAGACTGGCCTGTTAAAACACTGAGATATATATCTGTTGGTTTTATCGTTCTCTATCTATGACAAAAACAGATTTCCAAGTGTTGGTCAAGCCTGAACATAGATTGATATTAAAGTTTCTAACATAAAACATCAGAAAAAACATAGTTTAAAGGAGGTAATAAATTGTCATAGATTTCTTTGTGCAAAAACAGGTATGGTAAAATGTTAGTATAAATTTGATGTCAAAGAATAAAAGTAACATCCAATATAAGCTTTCCGTGTATAATGAGAATGCAATATGATATGGATTATAAATGAAGGTAACTATATTTATAACAGAAATTTATTGATGTTTATCATTTTATATATGCCTTCATTAAGAATGTGTTTGCTATGATTTCTTAGATATATATTTTTAAATTATAAATGTATTGGAATTTATATGAAGATACCGAATTGTCTTCCATTGTTTTCTCAAGTTACATAGTCCACTGAGACAGTGGAATACTGATTATATGTTTTCTGAACTCAGCTACCATTTGGTTCACTGTAGAACAAATGTAGGTAGAAGAGATACTAGATTTATAGCACTCACATTTCAACAAGAATGAAATTGGTTAAGGAAATATAAAGACATATGCACTGGAATTTACATGTCTGGAACTTCAACTTCCCTTTGTTCTTAGCAGACTTTTAATAAGACCAAAGTTTTTTCTAGTTTTGGCTAAGAAGCCTAAAAACGAAGTTCATTTAATTCCCTACAAAATTACGATGCTAGAATAATTATCCCTACAAGAAGAACCTTTTATTCAAATCCTCCCTAAATTAATATGTGATTTTGTTTATTTATTCATCTATTTTGTGTTAAATATAATACAACATGAAGAAACATTATGAAAGTCTATTTAAGATGGGACTATCAAATAGCACAACAAAGCATTATATTTCCTTCTTGATTGATTCAAGAGTAAGATTTTATTACAGTATCACTCCTTGTGCATATATATACATATGTGTGTATATATATGTCTGTATATATATATGTCTGTACATATACATATATATGTGTCTGTGTGTGTATATATATATATGTATGTATTTACTTTTGGAAAATAAACAGATGTGACAGCAAGTTCTCTCCTCTGAACTCATCTTGATACCTCTAATTATTACTTGCTTGCCAATCACTGGCTCAAGGGAAACATAATATGTCATTTGATGTTTGATATGCATTCTGTCAAAAGTAAGTATACCCCATGTTCAGGAAAAGTCTCCTCTTGACTAAAGTGTTGAAAAAATAAAAATTTGGAAGCTGGTCAGTTTCTGCATTTGGAAAACTACAGGGATTTTGGCAACAATTGATATGAGCTAGTTCCTCTGATATGTTTTATTAGACACTCTTTGAGATGTCTTTGTTCTTGCTTTGTGTTCAACAAATTCTCCAGCCCTACTTATTTTTATTTACATTTGACATGGGATACAGGAAATATTTTATTTATTTTGTTGTACTTGATACGTAATACTTGCAGATATTTATGGGGTTCAGTGTAATGTTTTGATACAAATATACATTGTTTAATAATCATATCATTGTATTAAGCATATCCATCACCTCAAAATTTATTTATTCTTTGTGGATAGAACCTTCAAAATCCCCTCTTCTAGTTATTTTGAAATACCCATGATAATATTGTTTACTATAGTCATCTTATTGTGATATAGAACACAGATTTTTTTTCCTCCTATCCAACTACAATTTTGACCAGTCTCTTACTATCATTCTTTCTTTACAGCCCACTTCAACTTTGGTTAGCCATTATTCTATTCTATGCTTCTGTGAGATCCAGTTGTTTAAATTCCAAAAATGACTGAGATCATGTGGTATTCCTTTTATGTCTAGCTTTTTTCACTGAATATCATGACCTCTTAGTTTATCCATGCAGCAACAAATGACAGGATTTCACTTTTTTATGGCTGGGTAGTATTTTATGGTGTATATATACCACATTTATACTGTGGCTAAAATCACTCCAAATTATGAACATTTAGGGTTTTCTTTGATATGTTTCACTCACTACAAGAATGAGTGGGTCCTTTGTAAGTCTCTTTTCCCCAATGCCAATTTATGTATTTTGAAATATTTCATAGGGAAATACTTGTATTACTTAAGAAATGATGTGTACTCAGTGATTAAAATTAGAAACAAAAAGATACAAAAATTTACATTGATGAAAAAAGATGCTGTTTTCTTATATTCTTTTCTTAAATACTTCATTAACATTGTTCTGTTATATTATATTTTCAATTAGATTTCGTATTGGTAAATTATTTTAAATAGCCACTTTATTGTGTTTTTTGATACAAAGCATTCAAGAATGATATCCACAGATGTTACCACTGTTGTGAGTTCACAGTCTTTGGAATGTTTTTCTGAAATAAGAAAACCAGGGCCTAGGGGAGGAGATTTGCCAATTCTGTGGGCCTTGCCTCAGGATAGTACATCTGCCAGGAAACTGACAATCTCATATACCCTGTCAGGGAGTGGAACTTTAGATGCTGTTTCAGAAAAAAAGGAAGAAAAAGTATAGTATAGCTGCATAATTCTTCCATTTTTTTCTTATTATTAACAATTGGGTTTAAAATGTATGTCAGATAAGTAAAATTTATATCTCAGTTTTTAAAAACACATGATAGAAAAGTTTTCTTCATCCATTACAGGTTATTAAATTCAAAAGGCAATAGTTTCTATAGTCCTCCATAAATGTTTCTCTGTTATGCATTCTATTTCACTTTATAGGTTGCTATTTTGCTTTTCCAAATTGTCAGTTCCTTTCCATTTCATAGGTCATTGCCATTTCAACCTGTTGATTTGTAACTATTAAAGGTTTTTGGACATATGATTATATAAGAATAACCAATTTATGGTAAAATTGGAATTTAACATTAAGAAAATAATTTTAAAATATTAAAGAAGTGCTAAAAATACAACTTTGAATAGATCCCACAGGAATCCTTTCAAATATTACCTCATTAATCAGTGACTGGTTGAACAAGTAATACTAAATATAACAGAAATAAAGTGATAAATGACACTTTATTTAGAACTAAATATCATTTATCCTGAACTTTATTATATTATTGTTTGTAGTAAGAAAGCTGTTTAGAGATGTTATATTTTTTAATTTAAAAAGAAAACAAAACAATACCAATGCAGTCACCAAAGCTGTCTGGTTTACTCCCATTTAGTTTCTATTTTAGAAAAATGCAGTAAACTATTCAACCAGTCAGTTAACAGTTATTGAATTTTTATGCTGCATACTGAAACCTCTCAGGCATTTTACACTACAGAAGGAGGAATAAGAAATAGCTATAATGAGGTCTGAGATAAATTAAGATAGAAAATATTAAAGGTCTTAAACTGATATGATTCTAGCAGAATTCAAAATAGAAAAAAGACTTTTACTATGTAAAACTGTGAGAAAAGATACCATAAGTCAAAACTTATATCATATATTTCTGAAAAAGATAAATAATACATATATGTTGAATTAAAGAAGATACAATTCTGGGCTGAGGAAATAGTACAAAAAATGGTACAGAGACACGAAAGTTTTAGGAAATAATGGTAGAGTATAGATTGAATGATATAGGATTATAAAGATATAATAATTTCATATTTTACAAGCTGAAGGGCTAGGAGGAGGATGTTACAATTAACTAAAATAGGAAACAAAGGAGGAGAACAAGCATCTGAAGGAAATGAATGACTCATACTTTCCATTACACTGAATAAGATAATGATTTTTATTTTCTATTCAGCCCCAGACAATTTATGCACATACACATGACTATATGGCTGTGTCTAAAATGTGCATTTATGATGAGTGCCATTTTCTTTCATCTTATAAAACAGCAAGTGAAGTTAACAATTTAGCCAAAATAAACACTGAGAATTTTCTTTGCTCTTTCCTTTCTGAGTCTGAATAAAAAATTATAATCTTTTATTGAGAATACTAAATTTTTCCATTTTTTCCCATATTCTACTCATCTTTTGTCAACCAGCCTGCACAAACAGACCATGACAGAAAGAGCCAATGTATAATAATCCTTTACGCAGTATGTGAAATTCTGCTATTTTGCTATTGTTTTATCTGAAAATGCAGATAGAATGCTATGCTATTTACCTGTTTAAACATTTGAATATAAGAATATAACAGATGTAAGAAATAAATTCAAATTAGGTAATGTTTTCTCCATAATTAAATTGTTGTTTTTTAAAAGTATGCAATAAATAATTAGAACCTAAACATTTTGTGACAGTTGGGCATATGAGTGGGAGATTCTTTTCTTGAATAGCTGTTGTCCTACAGAAGTGAGAATGACCACCTTTCTTTTTATTATTTAACCCTGTGGTGAGTCTAGGGCATTAATCCCTTGAATCGTACTGTTTTTTTTTTTTCATTGATGCATTAAGAATTATTAAGAACAAGGCAGGAATAGATATGTGAGTTTCACAAATGGTAAACATAAATGTGTTCAAGACATAGAGGAACATCTAATAACATAGGATAGGATAAAGTAGCTCTGCCATCAAATTCACTTCAGTCAGCCTCCTAGCTTCATTATATTATGAAGTGTGAATTTGAGAAATTTGTAAACCTTCCCATGCCTTGTTTGCCTTACATATTAAGCAGGATAATAATATCTATCACACACTATTATTGGTAGAATTAGACATATTATGTATAAAATTGTTTTTAGTTAATTCAGAGCAGATTTTCAGAACCTGAACCCATCAAGGATAGAAAAGTCAATGTTCTAATCACATAAACCCTCTAAATAGTAACAACATTAAAAATGAAAATGCAAGACAGGAAAAAAATGAGCATATTAGAATTAATATGGACATTATTTTTAGAATTTCTTTCTTAAAGGCTGCTTTCATTATTGTATCTCCACCAACCTAAAATAGGTAATCTATTATTTATGTCTACAATATGGATTTACTTTATTTCCAGAAGTGCTAAATGTACTTCCCAAAAGTTCAGTCAGGTAGATCTGATTATTTTTTTTTTCTGAACATATCGTGTGATTTCCTGATGAAATGCATTTATTCAAGCTATTTTGCGATTTGGATGGCACACTATCTTCAGTGCAAAATTTTTTAAAAATGACCAAGACAAAAATGTGACCATTATTATGATGTCTTTCTGTGTATTCCTGTTTACACTGTGATCATCCTTCTCTGAACATTTATAGCATTATATTGGTTTTTTTTTTTTTGCTACAAAACCACATCTCGACAGGTTATGTCTGTTGAAATGTTTTCTTATGTTACTGAATAATTCATTTTTAAACTCTTTATATGTATGTGTGTTCTCTTTACTGACTCAAAAATGAGTTTAACCAATTACTACCAATAGGTGACTTTGGGCAATTATTTAATATAGCTATCCATCAAATTTTATAAATTAGAAAACTGAGACCAAGCAAAAAGCTAGATAACTCACTCAAGTTCATATATCCCAACATACTAGGATTTAGACATGCCTATTTGTCTAAATTGAACCTAAAACTAGTGCATTTTCAATCCATCATTGCCTGTTAGTAAAAGAAGGAATTTAAAAGTGATTATTTCTATATAAATTACTTAATTCTTCAATTTTTCTAAATAAAGCATTTTGATGGATTACCACTCTAAGACAAACTACTCAAAGTGCTTGGTGGCTGATCAGGAATATTTCACAGAAAAGATTGCTTTACAATCTTACAATTCTGGAGAAAATATTTTTTTGTGTGCAGCCCATACTGAAACCAGATGCATAATTAAATGCTGAAGAAAGTATTGTGCATCCTTTTGTCTAGGAACATGTGTAAAGGAATTGGGGAAGTGAGACAATATTACGTCTCTTTTTCAATATATAGCAAAAAGAAGACTATCTCTAAATATATATTTTTAATGAGAGAAGAATACATTCCTACATCTGTTCAGTATGGTTACCACTAGCCACAGTGGCTCTTGAGCACTTGAAATGTAATGTTTCTGAATTGAGACATATTTTATATAATATAATACAAAGACTTAGTTTAATATATATATATATAATGCTTCATTAATTATTTTAAAATTAGGTTACATGTATAAATTATAATAGTTTAGGTATGTTGGACAAATAAATTACATTAGTAAAATTTATATTACATGTTTGTTTTACTTTTTAGGTAATGGTGTTGCCCCACAGACTTTTCCAGATTTCGAGTATTTTCTCCTGCATGCATATTTGTTGGAGGTATTTTTTTCTGTCATGAGTACTGCTATAACTCATAATTTGTAGCAATAGATAAAATATTTTAAAGCGCTAGCAAATCCCTTAAAATTCAACAGTTTAGAAGTAATCAAAATAACATTTTTCTCTATTCTGAAACTACTATGTTAGTTCTAAAAGACCTGCCTTTCATTGTTGTAACCTCTTGAATGTTATTTGAATTGTTTTCCAGAGTTCAGTAAGATTGCTAGATAGAGTGTTTATAGTATCAGAGTCTCCCAGGCTACATTATAGAGGAACATGTGCCAGTTTCCTTGGCTTTGACTGCTGGAGCTCAAGAGAAGACTTTAATAGCAATATCCAGCAGTCTTAAGTAAGTGTTACAGTAAAATTCCACCTGAAAGTAAGAATTATGTAACATACAGGAGCTTGTAACATAATTATCTGAATGAGTTTTCTACCAACATAATACTATATTCCCACCAATATCCTGGATTTAGAAAGAAAATACAAACAAGCTTCAAAGAGACTTATCAAAAACAAAAAACATGCTCCACAATTTGCAACTGAATGTGTTTTAGTGCAGCATTTTATGAACAACGTACTTAACAATGCTTTAAAACACTACTTCACCCAGTATTTTTATTCAAAAAAGTGAAATAAAATAAAAATAGCAAAATGTTCACAATAATATTAGGCGGTGCAAAAGTAATTGCAGTTTTTACCGTTAAGAGTAATGGAGTTGCACTTTCATTAAAATGTAATAGATGTACATTTTATTTCAAAACAGAGGTTAAAAACCATTATAGAGCTCTCTCTGAAGATCAGTGTGGCTAACTGCCCCAAATCCTGGGTTCATGGCAGCTTTTTTCAAATAAATCATACTAGCCCTCTCTAGAGAAAATGTATTTAAGTGTGTTAGAAATGAAAGATAAGAACATAATTATTCCCTAAAACGTAAAAAGAAGAGTAAGAGCTTGAAAGGAAATCCCAAGGAGAAGAGTGGAGCAATCTTTTAATCCCAAGGAGCAAACTGGTGTAGAGAGAGGGGAAGTAGGCAATAAAATATATTTTTCAACATTTTTTTAAGCAGGAGTCAAAGGTAGATTAGCTCTACATAGTTCCACGGATGGCTTTTATTTCTTTAACAGATTATTTTAAGAAATGTTGCACCACCAATGCTTTCGTAAAACAAAAAATTATATTTTGTAAATGATATAAACATCAACTAGTTTAAGCCAAAAATACAATAAAGAATTAAACTCTAAAAGTGAAGAAATCTTAGGAATATTTTAACCAGATTATTTAATTTATATTTTGTGTATGTTTATTCTTAAATTTTGTCTATTCTCTCTCTCTTTTTTTATAAATATCAGATAGCAAAAATAATTTCTGGCTTATTAAATCTAAACACCAGCCAGTAATTACCAAATATAAAGCTATTATAAAAAAGCAGTATGTCAACATGTATTTTTCTTTTTGAAAGTACATAACACTAGAGGGTATATTACAATCACTGAAAAATTTAATCTAATTAAATGTAAGCACACACACTGTTTTTTATGCCAAAATTACTTTTCTATTGTATGAATTATTTCATAAGCATTTGATAAAGACAGACTATTTTATTAAGTGGTAATTGCCTTATTTTATAAACCACATTTATCAGACAATATTTGGGGTTACCAAGAAACAACAGTTGAAAGTAAACAACCCTAGGTCAACTGAAGTAGAAAACAGTGGCCTTCATCCCACCATCTTCCTTTTGACATAGTTAGACCTTAGGCTCTGACTTTGATGGATTATTATTCAGCTTTCCCAATCATTTACTATAATATTTCTTATCACTGTTTTGCTGAAACCTTGCAAAACAATCCTAATAACCAATGGGAAACTTTGCAAGTCACATGTGTCCTTGTAAAATCATATCAAAATATTTATCAAGATATAAAACTTAAAACTTTTATCGTACTGTTAATTACAAGATTATACACAAATAAAAATAGTAAAACATTTTTACTTAGTACTGAAATTTAATGAAGATGGGATAAATGTCATTATACTCTGACTTATTGAAAATTAAAGGGCTCTATTTCTGGGTTTACAGTAGCTTGGATAGTGCTTACCTTCTTGTTGGTCATATAACTTACATGGTGTGTCATTTCCATGGCTAGGCCAATAGTCATACTCCTTTTGAAGTTCTTATTATCTTCCAACATTTTGTCCTTTCAGCTTTCAATGTCATAAAAATCTCCTAGTGTTTCTTTAATGTAAACTTTGTTGCAGCTACCAGTCCTCTGAGACATTTTTATTATTTTCATTATAACCACTTTCTTTATGCATGTGGGTAAATTTACCTTTACTAAGTTTCTCCAGCTGCATATCTAATTTCTCCAAATGGAGACAATATCAACATTTTTGCAATTAGCTATTTCTTTTGTAACTTCATTCTATTCAAATTTCATTCGAATTTCATTTCTAGACATCAAGCTTCTTTGCTGCACTTTCATCTTGGATGATTAATGTTGTCTTTCGATTATCTGTTTTTGTAAAATTGTATGATGGTTTTTCACTGAGAGACAAAAGTGCAACATAATACAACTACAGCTTTGTGTCTAGATGTGAAATGAATAACGGATGAGCAGTGGCCAATCCCTGACATATTCAAAAAGAATTGACTCAGTAGTCATTGATAATGAAGTAAATGCATCAGTTATTTACATAGTGACTAGTAGAAGAACAAGCTAACAGCCAAATTTGTATCTTTTGCAGTTCTTCACAGAAAATACAGTGGGACTTCCAAAATGGAAACCAAGCTGTTGGAGGGTTGGTGTTATTTAACTAAATCATGAAAACTAAACTCATTAATATCAAAACTATGCAAACCAAGGATAATCTATGTTACATCACAGTAGGAATACTTATATCAGCTGACTAATACAGGCATGCCTCATTTTATTACACTTCCCTTTATTGTGCTGAGTAGATTTTATGCTTTTTACAAATTGAAGATTTGTGGCTACCTTGCATCAAGCAAGTCTATTGGTACAATTTTTCCAACAACGTGCTCATTTTGTATCTTGTGTCGCATTTTGGGTATTCTTACAATATTTTAAACTTTTAAATTATTATTTTATACGTTATAATGGTCTGTAATCAGTAACCTTTATGTTACTATTGTAATTCAGGGGAGAGGGGCACTGCAAACTGTGTCCATAAAAGCAAACATAATTAAATGTTTGACTGCTCCATTGAATGGTCCTTTCTCTTTCCCTCTCTCTCTCTCCTCAGGCCTGCCTTTTCTCTGAGACAAAATAATACTGAAATTAGGCCAATTAATAACTCCATAATATCCTCTAAGTTTTCAAGGGAAGAGTCACATCTCTCACTTTACATCAAAAGCTAGAAATGATTAAGCTTAGTGAAGAAGGCATGGAGAAAGCCAAGAATGGCCAAAAGCTATGCCTTTTGTATAAAGCAGTTAGCCAGGTTGTGAATGCAAAGGAAAATTTCTTGAAGGGAATTAAATGTACTACTCCAGTGAATGAATGAATTATAAGAAAGCAAAACAGCTTTAATGCTGATGTAGAGAAATTTAAGTGGTCTGGATAGAAGATCAAACCAACCACGATATTCCATTAAGCTAATACTTAGTTAGAGCGAGGCCCTAACTCTCATCAATTCAAGAAGGCTGATATAGGTGAGGATGCTACAGAAGAAAAGTTGGGAGCTAGCAAAGTTTAGTTCATGAGGTTAAAGGAGAAAAAGTTATTTCCATAATATACAAAGTACAAGATGAAGCTAAAAGTGCTAATGTAGAAAATGCAGCAAGTTATCCAGAAGCACCTAAGATTATTGATGAAGGTGGTTAGACTAAACAACAGATTTTCAGTGTAGACAAAACTGCCTCCTATTGGTAGAAGAAAGCTTCAAATGACAGGCCAAGTCTCTCATTAGGGGCTTAATGCAGCTGCTAACATTGACTTGAAGCCAATGCTCATTTACCATTTCAAAAATTCTAGAACCCTTCAGAATTATGCTAAGTCTACTTTGCCTTTTCACTATCAAAGAAACCATAAAGCCTGGATGACAGCGCATCTGTTTACAGCATGCTTCACTTAATATTTTAAGAGTAAAGTTGAGATATACTCCTCAGAAAAAAAAAATATTTCTTTCAAAATATTACTGCTCATTGACAATGCACCTAGTCACCCAAGGGCTCTGATAGAGATGCACAAAGAGATTCATGTTGTTTTCATGCCTCACAGCACAACATCCATTCTGGAGCCTATGGATCAAGGATTAATTTCAAATTTTGATTCTTACTATTTAAGAAATACATGTCATAAGGCTATAGCTGTCACAGATAGGGATTACTCTGATGCATCTGGGCAAGGTAAATTGAAAAACTTCTAGAAAGGATTCACATTCTAGGTTTCATTAACTACATGTGTGATTGATATGAGGAGGTCAAAATATCTACATTAATAGGAGTTTGGAAAAATTTGAGACCAAATCTCATGAATGACTTTAAAGGGTCCATAATTTAAGAGAAGTAGGTAGCTGCAGATGTGGTCTAAATAGCAGGAGAAATAGAATTAGAAATGAATCCTTGAGATCTTGAGATGTGATGGAATTACTGTCATCTCATGAAAAAACTGGAACAAATGAGGAGTTGCTTCTTATGAATGAGCAAAAAAAAAAAGTTTCTTGAGATAAAGTCTACTCCTGGTGAAGATGTTGTGATCATTGTTGAAATAAGAACAAAGGATTTAGAATATTTTATAAACGTGGTTGATAAAGCAGCAAGAAGGTTTGAGAGGATTGACTCCACTTTTGAAAGAAGTTATACTGTGGCTAAAATGCTTTTACACAGTATTGCATGCTACAGAGAAATGACTTGCCAATTTATGTGACAAACTTAATTATTGTGTTATTTAAGAAGTTACCACAGCCACCCCAACCTTCAGCCACCACCTCTCTGATCAGTCAGGGGCAATCAACAAAAAAACAAGACCCTCCACAGCAAAATGATTATGACTCACTGAAGGCTCAGATGATCATTAGCATTTTTAGCGATAAAGTATATATATATATATATGTGTGTGTGTGTGTGTGTGTGTGTATGTATATATATATATATTTATATATATGTGTATATATATATATATATTTTTTTTTTGAGACAGAACTTCGCTTTTGTTGCCCAGGCTGGAGTGTAATGGCATGATCTCGGCTCACCGCAACCTCTGCCTCCCGGATTCAAGTGATTCTCCTGCCTCAGCCTTCTGAGTAGCTGGGATTACAAGTGCCCACCACCATGCCCGGCTATTTTTTTTGTCTTTTTAGTAGATACAGGGTTTCACTATGCTGACCAGGCTGTTCTCGAATGCCTGACCTTGTGATCCACCCGTCTTGGCCTCCCAAATTGCTTTAACATAATTACACTGTTTTTTAGACATAACATCATTGCGTACTTAATAGACTACAGAATAATGTAAACATAACTTCTATATGCATTGGAAAAATATTTTGTGTGACTCACATTTTTGTGATATCCATATTATTGCAGTGGTCTGGAACCAAATCCTCAAAATCTCTAAAGTATGCCTATATACAATTGTTTATCATTTTAAAATAATATTACTTTTAAAATAAGTCTTTGCAGAAGTAACTGTGTTAAGGATATTGAGATTCAATCATCCTTTTTAGGATGGGTTACATAAATCCAATGGCAGGTGTCCTTATGAAAGAAAAGTAGAGAGATGTGAGACACAGAGACACAGAAGAGAAGACAATGTAAAAAGCGCGGCAGAAATCTTATGCTTGTATATTACTTCTCTTACTTCTGCTTGATGAAAATACTCATTAAGAAGAAATAGATTGAAGTGGAGAGAAACTATCAGAAAAAAGCTAATGCCCCTCATGTGGAAATCGTTATGTGAAGTGCTAAGAATTCAGAATACACATCCAATGATACTCTACTGTAGAGCTATTTGGTTCAACTCCTGTACTACTTATACAATTCTCCTTCTTCTCTTTGTATTTTGAGGCAGTAGCAGTAATTCGGAAACTACTTTTTAGAAATTAAAACCATGTTGAATTGCCAGAATCTAATTCAAATATTTTACTACCTATTACTATTGATTAATTAAGGCTGCATATATCTTCAGAAATATAGATTATTTTTAGTTCTGTATTTATATTAGCTATATTGAAATATTAATTTTATTATTTGCCAGTTTGGTTCCTATAAAGAATATAACTTAAAATACTCATAGATACGAATTTGAAGATTATTTTGAGATTACAAAAACAATCCATAGGTCTCAAGACAAATGGTGCAAGTCATGAACAGAGCTGCACAGAGCATGCATGGATAAGCATTTCTAAGCATGTAACGCTAATTATATATGTAAATGTATATATATATGAGTGGTACACTCTTATAAACACGAAAGACAGTGGACTTGGTGCAGGTACAAAAGGGAAACAGGTGCCTAATTTTTAATTCCATTTATTGTACCACATCTGCTGTTAATTATTTTACTTTCAGTAAATTACAAATGTCTAATGTTGGTAGTAAAAAAAGTATGTTTTATTACTCTTACTACTATATGTTTTAAATCTTATCTCTTAGATAAAACTAAAATTTTTCTAGAAATGGTAGATTAAATGTCTAATAATATCAATAGTAATAAAAGGACCATATTCCCTGAATCATTTTAAGAGCATTATGTACAATTAGTCATTGCTCTTTATAAAAATTCTATAAGCCTAGTATAATATCAAGCACAGTTGACAGATTAAGAATCATAAAGAGGAAGCTATGTAACTGATTTAATTAATGCAGTTAGTAAGTGGCAGTCAGTATTTGAACCCATGACTTCTGGTTTCAAGGTCTGGGCTCTTGAACTTGCATCCATAAAGATTTAGTCTAAAGATCCACCTTTCCCTCCACTGCTGGAATTGAAACCAGATCAATAATGAGATTATATTTCCAGCTCTAAGTCTTCCATGTCCAGAGCACCACAGAGCCACAATATCGCAAGCTGAGTGTAATATGTCTTCTGCTGAGCAGATGACTATGTTACTGCTGAGCAAAAGAAACAAAAGCACAAATGAACAGACTGATATTACTTGTAGAAAAGTGGAAATCAATAAAGTTAAAATGGACCATTGATTTTGTGGACTATTGTTTGCTAGAGGTATCTTCATTTGCTTTATTTATTTAGTTTATTGTTTCTTAATCAGGTCTAAAGTGTTTTGGATATATCAGAGATCTATAGCAGATTACTAACAATCTTAAAATGTTTTTACTTTCTATCAGATGCTCCTTGTTCATTTGCTAAACATGAGTCTTTCATATATCCCTACCCAACTAGAGTTGCGAGTTTTAGCTAAACCCAACGAAACAAAGAAAAATCATTCTGTTTTTTATATAAACACATGAATATTTATAGTCTAAAAATTAAAGTAATGGGCCTTGAGTTATTGTTTATTAAACTTTTATTACTAAGAATCTGAAACTTTATATTAACATTTTAAGCATTGCTTATTAAGTTCATTAACGTCGCATAGAATATGTATTTCTAAGTTCAATTAAATTCTCATTTTAAGTAAGCAAACTTTTTTTAGTTTATGTGTGTTACATGCAATATTTAGAACACATGTATACTAAAACATCGATGAGTTAATCTAAAACTTAACTTTAACTGATCATTCTATATGTTACCTGGCAACTGTACTACTCAGTCCAACATAAATTTGTGGGGCTATCAAGAAAGTCACCCTGAATCTAAATGTAAAGAATAATGCTTTTGGTTCATTTCAAATTTGTAATTTACTAGTCATGTGTGCCCTTGCATCATTTTACCCATTTGAGACTTTGTTCCATTGGTAAAAAATGGAATCATGAGATGCCCCTCTCCCCAACCTGGCAATTGAAGAAAATATACTACAGGAATAGTTTAAAGAAAATATAAAATTTTATAGGTAGGAACACAAGAGTACTTATATTTTCAATTTATTTTATACAAAATAACATTTACAGAAAGGGATACAATTTTCCATCACACATCTCATATTATTGTTGACAGTGGTCTTTAACCACATGGTACTTAATTTGCCCATGAACTCAAAAGTGTCTAATGAGTTTTGAATAATGAGAGTTAAAGCACTGACTCCTCTCACACAGTTGGGGTGACCATTAGTAAATGCCCTCTAAATAACTGTCATTATTGTATTTTTAAAAGAAGCTTGATATTCTTTTTCCCTCCAAATGCAGTTATGGCACAGAAGATGATATCTTAATATTTGCCTGAGAAAAGGTTTTTTCTGAAACTTAGAAAAAAACCCTACATAATTAGTGAAGAAATCTATACCAGCAAAGATATGCTAATTGTCATACTACTGTAAATTATAGTATGCTTTATAAAAGATAATTTTCCTGACTATGAAACACATTTTTACCATTAAAATGATTTGTGACTTTTACCCTGCTATTATAAATTTGTGAAAATGGTTCTGCCAGACGTCCACACAGTGGCAAATTGGAATCCCACGGGAAATGATCTTTAAATTAAGAAACTCTCAGTATGTTCCAAGTTTCATTTAAAGGCCTGGGAATTTCTTTGTAGTGTGTGATAAAAGAAATCACAAATCTTTTAAAACATCTGGATTGAGTTAAAACTATTAATGAGAGAAATGTATAATAAGTACATTCTATGATGTTTAATTACAGCCACCATGTTTTTATTAATTCTTTCAAAAACTATCTGTGGAGACATTCTTATGTGACAAGCATCATGCTAAATGCTGTAGGAAACAAAAAGAAAATTAGTCTCAAAATGTAAGGGCATTATAATCCAGTGGGAGATTTACTCCATGAATGTCTACAAATGTTAGATAGCTAACGTTGACTATTTTTCCATGCAAATGACATTTAAAATTATGAAAACTGGGTTTTTAGACAAGCAAAATTTTAATCAATCCTTGTAAAACTATTAAACCTATTTTGTCTGTTTCTCCTCTCATAAAAAATGATTAGTAACAAGTTTAAGAATAAATGGAATTATATATAATATTAAGAAAAAAATTTCAAATAATTTTCATCCACAGCCTTCTTAAGAAGATATGTTTATATACACTTATTCATAATATTCTGAGCCTACCTTTTATGATTTTTGTTCTTAAAACAAATTTCTAATTCACTTCTTTTCTATTCTAGACATCATGTATAACTGTGCTTGTGTTTGTGAATCTGTGTGTATTTTTAGCATATGAATGTCTAAGTCCATGCCAATGAAAAACATAGATCATCAACTTTTACTACCCATATCTCCCATTTAATTATTATTAAGCAAAAGCTGAACAGGCTGTAAAGTTGTACACATAATGGAGTGATATTACAATTTCTTAAGAAATTAATACTGCAGGTTCACTATATTGGAAACTGTTTAGCATGTTTTAACCAATAAATTCATGTGAAGGTCTGTTAATTTCTAAGCTTAGCAGGAACAGTTGGAGAAATGTGCTATACTTCAACTTTTTCAAAAATAAAAGAATTTTCTTTGGTTATATTGTAATTAGAAAAAAAAGATGGAAAAATAGAAGTACTTTTATTGTCAAAATTGGATAAGTAAGAGGATTTGTTTCTGGTTTTCTTGACTTATATTTTAAAAACAAAACAAAATCAATAATGACTATTCCAAATCAGTGACTATAATTTTAGAGAGTAAGGTAATTGGATGAAAGATAAAAATATATTTTTATATAAAGATAATTCCTAATAAACTATATAAGACTTGATATAACTACAGGAGTATTTACAGTCTAAAAATGAAATGGACTTTGAGTTACAGTTTCTTAAAACGTTATTACTAACAATCTGAAACTTTATATTAACATCTTAAGCATTGATTACTAAGGTTCATCATGTGGCAATTATCATGCAGCATTAGGATATGTAATGTCATATATATTCCAAATATTATATAAATTTCTACTGTTATTAAATGAAATGTGAGGGAACTAAATTGGCTTTAAAAAGGAATAAAAACAACTAAATTAGAACATGTATTCTGCTATTTAATCTTTGTTAAGGCTGTAACACATATAAAATATTAAGATTTTTTTGTTAGCCACACTCATTTTATCAGGCTTTTTTATATAATTGAAGCCATAATGTATAGAGATGATATAGTTAGATTATTTCTTCTCTGAAATGTTTGAAACCAGAGGTGTTTTAAATTTCAAGTTTTGGAATATTTGCATATACCATAATGTGATATTTTGAGAAAAAGACCCAAATCTACACACAAAATTTATTTATGTTTTATATGTACCTTATACACACAGCCTGAAGAAAATTTTATATGTTTTTTAAAAATTTTGTTCATGAAACAAAGTTTTCTTTGCATTTTGACTACTTCTTCTTCCAGCAGGACAGACGTGAAATTTTTTACTTGTGGCATCATGTTGGTGCTCATAAAGTTTCAGATTTTGGAACAGTTTGGATTTTGGATTGTCAGATTAGAGATGCTTAACCCAGAGATAGATGAGATAGATCAATGGATAGATAAGTAGATAGATGATAGATATAGATAGATAGATGATAGATAGATAGATAGATAGATAGATAGATAGATAGATAGATAGATAGACAGATAGATAGATAGATACACAGACAGATAGGTAGACAAATATAGAAATGTTTCCATGCTTTTAGGGAACTGCAAATGCATCAATTTCATATTTCATGGGCCAAGATGCTGAGTATAATTTAATCGCTAGTTCACTAGTGAAGCTCTATGGCAAAAATTACCAATGCTCATGCATGTCTAGTTTTTTTCCCCTTCCCAGGAAAATAAATTACCACTTTTTTTTTTTATAGAGATCAGGTTTTGCAATGTTGGCCAAGCTGGTTCAAACTCCCGAGCTCCAGTGATCCTGCCTCAGCCTCCCAAAGTGCTAGAATTACAGATGTAAACCACCATACCTGGTTTACAAATTTTTATACTTACCAGTCAACATACATTTAAGGAATGGTAGCAGAGACATGTGACTGGTTCTGACCAATGAATATGATACGTTTCAATGACTGGCAAAGGGAATCAAAATCCTGTGCATGACAGCGCATCCTTTCTCTTTATCTACTGTGATAAGATAAGGGCCATTGAGTCATGAAAAACAAGCAGCCCTGAAGAGCTACCCAATACATATCTGAAAGTATAAAATTGTGTGAAATATAAAATTGTGTGGTACAAAGTAACTAATGTTTATAAGTTGGGCAATTCCTTCAACATAACCTATTATTTTAACTAATGCAATCACTTTTTTCCATAAAATTCAATACATTTTAAAGGCAGCAGAGACTACATAGTGAAATAACACCTCTCCTCCCAGAATCATATTTTTTCTAATCCCTCTCTCCAAATATTTATGCTATTGTTGTCATATGTTTTATTTTAGAAGTGTTATAAGCATGTGATATTTCTACTAATTTTACTTTAGATGACCAAATATCATTAAAAGTGATTAAAAATAAGAAAATAATGTTTATTTATTTTACAATTTCTAGAGCCTCCATTTCTTTGTGTAGATTCATATCTAGAACCAAAGTCCTCTCAGAAGAACTTTGTTTAACAGTTCCTGTGGGGCAAGAATGCTGGTTATTAATTCTCTCAGATTATGACCATCTGAAACTGTTGTTACTAGGCTTTGATTTAAAAAATATATCTTTTTTCTGAGTCCAGAATTCTGTGTTAACAAAGATTTTTGTTTTTTCCTCTGCTTTCCGCACTTCAAAGATCTCACACATCTTTTGGCTTGTGTGGTGTCTAAACAGAGTCTGGTATAATTCTTATCTTTGACACTTTGTATGTAAACTGTCTTTTCTTTTCACTTTTCTCTTGACTTTAAAGACATGTTTCTTTATTTTTGATTTTTAGCAGTTTGGCTATAATATGCCTAGGTATGGTTTTTTGGAGGTATTCATTCTGCTTGTGTTATTCTTAGCTGCTTGAATCTGGGTTTAGATGTCTTTTATTATTTTTTTAAAAATTCAAACATTCTCTGTTCCAATATCACTTTTGCTATTTTCTCATTTTTCCCCTTCTTCTAATCCAATGACACATCTTTTAGACTGTTTGAATTTTTTTTCCAGTTTTGGATGCTCTTATCTGTTTTTTGCAGTGGCAGTGTTTGCTTGCTTTTTGTCAATCATTTTTCTTTGTGTATTTTAGTTTTTAGCAATTTCTATTGGCCTATATTTACATCTACCAATTCTTCCCTCAGCTGTGCTAAGTTCACTGGTGAGCCTATTGAAAGAATTTTATCTCTCGCATTTTTTTAATTATGGAATTTTTATTTAGCTGTCTTATAGGTTTATTCTTTCTAAAAACATTATCTAAATGTTCATGCCTATTGCCTACCTTTTCCATTAAATTGTGAAACATATAGTCATAGTTATTTTAAATTTTCTGTTCAACGGTTTCAACATCTAGATATCTCTCTGAGACTAGTACAATTGACTTTTTGTGTTCTGTTTGCTTGTTTGTTTGCTTGCTTGCTTGCATTTGTATGAGCTTATGTTTTTTAATTGATGTCAACATTGTAGGAGAAACATGAGACACTGAAGTCAAGATCACTTATTTCTGAAATAAGTGGACTTCTTCTTCAATGTTTCTATCACTGTGCCAAACCAATAAGTAGTTGAGCTGAGTTTGAGAATTTTTCCTGATATTGTGACCTTCAGGACGTCATAGTCTTCAAATTCTTCTAGCAGTTGGACGTGATTGCCTTGCGTTGAGGATGGCGTTTTGGATGTCTAAGGACTTTTTTTTTTTGAGTTTTTGTATTTTACCCTGAGTTTTTAGTCATTCTTGTTTGCCTGAATCATGGTGGGGAGTTTCTCTCCTCAAACTTCTCCTCCTCTCAGAAGTAGATTTCTGTTGCTTTTTATTCAGTGTGAGGCCTACGGTGGAAATAGGAAAATTTTCTCTTGTTTTCATCCGCACGTGCTAAAGCTTTTCCTTACCTTCGTATTTAAAATACTATACCTCCTCTAATTTCAGCCATTTCAATATCCCTTTAAGCTTTATTTTCTTCTTTTGTATTTATTAGTATGGAACATAATATACAGTATGTTATTTAGGTTTTTGTCTCCCTTTAACACATTTTTGGTTATTTATGTTGTTGTTGCCAGATATATAGAACTTAAAATAGTCCCTGATGCATCATCGGTACTCTGAAACCCTTGCTGAATGAATTAATGGAGGTTGAAGTCATTCAAAAACACCATGAGATTTTATCAATAAAAACTTTATTTTTTTAACTTTTATTTTATGCTCAGGGGTACATGTGCAGGTTTGCTACATAGGTAAACTTGTGTCATGAAGCCTTGTGGTACAGATTATTTTATCACCCGAGTATTAAGCCTAGTAACCTTTAGTTATTTTTTCTAATCTCTCTCTTCCAATCCTCCACCCTCCAAAAGACCCCACTGAGTGTTGTTTCCCTCAATGTGCCCATGTTTTTGCATAACTTACCTCCCACTTATAAATGAGAACATGTGAAATTTGGTTGCAATTCATGATAATAAAAATAGAGACTTAAAAGAATGTAAGCAATTAAAACTTAGCTACCCTAACTTAGCTTTCCTTGATTTTTGTGAGCTCTGCATGCTTACTTTGATAGAAGAAAGTCTATTAATTGTGATTTAACTTGCAAACAGATGCAACAAAATGCTATTTCCTTAAAACCTACCACATAAGCTCCTTGGGAAGACTATATTTTGTGGAATATTATTTTGATAATTAATTGTTTTACAAGGTGAATTTCACTGTCCCCTTTTTCCTTTTCAGGATGGAGTAACATAATGTACCAAATCTACAGAAGAATATCAAAGACATTAAGGAAGTAATTATATTAGGAAGAAGAGAAAGAGAGCCAACAAAGGGTAGAAGTTGAAGTGCATTAAATGTGACCAGTTATTAGGGTCTCAAACCATCTCGGAACATGCTGTTGGATGCACGTATACTCTGAGTGAAATGCTTAATGGTTGTAGTGATGTGAAGAAGAAAGGTGGTGGAATGACATGGAAGGTGAGGAAGAGTTTCTATTTGAAGAGAGAGGGACAACCATCATTGAGAAACACTAGAATTAGGGTAAATAAAAGGCTCAGAGACTGTAGACCCCTGAGAATTGGACAATATCTTTGAAGGTTGACAAAATTCTATTGAATGTGGGTTTATATGCAATTTCACCAAAAACTCAGGTGGCAGAGAGCTCTTCAATTGATATTTAGCTTATGGTCTTGTAGTATGTGGAGGCCAAAAGAGCTGAGAAGTTACAACTAAACCTCATCTGAAGTCTCATTAGCAATTCTAGAAAATATAATATGATATATAGAGGGCAACCTAATCTTTCACAGTTTGATAGGGCTTTGAAAGATACAAATCTTTAGAACCTACTTTTTTATTTGTTAATAAAATTAAGTCTAGAGTCAGCCTTGCGGTTGTTGTTGAGAAAAACATTATGTAATATGTGATATAGAAATTAACCATGACCCTGCCTAGAATATAATGATGTAACATTAATTTTTTATTCTATTTTAGAGATAAAAATTAAGCAATGGTCAGAATATTCTTGTGAATTCCTTCCTAAAGGTATGATGGTTTTGATTATGATGGTCTTCTGACAGAATGCTCTAAACTCAAGTCAATTTTTAAAACGCTGCTTCTGGTAAAACATATATACATTCGTGTACCTTAGTGATAATCACACTGGGACAATTCAGATTGAAAATGTGTACCACCTGCTTCTATTTGAGTTATAAATTAAGGTTCAAATACCATAAATAAGAATGCTGAATCACATTGGCAGGTAATATTGCCAAATGGATACACTCCCTTTTTTCTTATATTTCCATTATGTTGCATATAGACACAGCTTCATAGTCAGAGACTTATCCTTTTCTACTATTTTTATACTAACTTTATAGCTATAATTACTCTTGGCCATGGGTTTCAGAATGGCATTAACTTCTTGCAAGCTGTTATTAAGTAATATCAGGAAGCCAAATCATTCTCAGTTCAATTTCCTGTAGAGGTAATCCTCTCTCATTTATCTGACTAGTAAATTGGAAAGAAAAAAAAAAGCCTACAACCTAACAGCATGAGATTAAGTGTAATGAAAATATGCCAGATATTTGTATAAAATGACAAATGTTGGTTTTTGGATATTTAGTTCCCATTAAATTTAATATATATTACTTGAGACAAATGGCAATATTTGGCATATTTATCAATGTAAATTGAGGAGTTTGGTCTGTCTTTACTCAAAATATTTTACATGCTTTGGGCAGGAGAAGGAGAATCTCTGTTTACTCAATAAATTTTCCATTTCTAAAAGTTGAATTTCATTTTTTAAATAACTGACTGTATAGGCTATTTATAAAACATTTTTTTCTTAAGTCTGAGGTTTAGGAGAAAACATTAGTCTTATTATTTAATGTCCAACATTTAATTTTCACTAAGCAAGAAGAGTAAATAAAATTTTAAAATATGTTAATAACTAACTATGTTCTGTCATGCAAAGTTTGAAATGTATTATTTCACCATGTACCCAATAACAATTACACCTAAAAATAAAACAAACTCATGTCATGGGGGTTTGTTGTACAGATTATTCTGTCACTCAGGTATTAAGTCTAAAATCCAATAATTACTTTTTCTGTTCCTCTCCCACCTCCCACCCTCAGATAGGCCCTAGTGTCTGTTTCTTCCATCTTGTTGTCCATGTGTTCTCATCATTTAGCTCCCACTTATAAGTAAGAACATGTGGTATTTGGTTTTCTGTTCCTATATTAGTTTGATAAGGATAATGGCCTCCAACTCCATCAAATTTTCTGCAAAACATATGATCTCATTCTTCGTTATTGGTGCATAGTGTTCCATGGTATATATGTGACACATTTTCTTTTTTTTAACTTTTATTTTAAGTTCAGGGATACAAGTGTGGGTTTATTACATAGGTAAACTTGTGTCATGGAGGTTTGTTATACAGATTATTTCATTGCCCAGATATTAAGCCTAGTGCCCATTAGTTATTTTTTCTAATTCTTTCCCTCCTCTCACCCTCTACCCTCTGTAGACCCCAGTGTGTGTTTTCCCCTCTATGTGTCTTTATCCAGTCTACTAGTGATAGGCATTTAGCTTGATTCCATGTCTTGGCTATTGTGAATAGTTCAATGAATGCATGCATGCATGTGTCTTTATGATAGAACAATTTATATTTCTTTGGGTATACACTTATTAATGATATTGCTGTTTCAAATGGTAGTTCTGTTTTCAGCTCTTTGAGGAATTTTCATACTACTTTCCACATTGTTTGAACTAATTTACACTCCCAACAGTGCATAAACATTCCTTTTTCCTCTGAAACCTTGACAACATCTGTTTTTAATATATATATTTTCTTTTTTTATTATTATTATGCGTTAAGTTTCAGGGTACATGAGCACAATGTGCAGGTTAGTTACATATATATACATGTGCCATGTTGGTGTGCTGCACCCATTAACTCGTCATTTAACATTAGGTATATCTCCTAATGCTATCCCTCCCTGCTCCCCCCACCCCACGACAGGCACCGGTGTGTGATGTTCCCCTTCCTGTGTCCATGTGTTCTCATTGTTCAATTCCCACCTATGAGTGAGAACATGTGGTGTTTGGTTTTTTGTCCTTTTTTGACTGTTTAATAATAGCCGTTCTGACTGGCATGAGACAATATCTCATTGTAGTTCTGATAGTCACGTCTTTAATAGTCAGTGATGTTAAGCTTTTTTACCTATGCCTGTTGGTACATGTATGTCTTATTTTGGAAAGTGTCTGCTTATTTCCTTTGCTTACTTCTTAATGGGATTTGCTTTTTATTTCTTGTAAATTTGCTTGTTTCTTAAAGATGCTGGATATTAGACCTTTGTAAGATGCATAGTTTGCAAATATGTTCTATTCTGTAGGTTGTCTGTTTACTCTTTTGGTAGCTGTGTTTTTTGTGCAAAAGCTCTTTAGTTTAATTGGACCCCATTTATCAATGTTCGTTTTTATTACAATTGCTTTTGGCATCTTTGTCATGAAATATTTGCCAGTTCCTATGTCAAGAATGATATTGCAGAAGTTGTCTTCCAGAGTTTTATAGCTTTGGATTCTACATTCACATCCTTTATTTATTTTGAGTTGATTTTTTTTATATGGTGTAAGGAAGGGGTCCAGCGTCAACCTTCTGCATATGGCTAACCAGTTGTCCCAGCATCATTTATTGAATAGAGAGTCCTTTCTACATTGGTTTGTCACCATTTTTGAAGATCAGTTAGTTGTAGGTGTGTGGCCTTATTTCTGGGCTCTCTATTCTTTTCATTGGTTTCTGTGTCAGATTTTGTACCAGTACCATGCTGTTTTAGTTACTCTACCTCTGTAGTATAGTTTGAAATCAGGTAGTGTGATGTCTCCAGCTTTGTTCTTTTTGCTTAGGATTACCTTTGTTATATGGGCTCATTTTTAGGTTGTATATGAATTTAAAATAGTTTTAATTATTTTCTTTAAGAATGTTGAATGCAGGTTCTCAATCTCTTCTGGTTTGTAAGGTTTCAGCTGAGAGGTCTACTGTTGGTCTGCTGGGCTTCTTTTTGTAGGTGACCTGCCCTTTCTCTCTAGATGTCTTTAACATTGTTTTTTTTTTTTAATAAAAGAAGAAGGAAGAGAAAGAAGAAAGACAGAAAGAAAGAGGGAGAGGGGAGAGAGAGAGAGAAAGAAAAGAAAAAGAAAGAAAGAGAGAGAGAGAAAGGAAGGAAGGAAGAAAGAAAGAAAGAGAGAGAAAGAAAGAAAGAAAGAAAGAAAGAAAGAAAGAAAGAAAGAAAGAAAGAAAGAAAAGAAAGACTTCAGCCAAGTTAAATTTAAGTAATTTAAGTGTTTAATTGAACAATGAATTGGTTGCAAATCGGGCAGCCCCCAGTGTCACAGCAGACTCAGGGAGACTAGTGCAGCCACATGCTGGAAGAATATTTATAGACAAAACAAAAAAAAGGGAAGTTACATACAGAAATGGAAACTGAGGCACAGAATGGGGGGATTGGTTACAGCTCAGTGTTTGCCTTATTTGAGCACAGTTTGAACACTTGACAGCGTATGAGTTGTTGACGTATGGCTACTGGGATTGGCCAAGACCCAGCCACTGTTACAGGTGCACACTCCCAAGTTAGGTTCTCAATTTTGTCTGCCTATTAAATTAGGTTGTAGTTTGTCCACAGAGACTCAAATATAGAGGTACAGAGTCCTTCTCAGGCCATATTGAGTTCACTTTAACAACATTTTTCTTTCATTTTGACCTTGGAGAATCTGATGATAGTGTGTGTTGGGAATGATCTTCTTATAAAGTATTTTGAGGGAGTTCTTTGCGTTTTCTGAATTTGGATGCAGATCTCTCTAACTAATTTGGGAAAGTTCTCATGGATGATATACTAAAATACATTTTCCAAGCTGCTTCCATTCTCCCTATCTCTTTCAGGAAAGTCAATGAGTCATAGATTCGATGTCTTTACAGAATCCCGTATTTCACAGAAGTTTTGTCTGTTCCTTTTAATTCTTTTCTCTTCATTCTTGTCTGACTATCACATTTCAGAAAGCTAGTCTTCAAGCTCTGAGATTCTTTCCTCAGCTTAGGCAATTCTGCTGTTAATACTTGGATTGCATTGTGACATGTTTGTAGTGGTTCTGAGCTCTGTCAAGTTGGTTACATTCTTTTCTATACTGACTATATTGTCTGTCAGCTCCTTTATCTTTTTATTGTGACTCTTAGCTTCCTTAGATTGGGTTTGAACATTCTCCTGGAACTCAGTGATCTTCATTTCTATCCATATTGTAAATTCTATCTCTGTCATTTCAGTCATCTCAGCACAGTTTAGAACCTTTGCTGGAGGACTAGTGTTTTTTGTAGGAAAGAAGACACTGGCTTTTTTGTTGTCAGAGTTTTGGGGCTGGTTCTTTCTCATCTTTGTGGGCTAATGTTTCTCAATCTTCGAAGTTGGAATTCTTTGAGTATTTTTTGTTTGTTTTTTAACCTATTTGATGACTTTGGGGGTTTGACTGTGGCATAAGGTGAGTTCAGATGACTGGCTTTATTTCTGGAAGAATTTAGGAGGCCAAAGCTCAGCTTAGGAACCCTGACCTCTGTACTCTATCTCTGGGGAACTGGTATAGGGCCTCTGCTTTGACCTCTGGCTCCTCAATTTAGGAACTTCCTGTGCTAGAACAGCCAAGGCCCTCTTGGACTGCTGGGCACAACATTCCAAAAGTAGTGCCAGGTAAAGCACTTCGTAGGGCAGTGGCATCAGAATCTATCCACATTTGCATGTGCCAGTTGCAGCTGCAGCTGCAGCGTGATAGGATACACACTCCCTGGCTGTGGCAGGGCGCTAGCAGATGCTGGCATGCTGGCTTCCATGTGGGCATTTGTAGCAAGAGTATGGCTCAGCAAGGACAGAGGGGCTCCCCCGCGGGTGGCGGTGTTTGCCTCTCTGTGCATGTTCTTTTTTTTTTTTTTTTTTTTTTTTTTGAGACGGAGTCTCGCTCTGTCGCCCAGGCTGGAGTGCAGTGGCGCTATCTCGGCTCACTGCAAGCTCCGCCTCCTGGGTTCACACCATTCTCCTGCCTCAGCCTCCCAAGTAGCTGGGACTACAGGTGCCCACTGCCACGCCCGGCTAATGTTCTTGTAGCTTGCAATGGCCACTCAGGGTGAGGGTTGTCTGCTTTTATCCATGCCTTGTATCATGCTAGTGGCAGTTTCAGCACACGGGTGGGGTGCTGGTGGTTATGGGTCTGACGGGGTCTGACAACAATGGCAGTGCAGCAAGGGGAGGGGTATGGGGTGCACTCACTCAAGCAGCAGTGACATGGCAAGGTGCACATTCACATCCATGTTGGTGGAGAAGGAAATGTCAGGCCTTCCTATGCACACACACACCAGCAAAGTGATGTGGGGGGTGGCTGTGGGTGAGTGCATGTAGCATAGAGAGGCTGCAGTGGGAGAAAGATGCTGGTGGGTCCGTTGCGGCTGTTCTGCCGGAGCACTCTGCCAGTCAGGCATGATCTGCTAGTCCAGGAGCCATGATGTAGGCACAGGAAGTACTTGGCGGCGGGGGGGTGCTGCACTGCAAGAAGCTGAGGGCTTGCTGGGACCCCGGGAGAGGCCAGCAGACTGAGAGATGCTCAAGTTTTACTGGCCCGGTCTGATGGGCAAGATCATCCTGCTGAGTTCAGGTCTGATACTTTTCCTAGGGCTAAAGTCTCCTATGGAAGCAAGTCTAGCCTAAGGGGATGGTGACCCCGGCTGCGCTCCACTACAGGCACCCCAACACCAAACACTCTGGCTCTGCTGCAGCTGGAGTTTTGCCTCTATCACTTCTCTGAACAGCTCTCCCTGAGAATTCAAGTGTATATGGTGGTCAAGGGGTTTCCACCTGTTGGGATTCCAGAGGCCCACGGTGGCTTGCCTGCTCAACTCACCCCTGCCCCAGGAGTTGCTGCGGGCCAGGAATGAGTCATGGTGTGTGATAGCCTGATGCATGGTTCCCAGCTTCCTCCCACTTCAGCCCAGCATCTTTGTCATCCCTCTGTTCGCTCTCAATGCCTTCCCTCTGAAGATCTGCTAGGTGTGCACCAGTCTTCCCAACGCCCAGTTTCTCGGTGGGAGATGTTCCTTCTGGCTGCTTCCAGTCAGCCGTTTTGCTCCCTCTAAAAATTACACTTTCATAAGCTGGAATGTATGCTTATGTTCATGTACCAGTTATCAGGACATGTAAGTAAAATATATTTTAATTGATATACATTCAAAACAAATTATAATTTCTATATAAAGCATGATATAGGCAGCCCTTTTAAGTAAATTTCTTAAATTGCTAAAAAATTATACTAACCAGATATTTGTGTAATATATAATTCAGAACATAATAAAGTCACGTTTAAAAGCTATATATAAAATAAAATTGTATTTTATTTTGTTTTTTAACTGAGGCTTGAGAAATTCCATTTAATCATTTATTTTTTAATTATTTTTCAATTGAGAAGTAAAAACTAAATATTTATGGTTAAAACATGATGTTTTAATATATGTTTACATTGTGAAATGGATAAATCAAGCTAATTAACACATACATTGCTCACATAAAAATTTAAATTAGGGAATTTTTAATGATAAAAAATATTATTGAATATATTATGTATTAATATATTTCTCCAGTGTATTTAAAATGGGATGTGAATATATTTAAACATCCAAAGGAATGCAATTGTGATATTGAATACAATCACTGCTTGTTAGTGAACTCAGAGATTCAAAATATTATCTGAGCTGGCCTTTTCTAGAGTACCTTGTTTTTATCATTCTAGTTGTTTTTTCTTCATTGATTCTTTTTTTAATGCCACTGTGCTATGTATCCTCAAACTGTCTACAGTAGAAACATCAAATCCTTTGATTTAAACTGAATTTCTTTCTTTGATTTGTACTACTCAAAGAAATCTTTATTAATACACATATTTATTTATATATCTGTTACTTTATTTCAAAGATTTCATTATTTATTTTAGAAGTTTTAGACATTGACTTTCCTAAAAATTTCTGTTCAGATCTGTCTAGTTTGTTACTCTGAAACTTCTGGTGTAGAACCTGTTCTTCATATATGACTTATTTCACGGTTACATAAAAAGTATGAAAACAGTTATATATGCTTTTGGAATTAAGAAAATGAGATTGAGATGGTCTCAAAGAAAGTATCCTCGGCATCATTGGTTATTAATGGTATCACCGACAATTGTTACGAACATCCTATGCCTTGAGCAGCTAGGGAGTTTTTAGTTTAAGCCAATGAAAACCACGTGCCTTTGGACAACATCTTAATGTAGGAAAGTGAACTTCTTATCACAGTTTGACATTCATGAGAAATATCTGGTAACCGTAAATTATAATGACTGACCATATGTCCAGTTATTTCTTCAAAATTTGTTTTATAGTTTCTGAAGCATGAATAAACAATAAATCTGGAGTTCAGTAAATTGTGAGCATAATAAAATATATAGCAATTTAAATCCAACAAAATTTTATATTCAGAGAAAAGTGGGAGAATCCAGTTTAAGGTTTCTGTTTAAAATGAGCAGAGTTAAATGTTTTTTTAAAGTCCTTATAGTCCACTGTTTATAGATACTTCTTTAGCCAAGAGTCCACTCTATAGCAGAGATTTCTGGTTGTGAAAGTTCTAAAAACAAGAATAAAAATGAAAAAAGCGAAGGACAAAATGTATATTTTAGACTCCAAATCTCTTCTGACATAATTCTGCCAGCATGCTGCAAGACTAAAAATGTCGAGAGAAAAAGACATGGTGTTATCTCCTTTTTCAGAAAAGTTGCCATTTCTTTGTATTTCCTACAAATACATTTTTGATTATATAATAACAGCCAGTGCAAAAATAAGATGTTCCTTACAGCTAACTTTTCTAGAAAGTTTCTATTCATTAAACAAAAATATTTTAAAATCAAGCTAGGTAAAAAGCATACAGGTGTGTAGTGTGTTTGCTAGTAGCAGATGCAGCCCTTAAAAATGGCAGATCCACAATAAACTGCAGTTGGAAAGGCAGAGCTGGTAACATATAACACATTTACCTGGGACTTATTTTCCCATATAAAGTAAGTAGTACATATAAATTATTTTCACATATAAAGTAGCAGCAGTGTCAGCAGTCCCTCAAACATAAAGGATCCTCATAGAGATTGTGATGAACAGCATCAGGCAGTGTGGTCTCTTTTCATATTGGAAACCAGTATATTTTAGCTCTGCCATATTTGTAGGACTTAGTTCCATATTCAGAATCCTTTTAAAGGTGTGAAGCATTCTCTTGATTTTTCTATTACAGTTCTCCCATCAAACAACCCCACATAGCTAAAGCCCAAAGGAATCTGAGTCTTTATGTCAAGATTAACTTGTGCTCATCCAGAAAGTAGAACTACAGGACAAGCTTTGAAATAGTCTTTCAGGAGTTATTACATGTTGATACTGGTTTCCTGGAGGCACAAGCTCAGGAGGAAAAGCAGTTGGTGTTTGATGGTTTTATAAGTGACACTGAGCTCTAATTTGAATGAGCCAGAGGTAGCATATCAACTTGCTCTAGGCACATCAGATATGCAGACATGAACCCACCACGACTGTCAGCAGAACAGTGAAGAGGGCCTTCTGACTCACCAACAGTGCTTTGCTAGCATGCATTGTATTGCAGACAATCATCCAAATTTTGGTAAGAATGATGGAATCACTAGGAACTCCCTACTCCTACTGCCATTTAACAAGTATTGCAGAACGATTTTCCAGTTAGTTCCTACCACAAAAGCCCTCTCACTAGTAGAAATGCATTCCAGAAAGAGAGCTTACAAGGGTGAAAGGTGCAACACCATTAAAATATGCTGCAAAATACATGTTTGTAGTCTCCAAGGTTGTCAGATGAAAGACTTTGAGTTAAATTTCCATTAAGGCAGAGCTTAGTAACACCATTATCTGAGAGAGCCATTTAGATGATGTGATCTGATATAGTAGAGCCGAATGCAATTCCAGCAGAAGAAATGTGCTTTCTGCAGTGTACAACAGCCACAAGCTGGGCTGGGTTCCTCCAGCAGAGGCAACTGGCTTGGCTGAAGAATGGACTTAACGTGCAAATTGGGTGTGCTGATCAGAGATAGAACTGTTTAGCCGGCTCATTCCTCAGCACAGTAATATAGTCTTAGAAAAAGCATCACTTCAATTTGGAATGAAACTAAAAGTTTTTGTGTTTGCAGTGTTTTCACACTGCGATGCTGAGTCTCTCCCTGTCTCAGTCAATTCTACTTCTTATGCTCCTCATTGCAAACAAGGAAAACAACAAAAACAATCCCACATATGATTTACAGTGGTTATGAATCTTTTTAGCACACGTGATATGCTCAATTTTATTCTAGCAACTTGTAAATAAATAAATGAATATACAAGTGGGTAAATGAATGAATGAGTGAATGAAAATATCCCAAATACTTTGATGTTGCTATTCACCTGCCCTAAATCTCAAGGTCTGACCTGAAAGGTTTGTGCATTTTCCCAAAGCATCTAATGCTTCCCTTGCAACAGAATCCAAAGAAGGGCATTTGCCTGTAGCAAATACTAAATCAATATGCTCTGACTCATTTTTGTAACCCTTATTGTCCTCCTTTATGCATCTTATTTTCAGTTGTATCCTTAAGGTAGTTTTTCTTCTATGCTCCAATAAATACATCCTATATAACCCATCACCTCTTTCTTAACACTTTCCTCAATGTACTGTAACCATGGGTTTCTTTGTTCCTTTTTCTGCTAGAATTAAAAAATTCAGAGGTCAGGGATTATTTATTTTTGTACTTTTTGACTGTCACGTAAAAGCTGCCCAGTAAATATTTCTTGAATGAAAATTGAAAGACAAATCTAAGCACAGATAGATAATAGCTTGACTGGGAAGTGGAAATTTCAGAGTGCATTTGTTCTGTTCATTGACAAGAAGAGCAATGGGCAGCACCACTTAATTAATCAGTATAGATTTATTACTGTGCATGCTCTACAGAGACTAGCAACAGGCTGAGCCCCAGGTGCAGGGCAATGAGTTGGCAGATTTTCTCCTGCTCCCATGTTAGCCCATCATCCTTCTTATCCCAAAAGGGAGGCTAATAAATTATGATAGTATGACAGCTACTTCTGCCCACTGTTAAGCATGTCATAAGTTGTTACATCATAGCTATATTGAATAAAAACCTCTGTAGTTTTAAAATGTTATAAAATCTGAATAAACACACACTTTTTAGGAGTTATTTTTGTATAAGCAGAGCTGTTTTAATTGTGAAAGGGAATGTGATATGAGTGACTCAAAAATAAAATCTTATATCAGAATAAATCCCTCAGTGACCGTATCTAAAACTGTGACCTAAATATTCAACTTAAATTAGAAAAATAAGGTTTAAATGCAAGTGATATAAGAAAGAGCTAATGATGTGAGACATTACCAGTCCCACCTATCTAAGCTTAAATTATGAACAAAGACATGCAAGGTTGAAAGGGATATTAGAGATGACAACACTGCAATACGAGCAAGTAGAATCGTATTTTTCATTGCCACACGATATTGAGGAACAGATAAGACTACAACACAAATATGTTAATATCTAATAAAAAAATTTATCCAAGCTAAGCACAAACACAGAATATATATGGGATGTAGAATCAGAATGTCCTAGCTCTTATGCTAGGTGGCTCATTTACTGCCTGTGTGATATAAAATTTCTGAGCCATAGTTTTCTCACCTATACTATAAAGATATATTCAACTTCAAAATATTTATAAATATTAAATGAAATAATTTATATGAATTTTATATAAAAAAGCATGCATATACATATGTATATGTATGTATTTATATATGTATATGTGTCTGCATAATTCAGAAATTTTAAAAATAAATTATTATTTATTATAATTTCTGAATTATGTATGCATATGCACATATACATACAAACATATATGTGTGTACATACAAATTCTATGGAAATATACATATGCATATACATACACATACACATATATATGGTATTATAATTTCTGAAGCCAAATTATATGAAACCAATTTCTCCCTTCTTAAAAAATTGCCTTCAGTGTTGTCTTTTGTATAAAAAATATAACAGTCTATTTATTTAACAAATTCCTTCATAAACATGAATTTCAGTGATTTGGTAAGTTACTTATTATTAATAAGCCCTATATCCTTTCTCTGTAAAAATTTAATTATAATATTTTCTCCTTCAGTATTCGATATTGTTTGGTTGTGTCCCCACCCATATCTCATCTCGAATTGTAGTTCCCATAATCCCCACATGTCATGGGAGGGACCTGGCAAAACGTAATTTAATCATGAGTGAGGTTATCCTTATACTGTTCTCATGATAGTGAGTGAGTTCTCATGAGATATGATGGTTTTATAAGGAACTTTTGCCCGTTTTGCTCAGCATTTCTCTCTCCTGCCACCATGTAAAGAAGTATGTGTTTGTTTCCCCTTCCACCAGGATTGTAAGTTTCCTGAGGCCTCCCCAGCCATGCTGAACTGTGTGTCAGCTAAATCTCTTTCCTTTATAAATTACCGAGTCTGGGGTATGTCTTTATTAGCAGAATGAGAACAGATTAATACAGTATTTTAATAAGAATTAAATAATGTTGTGTACAAAAAATATACCTAGGATTTGTCTAGTGAATAGTAAAGGCTAACCAAATATTAGGCTTCTTCCTATTCCCTTCCTTTTGTTTTTGAATTTGTGGCTGTTGATTTTCATTGTGGTGATAGCCTCAAGCTTTTCCAACTTTCAGCGTGATTATTTTGTATAGCTCAGAGAGGAAGCGTTTATCCCATTTTATGGGTATTTGGTGTCTAAGGTCAGACTTTACATGGAGAAAGTAGTAATCAATCTGAAGAATCTTAAGCAGTAAAGAAATGTCAGTATAATGGGTTACTGAAGCCCTCTGTGGACAATGATCTGGATGGCATTTCGCTATCTCCTGCCTCTATCATTTTCCTCTAGAAAGAAGTCCATCTAACTGCAATTAGAATAAAGATAGGGATAAGGATGATGAATAATCTTAACTGCTTCCTGCTGACAGAGTGTGCTGTTTTGGAAAAATAGCAGTCAGATCTCCCTCAGAGGCTCATCTAAGGGTCCCCATAAAAAGGGGGTCATTGTTTTGAGGCTTCAGTTGCATGAACGCTTGGTATTCAATGGCCTGAAGGTGAGAAGGGATAAACTGGGTTGTTGAAACACATGTGTCAAAAGGAAACAAGGAGGTAAGGACAGCTAAAAACTCCAGAGGCTGCTGACATACCCGGGTAACTGGTAGCTATAGTTATGCTTGCTAAGATTAGGTTATATGGTGCTTAGCTTTGGTTAGCTCTCTTGGTCTTACTTTCTGCCCCCCTCCACAACTCCCCCCAAAAAACTCTCTGGTTATTGGCACCCTATTTAATCCCATCACCTGACACTATTTACAGGACGATTGCTGAGAACTAGAATACTGATCCAGATTTGTACATTGCCCATCCCTTCTCTTTCTTCTGAGCTGCAGCCAGAGATCACTGGTTGGTTCACAGGAATAAGCAGGGTTAGTTTAAAATGTAGGATAAAAACGAAAAAACAACAAATGAGTCTAGAATTTAATGACAAATGTATGATAAGGTTGGAACATATTTGTCTCTTGAGTGCTCATTTTTGTTCAAAACACATCCTGATAGTACTGGGTTGCTTGCAAAATAAACTTTAGTCTTACACTTGGCCTGGTTATTTGCATAAAATGCAGCAAGACTAATTATTTTTAAGTAGGCTTTTTAAATTGGCTTTGATGGAAGTTTGTTTCTCAAGCAATCTCAGACAGAACTTCTTAAAGCCAAGCCCAGCCATGGGTTTGTACCTGCAAATACCTATAAGTTGTGTGAATTCCACTCTTCTCAAGCTCCCAAGAATATGGGGTTCCTGGGCCTGTTAAAAAGTGACATTCTTAACTCACTGCCAGTTAGGAAACCTGTACGGGTACTGTGTAGACAAAGTATGAAGCCAGTTTTCCCAAGGGGCTTTTATCAGCTCCGTAAGTCGAGCTTGACACCTTAAAGTGAAGCAAACACTTCCAGTCAAAGTCTTGACAGATAGTTTCTCTAATTGGGTACTGTTGCAAAAGAAAATGGATTCTTATTGCACTGATGCAAATAACTATATTGCCATAAGTTAAGAATACTCACAGATAGTTTACAAATTCTAGAGAAACCAGACAAAAAGAAACAAACATGCTGAAAATTTTGTTCACAGGAGTCCACCTTACTCACTTATTAAAGACTGTAAATAGCTCAAAATAAAAGTTTCTTTGACTCTGAAAGACAAAACCAACATCAGAAATGTTTTAAGAAAAAGTTAAAAAAGATTACTTCAGTTTTCTATTTGTTGATTGTTCTTGATAATTGTGAATATATCAGCCCCTCATGAGTCTTGTAAGTTTTTTCTTTATTCCAATGTCACAATCTCCAAAGTTGTCAGAAACCTGCATTTGAGAGCCACTGTCAAAGTACTATGGTTGATTATAAACCATCTTTTGAAAAGGATCAAAACAAGACAATTGCCTATAAATAAGAAAATGTCCAGAGTAGTTACAATCAAATACATGATTGACCGAGTAATTTGGTTATCTCTGTGGTTTATAATAACATAACACCCTTAATTGTGATTAATAGCATACATTCAGACATTCAAACCTGAGAAATTCCATGCAATTTTGGAATATATATTACTATTATTCACTAAAATATAACCTGAAGAAGATTAAACATCATTTTGGCAATCCCACATACCTACACATTTCAGGTAATCCTGTTTACCTCTCTTCTGGATGCTCCAGGGGCCTTCCGTAGCATCCAAAAGCTAGGGGTCATGAAAGACAATGCTGAAGCTGAAATTTGATTTGGGGGAGACTGTTAAATATGCTAGAGGATTAAAACACTTGATTTTATGAAATAGAATTCCAGATTGCCATAAGTTTTTGTTGTGCCAAAATGACTCAAACATTTTAAAACAAGGGAAAAACCTTTTCTCATTAACAGGAAATACTTAGCTTTCCAATTTGTCTCCTGTCTTCTCTTTCTTTTCCTTGGCAGGGTATCCCCAAGGCAAATAGAAATCTTCCATTATCCTATATTATTACATGAAAATCTTGTACAAGGGAAAGAAATCCAAATTTTTCTCTTACATTTTTTAATATATCAGCCCGAATTTTCTTTCCTTTTTTCTTTTTTTTTTTTTTGAGATGGAATCTCACTCTGTCACCAGGCTGGAGTGCAGTGGTGCAATCTTTGCTCACTGCAACCTCCAACTTCCTGGTTCAAGTGATTCTCCTGCCTCAGCCTCCCAAGTAGCTGGGGCTACAGGCATGTGCCACCACACCCAGCTAATTTTTGCACATTTAGTAGAGACATTATTTCACCATGTTGGCCAGGATGGTCTCAAGCTCCTGACCTTGTGATCTGCCCACCTTGGCCTCCCAAAGTGCTGGGATTACAGGCGTGATCCACTATGCCTGGCCCATCAACCCTAATTTTCTAGTAAAACCTTATAGACAATTCTATCCAATCTTAACCAGTTTGACCATGAGGCAAGATTCTTATCAATCCCTTTAACTCTTTACAAATTTTACTAAAGAGTAGATTAATGCCTTAAGGAAAACTTCTGCTCCTATTTCAATGCCCAATTTACAGAAAAACCATATAATACCCTTTTTAATTTAGTGTTCACACACATAATTTTTTGTGCAAGATTAAATTTAGAAACCTTCTATAACTTGCTTAAACCTTTAGCTTTATCTTATCTAATTTAAAACAATCCTTTAACCCTAGGCAAAAATTTACATTTCCATGCCTTCTTATAATCTTTTTTCTAAAAGCATATTTTATTCTTACACACCTTGCAAGTAAATCTATTTTCAGTGCTCTCAATTACATGTTACAATTTTTTAACTTTAGCAATTTTTTAACTTTAATGTAAAATCTGGTAAGTTGTTTTCATTACACACTAGGTGCCAATAAAATTTGACTGCTTCCAGCATGGTTAAGGGAGTGGTTAATTCCATATGTCCCCAGGCCTTATGAATTGTGAAGTAGGCGGGTGAAACAATTCTCAACAGCTAAAGAAGCAGTTTATAACCTAAAAACATTTAGTAAACCTAGTATCTAACCCGTATAATTTAAGCCACCTACTTACATTGTAATGACATTTGTGTTTTACCAATAATCTTTAAGACTGTTTTTATTTCTCAAAGATTAAAGTCATACGAACTAAAAAGCATTACAGCTTGTATTTTTTCCTCAAAAATATTTGACCTAAGCACTTATTTTTATTTAGGACAATTAATAAGAACTCTTTTTTATAGACATTACACACAACACATATGTAACTACACAGACAGAAGAAGATACAGTAGTTATAAAATTTTTCATTTGTCAATCTCTTAATAGGATTATTGGTCTCTGGGTGGGGCTCTTTAAGAGCAGAGCTAGGAGATAATGCAGTTTCTAGGGCCTAATAAACAGGCATAGCTGGAAGACAAAAACAGATTTTGAGAGAGATCTATCTGCCTTTAATTCCTGGGGTTCCATGAGGAAAACAGAAGTTTCTCCCAAAATGGAATTCATGGCACATTTTTTGTTTTCCCCAAGGAGTCCCAGGGCATTAGAAGTTATCTTAGGGCCTCTCCTGCATGCATTAAGAATGGAAAGGCAAAGTGGAGAAAAGTAATTTAGTCTACTGAGAAAGAAAAAAAAAAAACAACTTTTTCTAGCAAAGCAAGGTCCAAGAAGAGAAAAGGATAAAGTCCTTTCAAATATACCTGTAACTTGAATATCCACTTTTAATTAAGCTGAGCACTCTTTAAGGAAGTCCTTTTCCATCCCATATTACCCAACTTTAATTATGTCAAGTAGCCAGTATTTCTGGCTTTTGAACTTTATCAACAGTAACCTTACAGGTGAAACCAACAAGCCTCAATTAAGAAACCAAAAGCACACCACATTATCTACAGCTTAAGACCAACGCCATAAATCATTTTTCATTAATCAAAACTTTACAGAGAATATAAACAGTGATTCTTATCATTCCTTTTACCACTTCGCACAAGGAGAGAGAGGTTAAAATTTTGACTGGTAAAAAAATATTTTACCCATTTGCTGGCATGTCATGCTTCCCCCAAGCACAATTCTAAGCCAACTAGTTTAAGGTTTCAGATATTAACTTTTCTCAGTTTGAAGGATGCATCCAAGGGGAGTGTCCCTTGGTATGGGGACACACTTACCCATCTGTGAAGAGAGGACAAAGGAGGAAAAAGGCACTTCTTTTTCAAAGAAGGCTTAGGGGTTCAGGATACATTCAAAAGGGGGATGGACTGAAGATGAACAGGTACTCAGAAAAAGGGGAGCCAGGCATCCCTGGGGTACAGGAGGGATAGAAAGAAAAAGTGTTGTCTTTCCTTCTTTTGTCCTTATATCCCTGAGTCCTGGCAACCTTGACAAGGTTTCACATGCCGCTTTCACCCATGATAACGAGGGTCTAAGGGGTGGGATTATCCATTCTTACCTACATGCTGCCTTTCCCTCTGCTGTCAGTAGCCTTTGAATTTCCTAGACCTCATTTATGCCATGGATACTAGCAAGACCTTTACCCATGAGACAAGAGGCTTGGCTTAATTGAAAGAAATTAGTCACGCTCACCTGTGCTCTGTGCTGCACCTTTTAACTTTCATTGATATCTGCTTCTGGATCCCTCAGATCCAGTTTTTTGTTTGGTTGGTTGTTTTTTACCCCTAGGGCTTCAACCCAAAGCTTGGAATTGAGTTTGGGATGAAAGAACTGCCTCAGGGGGTGCATGGACTCATCAAGTCCCAGGTTTCCCTCATCTGACTGACTGTTGCCTTATTATCATAAGCTGAATGCTAAGGCGAAGCTGTGGAACTGGGTCTTTCTCAAACAAGGAAGGGAAAAAGTCTGTCCTGTGAGTTGGGGTCCTGGTGTAATAAGATGCCTTCCAAAAGGAAAAAAAAAATCCTTGGCATACTGAACCCCCTCTACTCACAGGGCTCTTTTATTAGGTTGGTGCAAAAGCAACTGCAGTCCCCACCATTCTAAGTAATGGCAAAAACCACAATTACTTTCTCACCAACTAACCAACTCCTGATTTCGTAGAGAAAAAGAAAAAAAAAAAAAGCTTAAATACAAGGCTGTGCTAACTGCTGATAGGGTAGAGAAAAGAAAAAAAAAAAAGCTTAAATATAGAGCTGTGTTAACTACTGACAGAGTGGAGAAAAAAAAAAAAAAAGATGCCTAGGGAAGAAACCTCTTATTCTTGTGCAAATAGGTTTCTCCAATAGGGAGATAAGCTTTTAATTGCTGTCAGTTGGAGCTGGACCCCTTGACCTGGGGAGGGGAACCCTTCATGGATGTATGGTGGGAAATGTTGGCCAGCTGGCCGAGTGAGATCTGGGTCCCTGAGACCACCATAGGGCCCAGGCAGTGGCTGTGACTCAGTCCATCCTCGTGTGGCTGTTGGACACCATATGCACATGTGGCAGACATGAACATGCACCCCAGCTGGGAGGGAACAGTGTGGTGGGGAGCCGCCATTTGCCTATCTGTCCAAGTGCATGCCTGTGGCATTGGGGTGGGGCCAAAACACCCCCAATATTGCAAAAGAAAAAATAGGTTCCATTACAGTCACAAAATATAAAAGAAGGGAAATTCTATAGAAAAAACTGGGTTGGACCAAGGCTGACATTCCTGACTCCTGAGAGTGACGGAATGGTGGGGGCGGTTTCCTCTGCTTCCAGGAAATGTCCAAGGATGAGAAAGCTCAGAAACAAAAGTGAAAGAGGTTTGGGTGTCCTCATTTTACTCACCCTTCCCCATGTCCTCATCCAGGCTGCCAAAGTGATGCAGGATTTTTGCTCCTTAGTTCAGCTAAAATCTGAGCTCTTGCCTCATGACCAGGAAAAATTAGGCATGCAGACACATTGAAAGGTGAGGAGAGAAGAATTTATTAAAAAAAAGGAAAGCTCTCACAAAAATAGGGGTCCTGCACACAGGTTTTCCAGCTCAGAAAACTGAATATCAGACCACCACACATGAGCTAAACAGGCCAGGCTCCTCTCCAGCAGAAGGCACAAATTTCTGGTGGTTCCACCCCATTCTTCCAGTGCACATGTGGACCTTCAGTGTGAGCCACTCCACATTGATTTATTTCCCTTACTGCACATGTGTTAAGGATGGAATTTTTCTTTTTTTTTTTTTTTTTCTTTTTTTTTTGAGACAGAGTCTCGCTCTGTAGCCCAGGCTGGAGTGCAGTGGTGCGATCTTGGCTCACAACAACCTCCGCCTCCCGGGTCCCTGTTCAAGCAATTCTACTGCCTCAGCCTCCTGAGTAGCTGGAATTACAGGCATGTGCCACCATGCCCAGCTAAATTTTGTATTTTTAGTAGAGATGGGGTCTCACCATATTGGCCAAGCTGGTCTTGAACTCCTGACCTTGTGATCCGCCCACCTCGGCCTCCTAAAGTGTTGGGATTACAGGCGTGAGCCACCGCACCCAGCCCTGGAATTTTTCATCATGAGCATGTTTAGGTAAACCCCCCGTACACCATGACTAGACAGCATTTGACTGTCTCCTGCCTCTATCGATAGCATAAGAGACTTCAGTGTAAGAGCTGTTGTGCATTATGTGGTCATTGACTTATCCAGGTACAAAGGAGCTGGAAGATGTTTTCCTGTGAGTCCACTGGGACAATCAAACTATGTAAGAAACCACAACATTGTATCTGCCAGAAACTGCCTTTCCTGTAACTAAAGATTATTTTATAGTAACTATTTTATAGTGGCACCACCTAGTTGCAAGAGCTCTGAGAAATGTTATTTTCTAATGCAGCCAAGAAAGAAAGGAAACTATTTAATGAAACAGTGTTGCATCCCCAAAGTAATGGACACGGCAAGGACTTCTCTTTCTGAGAAACTAGCTACTCATAAAAACACCAGAAATTAAGTACAAGTAAATATACTTCTGCCAGCTATGAAGAAAGAGGGATTGCATTGGGACAGGCAACCAGCAGTACCTGCTAATCAAAGCAGTACTAAATTTTTGGGTATTCCCCAACAAGCTGTCCTATTTCAATTCTGCCACATTTGATATACACTGTATTGTTTATTTGGAATGTCACTCCCTTCTTTGCTGACTGGCAAGTCCTGAATCACCCTTCAAAAGTTCATCCATCAAAACCTCTATTAAGACCTACCTCCCTAAAATACACAATGCATGTACCAACTTCACCATTCAGTTTACACTAAACTTTATTATATTGTTTGGTTATCTGGATTTTATTATCTGCCCTGAGCAAACAATTTTTTTCATTTATTTGTTCCTTCTTCTTTGAACTTTTAGTACTAGCATAGGTCCTGGCATGTAACAGATGCACAATTAATATCTGTTTCTCTTTTAAATTTTATTTGAATTTAGTAGCCAGATTACTGATCAACTTTCCCTTTCAATCCATTGGTCCAAATAAACATGAAAGAACATTTTATAAAAGGACTATAAATAATGTCCTTTCTAGAAAAAATCTCTACCACATGAATTAAGATGATTAGAGGATATGTGCCTCTTGTATTTAGGCAGAAAAGAAAAGACAGCATTGTAGCAGGAAATAAGTGGTTGGAAGATTAGGGAATGACTGAGCCAAGGTAAATTTTGAAAATATGATTTTAAATTGAATTGTAAATTTAGCTACCACTTACACAAAAACAGAAAAGACAAAAGAATCATTGTGACATATTCTACAAGCCCACTTAATACATTACAGATTGCAACAAGCTTCTCTTCTTATTTTTGAGAGTTTTGGACTTTTTGTCCTCAGATCATTAGTTGTTTATATTAATTTTAAACCCTTTCGATAGTACACAAAAGTTTTAAAAATCTGCATGTTGTGTTTGTAAATTCCTGAGAAATTATAGCCTTCTGAAAAAAAAGTGGATTAGAAATATGACATATAATTCCTAATTACCTAGCCACAGTTTGATACTGTGCAGATTATGAGAAGTCAGCTTTTAAAAGTAATTATGCTTGTTTGATCTATGTAAAATAATGGAGCAGTTGAAAACTCTATTTTGTTTTCTTAGAAAAATATTGTTTATGTTTTTGTTGGACTAAAGTGTCACTTGTACTGTTCAAATTAATACTGAATACTACATTAGGTGTTTTGATATGATTTAAGGATGAAGAAAAATGATTATATATATATACATTTATTTATTTTTCTAGGGACAAAAAAATGAAAAATTATAGGCAGTAACACTTAAAATGAAAGTTACTAGTGATAGGTAATTTCTTTTCCTCTGATTTCCAAAAACCAACTGTAAAGTGACCATGTCATTTCCTATTGCTCTGTTTTCCCTCAATTTTGTACATTGGATCCACAAATCCTCCCAAAACAGAATTGTTGCCATCACTCTCTGCATCAAATTACACTGTGAAGAAAATATACCAAGCAAGATCACTAATCTATGAACATAGTTTGATTTGACATGTTGCCATTTATTCTTATCTTGTGACATGGAATACAGAATATTACCTTGTAGTTTTCTGTGATAAATCCATAATATAAACATATATTATTGATCCTCACCCTCACCCATCCTTGGGCTTTATCACAATTCTAAATTTTAGTTCAGACTCCTTGTATCTTTCTTCTTGCTTGCTTGCTTTTTTTTTTTTTCACTTTTTTGCTCACTAAAATCAGTCTTTTATTGACTTACTTTAACACTTGTTTGCCTTCCCAAACCAAGGCCTCCTTTGTTTAGAACTAACTCCTGGTTCTCATCTTGTCCTGAGTCAGTTACTCATAGTCAGTTACTCATAGTCAGTTACTCACGGTGATTTCTGTGGCATAGGTTCTTTGTTGGAGTACCTGTTCTTGAGCTTGAGTACAGTAGCAGTACTCATACTTTTCAATCACTAACCCCCAAAACAACGATCAAAAGCCTTTTAGACTTTTTAAACTTTCCTAAATATTCACAATTCTTATGCTGATTAACTTACTGAAAAACAAAATACCTTTTGTTTATTTATTGATTACTTTCTTAAAATAAGATTATAGAAATCAATTTTGTGGTCAAAGATACATAATTTGGGGACTTTCATGTAAGTTAGACAGTTGCCATTCAGAAAGATTATGTTCACTTGTTCATCTGTATTTTCATCCCTCTTTTCATGACTTTTCCAGTTAAATATATTTTTACAATATTGGATATTACTTTTCTAAGAACATAGATATATCACAAAGAAAATGATGTAGCTATATTAGTAACACTCAAAATAATTTTAAGAAAAAAATTATTACTTCACAGGATATTAGTAAAAAAGACAACTTTAATTTACAGGTAAGTTACAAAAGTCATATATTTGTATTTTTTTAGTATTATACATTCGAAATTTATAAAGTTGAAATTAACTGGTTTACGAGGGGAATATTAACAGTTCATCATTAGTATATTGAGGAATTTTATTGTGTTAACTATCAGGTATTTTCAACATAATATTTGATACATAAAAATAACATACGTAATATCCATTAGTTAATAAACTGAAAATATCATATAAATTAAGAAACACACCAATCAGTCAATGACATAATTTGTAGCCTATATTTTTATTCTTCCCATTACTACAGTCAATTTGTAACTGTTACGTTTTTTTGGAGTCAGAGTTAATATGTTCTATTTGGTGCCTGGATGAATAAACTATCAGTCACAGTTTACCTTCATATTTGAATGAACACAATAAATATTTATCTGACTGCCCATGGGTATTACCTCGCCAGCCCTGCCATTGTACACAGTCACTGCAGACAAGATCTTAGCTGCACCAAAAGCCATTAGCTACTTGGGGCAAAAGAGTGGGATGGAAGGAGGGCTTGCAAACAAATGAGTAATAAAAAAGAGAGTTTGTATACTCTATAGCTGGCAGTGTCATTACTACAAATGGTAGAATAAAGGTAGGAGAAGTCATGATTAAGAGCAGGAACCAAGGTTCAGCGCAATAAGGCAAACTTCAGATAGTGATCTTAGCCCTGGATGCCCTGGCCAACAATCCACCCTTCTATACATTTTTACACTCTGTTGCACCGTTGCCAATAGTGTGGCTGTGTGGTCCAGGCAATGGCAGCAACAATTACTTGTTCAAGGAAGCACCTCTTGGCTAAATGAACTCTAGGAATTTCTTGCCTTATAGATATCCAAAATACAAATCCAGATCATGCTTAAAGCCACAAAACAAGGCTTCACAGATACTTCTTGTCTACTCTGAAATTCCAAACATCTTTGATAATGACTAAGAGACTCATTTTGTATCTCAAAATACACCAGGCTGGATTGTTAAATAAGAAACTCACAGGATTTTTACCATCCTTTCCGCTTTCAGGCTATAGTCCTCATAGAGCACCATAATGATTATTTAATCAAGTTTAAATGTCATTAAATGAAATATGGCTGATTAAATTCATCAAACATCAGGGAGGATTTATAGTAAACAATCCAACTCAATTTTTGATGTTTGAGTACTGACAGTGTCAAAGTACCACCATCTGGAGAAGCTGATAAAAAGCTCACACTCTATTGGTGCCAGCAGTAAGTTATAACCATACAATCCTCCACCAGACCCACCCAGCTCCTTATACGAGCCCTTATACCAGCTCCACTCCTTAACTACAATAAAACACTGAATCCTCATCTTTATTACCCTACTTATTAAGGCCTGCCTAACTACTGCAACACTCCCAATTCCCCTTTTCCTATTCTACTTGTAAGAGGAGGAGTCTTATTTATCACATATACTCTTTATTTTTGTTCGTTTTTGTTAGATTTCAAGTTCAAGTAAGCAGTGACATTTTGTTCTGCATCGTGTTGTTCAGTGTGGTGTATTCATTATGAAAATAATGCCTGGAATAGTATTGTGCATAGTCAGTGCTCAAAAAATGTCTGCTGAATGCATCACCCTCATTATGTTTTTATTATTCACATCAACTTATTTAATACTCATTGAAGCAAATTGAAGGCTGGCAGCTTGTACCACCTATTCCTACTCTCTGACAATGGTATCTCTAGCCTGTCAATTTTCTGTACTGATAATTACAGGGTGGTCAATCACATCATTCATTAGATCCTTTTACTATATTACCATCATAGATTCTTCAATATTATGTCTCAATTATAAAAATCTTACTTTCCTCCGTAAAAGCCTCTAATTTTTATTAACTCATCATATTTTTACATTTCTTTGCTTAACTTGATTAAGTTTCTGGATGGTCTGAAATTAAATAACATTTTAAAATACTTTTAAACAAATATTATTTCTAGATTATGAACTTATTTTTTACTGATAAATTCAAAATAGAATTAATAAAATTGGATATTCTATACTGTATGCTATTATGTCTATTTAAAATAAGTGTATTTTTAATCAATTTTGCAATATGTATTGTTGCAAATTTTCTTTTCAAACAGAGAAAACTTTTTTTATTTTTTAATTTTTTGAGACTGATTCTTGCTGCATTGCCTAGGCTGTACTAGAGTGGCATGATCTCCGCTCTGTGCAACCTCCACCTTCCAGGTTCAAGCAATTCTTGTGCCTCAGCCTCCCAAGCAGCTGGGATTACAGGTCCCTGCCACCACACAGGGATAATTTTTGTATTTTTATTAGAGACTGGGTTTCACCATGTTGGCTAGGCTGATCTCAAACTCCTGACCTCAAATGATCCGCCCTCCTCAGCCTCCCAAAGTGCTGGGATTACAGGCCTGAGCCAATGCGCCCGGCCCAAACGGAGAAAACTTTGAAAAATTGACTTCAAACAAATGGATTCAAATGTTTTATGTGATTAAAGATTTAATGTAGACATTGTACATTATGATGTAAGAAAAATTACAAAAGACAACGAACGAATAAATAGATCTCTAAGGATGAACACACAAAAAACATGTAGCAGGTTTTTATCTATGGCTTCAAAAATATGTATTTTTATTGCCATATCCTGAAATGTATTAACTTTCCTTATTTTGATTCTATTTTTGAACCAGCATTAAAAGTTAAATCTGAGTTATTGTTTAGAAAATGGTACAAATATCACATCTATATTATTAATAATTACAAATATTACATACTTCAATGATAAATATTTCACTTTTTCTTTTTTAACTTTTATTTTAAGTTCAGGGTTACATATGCAGATGTGTTACATAGGTAAACTTGAATCGTGGGGGTTTGTCGTACAGATTATTTCATCACTCAGGTATTAAGCCTAATACCTATTAGTTCTTTTGTATGATCCTCACCCTTTTCTCACCATACACCCTATGATAGGCCTCAGTGTGTGTTGTTCCCCTCGTTGTGTGCATGTGTTCTCATCATTTAGCTCCACTTACAAATGAGAACATGCAGTATTTGGTTTTCTGTTTCTATGTTAGCTTGCTAAAGATAATGGCCTCCAGTTCCATCCATGTCCCTGCAAAGGACATGATCTCATTCTTTTTCATGAATGCATAGCAATTCTCTTTTCCTGTGTCTTCTGTACTTTTCTAGAATTTCTTTTTGAATTTTATTACCTTATCTTCATTTTTTTATTAAGAGAATTCTTTCTATCTAAAATCAACCAGTGATTTCCAAAAGACCCTTATTTTATGATAGCAATCTCAAGTGAAATCTTGCTTATTAAAATCGAACGTTTTTTCTCATCCTATATAGTCACAGCTTAACTATTACTTCTGCTCAGCATAGTGGCTTGTGCTGTAACCCCAGAACTTTGGAAAGCCAAGGTGGGAGAACCAGATGAAGCCAAGAGTTTGAAGCCAGCCTGGACAACATAGCAATACCTCATCTCTCCTAAAAATAATTTGAAAAAATTATCTGGGTATGGTGGCATGTACCTGCAGGCCCAGCTACTCAGAAGGCTGAGGTGGGAGGATCAGTTGGGCCTAGATGGGCCAGATGTTGAAGGTGCAGTGAGTCGTGATTATGCCACTGCACTCCAGCTTAGGTGAAAGAGTGAGACATAGTCTCGTAAACAAAAAACAAAAACAAGTAATGAAAACAGCTGTTAATTCTTTCTATTTGCAATCAACCACTTCCATTACAACTAACTTCTAATGCCTCTGCAGTATCACTATATTTCAGAAATACAATGAACACATTAAATTTATTCTAATACAGTCGTTTCATACAAGATAAAAAGGAATATATCATATAGTTTTTGGTTTAAGCCCTCTGATCTCCAAAAATATTTGTTCCCAATTACAAAATGCAGATTGGTAAGAAGATTGACTATTAACAAAGAGTAAAGGTTATAAACCAGTGATTTTCAAAAGGTGATTTCTGGACCAACAACATTAGCATTATTTGGGAATTTGTTAGAAATGCAAATTTGGACCCTCAATCTGGACTTACTCTCAGAATCTCTGGTGTGAGATTCAGCTTTCTCTGTTTCAACAGGTCCTCCAAGTTCTTTTTATGAGCATGTAATTTGGAGAACCACTGCTGCAGAGAAAGACACTTCTCAGTTAACGTTGTAGTATTCTTTAAGAATAAATGTTAAACTTCTTGATTGATAAATGCAAACAAAAATGCTGACAATTCTTAAGACATTTCTAATATGACTTTACCAATAATTTTAAAATCAGACTACTTACTAAAGATTTTACTTTTGTCGCATGAACTTGAAAAGCCTTTGGGCTTATTATTTAACTTATGAGTACTCTTTAAATTTTAACCATTTCAGTACCTTGTGGCCAATACACATAACAAAATATACGTATGTACACACAGACACACAAAAAAACAAAGATCCTATAGTTTTACTTCAGATTTCTAGCCATGAGATACTAATACAAACTCTTCAGTTTGCAACAACAAAAACAAAATGGTTGGATCCAAACTGTGGTTTTTATTTAAGTAGAAAAGTAACAGCAGATTTAAAGCAGGCAGAAAAGAAAATAGAGAAGTAGAGAGCTTAAGAACTCTATAGTTGCAGGTTAACCTGTGGGCTCTGAATTTCTCCTTGATTTAATCTGTCTATCAGTTTAAAATGCCCACAAAAGGACCATAATATGTTCATGTTACAGAAACGCTTGCAAGTAAAGGCACCATAAAACCAATAGGATGCCTGACAGGGGTTACTCTCATTGTCTTTCCTTATTCTTAGATTATTTGTTTCTGACTTGTTTTTTCTTAAAAGGAATAACTGAACTGTGACCTAGGGTTTAGTGTAGTGGATTGAAGTGTGCTGCTTGTGGGCAGGACTCCATAGTGTGTCACCACTGAGTCATTTCCACCCTCTTATGTGTGTCAGTTTCTCTCTCCAGAGGTCTAACAGCTCCGAAGGGCTCAAAACACAGGGAGACCGGCTCCTATATCTGTTTCCTGGATGAGCCTTTTTAAAATTAATTTTTTTGTGGGTTCCCTTTAGGCCCACTGCATGTTGCAATGAGTTAATACCACAGACACTCCCACTTGTCCACTAGTCACCCAAGGTGCCTTTTGGCTGAGAGAAGCAAAACGCACTTTCTCTTTGGAACTGAGGAAACTCAGTCTCTCATTTATCAATAAAAATGACAGTTCAGTTCCTCATGCAAATGTGCAGAAAAGACAATTGAGTTTAATTTGGGAAGAAAAATGCAGTGGAGAATACCCTCTAGAATGCACCTCTGAGCTGAAAACCAAACAGCATGTCAAAATTTGCCATAGTAGTTATAAAACTATAAACTCAACCCCCAACAGAATGATTTTTGGTTATATAATATTTTATAAATAAGATATTGATTATTGCTGGTTTAATGAAAACAGCTAAATCCTGAGTTATTTGTAAAATACCCATATATTTAACCTTAAGTTTTCTACTTAGGTAAAAACCTTAAATTCATAGGCTATTAAAACCCATTTATGCCTAGTGTTCCACTATTGGAACACTAAGCATGTGGGAGTTATTTATATCCTACTACCCAATGTCATCACAAACGTCTGATTGCAAAAATTCAAAAAACTGCAACCTCAGGCATAAATGGGTTAAAATAGTTAGCAGTGAAATAACTTTAAATGGTGACTATCACAGTTTTCATAAATAATCTAAGGAAAGTATTAAATATATTAATCAGGTAGATGCAATGGAATAAATTCTCATAAACAAACATCATATAATTTAGAATCTAATATTATATTAAATAATAGATAGTTAAATGTCTGGGTGAATTTCTAATTTCTAATTTAATAATGATTGAAAAACTTTTTTTTTTTTTTTTTTACCATCAGAGTGAACAGGCAACCTACAAAATGGGAGAAAATTTTCGCAACCTACTATCTGACAAAGGGCTAATATCCAGAATCTATAATGAACTCAAACAAATTTACAAGAAAAAAACAAATAACCCCATCAAAAAGTGGGCGAAGGACATGAACAGACACTTCTCAAAAGAAGACATTTATGCAGCCAAAAAACACATGAGAAAGTGCTCATCATCACTGGCCATCAGAGAAATGCAAATCGAAACCACAATGAGATACCATCTCACACCAGTTAGAATGGCGATCATTAAAAAGTCAGGAAACAACAGGTGCTGGAGAGGATGTGGAGAAATAGGAACACTTTTACACTGTTGGTGGGACTGTAAACTAGTTCAACCACTGTGGAAGTCAGTGTGGCGATTCCTCAGGGATCTAGAAGTAGAAATACCATTTGACCCAGCCATCCCATTCCTGGGTATATACCCAAAGGACTATAAATCATGCTGGATAAAGACACATGCACACGTAGGTTTATTGTGGCACTATTCACAATAGCAAAGACTTGGAACCAACCCAAATGTCCAACAATGATAGACTGGATTAAGAAAATGTGGCACATATACACCATGGAATACTATGCAGCCATAAAAAATGATGAGTTCGTGTCCTTTGTAGGGACATGGATGAAATTGGAAATCGTCATTCTCAGTAAACTATCACAAGGACAAAAACCAAACAACGCATGTTCTCACTCATAGGTGGGAATTGAACAATGAGAACACATGGACACAAGAAGGGGAACGTCACACTCTGGGGACTGTTGTGGGGTGGGGGGAGGAGGGAGGGATAGCATTAGGAGATATACCTAATGCTTAATGACGAGTTGATGAGTGCAGCACACCAACATGGCACATGTATACATATGTAACTAACCTGCACATTGTGCACATGTACCCTAAAACTTAAAGTATAATAATAATAAAATAAGTTAAAAAAAAATTCTGAAAAAAAAAGAAAAATATTTTAAAGTGTGTTCTTCTTAAAGGTAAATAATTTTTGTCTAGTTCAAAGGTTATTTAGAGGTTATGTATAAAACAAAGTAAATTGAACTTGGAAATAAGAGAGATATAAAGAAAGTTATAGCTATAAAGAGGTATTTTTGGCAAGAAAAGTTAAAAGTCATTTTATATGAGAAAAAATTTTGTACTGTGGATTTTTTGTCCTAAAATAAAAGAACTGATTGTTCATGAAAGAAGAATATTTAACACAAATCAAAAAGGCCAAGCATATTTTGAATAGTCTGTGTAAAAAATGAATTTATTTTTATTTATTTATTTTTATTTTATTTTATTTTATTTCTTATTTATTTATTTATATTTTATTTTATTATTATTATACTGTAAGTTTTAGGGTACATGTGCACAATGTGCAGGTTAGTTACATATGTATACATGTGCCATGCTGGTGTGCTGCACCCATTAACTCGTCATTTAGCATTAGGTATATCTCCTAATGCTATCCCTCCCCCCTCCCCCCACCCCACAACAGTCCCCAGAGTTTTTAAAAAGAGTTATCTAATTAAGTTTGCTATTATCAAAAACAAATTATAATAGTCTTTCTAGAAAATAGACTTCAATATTAAAATACACTAATACAAAACTAAATATTTGATTACAACAAGATTTTATTTAAAATCTTGACTTATTCTTAATAATATAAATTTTTAGTTTTTAAATTTTATAATCTGTTTCTTTTAGGAATTCTTTAGATTGATATCTTAGAAGTTCAACTTCTACTGTACTCTCTTACTTCAGAAATTCCTCTCTTTTGAAAAGCCCTGAGATGGTAACTCTGTCCTCCACATCTTATCTCCTATAACTTTTTTTTAAATTAATAATGTACGGTATTGGAGGGAATTTTTTGAAAACAGGTAAATGGAAAATCTTTTCCACCTGCCTTTTCTGTATGTCTGTTATATCTATATGTTTATATGTGTCAGGTAGAAGTGATATTTCACTACTAAACTATAGGAACAAGCTCTAAGCTATTGGCTTAAAGAAAGGTAAGTGCTTATCAGATTAACATCAGCTATCCCAGGTGTCTTTTAATTTGAATTACCTTGGTATTTTTTGGTAAGATTCATTTGGTAAATTTAATCTCAATATTCTGTCCTGTAGCTAAAATTTTAAAGTCATGTTATGATAAATTAAGTAACCTCAGTTTTGTCACTGGGAATTGGGGTTACTAAGAGTTAAAAACTACAGGAGAGTAAAAGGTGTTTTTGGTGACATTTATAAAAACACAAGGATGTGGTTTTTGTGAAGGAAAATGTAATTTTTTTCTAGTTTAGAGACTAAGAGTCACTTTAAAATAAATGGCAAATTATTTATTAAAACTAAATATGTAAGGAGAAAAATAAAAAGATGGGGAATGAGAAATCCTAACTCTTGAGTGACCATGTGGTCACCCACCTTCAGGGGCTGCAGCTGGGCTGTATTCAGTCACCAAATATGAAACTTACCAGTGGAATTTATAGATGAATCATACCCATAGCCCCAGGGAGTTAGTTCACTGAATGCATAAGGAAATCCAAACTAATAATAAAAAAAGCAAAATATTCAAACTTCTTTTTTTTTTTTTTTTTTGAGATGCAGTCTCCCTCTGTCGCTCAATCTGGAGTGCAGTGGCGCAATCTCGCTCACTGCATGCTTCGCCTCCCGGGTTCACGCCATTCTCCTGCCTCAGCTTCCGCGTAGCTGGGACTACAGGCGCCCGCCACCATGCCTGGCTAATTTGTTGTATTTTTAGTAGAGACGGAGTTTCATTGTGTTAGCCAGGATGGTCTCGATCTCCTGACCTCGTGATCCGCCCGCCTCTGCCTCCCAAAGTGCTGGGATTACAGGCATGAGCCACCACGCCCGGCCCAAACTTTTATGTTTAGTAACTAATGCAGCCCAGCTTCAGCTCAAGATGAGTGACCACATGGTCACACAAGGATTAAGGTTTCTCATTCCCAATCTTTTTATTTTTCTCTTTATTCATTTAGTTGTACTATATAATTTTCTTCTTTATTTTAAAATTATTGTTATTTGTAAATACCTGAAATGAAAGTGAAGGAGTCCTGGTTGAGCCTTAAGGCTAGACCAAGCTCAGATGTGGGTCTGTGTCAGCTCAGGGTACTAGCCTCAAAGCTATCTACCAAAATAACTTAAACCGGCGCAACAAAAAGTTACTTCTGAGACCTGTGTTTACCAAAAGGATAAGTCAATGTGGGTGGAGGACAAAACCAAGTAACTGTTCATTTTATTTTTATTATTTTTATTTTTATTTTTATTTATTTATTTATTTTTTTGAGACGGAGTCTCGCTCTGTCGCCCAGGCTGGAGTGCAGTGGCGCGATCTCGGCTCACTGCAAGCTCCGCCTCCTGGGTTCACGCCATTCTCCTGCCTCAGCCTCCCGAGTAGCTGAAAACCAAGTAACTGTTCAAACCAGAGTGTGTAATAAAAAGGAATTGTTCCATTTTGTAGATTGGGATTTGTATTAGTCTATTCTTATGCTGCTATCACAACATACTCAAGGCTGGGTAATTTATAAAGAACATAAGTTTAATTGATTCACAGTTCTGCAGGGCTGGGGAAGCCTCAGGAAACTTACAATCATGGCGGAAGAGGAAGCGAACACATCCTTCTTCACATGATGGCAGGAGAGAGAAGAATGAGAGCTGAGCAAAGGAGGAAACCCCTTAAGAAACCATCAGATGTCATGAGAACTTATTCACTATCATGAGAATAGCATGTGGGAGATCATTCCCATGATTTCATTATCTCCATCTGATCCCACCTTTGACATGTGGGGATTATTATAATTCAAGGTGAGATTTGGGTGGGGACATAAAGCCTATTAGTATTATCATCTTTCTGAGCCTGAGTCCCTTGGTTCAACCACCTGCTGGGAACCCAAATTCTTTTTCACCAAAATGGGTAAAATGGTCTAGTGGTAGAAAAGTTCCCTGGGATCAGAACATAGGAATGTATAGATTGTTACAATTATAAAATTTGAGATGCTTAAAAAACAGTCTTTATGCAAGGTAGTTGTGATTCCTTTACCTAAATGTGTTCTAAAAATGGGTATTGTATCTGACTGGGGGATGTCCCCCTATCTAGTAGTATAAAACTGAAGGCATGTAGATCTTCCCTTTGAGAAATGTTAATTGGACACATTAAATGAGATCTAGTAAGATTGCCTGAATCCACAGAATATAGGGTAAAAGCTGAAGTGCTAGTCAGGACAAATCCTCCACTTCAGAGCCCTTTGTGGAGCTTTTATTGTGGCTTATAGCAAAAAACTGTGAGTACTTCCCAATGGCAATTACCAGAGTAGAGAATTTCAACTTGAGAGACGTTTACTACCTTGTTGTGGAATGTTACCTGAAGCGATCCTTATGCTAATGAAAATCATGGTGTCTAAAAGAGTTCCATGAAAAAATAAAAATGGTTTACTTAGGATCTTGCAACCTGGGGTACAAGGAGGAGATACTCAAAAGCAGGGAGCCTCTTTTTTCCCCTAAGACTTACTCTAACTATGTGACAAGCTTCTAGGTTCCTACAGTGCCTGATAAAGAGATCTCACGTAACAAGAGCTGCTTAGCATGTGAATGGCAGTTCCAAAGGTGGACATTTTGTTTGAGAGCCTTCTGCTTTTGTTAAAGGGGAGTCAAGGAAATTCTTTTCTTTGGAGTAACTTATAGTTTACAGCATTTGGGCAAGTTACATTTTTGTGAACAAGTTTACCTTTCTCTCTACCTGAGTTCTTCCAAATTTGGAAACTGTTCTTAACTTTATGACAATATAGTTACTTGCATAAGTTTAGTAAGAGTCCTTTCTTTTCAAACAGTACATTTGGAGACATTTGTTATTTTACCAAGACTTTGACTAGAATAATATATTTGTAGGTAAAGTTCCAATAAAGCCAAATTAAAAAGAGCCTATATGGCCAATCAATTCTTATTGCACTTGATGTGAATAATCAAGCCAAGTGTAATAAACCTAAAACTAACTATGCACACAAATTGTTCTTACAATAATATAATTTCTCTTTAGTAGAAAAGGAGGGCTAGAAAGAAAGACAAATTGTTTCAAAGGAAGAGTGTAACACTTGTTACTGGATTTCAGCCCTGACTTTTTTTGTTGAGTGCAGATCGAATCATGAATTATTTCTTGGCTACAATGATCCTCTAAAGAGTACAAGACTATAACTTTTCTTCACATTTTTAGTTGATGCCCTCATGGAATACTTTCCTTTTTTGTTCTGACACACAAGTAATCTTTTAATTGTCAAATATTAATGTTATTTATCTCTCCTTGTTTTACCTCCAAGGAAACCAGAATAATGCTATTCTGAAGACTAAAGGTGCAAATCTCCCCCAACTGGCATCCCACTGAAAACAAACTTTTTCACACAAATTCCCTGCTGCTAAAACTATACAAGTGCCCTCCCTCTAGGCCCAGGAACTATCATGGAAAAGGGGGACACGTGAGATTAAAAGGGGCTGGTTTTGAGGGATAGAATTAGTTCAGACCACCCCAATCAAATGTAGGTGGGTACACAGATGTCTAAACAGTTGGTAAAACAAGAGACTTTCTTTTGAACTATTATCTGGCACATTTTCATCCATCCCAACCTTAAAGAATTTTATGCTTCTTATAAAATTCAAAGAAAATTATTACTGAGAGAATATAAAAACATTTTGTGACAAAGCGTTCCGGGTATAATACTGATAGTTAAAACTTACTAAAAGACTGCAAAAGGCATTACAGCACCAATCTCTAAAATCCCTTAGCTAAAAGCCTTTAATATTGCTTACGTTTTGTATAGCTAATTGCTATAGGCCTGTAACAAAAACTAAGATTACACTAGCTTAGTCAGCTTTGTAACCTTGTCCTTGGCTTTTTGTTTGTTGCCTTTTTGCTTAATTTATTTAAGGGTTAACAAATGTCTGTTCATGTCCATTCCCATCTGGCCTAGATCATTTGAATTGGTCATAAATCTTTTAAATGTAAGTCCTTGGCCATGCAAGGGAAGGGTCCCACCAAGGGACAGGATGGGCCTGGGGCAGGCAGCCATTCCACCTCAGCTATGCTATGGGACAAAGTAAAAATTTGGTGGCCATTGATGTTGCTTTTAGCAAATCTTGGCCAAAAAGGGGAGAATGTATATTAAAAATAAAATTCTAAGCCTCTCATTCATCCAAATGGACCCCTCTTCTTGGGAAGGTTATTCCAAAGCTAACTTGATAAACTAGTTCAGGCCGTGATGGGAAGGGAGGCGTTGAACATGCTTCATTATACCCTCCTCTATTTTGAAATTACTGGTGAAATAGACTCTTCAAGTCTGATAAGAAACATTTACAATCAAGTCTCTCTCACATCTGCTACCTGGAGGCTTCGCTTGCATGATAAAACCCTGGTCACAAATTCTTATTTTAATCCAGATATTCTTCAGTCTTTAGACAATAACTTAACTTTTTCAATTAATTGCCAATCAAAAAATCTTGGAATCTACCTATGACGTGGAACCCCACACTTCCAGTTGTCTCACCTTTCCAAGCTGAACCAGGGTACATCTTACATGTATTTGACTGATGTCTCATGTCTCCCTAAAATATATAAAACTAAGCTGTACCCTGACCAACTCCAGAACATGTTCTCAGGAGCTCTTGAGGACTGCATCATGGGTCATTGGTCACATTTGCCTCAGAATAAATTATTCAAATATTTCACAGTTTGACTCTTTTCATTAACACTGTCCCACAATACCTTCTTAAAAAATACTATGTAGATTTTTCTATGCCATTAGTATGCAACCTGCTCAATAAAATCACTTACATTTCACAACATTACAAAATTTGTAATGACATCTCATTAGCAAACATGGTATTAGAAAACTTCCTAAATTGTCAATTAGGTTTCACAGCTCTCTTATTCTGGGAACTATCCAGCGTGTACGAAGTAAGGAAGCCACGATAACTTGAGCATGGTGTTATAACCTCATTTGTATGCATGATAAAGACCACCTTGAGACTTCATCAAGCAAGGACCTGATCAGAGACCCCTATCACAGGGTTTCTAGTGCTTTAGAGTTCCTTGCTTAAAATTTTTTCAGCCCAACTCTGGTGATCTAGACAAACTGGAACTAGCAGTGCCAGGAGACAGAGTACCCTGAGATCAGATCTGGGCCCACTTTGTTTCCAGTGCCTTCCAAAACATTTTCGAAATGCTCTTTACTAGCTAAGATCACCCTAAATTTCTGTACACCATAGGGATTGCTCTTTGCATTAGAATCACTTTACCGTTAAAGCTCCAATGGATTGAATTTACCTATTTCAGAATCTATTAGCATGCAAGGGCAGGCTGTTTTAAGGAGGATGAGTAAACGACATAATGTGTTTGTGTTGCTTATCAATTGTGTCTTTGTAAATATGATTTTCTGTTTTTCATCTTTATTATATCTTTAGTAAGTCATACATAGATTTGTTGGAAAAATTAGTGAATAGGTTATAAATATATAGCTTTTAAAGTCAAGGCTACCCACCGCTTACCACGTATCATTAGCATCCACTTACATTATGTTGTTTAAACCCAAAGCCTTGTATATAAATGAATATATATATGACTAAACTGAAATTATAGGCATATGGTGATGAAACTTTATATAACTCAAGAGTTTTTGAACATCTTGATGTATCAGCAAATGGAAATCTATATATTTTATTTGTATAATTAGTTGTATTTTGTTTCACAACTTATGTAGTTATGTACTCACAGGGTATTTTCATTGCTTCCAAAGTAAGTGACATGTTAATAGACAGTAAGGTACATTTGCATTTTTTGTTTAAGTTTAGTAATGATAATTTTCAGTGCTGTGAGTCAGAAAGCACACTCATGTATTTACTGATGGAAATGAAAATTGGCACAATATTTTGAATGGCAGTTTAGAAATATGTATCAAAAAGCTTGAAAACTAAACCTCCTACCCTGGACCCACAATTCCTTTCAACAAGCTTATTGTGTAAAAAAAGAGTGGAAGAGCAAAGGAAGCAGATAAAAATATCTCTCACAGAATTATTTATATCATCAAACCACTAGCTAGAGTACATTTTATTACATTGAAAAATACACATAATTAAATAAATTTTCTGAAACAATACTTAATATTTTGTTTCTGTAATTCAGAAATTAGCATAGCAATACTTTGGTGGTTCTTTTAAATTAATCTTTATTTTTGTATGGTCAGAAGGAAAAGAATGAAAAAGAAAAAAATAGATATTGTTCAAACATAGCATGTATATATAGATAGATAGATAGGTAATATATATATAAATATTAAAATATCCCAAAATATTTGTTATAGTAACCAATTGTTTCTTATTTTAGAAACCTGAAGCATGCTTTTTAATCAATCAATAAAAATGGAATAGAAGGCTGGGCACAGTGGCTCACACTTGTTTTCCCAGTACTTTGAGATGTCAAGGCAAGCAGATGGCTTGAGCTTATAAGTTCCAGAACAGCCTGGGCAGCATAGCAAAACCCCATCTCTACGAAAAATACAAAAATTAGCTGGGCATGAGGGTGCATGCCTATAGTCCCAGCTACTCAAGAGGCTGAGGCGGGAGGATTGCTTGAGCCCGGGAGGCAGAGGTTGCAGTGAGCAGTCATCGCACCCCTGCCCTCCAGCTGGGCAACAGAGAAAGACCCAGTCTCAAAGTTAAAATAAAGCAAAAATGGAATAGAAAAAAACTGCTGTATTTTTACACAATTTTATATTGCAGAACATTTTTATAAATTATATTTGCATTCAAAAAAGATAATAATCTAATCTAAGCTCGTAAAATAAGTTTAATATGAAGGAGGACATTGTAAGCAAGATAAGAAAACTTAAAAAAATGAAGACTTTAAAAAAAACAAGCAATATGTAGCTCAGACAAGTATGAATATTTCTAATACAGATAAGAAAACTTAAAAAAGGAAGACTTTCAAAAAAAGCAAGAAATATGTAGCTTAGACAAGTATGAATATTTCTAATATTGATAATATCTCCTTTTAAATAAAACAGATACAAAATATAAATGTAAAATAATAGTCAAAACATTTTAAAAATGTACATCTGTCATTAATATAAGAGTTTTTCTGAGTTAGGTATAATTATGCACACCTGTAATCCCAGCACTTTGGGAGGTCAAGGCGAGAGAATAGCTTGAGGCCAAAAATTTGAGACCAGCCTGGGTAACATAGCAAGACTCCATCTCCGTAAAAAATTTAAAAAGTTAACCAGGTGTGGAGGTGTGCATCTGTAGTCCTAGCTACGTAGGAGGCTGAGGCAGGAGAATTACTTGAGCCCAGAAGTTTGAGGCTGCAGTGAGCTACGATTGAAGCACTGCCCTCTAGCCTGGGTGACAGAGTAAGGCCCTGTCTCTAAAATAAAAATAGACAAAGAAATGTACAATTTTTAGGATCCAGATAACTCTAAGCTACAGCAGAAATTACAAAATATTTTCCATCCACCTGTTTGGCAAACATCTAAGCACCGTCTAAACTTTACCAAATTTCAGAAAAAAAGAAAATCACATTACTGTTATAAATGTTAGATACTTCACACAACCTGTTTTGAAGGCAATCTGATACTTTTTTCACAGAAATTTAATTATTTAAAAAATGTTTCAAGGCAAACTAAAAACGGACACAAATTACTAATCACAGAACATCACTATGTATTTAATGATCACCAAAAGGATAATAAAAGTATAGTATAAATAACTCATATTATATACTCCAGATAAAATGGATCAGTTTTTTAAAAGAAACAATTTGCCAAAATTTACAAATAAGAAATAGGGAAGCTGAATAAGCCCACATATATATATATATATATATATATACATGTATATATATACATATATATATATACACACATATATATACATATAAAATCAATAATTTATAATGTTTCAAAACAGAAAGTACCAGGCAGGTCCAGGTGGGTTCCATAGTGAATTCTAACAAACATTTAAGGAATAAATTATACCAATTCCCCATTGTCTTTCAAAACATAAAAGCAGATAGATTACTTTTTAACTCTTTCTATGAGGCCAGCATTGCCTATTTACTAAAAGCTGACAAAAACATGACAAGACAATTTATCTGCATATCAACATTTCTTATGGATATAGATGTGAAAAATTATCAATAGAATATTAGTATATAAAATATTATAATGTTTACAAATAATTATACACCATGGCCAAGTGAAAATTATCCCAAGTATACAGAGCTGGTTCAACATTAGTAAATTAATAAATGTAAACCATCATATTACTAGGCTATGTTTATAAAAGAAAGATCATATAATCATAGTAAAAACACAAAAAGCATTTGACAAAATTTGACACTCACTTATGATAAACACTGTCAGTAAACTAGAAATAGAGGGTAACTTTCTCAATTTAATATCTACAAAAACTTACAGCTAACATTACCGTTAATAATGAGAAACTGGAAGCTTTCCTAATAATATCAGAATAGGCAAGGATATCACCTCTCACCACTCCTTTTCAACATCATACTAGAAGTACTAACTCATGCACTTAGACAAGAAAACAAAACAAAAGATATATAGATAGGGAAGAAATAAATAAAACTGTCTTTTCTGCAAATGACATAATCATCTATGTAGAAAACCCAAAAGAATTAACAACAACAACAAAAAGCCTTACTGGAACAAATGAGCAAATACAGCAACGTTACAGGATACAAGGATGACATACAAATGTCAATTACTTTCCTATATAACACAAATGAACAAGTGAAATTTGAAATTAAAAACACAATACCACTAATATTAGCATGCAAAAACAAAGTTCTTAGGGATAAATCTAACAACATATATGAAAGATCAATATGAGGAAAACTACAAAACTCTGTTGAAAAAATAAGGAAATAACTGAATATATAGAACAATCAAATTCCTAGCAAGCTATTTTGTGGCTATCAACAAACCAGTTCAAAAGTTTATATGGGGAACCAAAAGACAGAAAATAACCAACATAATATTTTAAGAGAGGATCAAAGTGAGGATTCACACTATCTGACTTCAACACTTACTGTAAAGCTACAGAAAGCAAGACAATGTGATATTAGTAGAAGAACATAAATGGCTTAATGGAACAGAATAGGGAGCACAGCAATAGACCCACATAAATATGGTCAATTTATCATTGACAAAGTAGCAAAGGCAATGCAATGGAGAATAATCATATTTTCAACAGATGGTGCTGGAACAACTGGACATCTATTTGCAAATAATAAATAAATAAATCTAGAGACAGACCTTACCCTTCACAAAAAAATAACTAAAAATTGATCATAGAGCTGAATATATAACCCCAAACTATAAAACTCTTAGAAATAACATAAGAGTAAAACTTAGATGGCATCGGGTTATAGCGATAACTTTTTACATATACCAGGGGTGTCCAATCTTTTGGCTTCTCTGGGGCATATTGGAAGAAGAATTGTCTTGGGCCATACATAAAATTCACTAACACTAATGATAGCTGACAAGCTAAAAAAAAAAAAAAAGTTGCAACAGAAACCTCATAATGCTTTAAGAAAGTTTACAAATTTGTATTGGGCCACATTCAAAGCCTTCCTCGACTGCATGCAGCTATTATTGGGCCATGGGTTGAACAAGCTTGACACATACAAAAGGCACAATCCATGAAAGAAACAATTGGTAAGCTGACTTTATTAAAATTAAAAACTTCTGCTCTGCAAAGAACACTATTAAAATAATGGGAGGACAAGAAACAGACTGGAGGAAAATATTTGCAAAAGACATCTGATAAAGGGTATTTTCCAAAAATATACAAAGAATTCTTAAAACTCAACAGTAAGAAAAAAACAATAAACCCACTTAAAAAGAGGACCAAAGACATTAACAGACATCTCACCAAATAAAACATACAGGTGTCCAATAAGCATATAAAAAGGTCCTCCACATCACATGTCATCAGAGAACTGCAAATTAAAAAAAAAAAAATGAGATATCACTATACACCTGTTAGAATGGCCAAAATCCAGAAAACTGACAATACTAAATACTGGCCAGGATGGCCATCATTGCTGCTGGGAGTGAACTATGGTACTCCCACTGTGGAAAACATTTTGGGGGTTTCTCACAACACTAAACATGGTCTTGCAATATGATTTAGTAAACGTATTCTTTGGTATTTATCCCAAAAGTTGAAAAGTTATACCCACACCATAAATGTTCTTATGGATGTTTTAGCCACTTTTTTATAATTACAAAAACTTGAAAGCAACCATGATATGATTCAGTAGGCAAATAAAAAAAATAAACTGTGGTACATTGAAACAACAAAATATTATTTGGCACTAAGGAATTAGCTATCAATCCATTAAAAGAGGTGGAGGAAACTTAAGTTCATATAAATAGGTAAAAGATGTTCAATCTGAAAAGGCTACATACAGTATGATAAATATATGACATTCGAGAAAAGATAAAATTTTAGAGACAGCAAAAAATTGTGGTTTCCTGGGGGAGTGGGGTGGAGAGAAAGAGCGGGAGTATGAAATATTTTTAGGGCAGTGAAAATACTCCACATAATACTATAATGGATACATGTGTTATACATTTATTCAAACCCATAGAATGTAGGACATCTAGAGTGTGTTCTAATGTATATTATCAATTTTGGGTGATTATGGTATGGCAATGTAGATTCATCAGTTGTAACAAATGTACCACTCTGATGGGGAATATTGATAATGGTGTTGGTATATTATACATGTGTGGAGGAAGAGGGTAAATGAGAAATCTCTGTACCTTTCTCTTAATTTTATTATGAACATAAAACTGCTCTAGATTAAGAAGTATTTATAACTGTAGTAGCAAAAACCATATCTAAATGTTCAGGAAGAGGAAAATAGCTAAATAATTTTGGCATATGTATCTTATGTGATATTAAGCAGGTATGAAAAAGTTTGAGTTATATAGCTAGCTATCCCTCTCTATCTATCTGTCTATCTATCTATCTATCTATCTATCTCAATAAACTAGACAACCCAGAAACTATCCAACTCTCTCTCTCTACATATATATACATATATATACACACACATATATATACATATATATACATATATACTTATATATACATATATACATATATACACACACATATATATACACACATACATATATATATATGGAGGATGGATATTCATGAGTAAGAAAAATAATCATATTTTATGTTTTACAATTGTGCAGGAAAATATCTCAAAGAACAATGATTTAAGAGAGTAAAAATTCTGCTTTAGTTACAAAATACCTCGTGACTTGGGTCAACTATTTCAGTCATCTTGTTACAAACCCCTTGGAAGTCTGGCCAGTAGGTATTAAGCATAGCAAACAGCTAATGCCCCCAAAATAAATTAAGGCTAGGGATGAAGTGGAAGATAAATATTGGACATGTACTTGTAAGCTGACATTCCCAGCCACTCACCCCAGGTTTATGATTAATTGCGTATTAATTCCCACGTGTAGACCACAGGAATAATACTGAAAGTTAAGTCATCACATAAAGTTTGACCATGAAGGATACACACTGAATGAAAAGTGAGAGAAAAAAAAAATCTACCCACCAATACAGGAACATATCAAGAACCATGTTTTTCTCTGCCAGGCTCTTAGGCAAATTAATACTACTGCACTGCCCTAATGTAGGTTTGATATTAAAATTTGTGAGATTTGTATTATCACAAAATTCCCAATCCAAAAGACAAATGCAAAAGAGATCCCCTAAGATAACTTTTGTTGACATAGCTAGAGCAGATGTACATTTAAATTCTCCTATCTAAAGTCGAAGATGTAATTCTTCCTGTTCTTGTTACAATAATAGCACAAATTAATTTATTCAAAATCTGAGAATTTTTCAGAAGTAGTTGAATGATGAGAAAATTTGTGTTTAAGTACTAAAAAGTATAAAAATAACATAAAGGATTAGATTAAGAAACAGGAAATCTATTTCTCATTCTAAATGCCAGGAAGTGTGAGATAAATTAAAGAAAGGTCTTTAAGAAAAATGTTTCAAAGTTGAAGTTAAAATAAATGGTTTTTTAAAAATATATTCATATTAAAAAAGCAAACTGATCTGCTTAAGACATTTATGGGATAACATTGATTTTAACAAATTAAATACATTTGAGCAAAGCTAAATTTATAATGTGAAAATGATTAACATTAAGAACGAATCAAACCGTAACTCTTCCAGTCTAATCTCCTACAAAATTACCATCCTTTTATTCTCAGCGCTTGAGTTAATGAAGAAAAGAGAAAATACTAGACATGAACCCACTGATTGCTGTTTTCCTCTCCTTCCATAGCATTTGTTTATCACTGGCTTCATAGAAAGAACTATCCTTTCTTTTGTAGAAGATTAATCACCTGAATTATTGGTACTTTTCTCATTATAATTCTCCACAATTATTTTCTTATTACATTTGTGCTCCAAACAGTTGCATGCACAACTCCAAGCTAGCTTTCAATAAATTGCTATTAAGCTGAGCTTATTTGGTTTTCAAAAATAGAAATTCATACAAGTAAAGATGGCAGGTTTGAAGCTAGAGTTTGAAATTTAAAAAAAGATAAATCAGCAAAATATTAGCTGAGGAAAAAAGATTAAAAGAATATTTTACTAGAAACCAATAAATGTTAGGAAAGAGTAATTTAGAAAATTTGGAAGTCACATGAAATACAGCTGTGTCAAATGGGATATATTACACAAAATATCATTTGGTCATTGATAAATTACCAATTATTAGAGTAATATAATACACATTAATAAAAGAGAACAAATGTAGTTACTATGTTGATTTGTGTCAGACAAAATTTTTTGGCTTTATAATGGAAATTAAAGACCAGTTGTCAAAGTATGGCAATATCTTCTGATTTAATAATGTGTCCAATGTACCTACAATGCAGATGGATGATCAAGTTATAGGAACTTTTGTGTCTCCATCACTGACCTTCTTCACTAGTCAGCTACATAAGTGCAATCTTGGATTTTGGCACCTCATCTGTTGGCCTCTCCAGAATTAATAAACTTCTACTTTTAGTGACTTCTACTTTTAGACCACCTGCTGGGTGAATATTTGGGGAGACGGTTGGACAGAGCGGCTCCTGTGAAAAATGAACACTCTGGGAAATCTGAAGTGCAGGCTTTACTCACAACATGACTGAGCTGCAGTCACTTGCTCTGAAATGCTATTTTCTACAGCATTGTCCTGAGCATGACATGTATCATTTTTTTCCAAATAGGTAAGACCTTTTGGGTTACTGAGGATAATTTATTTTTTGAATACAAATGATGTTACGTTTCTAATAGAATACATGCAGTTTTCAATAAGCAAATAGTAATGATGATAGGTACCATCATGGATTTCATCAGTGATATTCTTTTGCAGTATTTGTTGATGATGGGTTTCCTACCATTGAAATTATTATTTTTCAAGGTTTTGAGATAAAAAATGAGGTTTTTGCAATTCTGTAAAACTACCTTACTGCCATTTATGTGACTATGACAATTACTGAGATAGTAGTTTTAAACAAAGCTTTCTTGTTGCTTAATCTATACAAACATGCATGCTGTGATACATACTCTGGCTAAATAGCATAGAAGTGTGGTTTTGAAATAGTTTTGATGTGTTATTTTGCATCAAGTTTGGCAAAATATTTGCCTTGATCTACCCTAACTACCTGTATAAAAATTATGTCAAGTTAATTTCAACATACTGCTTGCTTTGTAATTCTATGTAGGATGCCAATAGTGCAATAGAATTGTTTTGTAATAGTGTCAATAAATATATTCAAATTTATTTTATAGTTTATTTTTAAGTATTTCTAATATATTTATCAAAACATTAATTTTTGCTTATGTATTTAAAAATATATTGTCTGGGCCAGACGTGGTGGCTCACTCCTGTAATCCCAGCACTTCGGGAGGCTGAGGCGGGCGGATCACAATGTCAGGAGATCCAGACCATCCTGGCTAACACAGTGAAACCCCATCTCTATTAAAAATACAAAAAATTAGCCAGGCGTGGTGGTGGGCGCCTGTAGTCCCAGCTAGTTGGGAGGCTGAGGCAGGAGAATGGTGTGAACCCAGGAGGTGGAGCTTGCAGTGAGCCGAGATTGCACCACTGCACTCCAGCCTGGGCAACACAGCGAGACTCCATCTCAAAAAAAAAAAAATTGTCTTATGCTCTTTCTACCTATAAATATATCAGTAGTCATTAAAACATTATGTTTATTTCTAGTTATATGATATTTGTTTTAGGTTTAGTAGATTACTTTTGCACATGAAGAACTTATGATTTCTTACTATTTTCTAGAACTCTGTATTAGTATAAATTCCTCTCAACTTATAGAACACTTTAAAAATATTTTGACAAGTCACTAACATTTTCCATGAGTCTTTTTTATAATGTAAAATGTCTTAAATGTCTATAAAAATATGTTTAATATATAGATAAAATATAGAGATATATATACATATAAATATATATTATATATACATGTATTATATATAATATATATATTTATACATTATTATAATATATTATATATTATATATATTTATATATTATATATACATATATATATTATATACGTATAATGTATACATATATAATTATGTATACATTAATTATGTATACGTATATAATTACATATACATTATTATGTATATGTATATAATTATGTATACATTAATTATTATGTATACATATATAATTAAGTTACATATATAATTATGTATACTTATACATGTATAAGACATTTATAATGTAAAATGTCTTAAATGTCTATTTAAATATATGTTTAATATATAGATAAAATATAGAGACATTATATATACATATAAATATATATTACATATACATGTATTATATATTATATTTATATATTATAATATATTATATATGTATATATTTATATATAATAAATTATATATATGTATATATAATATTATATATATACACATATATACATATACAATATTGCCAAATCTTTCATTATGTGAATATCTTTCATAACAAACTTTTTTTGGATTATTTCACAATTTTTGAGGACCAAATTAAATGGCGTATGTGAGTTTATTAATTCTGGTGAGGCCCACAGATGAGGTGAGGTGCCAAAACCCAAGACTGCACTTACATAGCTGACTAGTGAAGAAGGTCAATGATGGGAACATAAAGTTTCCTGTTACTTGATCATCCATCTGCATTGTAGGTACACTGGGCACATTATAAAAACAAAATATAAATTGTTTACAGGTATTCTTATTAGAAAAAAACAATAATTACTGTGGCCTTCTTCTGAAAATAAAGCTCTTTTATCCAAATAGAAATTCTGTAAATTCTGAGGATAGGCGGCAGTTAGAAGACTCTGGGTTCTAGTGAATCGATTTAACGATGGTGATATTAATTATTACCGATACCAGCTCGGTCGGGGAGACCCTAACCCAGTGGCGCTAGAGGAATTAAGGACACACACAAACAAATATAGAGCTGTGAAGTGGGAAATCAGGGGTCTCACAGCCTTCAGAGCTGAGAGCCCCAAACAGAGATTTATCCACATGTTTATTAACAGCAAACCAGTCATTAGCATTGTTTCTATAGAAATTAAATTAACTAAAAGTATCCCTTATGGGAAACGAAGGGATGGACGGAATTAATTGCAGCAGGAACATGCCCTTAAGACACAGATCTCTCAGGCTTTTGTTTGTGGCTTAAGAATGCTTTTAAGGGGTTTTCCACTCTGGGCGGGCCAGGTGTTCCTTGCCCTCATTCCCGTAAACCCACAACCTTACAGTTTGGGCGTTATGGCCATTATGGACATGTTACACTGCTGCAGAGATTTTACTTATGGCCAGTTTTGGGGCCAGTTTATGGCCAGACTTTGGGGGGCTTGCTCCCAACAAATTATAAATTTCCATTTACATGAGTGCTTTTTAATTAAAATTACAAATTTACAGGCTTCATAGTTTTCCCTTGTTTCTCACTGCTAGATTTTAAAAATCAGCGATTTCAATATATGTATATGAAGCTCTTGCCCTATGAAACACCTTCTGAAAATAATATACTATGCCCAAATATGCCTAAAAAGGGTTTATGCTGCATTCTTTTCTTCTAGATTGAAAACATTTATTGTTATATTAAAAGCTCTGAAGAATTCTATAAGAAGCTGTTTTTAAATTGGAATTCTTAAATATTTTTATCATAGAAAATCTTCCTCAAAATTTTGGAAAATCTGATTTTAAAGCATTGTAATATTAGCAAATAGACTATGAATCATTAATAAGGTTGTGCTTGGTGTCAATAGGTAGCAAGCTTTTAAAATACAAGACTCAGAATCAGAAATAACATGGTTCAAATCCTAGCTCCATCACTAACTGACCAGGGAAAAATTACTTCAATCTTCAATCCTTCCATTCCTAAAATGATAACAATAAGTCCCACCAATAAAAATGTTGAGAAGATATAATGAAAAGATGTTTAAAGCCTTAGCACACTGTGTTACACTCTAGAAAATACTTAGTTTATCAGTTAACTATTGAGGATTTATTTTCTTATGATTTTGAAGAAGTAATTTTTTTCTTCTAACAGTTAGTCCTGGTTTCTTAATGAAACAAAATCAACTGTAGTAGTCCAAAAGGCTATCATGAAAGGCAAAGATTACTAGGAGAGGCAATCTAGCTGTCAAGAGGTTTCAAGAGTATTATTACTTATAGGGAATTTGGCATCATCAAGTATTACCAAATCTATACACGACTGTGCCAAAGGACAAGTGTAATCTATCAAAGAGAAAGCTGGCCAAACTCATGAGACCAGTGAATAAAACCAACAATCTAACTCAATTCAATTATTTGAAAGAATTATAACTAGAGTGAAACTGGAATACCCATGTTGGAATACATAATTTGATTCCCTTCCTTAAGGGAAGGTAAGATGTTACCGTAAGATTTATCTAAGGAAGGTGTATACATTGGTTTACATTGGTAAATCAATGTTAAAGGATGGATTCACCAAATGAGCATAAAATCAGAACAGATAATTTATTGTATCAAGTATATGACAGGAAATGTGCTAGGTGCTAGTTACATGATTCAAAAATGCAATTAATCTGGATCGAGGTGATCTTCTGTAGACATTTTGAATATTGAAATTGTCTTTCCAGTGACTCCAAAAGACTGAATATCATTGAATTTCTAATGTACATAATTAAAGTGAGCATCTTAAATATTTGTATTTAACAAATACAATTTTATATCTTCCTAAATCTGCCTAATTTCTCTTGCGGCTGGTACTTTCCATCTTTTTCTTTAGGTATATAATGCTTTTGGTCAAGTTCTGCTCTGCCATCACATCTCAATAGTGTTAATATTATATTTTTGCCTTGATGTCTCACACACTAAGAACATGGGCCAAATCTAATGAAAGATCTGATTTTCCTTTTCCAAGATAATTGAGATTTCTCATTGTAGTCCCATTGCCAAACTTTTCATTGTTGTCAAACAGCAAAAAAACTGAAGGTTTTTCAACGAAAAATAAGGAAAAGAAAACACCATCTTCCCTAAAGAAAAGATGGCTTAAAGATGGATGGGAGAGAGAAGGGTCATGGAAGGAGAGAGAGAGAGAAAAAAAAAGTGAGAGGGGGGAGAGAGAAAGAGAGAGAAATAATAATACATCATTTTGGCTAAACTGGGAAACAAAGAAGATGCATAACTATATGTTTATCTTAGAATGCATAAAAATGTATGTAAATTTAAGTTCCACACAGTGAAAAGACATTCGGGATAAAGTCAACTTAAGTGGGTGCAGTATCCTTATATAGTGAGATGTTAAGATTTTGCTAGTTTCCATTCATTATAGAAAAAACTTTCTTTGGGATATGGAATTCCAAAAACATACCTCATTTGATACTACAATATTCCCAGTCTTATTTGAAACATAAATTATATAAATCCTGCTTTGTAGTAGCAGAAAAGTATATCTCCATCTTTTAAAGGACAATTTGATTCCAATGTTCCCATATAAAATGTACTGGCCTCAGCAAGAGTTTTACATAAAAGTTGCTACATGGCTGATCACCCATCTCCCTCAGAGTCAATTATTTTAAAATTTTCAGTCTGGGCTTAGGCCTAGTCATTGCACAAAAGGGAGTTTCAATAGGGTTTGTAATGACTTGTTACTTGTGCTGAGATTTCTCAGGCAACTTTGATTCTGCTTGATCTATTGTTGCAATTGATTTTATAGATCACCAAGGAATGCACAGTCACTTCTATCACCATGTGTAGCTTTGGAATTCTAATCTAACTTGCCTTTGTCCAACAATTGTATTGGACATACACATTAGTGGGGAATTTTTTTCTTTTAAGGTTCCAAATACCAATTTTCTTTAGCATATAGAATAAAAGCTACCTTGTCTAAATAAATATATTTAGAATATGTTGGATTAGTATTATATAGAGGATATAATTGTTGCTCCTTGACTATATCTCCTTGACAGGTGTTGAACTGCCTACACTTTGCTTGATTGGTAAATATATTGCTATTGTTTTTACAGAAAAATTCTAGAAGTTATGCTAGAGTACACTTTCACAATGCACCTTAATGCAAAACATCTGTTTCATAATCTACTCTCAGTTATCAAAGGTATAAAAAATATTGTTAAATTTCTTTTTCTTTCCCACTCATTAGCTTATTGATGAGAGTATTTATGTATAGCTGCAAGGAATGCCTTACAGAGAGAAATATAGTACTGAAGGCAGCTGAAGTAATAAAAAGAACTAGCAAACAGGATACCTGGTTCCACAAGAGCCCTTATGTGTTTTATTTAGTGCCTTCCCTCTTGGCTCACTATTAAATACCCATAGCTCCAGACTGGCTGTCCTCCATTTCTTTTATCTACTCTTCTGCATGCCACATGGAATAGCAAAGCCATTCATCATATTTTGCATGATAATATCTTTGGTACTATAAACTAAATGATAGAGCTCCTAGGTGTATAATGATCCACATTTCCAAACTTTAATCTGTCTTTATCGGTAGTTTCTAGGATTTTTCCCTCTATAGTCTTCTCAGCCTGCAAACTCTCCTCAGCCAAATAAGCTAAAGTCAGACTTCAAAGCAGGGCTTATGAAACTCACTGTAATCTGCTACCTGACTATGTTTCCGTATTAGTCTGTTCTCACTGTGCTAAGAAAGACATACCCGAGACTGGGTGACTAATAAAGGAAAGAGGTTTAATGGACTCACAGTTTCACATGGCTGGGGAGGCCTCAGAATCATGGCAGAAGGTGAAGGAGGAGCAAAGACATGTCTTACATGGCAGCAGGCAAGAGAGAGTGTGCAGGGGAACTGACCTTTATAAAACCATTAGGTCTTGTGAGACTTATTCACTGTCATGAGAACAGCAGGGGAAAAACCTGCCCCAATTATTCAATTACCTCCCACTGGGTCCCTCCCATGACACGTAGGGATTTTGGGAGGTCAATTCAAGATGAGATTTCGGTGGGGACACAGCCAAACCATATCAGTCTCCACTTCTACTGCTTCTCATTATTACCTGCATGTTTTGAAAAGACAAAACTATAGTTTCAAGAACATAATGTGTTATTTATTGCTCACCATGATATTTCTTGAACTTTACCTTTAACACTTGGATTTATTTACAAGATCCTCAGATGAGCCCTAATAATACTAGCACTTATCACGTTTACTCCAATAAAATCTCCACCATATCTGCCTGTCTCTTCTGCTAAACTGAGAACCCTTAAAAGGAATGCTGTCTTTTTGATATGTAATTCCAACCTCTGGCTTCTACAGTATAATCGGTAAATTGTTTTCCTCCATTTCTCTTTTCAGTTAAAACTTGTACTCGACATTTCTATCTTTCAAGCAAGGTAAAATGATTGAAAACTGATAGCTTAGTTTCAAGTAAGATTTTAGATATATACATGTAATTTTCTACAGACATGCGGTCTTGCTATGTTGCCATGGCTGATCTCATCAAATAAGTTGTATATAAATATTTTTAAAAATATAAATGGATGACTTATTCATTCATCCAGCCAGCCAGACATCCATCCATTAATTAATTTAATTCATGCAAAATGGCATTCTAGGTCTGGATGGAAAAAAATGACAGGCTGTCTTTTTTCGCCTTGTAGTAACATTCAGTAGTTAGTACCTAATTCACTGAAACAGAACCCTGATTTCATTTTTTTTTAATTTTTAATTTTTGTAGGTACATAGTATGTGTATATATTTATGGGACACATGAGATGTTTTGATACAGGCATATGATGTGACAAAAGCACATCATGATGTATGGGGTACCCATCCCCTCAGGCATTTACTCATTGAGTTGCAAACCATCCAATTAGACTGTTTATTTAAAATGTACAGTTAAGTTATTATTGACTATAATCACTCTGTTGTGCTATCAAATAGTAGATCTTATTGATTCTTTCTAATTTTTTTGTACCCATTAACTATCCCCACCTCTCACCCAGCCTTTTATTACCCTTCCCAGCCTCTGGTAACAACACTTCTACCCTCCATGCCCATAAGTTAAATTGTTTTGATTTTTGGATCTCATAAGTCAGTGAGAACATGTGATGCTTGTCTTTCTGTGCCTGACTTATTTCACTTAACACAATGATCTCTAATTCAATCCATGTTTTTGCAAATGACTGGGTCTCATTGCTTTTTTATGACTGAATTGTACTGCATTGTGTATATGTACCACATTTTCTTTATCTGTTCATCTGTTAATAGGCACTTAGGGTGCTTCAAAATTTTAACTAATGTAAACAGTGGTGCAATAAACACAGAAGTGCAGATACCTCTTCAATATACTGATTTCCTTTATTTTGGGTATATACCCAGCAATGGGATTAATCATATGGTAGCTCAGTTTTTAATTTTGTTAAGAACCCCCAACATTTCTCCACAGTAGTTGTACTACCTTCCATTCCCAACAATGTATAAGGTTTCCCTTTACTCCACATCCTTGGCAGCCTTTGTTATTGCTTGTCTTTTGGACAAAAGCCATTTTAAGAGGGGTGAGGTCATATGTCATTGTGATTTCAATTTGCATTTTTCTGATGATCAATTATGTTGATGACCTTTTCATATGCCTGTTTGCCATTTGTATGTCTTCTTTTGAGAAATGTATATTCAAATCTTGTACCCATTTTTTTATTGGATTATTAAATTTTTTCCTATAGAGTTGTTTGAACTCATTATGTATTCTGGTTATTAATCCCTTGTCAGACTGTTAGTTTGAAAATATTCTCTCCCATTATGTGGGTTGTCTCTTCACTATGTTGATTGTATTCTTCAACTGTAAAAAACTTTTTAAGTTAATGTAATTCTATTTGTTCATTTTTACTTTGGTTTCCTGTGCTTGTATGGTATTGTTAAAGAAATCTTTGCCTAGACCAATGTCTTGGAGAGTTTCTCCAATGTTTTCTTACAGTAGTTTCATAGTTTGAGGTCTCAGATTTAAGTCTTTAATTCATTTTATTTGGCTTTTATGTGTAGTGACAGATAAGGGTCTAGTTTCATTCTCCTGCTTATAGATATCCAATTTCCCAACACCATTTATTAAAGAGATTGTCTTTCCTCCATGTATGTTACTGGCACCTTTGTCAAAAATAAGCTAACTGTATGTGTGTGGGTGTGCTTCTGGCTTCTCTATTCTAGTCCATTGATCTATGTGTCTGGTTCTATGCCAGTACCATGCTGTTTTGGTTTCTGACTTTTCTACTCTGTCCCATTGATCTATGTGTCTGTTTTTATGTGAGTGCCATGCTGTTTTGCTTACTATAGCTCTGTAGTATAATTTAAAGTCAGGTAATGTTGTTCCTCCAGTTTTGTTATTTTAGCTTAGGATAGCTTTGTCTACTCTGGGCCTTTTGTGGTTACATATAAATTTGAAATTTTTTTCTGTTTCTGTGAAGAATGTAATTGAAAGTTTGATAAAGATTGCATTGAGTCTGTAGATTGCTTTGGGTAGTATGGACATTTTAACAATATTGATTCTTTCAATCCACAAACATGGAATATTTTTACATTTTTTTGGTTTTCTCTTCAATTTCTGTTATGTATATTTTATAGTTTTTATTATAGAGATCTTTTACTTTTTTGGTTAATTCTAGGTATTTAATTTGTGTGTGTTAATTATAAATAGGATTACTAATTTTATTTCTTTTTCACATAGTTCATTGTTGGCATATAGAAATGACACAGATTTTTGTAAGTTGATTTTGTATCCTGCAATTTTGCTGAATTTGTTTGTCAGTTGTAATACTTTTTGGTGGAGTCTTTGGGGTTTTTTCAAATATAAGATCATATCATTTGCAAACAAGGATAATTTGACTTCTTACTTTCCAATATGGCTACTTTTATATCTTTCTGTTTTCTGATTGCTCTAGCCTGGTCTTCCAGTAGTATGTGGAATAACAGTGGTGACAGTGGGCATCCTTGTCATGTTCCAGAACTCAGAGGAAAGGTTTTCAGTTTTTTTTCTTTTTTCCCTTTCAGCATGATACTAGCCATAAGTGACCTCTATTATGTTGAGGTATGTTACTTCTATCTCCAGTTGTTTGAGGCTTTTTATCATAAACTGATGTTAAATTTTACCAAATCTTTCTTGTCTGTATCAATTGAAATGATATTATTTTTATTCTTAATTCTATTGATAATTATGTATCACTTTGATTGATTTGCATACATTGAACCATTCTTGCATCCCAGGTATAAGTTTCAGTTGGTGATGATGACTGATCTTATTAATGTATTGTTGAATTCCATTTACTAATATTTTGTTGAGAATTTTTGCATCAATATTCATCAGAGATATTGGCCTGTGGGTTTGTTTGTTTGTTTGTTTGATGTGCCTTTGTGTCATTTTGGAATCAAGGTAATACTGGCCTTGTAGAATGAGTTTGGACACATTCCCTCTTCCTCCATCTTCAGAATAGTTTGAATAGGATTTTTTATTAGTTCTTTAAATGTTTGGTAGAATTCAGCAGTGAAGCCTTTGATTTCTGGCTTTTTCTCTATTGGAAGACAATTTATTATGAATTCAATATTATTACTTGTTATTGATCTGTTCAGTATTTGCATTTATTTGTGATTCAATCTTGGTAGGTTGTATGTGTGTAGGAATTTATCTATTTCTTCTAGATTTTTCAATATATTGGCATGTAGTTACTCAGTGTAGCCCCTAATGATCCTTTCAATTTCTGCAACATCAGTGGTAATGTCTCTCTTTTCATTTCTGATTTTATTTATTTGGCTCTTCTTTTTTTCTTAGGTAGTCTGGCTAAAGGCTTGTCAATTTCAGTTAACTTTTCAAAAATCCAACTTCTTGTATCATTGGTCTTTTGTATTGTTGTTTTCAATTTCATGTATTTCTGCTTTGATATTTACTGTTTCTTCTCTTCTACTGATTTTGTGTTTTGTTAGCTCTTGCTTTTCTAGTTCTTTAAGATGCATAATTTGAAGATTTATGATTGTTTATGAATAAGATTGTTTATTTGAAGGTTTTTTCTTTTTTGATGTCGGCAGTTATAGCCATTAGCTTCCCTGTTAGTACTGCTTTTGTTGTGTCACATAGCTTTTGCTATGCTGTTTCCATTATCATTTGTTTCAAAAAATTTTCAATTTCTTTCTTAATTTCTTTATTGACCCACTGGCCATTCGAAAGCATATTCCTTAATTTCCATGCATTTTTATAGTTTCCAAAATTTCTTGAATTAAAAATTCTGAAATTAATTGTTATTAATTCCTAGTTTTATTCCATTGTGGTCAGAGAAGATGCTTGATATTATTTTACTATTTTAGAATGTTGGAAGACCTGATTTGTAACCTAACATATGGTCTATCCTTGAGAATGATTCATGTGTTGAATAAAAGAATGTGTACTCTGCAGCTCTTGAATGAAATGTTTTGTAAATGTCAATTGGATTCATTTGGTCTATACTGAAGATTAATTGTGATCTTTCTTTGTTGATTTGCTGTCTGAAGATCTGTCTAATACTGAAAGTTCAGTGCTAAAGTCTCCAGCTATTATTGTATTGAGACCTGTCTTTTCTTTAGCTCTAATAATATTTCCTTGATATATCTGGATGCTTCAGTGTTGGGAGCATATATATTTAAAATTGTTATGTCCTCTTGCTGAATTGACCCCTTTATAATCACATAGTGACTGTCTTTGTCTCTTTCTATAGTTTTTGTCTTGAAATCTATTTTGTCTGATACAGGTATAGCTACTCCTGCTTTTTTTTTTTTTTTTTTTTTTTGGTTTCTATTGGTTTGGAAGATCTTTTTCATCCCTTTACATTTAGCCTACATACCTCTTTATAGGTAAAGTGTGTTTCTTGTAGGCAACAGATCAATGGGTTTTATTTATTTGTCTTTATCCTTTATCCTTTCTTTATGCTTTCAGATAGCCTATGTCTTTTGATTGAAGAGTTTAGTACATTTACATTCAATGTTATTATTGATAAGTAAGGACTTAGTCTTACCATTTCATTATTTGTTTTCTGGTCTTCTCTTCCTTCTTTCTTTCCTTTATATCTTCCTCTAATGAGGGTGATTTTCTCTGGTGATATGATTTAGTTTCTTGCTTTTTATTGTGTGTATGTTGTGTGGGTGGGTGTGTGTATGCATTGGATGCGTTTTCATTTATAGATTACCATGAGGCTTGCAGATATTGTCTTATAACACATTATTTTAACCTGATAATGACTTAACACTTTTTGCATAAACAAACAAAAAGTAAACTACTAAAAACTTGCCTTAACTTCCCCTCCACTTTTTAACATTTTGTTGTTTCTATTGATATTTTACTGTAATGACTATGTCCTGTAAAGTTGTGTAGTTATTATTTTTTATTGATTCATTATTTATTTTTTCTACTTAGGATAAGAGCAGTTTACATAGCACAGTTACAGTGTTATAATATTCTGAGTTTTTCCTGTGTACTTACTATTGCCATTAAGTTTTGTACCTTAGGTTGATTATTTACTTCTTATGAATGACATTTTCTTTCTGATTGAAGTAATTTCTTTAGCATTTCTTATAGGACAGGTCTGGTATTTATGACATTCCTCAGCTTTTGTTTGTCTAGGAAAGTCTTTATTTCCCCTTCATGTTTGAAGAATATATTTTACCAGATACACTGTTCTAGGGTAAAAGACTTTTTCCTTCAGCACTTTATATATGTCTTGCCACTCTTTACTGGCCTAGAAGATTTCCACTGAAAAGTCTGCTGCCAGAAATATTGGAGCTCCATTGGATGTTATGTTTCTTTTCTCTTGCTGCTTTTAGGTTCCTTCCCTTATCCTTTATCATCTGAAGTGAAATTCTTTTAGGTAGTTCTAGTTTGCTCTCAGACTTATACCTTATATAAGCTAATAAACTTCCTTACATTTACTTTGGAAGTATTACCATTACTACCTAATTGTAACTGAAACAATAAATCTTTAAAAGTTACTCAGCTAAGAACAGGATGGAAATAGGCTTGCTGAAATAATGCCACATGCCAATATGACAAATTCTACTTTCTATGATATACAGAATTTTTTCCTGAAGTGCGTACATATTTTAAACTATAACTACTTATATTGATGAATATCTTGTGAAGCTGGGGTGATTATATCAATTTAAGGTTTCATGTATTAATGAATTAATATATATATTAATTGAAATTATATGAATCTTAAGTATTACTGCTCACAGAGCATTTTCTAGATAAGAGATCATAAGTTTTATCCCAATTGTCTGACAGCTATGAATGATTTCCAGGCTAGAGTGACAAAGATAACTCTAATCCACTTTAAGATTAATAAATTCTATTTTATTACATTGCCACCAGAGACTTGCATTCAGTGAAGAACTAATGTAAGATGAAAAGATTTTATTAACATAAACCTAAGTAGCAGGAAAATTAAAAGAAAGACAGACAAAATTCTACTGTTAGAGGATTTGCAAGCCTCTAAAAAGAATTCTAATTGCATAATATATTGTTTGGTAAAAACTGAAAATATATTCTTGGTAGTTTGGATTAGTCAGGTGTTGGCTTACGTTTGTCCCTGTGCCTCCACTATACTTTTAATTGGAGAGATGGTGATGACTTAGAAGTCTTATCTTTCAATAAGTCCCCAAAAGAGCATTACCTGAGAAACAAACAAACAAACAAAAACTACATTCAGTCACTAAATAACTCAGTCACTGTGGGCCAGTCACATAACCTCTCTGGACCAGGTTAGTTCACTTGGTCTTTTATTTTTTTAAATTGAGACAAAAGGAATGTTTTGATAAATTATGGCTACATTATGGATTCCAAGAAATGTTGCTAATAATACAGTACGTTCTTAGAACTTTTATGTTTGGGAAATGCTGGTCATCTTCTTCCAGTAATGTTTTGTACTTACCAACCTTTCACATAAGAAAATTCTTACACTTACCCTTTATGGTACTAAGGATTGAGATGGATAAAGTGAGAATGCTTTAAAAAGTACCAGTTTGATTCTACCAATAGTCAGACTCGTAAAAATTAATTTTAAAAATTTAAGTCAGTATTATGTTACCTCACAGAGGACTACGCCATAAATGTTCTGCAAAATGGTTCAGTTTTTGCAAAATGTTAACATCGTATTTAAATATTGCCATATCTAATCGCTCACAAAATGGATAATGGTGGAAAAATGTCTGCTCCAAAGTATTTTATAAGAAATCAATAATATTTTTACTATAAGAAACTCCTTATACTACATAAAGAAAAAAGAAAGTTTAAAATTAACCAACAAAGGGTTATCGTTCAGAACCCATAGACACATGTAGTGCAAGGTGGCCAGGACGCTAAAACCAAGACCAAAGAAATCGTGAGTTACATTTACTTGTTCCGCCTCAGGCTTGCGTCTCTGCTTCTCTAAACAGATCAGCTTCATTCTTCATCACAATGAGAACTACAACTTGTGCATACCTTTGCTTCTTCCTAAAACTCTTACTTAGACCATCACGTTGCTTACCTAGACCTATCGTTTAAGTCAAAAACAAAACATCACCTCACAATGAGCCTCTTCATGTCAAAATCAGCTTACATTCATTATTTTTAAAAATGGGGGAGGGGCATACAAGAGCTCTCCTCACCAAGATTTCAGGGGATATGACTCAAAGAAGAGAACCCAATTCGTATCTACCTTCTGTACACAGCAAGCCCATACCTTTAAATCAGACAAATGCAAAACAAAAGAATAACATTTTGAAAAATGTACCTGGAATATCAAGACTAAGTATATATTTGAAAAGATGTTAAATACAGAGTTATTAGGAGTGGAAGAATGAATAACCTATGTTTCTTTGAGAAATTGTTAAATAAATTGTGTTGCATCCATAATTTAAACTACTAAAAACTTTTTAAAAATACTGAATTCGGGTTGGGTGCAGTGGCTCACACCTGTAATCCCAGCACTTTGGGAGGCCAAGGCAGGCGGATCATGAGGTCAGGAGATTGAGACCATCCTGGCTAACATGGTGAAACCCCATCTCTACTAAAAAAAATACAGAAAAAAATTAGCCAGGCTTGGTGGCTGGTGCCTGTAGTCCCAGCTACTTGGGAGGCTGAGGCAGGAGAATGGTGTGAACCCTGGAGGTGGAGCTTGCAGTGAGCAGAGTTCATGCCACTGCACTCCGGCCTGGGCAACAGAGCGAGACTCTGTCCCCCCCCCAAAAAAAAAATAGCGAATTCAGCTCTCTATATTAACCTAAAGTGAAGTTCATGACATTTTACCATGTAATGTAAAACAATAGGATATTATTTTTCTAAACAGATGAATAAATATATGTTTGGTGCATGCATATGCATAAATATAAACATATTTCAATATATTTATGTATGTATGTACTGCATACAATACATATCCATATATAAATATTAATATGTATAAATTCAAATATTTATAAATATGTATTAATATATACAAACATGTAAACCTATGTCTATATACATACATAAAACATATATATGCATATACTTGATTTTGTAACAATATATCTAAGTCTGTATAGCAAATTGCTATCAGTTTTAGCTTTTTGAAATTAATTTAAATCAATAATAATACTATTTTAATAAAAAAATTAAATGGAATAAAATTTACATATTTATTCTTTCTTATACTTTGGTATAAAGTAAAAAAGTAATCTCTACCTGACTCTTTAATAACCCACTGTTTTTCACCTCAAGTCTTTTGCGCTTGTTTTCACTTCAGCCTGAAATGCTCTTCCCACAGATGTCATGGGCAAAGGCATACATGGAACACTCACAGAAACAGGACTACAGCATAGCAAATATGATATTTCGAAATTATTGCCCTGATTATTAATTAAATTGGCATAATGCATAATTTTCTCCTATCAAGTTGGCTAAAAAAATTAAAAAGGTAAACAGACGATTAGGTGGTTATAAAAAACTGAACACTTAAAAACACAACAGTGTTGGAACTCTAAGTTGGTTGTTATATCTACCTGTAAATATTAAAGCAAACTATTCCAGTTCTGTAAATTATCTTCACTGCATTTATTATGTCATAGACAGTGACTTAACAACAAACAAACAAAAACAGGTGCTTTGTACATACCTTCTTAAACTATTTCAAGTGTCTTAAAATGAAGATAATGTAGGTGTTTTTTTTTCCCCTGTAATCTTTTCAGTCTCCATGATTTGAACCTTGCTTTGCCCAGCACAACTTGGGGCTACTTCAGCTCCAAACATTTTGGTTATTTTTCAGTTCAGTTTATTTCCAAATGTTTTTATTTGGAGTGCCATGAAATCCCTAGACCCTAACATAGTGATTGGTACATGGTATGTGCTCAATTTACTATTACAAATAACAACAGAGAATATAATTTTTAAATGTTAAGATATATTTTAACAAAATATGTATTGCAGTACTATTTATTTTATCTTGTTATACAAACAAGATTGAACTTACATATGTATACACTAAACATTTTAGAAAAGTATTTATTTGTTAAATGATATAGATACTGATACAGATGTTTATATATGTAATGTGGGTATATATGTATAATTATGTGTGTACATATATGTGTGTGCGTATATACATACATATGTAGACAATTGCCATGTTTCCATCTGTTACTTTTTTACTTTAATTATGTGTAATATTTACCTAGATTATTTTCCTTCATATGAAATCAACTTCCTGACTGGTACTCTCTTTCCAGATGGTCCTGTGCTTGGCAGATTTGATGTGCCATGTCACATAAAAAGCTCATGAAACTGAAGTGGCATTGGACCCATATAATGCTTTTTTAATCAGCATACACACAGCACATGACACAAAGCATCTCTGCCAACAAATTAGTACCTAATGTTTCTACCATCCAAGTTTAGTTCGACAATTTAACTCTGTAGTCCTACATAATTTATGCTGCTTCCTGACTCCATGCGGTCCATGTGAATGTATTTTACAAAAACAAAAATAAAAACGAAATCTCATAAAAAGTCCAAAAAGAAACCTCAACAAACACCACACACAGAAAAAAAAAAAAGCTAAACAAAATCCTAGAACCAAAGGAAAATATCACACAATTGGAGTACAGATGAACATCTTAGAGGTCCATTTGTGAAGTAGTATCTTAAACAAAATTAATGTGTTCCTTTAAATAAAACTAATTAGGAAAAGATATGTGGTGTTTTAAAGGTTGTGAAATGTAGGTAGTACACGTTGGCTGCTTGTTTTAAAAGCTTTAGGGACATTCATAAGATAGCCACATTTTAGTAACCCATATCTTTTGTGAGATTAAATCTGTCTGCTGGGAATATTCCTGCATGGATAGAATAAAGAGTACTGCAAACTTTGGTGAGGAACAAGCTATCTTTATTAAAGTATTTATCATTTTTACAGCTGGAATTGGTGTTAATATTTCAACAAACAATACCAGTAAGCCTTATCTTCTCTTTGCTGACTTTAGTTAAGCACCGTCAGCAGTAGGCTTTTTGGAACAGCTTGGCCCGCTCAAGCAGAATAATTCATCTTAGAAGAATTAAAAAAAAAATAAGCTCACTTTTAATATGCAGTAGAAGCACGTCAAAGTATGAACACAAACTTAGTCTGGAGGATGTAAGACTTGAAAAATATGATTGACAGTATTCTTTTTCAGCTTTAAAAGCAACTGAGGACAGAACATTCAACCAATTAACAAATTTTAAACAAACATAAAAAGTGAGCTTACAGAGTTTTATTTCAATGACACATAGGCTATTACATGAGAAAACCAGAATTTTTATGTTAATATATTATTCAACATAATGTAAGAGGAAAGAGAGAAAAAAAAATTCCCAAAGAGAGATCAATACTTTGAATTCAGTAAATGCTGAATGTATCTAATGATTTTAACCTAAATGTCATATGAAGTTATGGACAAACCCAGAGATCAAATGCCATAGTTAAAAAATCAGAATGCGTATGAGATATGAAGGGTTTAAGTAGACTACTGTATTTGAATTTATCATGTTATAAGAAGCCTATTATGGAGCTAAAAGAGTATTACAATTGTTTGCATGCAGTTACATGGATGACTACAGAGCCGAATGCGTCATTCAAATCAAAATTATGTTAAAAGACAAAGTTTAAAAATCAATGAATATCTCAAAGTTACTTTTTTGGTTCACTACTGAGAGTGGGGCTGGAAGATGGAAGAAAGGCAGAATAGCTTGCTTCATTAAACACCAAAAGTACAGATTATTATCTGTTCTGGCAAATCAAGAAGATACTCTTATATTCCAAAAGAAAGGCTATGTTGGTATTTTCTAAAGAAGAATGCACAGTGAATAAAATTCTATATTATTAATATAAACAACTTTGTTTACTTTTTATAATCTTTATGCTGATTCAATGATTTGATAATAATTTTTTGCATCTTGGGCATTGCTAATCCTATAAGATGTTCAGAAGAGCAGTGTCCAGACAGCATCTGTTATACAAGTTGCCCCCTTTACTTACATAATCTCAGCTCAGTCACAAGTTCTAAGCTACGGATTGGGGTTGAAGGCAGAAGATATATTCTTTTGAAAGAAGTTATGGCTAGATTGTGTAGATAACTTTCACAACTTTTAAATTAAGTTGAAATTGGCATATAAGATGCTTACAGAAAAAAATCACAAATAATAAGTATACAATTCTAAGTGTCACAAAAATTGAATACACCAATGGAAACCACCGAAGTCAAGAGACAGAATACTACCAAAATTCCAGAAACCCTTTAACTGACCCTTAGTAACAATCCCTCTTGCTCAATTGTAAATCACTATCCTGATTTCTGACAACATAGCTGTTTTTTAACTTTACATGGAAGAAAACATACAACATGCATTATTTGTGTCTGGCTTATTATGTTAGTGAGATCCATTTACTTCTTTTTCCATGAGTAGTAGTGCTTCACTTTAATATTATTATACTATGCTATAATAATTAATAATGATTAATTATTGCAATTAATAAACACATAAATAATTTCCAAGTGTTTTGGGTTAATGTAAATAATGTTGCTACAAATAGTTATACAGTCTTGGATTAAACAGGATGCATTTGGTTGGAGTGTCCACCTAGGAATAGAACTGCATGGCCATAGGGAAGGCATCAACTCAATTTCAGGAAATATTGCAAAACAATTTTCCCAAATAGTTATACTAATTTTCTCATTCACAAGTAGTGTATGGGAGTTTCATTGTCCAAAGTCTTAAAGAGTATTGTGCATTTTTTTTAAGTAATTGGGGAGGATGTGTAGTTATGTCTCATGATGGTTTTCATTCACATTTCCTTGATGAGGTTTAGCACATTTTAAATATTTATTGGCCACTTGGAAATATTTTAGAATGGTTGCCGGTTCGCACATTTTACCCACCTTTTTATAGGATTCTTTGGTTTTTTATTGGTTAGCAAAGATTCTTTCTGAATTCTTTTTTTTTTTTTTTGGTAGGGGCCCTCCATTTGTTATATGTATTGAAATGTCATCACCATGCTATCTTGGCTCCTTATACTTTCAAGGAAATCTATTGATAAAGTTTCTAAATTTAATAGAGTCCAATTTATCATTATTTTCTACATTCTAATGCTTATTGTATCTTGCATCCTAACAAAACTTTCCCAACCTCCAAGAAATAACCATCAGAAATTAATACTGGATTATGACAACAAAAATTTCACTTATTTTTTTGCAGTTCTCAGAAATCACAGGTAAGAAATGAACAGAATCACTTGCCAATTTTAAATTTAAATTTTTTTTGTCAGCTTCTATGTATGAAGAAAAGCATCCATGCTATTTACAGTACCGGCTTAAAATAGCTAATATTATTGAAAGTTTATTCTGATACTTTGGTAAATATACAGTAATCTACAGATATATTGATCAACATAGTTTTTTTTGGTTTCAGGTATTTAAGAATATAGGTGAATATTATATATGGTTATTGTCAAAGATAAAATACATCTGAGAGGGTAGGAATCATAGTTACAGCGGCTCTTCTTTAGGCAGAGCCAGAAATACAGAACACTGAACAATGAATCTAGGCAGGTAAGACCGCAGGCAGTCTTCCTGATATATCCATTCTTCACCATAGCATGAAATCAATAGGAAGATTCTCAAGGACTCGTGTATCAGGAGAACATCACACCTGGTTACCAAACCAGACCACAAAAATAGGTGTTAATGAGAGATATTTCAGGAAAGATCTGGTAAACCAAAAATGTAGGATTGGATAAGAATACATGCAAAGTTTTAGGTGAGCTCAAGAACCCCATGGATCAAATCTTTATATTTCTTAAAGATTAAAAAAAAAACGGCCTGAAGACTTTTATAGAACCTATTCTGTAAGATTTGAATCTGAAATCCCTTCCAAAAAACAGCTCAAGTGAACACATCAACATGTTCCATTACAGAATTTTCAAAGAGTTTATCTCAAAAATATACCATGAAAAGACACTCAAGTTTGGCATAAGTAAATTCTACTAAACATTTCATAAGTATCCACATACGTTATTCTCAAACTTCCAAAAAAGTGATCACCTTCTAATTCCATATAAATTTATTAATTGAATTTTCCATTTCTGTGAAACACGCCATTGGAATGTTGATAGAGATTGCATTAAATTTATAGATTACTTTGGGTAACATTGCCATCTTAAATATATTGTCTTCCCATCCATCAACACAAGCTACATTTCCATTTATGTACACCTTCTTTAACATCTTTCCACAATGCTTTAGGAATTTTCAGTGCTAAATTCTTTCACTTACTTGGTTAAATTTATTCCTAGATATTTTATTATTTTGAATCCTGTTGTAAATGGCCTACTTTTTATTTATTTTTTATTTTTGGATTGTTCATTGCTATTTTATAGAAACAAACTGATTTTTGTTTGTTGAGATTTTGTGCCCCACAACTTAGCTAAATTCATTTCATAACTCCAATAATTTTTAAGTTTTTGGTGGATTCTTTAAGATTCTCTATATGTAAGATATTGTCATTTGTGAATAAGAAGAATTTCACTTTACTTTTTCCTTTTTAATTTGGATGCTTTGTATTTCTTTGGTTTCCCTAAATGTTTGGGCTAGCTATTCTAGTACAATGTTTAATAGAAGTAATAGAAGCCAGTGTCTTCATTTTTTCCCCATCTTAGAGAGAATTCCTTCATTCTTATCCCATGGAATATGATGTTAGCTGTGAGATTTTTGTAAATAACCTTTATCATGCTGAAGATGTTCTCTTCTATTTCTTGTTTTTTGAATATTTGTTATAAAAGGGTGTGGGATTTATTTCAATTTGTTTTCTGTAGCAATTGAGATAATTGTATGGGTTTTCTTTATTCATTCTATTAATGTGACATATTGTATTGACTGATTGTTACATGCTAAACCATCATTGCATTTCAGAGATTCTTTTCGTTTGTATTCATGAGGGATTTTAATCTGTAGTTTTTTTATTATCGTAATGTCTTCATCTGAATTTGGGTCATAGGATGAGTTAGTAAATATTCTTTTCTATTTCATACACTGGAAGAATGTGAAAGGATTGGTGTTGTCTTCTTTAAAGAATTTGTAGAAGTCACCAGAGAAGCCATTTTTGCTCTGGTCTTTTCATTTTGGGGTGACTTTTGAATACTGATTATCTTTTCTGTTATAGGTGTTATAGGTGTGTTCATATTTTCTGATACATCTTCAGTTAGTCTCACTAATTTTATCTAGACATTTGTTCATTTAGATTATCTTATTTATTGGCTTATAATTGCCTATAATATTATCTTATAATTCTGTTTATTTTTGTACTGTGAGTAGTAATGTCCTCACATTTATTTCAGATTTTAGTAATTGCGTTATTTTTTCTAAGTCCACCTAGCTATTTTTTAAATTTTTGATATATTCAAATAACTAACTTTTGCTTCTGTTGATTATTTTATTAATTTTGAATCTTGTATTTAACTTATTGATACTTTGATATTCATTATTCCTTTTCTTCTGCTATATGTGTGTTTAGTTTGCTCATCTGTTTTACATCTTTAAGGTGTAAAATTAGGTTAGTGTTTTGACAACTTTCTTTTAATGTAGATATTTGCAAAAATAAATTTCTTTCAAAGCACTGCTTTTGCTTATAGGGTTAGGAATGGCTACTGCTACAGGAACCGGAATAGCCAGTTTAACTACTTCATTATCCTACTACCACACATTCTCAAAGGATTTTTCAGACAGTTTACAAGAAATAACGAAATCTATCCTTACTTTACAATCCCAAATAGACTCTGGCAGCAATGACTCTCCAAAACTGCTGAGGCCTAGACCTCCTCACTGCTGAGAAAGGAGGACTCTGCACCTTCTTAGGGGAAGAGTGTTGTTTTTACATTAACCAGTCAGGGATAGTACGAGATGCCACCCAGAGTTTACAGGGAAAGGCTTCTGAAATCAGACAACGCCTTTCAAACTTTTATACCAACCTCTGGAGTTGGGCAACATGGCTTCTCCCCTTTCTAGGTCCTGTGGCAGCCATCTTGCTGTTACTCACCTTTGGGCCCTGTATTTTTAACCTTCTTGTCAAATTTGTTTCCTCTAGAATCGAGGCCTTCAAGCTACAGATGGTCTTACAAATGGAACCCCAAATGAGTTCAACTAACAACTTCTACTGAGGACCCCTGGACCAACCCACCGGCACTTTCACTGGCCTAGAGAGCTCCCCCCTGGAGGACACTACAACTGCAGGGCCCCTTCATTGCCCCATCCAGCAGGAAGTAGCTAGAGCAGTCATCGGTCAAATTCCCAACAGCGTTTGGGATGTCCTGTTTAGAAGGGGGATTGAGAGGTGAGAGTGTGCTGGCAGCCCTCGCAGCCCTCACTCACTCTTGGCACCTCCTCGGCCTTGGTGGCCACTCTGGCCACACTTGAGGAGCCCTTCAGCCCACCACTGCACTGTGGGAGACCCTCTCTGGGCTGTCTGAGGTTGGAGCCTGCTCCCTCTGCTTGCGGGGAGGTGTGGAGGGAGAAGCGCAGGAGGGAACCGGGGCTACACGCAGTTCTCGTGGGCCAGCATAAGTTCTGGGTGGGTGTGGGCTCGGCGGGCCTCGCACTCAGAGCAGCCAGCCGGCACTGCCGGCCCCAGGCAGTGAGGGGCTTAGCACCTGGGCCAGCAGCTGCGGAGGGTGTGCCGGGTCCCCCAGCAGCACCGGCCCCCTGGCATTGTGCTGGAATTCTTGCTGGGCCTCAGCTACCTCCCCATGAGGCAGGGCTCCAGACCTGCACCCCACCATGCCCAAGCCTCCCCCATGCCATGGGCTCCTGTGTGGCCTGAGCCTCCCCAATGAGCACCGCTCCCTGCTCCGCAGAGCTTAGTCCCATCAACCACCCAAGAGCTGAGGAATGCGGGCACATGGTGCGGGACTGACAGGCAGCTCTGCCTGTGGCCCCAGTGCGGGATCCACTAGGTGAAGCCAGCTGGGCTCCTGAATCTAGTGGGGACTTGGAGAAATTTTATGTCTAGCTGGAGGATTGTATATGCACCAATCAGCAGTCTGTGTCTAGCTCGGGGTTTGTGGGTTTGTGGATGCACCAATCAGCACTCTGTATCTAGCTAACCTGGTGGGGACTTGGAGAACTTTTATGTCTAGCTAAGGGATTGTAAGTACACCAATCAGCACTCTGTGTCTAGCTCAAGGGTTGTAAACACACCAATCAACACCCTGTGTCTAGCTCAAGGTTTGTAAATGCACCAATCAGTGCTCTGTGTCTAGCTAATCTAGTGGGGACTTGGAGAACTTTTGTGTGTAGCTCAGAGATTGTAAACGCACCAATCAGCAGCCTGTCAAAATGGACCAATCAGCGCTCTGTAAAACAGACCAATCAGCTCTCTGTAAAATGAACCAATCAGCAGGATGTGGGTGGGGCCAGATAAGGGAATAAAAGCTGGCTTCCTGAGCCAGCAGTGGCAACCAACTCAGGTCCCCTTCCTCACTGTGGAAGCTTTGTTCTTGCACTCTTTGCAATAAATCTTGCTGCTGCTCACTCTTTGGGTCTGCACTGCCTTTATGAGCTGTAACACTCACCACGAAGGTCTGCAGCTTCACTCCTGAGCCAGCGAAACCACAAACCCACTGGGAGGAATGAACAACTATGGATGGGAGGAAGGAACAACTCCAAACCTTAAGAGCTGTAACACTCATCATGAAGGTCTGCAGCTTCACTCCTGAGGCCAGTGAGACCACGAACCCACCAGAAGGAAGAAACTCTGGACACATCTGAACATCTGAAGGAACAAACTCCGGACACACCATCTTTAAGAAGTGTAACACTCACTGCGAGGGTCCATGGCTTCATTCTTGAAGTCAGCGAGACCAAGAACCCACGAATTCTGGACACACTACCTTTTTATTGGAGAATTTAATCCATTTATATTTCATGTAATTTCTGATAAGGAAAGATTTACTTCTTCCATTTAGCTATTTTCTTCTGTGTCTTGTCTTTTTTGTGTTTTGTTTCTAAATTTATTTCTTGTTGTCTTTTCTGTTTAATTATTTATTTATAGTGTACCATTTTAGTTTATTTTTATTTCCTTTTTCTGTATATCTTTCAGTTAATTTCTTACTATTTAACCTGGGGACAAAAAATAAAGTAAACTAAACTTGTAACACTGTATTTTGATTAATACCACCTTAGCTTCAATAGTGTATAAAAATCTGCTTTTATAAAGCTTTTTCCCTTTCCCCTTATGTTGCTGTCATCACAAATCACATCCTTATACAATGCTTGACCATTAAAATAGATCTATAATTAACATTTTATGTTTGTACCTTAAATCTTATAGGAAAAACAGTTACAAATCAAAAATAAATCAATACTTTTTATTATATTTACATGTGTAATTACCTTTAACGGTGCTTTTTAGTTTTCAATATAACTTCAAAATCACTCTCTAGTGTCTTTTAATTTCTGCTTGTTGGGCATTTTTAGCATTTCTTATAGGGCCGATTATTAATCCTCTCAACCTTTGCATGTGAGAGAATGTCTTAATTTCTCCTTAATTTTTGATAGACAGTTTAACAAATTTTCAGTTGACAGTTTCTTTTTTTCTTCCAGCACTTTTAATATGTCATCCCATTGCTTTCTTGGCTATGACATTCTCATTGATAATAAATCTACTCTTAATCATAATGAGGATCTCTTGTATATGATGAGTTGCTTTTCTCTTGCTGCTTTCAAGTTTTTCTCTATATCATTAGATTTCAATAGCTTAATTATGATGTGTCTTGGTGTGGAACTCTTGGTTTTTATTCTTAAATTTTGTTGAGTTTCTTGTTCAATAGCTTAATTATGATGTGTCTTGGTGTGGAACTCTTGGTTTTTATTCTTAAATTTTGTTGAGTTTCTTGTATGTATAGATTAATGAATTCATCGAATTTGGAGACTTTTTTCATTCTTTTTTCAGATATTCTCTCTGTTCCTTTATCTCATTTCTCATACTCTGAGACTCCCCTTATGCATGTATTGGTGTACTTTATTGTGTACCACAGCTCTCTTAGGCTTTATTCAGTCTTTTTTTTTCTTCCTGCTCCTCAGCCCGGTTAATCCCAGTGGACCTAAGATTGTTTATTAATTCTTTACTTTATCTGCTCAAATTTGCTATTGAAATGACCTAGTAATGTTTTCATTGAAGATTTTGTGCTTCAGAGCTCCAAAACTTTTGTTTGGATTATTTCTGTATTTTCTGTCTTTGTTGATATTCTCTATTTGTTGAGACATCATGTTTGGGTTTCTTTTAGCTATCTGACTATCTGACTATATTTAGGCAGTTTGCTTAAAGTCTTTGTATAGTAGTTCCAGCTATGCTTCCTCAGGGATATTCTCTGTTAATTTCACATCATATGTCAATCATATGATGTGTTAGCTAAGGTAATCAGATTCTTCTTCTCTTCTGGGATTTTTGTTGTTGTTGATTTTTGTTGATAATAGTTGTTTGTTTAGTTAATTTTAAACCTTTTCTTAAGACATAATATACCATATTCTACATCGTGTGTGGTCTCTGAAGCCTCCATTTCTTTTAGCATGTAGTAGCTAGGGTTTTGACAGATTTCCTTGAATGCCATTTTTAGGTTGCCTCTTATTGATTTACTATTTAGGTAGCAGCTATAAGCCTTTGACTATTTCCAAGAGTTCTGACAAAGCTGATACTGACCATTTTTTTCTTCTCTTTAAAAAAAGATTATGTGGAGAGATAGACCCTTGGAGCTGCATAATTTACAAAATTATACTGATGGAAATCTCCTCCAGGATTCTGTTCATCAGTATTAGCATGATACATCTTTCTCCATTCCTACAGTTTAAACCATCGATAGTTTCTTTTTTTAAATTTACCATCCATGGTTTATATTTAAGTGGGTTTCTTTTTTACAATGTTTTTTAATTCACTCTTAAAAACTCTGCCTCTTAGTGTACTTAAAACATTCGTATTTAAAGTAGCTATCATATGATTGACAATGAGATACCATCTAACACCAGAAAGAATGGCTATTATTAAAAACTTATAAAATAATAGATGCTGGTGAGGTTGTGGAGAAAAAGGAATGCTTATACACTGTGGGAGTGTAAATTAGTTCAGTCATTGTGGAAGACAGTGTGGCACATCCTTGGAAACCTAAAGATAGAAATACCATTCAGCCCAGCAATCCCATTACTCGGTATTACCCAAAGGAATAAAAATTATTCTATTATAAAGACACCTGTACATGTATGTTCATTACAGCACTACTCACAATAGCAAAGACATGAAATCAACCAAAATATCTATCGATGACTGACTGGATAAAGAAATGTGGTATATACACACCATGGAATATGATGCAGTTGTAAGAAAGAAAGAGACCATGTCCTTTGCAGTGACATGGATGGAGCAGAAGGACATTATTCTTAGCAAATTAACACAGTAAGAGAAACCAAATACCACATGTTCTCGCTTATACGTGGGAGATAAATGATGAGACCACATGGATCTATAGAGGAGAACAACCCACCCCGGGGTCTTTTGGAGGGTGGAGGGTGAGAGGAGGGAATCAGGAAAAACAGCAAATAGGTACTAGGCTTGATACCTAGGTAATGAAATAATCTGTATAACAAACTCCCATGACACAAGTTTACCAGTGTAACAAACCTGCAGTTGTACCCACGAGCTTAAAATAAAAGTTTAAAAAATTACTATCAATAAAATTGTTTTAGCAGCCACCAGGTTTTTAACTGTTACCATTCATTTCACTTGCTACTATTTATTTCACTTTGACTTCTATTCTTTCCCTCTTTTTTTTTGTTTTAATGAATTGTCTTATCCTTTTTTTTTTCTCTCTTACAGTACCATTATAACACTTTTCTTCTTAGTTTTTTAAAATAATTGTTCTAAATTCAGGAAACTTCCACAACAAATGTAACTCCACCCTAAAATAGCACTATATGTGTGTGCGGGTCATGCCTGTACCTTACATCAGATTATTAACAATTTCTTCCGCTTGATCCTTATGTTGCTGTCATTTGTTTTACTTATCTTTTTCTATAATGACCCGATATAAAGTTACTATCATTACTCTGAAAAATAATTTTTAGGTCGATAAAGTATTCTAGTTTACCTTCATTTATTTCTTCTCTGTCACTCATCCTCTTTTTATATAGATCTCAGTTTCTGACATATCATTTTTCTTCTCCTTGAAGAATTTCTTTTAACATTTCTTGGTATGAAGATTATTGATGAATGATGAATTCCCTCCGTATTTGTTCACTTGACAAGTCTTTTATTTCTCCATCATTTTTAAAAGATAGTTTCTTTGAAAATAGAATTGTTTATAATTGTTTAAATCAACACTTTAGATATTTCACTCCTCTCAGTCTTTTCAAAAATAAATTGTGTATGAATTTATGAGATACATATATACAGCAAAATGGTTATTATACTAAAACAAATTAACATATTCATTATCTCACATAGTTAACCATTTTTATTTCCCGTGGCAAAAGCAACTGTAATCTACTTATTTATGCAAATCTTGACTATAATACAATATTATTAACTGTAGTCTTCATATTGTACATTAGATGTTCTTTGTAAATATTCTTAAAAAGTAATTTGTTTGTTTTTATTGAGAAGGAGGTCTCACTCTGTGGCCCAGACTGGACACAAGCATCTGGCTTCAGATTAGATTTTAGGCTTGTTTATCTTAAGAATCTGCTACTTTGTATCTTTTGACCTACATCTCTTTAATTCTTCCACCTCAAGCCCATCCCTAGTAACCAGTATTTTATTATCTATCTCTATAAATATGACTATTTCTAAGATTTCCTATGTAAGTGAGATCACACAATATTTTTCTTTCTGTATCAGGCTTATTTTACTCACCATGTGTCCTCCAGGCTCATCCATGTTGTGCATGTTGTGGAAAATGGCAGAATCTCCTTCATATTTAAGGTGGAATAGTATTCCATTGAATGTGTGAGTATGTGTGTGTGTGTGTGTGTGTGTGTGTGTTTGTGTGACGTAGGAATATTGCAGATTTTCTTTATCCACTTATTCATAGATGGAAACTTAGACTGTTTCTATACATTAGTTTTTGTGAATAAGGTTGCAATGGACAAGGCAGTGCAGATATTTTCTTGTTTTAATTTTTTTTAATTTTACTTTAAATTTCAGGATACATGTGCAGAATGTGCAGGTTTGTTATGTAGCTATACATGTGCCATGGTGGTTTGCTGCTCCTATCAACCCATTATCTAGGTTTTAATCCCTATGTGCATTAAATATTTGCCCTAATGATCTCTCTCCCCTAGTCCCCAACCCCCCAACAGGCCCCAGTGTATGATGTACCCCTCCCTGTGTCCATGTGTTCTCATTGTTTAACTCCCACTTATGCATGAGAACATGCAGTGTTTGGTTTTCTCTTCCTGTGTAAGTTTGCTGAGAATGATGGCTTGCAGCATCATCCATGTCGCTGCAAATGACATGAACTCATATTTTTATGGTTGCATAGTGTTCCATGGTCTATATGTGCCACTCTTCTTTATTCGGTCTGTCATTGATAGGCATTTTGTTTTGTTCCAGGTCTTTACTATTGTAAATAGTGCTGCAATAAAGATACACATGCATGTGTCTTTACAGTAGAATAATTTATAATCCTTTGGGTGTATACCCAGTAATGGGATTGCTATGTCAAATGGTATTTCTGCTTCTAGATCCTTGAGGATTCACCACACTGTCTTCCATAATGATTTAATTAATTTGCACTCCCACCAACAGTGTAAAATCATGCCTATTTTTCCACAGCCTCACCAGAATCAATTGTCTCCTAACTTTTTAATAATCACCATTCTGATTGGCATGAGATGGTATCTCATTGTGGTTTACATTTGCATTTCTCTAATGATCAATGATGAGCTTTTTTTCATGTTTGTTGTCCGAATAAATATCTTCTTTTGAGAAGTGTCTGTTTATATCCTTTGTCCACTTTTTGATGGGGTTGTGCTGTTTTTTTTTTTTTTTTGTAAATGTGTTTAAGTTCCTTGTAGATTCTCGATGTTAGACCTTTGCCAGGTGGATAGATTGCAAAAATGTTCTCTCATTCTGTAGGTTGCCTGTTCACTCTGATGCTAGTTTCTTTTGCTGTGCAGAAGCTTGACAAGATCCCATTTATCAATTTTGGCTTTTGTTGAAATTGTTTTTAGTGTTTTAGTCATAAAGTCTTTGCCCATGCCTATGCACTAAATGGTATTTCCTAAGTTTTCTCCTAGGGTTTTCATGATATGGGGTTTGGCATTTAGGTCTGTAACCCATCTTGAGTTAATTTTTGTATAAGGTGTAAGGAAGGGGTCCAGTTTCTATTTTTTGCATATGGCTAGCCAATTTTTTCCAGCACCACTTATTAAACAGAAAATCCTTTCCCCATTGCTTGTTTTTGTCAGGTTTGTTGAAGATCAGATGGTGTAGATATGTGGTGTTATTTCTGAGCCTTCTGTTCTTTTCCATTGGTCTATATATCTGTTTTGGTACTAATGCCATGCTGCTTTGGTTACTGTAGCCTTGTAGTATAGCTTGAGTCAGGTAGCACGATGCCTTCAGCCTTGTGCTTTTTGCTTAGGATTGTCTTGGATATACGGGCTCTTTTTTGGTTCCATACTAAATTTAAAGTAGTTTTTTTCCTAATTATTTGAAGAAAGTCAATGGTAGCTTGATGAGAATAGCATTAAATCTATAAATTACTTTGGGCAGTATGGCCATTTTCATGATATTGATTCTTCCTATCCATGAGCATGGAATGTTTTTCCATTTGTTTGTGTCCTCTCTTATTTTCTTGATCAGTGGTTTGTAGTTCTTGAAGAGGTCCTTCACATCCCTTGTAAGTTGTATTCCTAGGTATTTTATTTTCTTAGTAGCAATTATGAGTGGGAATTCATTTATAATTTGGATCTTTACTTCTTTATTGTTGATGTACAGGAATGCTTGTGATTTTTGCACATTGATTTTGTATCCTGAGACTGCTGAAGTTGCTAATCAGCTTAAGGAGTTTTTGGGCTGAGATGATGGGGTTTTCTTAGTATAGAATCATGTCATCTGCAATCAGAGACAATTTAACTTCATCACTTCCTGTGTGAATACCCTTTATTTCTTTCTCTTGCCTGATTGGCCTGGTCAGAACTTCCAACACTATGTTGAATAGGAGTGGTGAGAGAGGGCACCCTTGTCTTGTACCAGTTTTCAAAGGGATTGCTTCCAGCTTTTGCCCATTCAGTATGATATTGCCTATGGGTTTATCGTAAATAGCTTTTATTATTATGCTATTATGAGATATGTTTCATCAATACCTATTTTATTGAGAGTTTTTTGCATGAAGGTATGTTGGATTTTTTCAAAGACCTTTTTAGGATCTAGTGAGATAGTCATGTGGTTTTTGTCATTGTTTCTGTTCATGTGATGAATTATGTTTATTGATTAGCATATGTCAAACCAGCCTTGCATCCCAGGGATGAAGCCAACTTGTTTGTGGTGGATAAGCTTTTTGATGTGCTGCTGGATTCAGTTTGCCAGTATTTTATTGATGATTTTCAATCAACAGGGATATTGGCCTGAAGTTTTCTTTTTTTGTTGTGTTTCAGCCAGGTTTTGGTATCAGGATGATGTTGGCCTCATAAAATGAGTTAGGGAGGAGTCTCTCTTTTTCAATTCTGTGGAATAGTTTCAAAATGGATGGTACCAGCTCCTCTTTGTACCTCTGGTAGAATTCAGCTGTGAATTCACCTGGTCCTGGGCTGTTTTTCAGTTGGTAGCCTATTAATTACTGACTCAATTTTAGAACTTGTTATTGGTCTCTTCAGGGTTTCAACTTCATGATCTAGTGTTGGGAGGGTTTATGTGTCCAGAAATTTATCCATTTCTTCCAGATCTTCTAGTTTATTTGTGTAGAGATGTTTATAGTATTCTCTGATGGTAGTTTGTATTTCTGTGGAATCAGGGGTGATATCCACTCTATCATGTTTTATTGTGTCTATTTGATTCTTCTCTCTTTTCTTCTTTGTTGGTCTAGCTAGTGGTCTAGTTTGTTAATCTTTTCAAAAAAACAGCTCATGAATTAATTGATTTTTTAAGGTTTTTCATGTTTCTATATCCTTCAATTCTGCTGTGATCTTAGTAATTTCTTGTCTTCTGCTAGATTTTGAATTTGTATGCTCTTGCTTCTCTCGTTCTTTTAATTGTGATGTTAGGGTGTCCATTTGAGATCTTTCCAGCTTTCAGATGTGGATATTTAGTGCCATAAATTTTCCTCTTAACACTGCTGTACCTGTGTCCCAGAGATTCTGGTATGTTGTCTCTTTGTTTTTATTGGTTTCAAAGAGCTTCTTGATTTCTGCCTTATTTTTGTTATTTACCCAGGAGTCATTCAAGAGCAGGTTGTTCAATTTCCATGTAGTTGTGAGCTTTTGTGTGAGTTTTTAAATCCTGAATTTTAATTTGATTGCACTGTGGTTTAAGAGACTGTTTGTTACGATTTCCATTTTTTTGCATTTGCTGAGGAATGTTTTACTTCCAATTATGTAGTCAATTTTTGAATAAATGCTATGTGACACTGAGAAGAATGTATATTCTGTTGATTTGGGGTGGAGAGTTCTGTAGATGTCTATTAGGTCCTCTTGATCCAGAGCTGAGTTCAAGTCCTGAATATCTTTGTTAATTTTCTGTTTTATTGAGCTAATGTTGATAGTGGAGTGTTAAAGACTCCCACTATTATTGTGTGGGCACTTAAGTGTCTTTGTAGGTCCCTAAGAACTTGTTTTATGAATCTAGGTGCTCCTGTTGGGTGCATATATATTTAGGATAGTTAGCTCTTCTTGTTGCTTTGATCCCTTTCCCATTATGTAATGCCCTTCTTTGTCTTTTTTGATCTTTGTTGGTTTACAATCTGTTTTATCAGAGACTAGGATTGCAACCCCTGCTTTTTTCCCCCCCCCCCCATTTGCTTGGGAAACACTCTATCCCTTTATTTTGGGCCTATGTGTGTCTTTGCACATGAGATGGGTCTTGACTCTTTTTCCAATTTGCCTGTGTCTTTTAACTGGGGAATTTAGCCCATTTACATTTAAGGTTAACATTGTTATGTGTGAATTTGATCCTGTCGTTATGATGCTAGCTGGTTATTTTGCATATTAGTTGATGCAGGTTCTTCGTAGTACTGATGGTGTTTCCATTTTGGTGTGTTTTTGCAGTGGCTGGTACTGTTTTTTTCTTTACATATATATTTATAGTGCTTCCCTCAGGAGCTCTTGCAAGGCAGGCCTGGTGGTGACAAAATCCCTCAGCATTTACTTGTCTGGAAAGGATTTTATTTCTCCATTGCTTATGAAGCTTAGTTTGGCTGCATATGAAATTCTGGGTAAAAATCCTTTTCCTTAAGAATGTTGAATATTGGCCCACACTTTCTTCTGTATTGTATAGTTTCTGCAGAGATACCTGCTGTTAGTCTGATGGGCTTCCCTTGTAGGTTACCTGCCCTTTCCCTCTGGATGCCCTTAACATTTTTTTCTGTATTTCAACCTTGGAGAATCTGATGATTATGTGTCTTTGGGTTGATCTTCTCATGGAGTATTTTATTGGTGTTCTCTGTATTTCTTGAATTTGAATGTTGGCCTGTCTTGCTAGGTTGGGGAAGTTCCCCTGGATATTATCTTGAAGTGTGTTTTCCAACTTGGTACCATTCTCCCTGTCACTTTCAGGTACACCAATCAATGATAGGTTTGGTCTTTTCACATAATCCCATATTTCTAGGAGGCTTTATTCATTCCTTTTCATTTTTCTTCCCCTAATCTTGTCTTCGCACCTTATTTCAGCAAGGTGGTCTTCAATCTCTGATATCCTTTCTCCTGCTTGATCTATTTGACCAGTGACACTTGTGTATGCTTCATAAACTTCTCATGCTGTGTGTTTCAGCTCCATCAAGTCATTTATGTTCTTCTCTAAGCTGGTTATTCTAGTTAGCAGTTCATGTAACCTTTTATCAAGGTTCTTAGCTTCCTTGTATTGGGTTAGAACATGTTTCTTTTGCTCCGAGGAGTTTGTTATTACCTGCCTTCTGAAGCCTACTTCCATCAATTCATCATTTTCATTTTCTGTTCACTTTTGTGCCCTTGCTGGAAAGGTGTTGCAATCATTTGGAGGAAAAGAGGCATTCTGGCTTTTGAAATTTTCAGCATTTTTGCGCTGTTTTTTCCTCATCTTCATGGATTTATCTACCTTTATTCTCTGAGGCTGATGACCTTTGGATGAGGTTTTTGTGTGGGAGCCTTTTGCTGTTGTTGTTGTTGTTGCTTTCTGTTTGTTAGTTATTTTTCTAACAGTGAGGCCCCTCTTCTGCGGGTCTACTGCAGTTTGCTGGAGGTCCACTCCACACCCTGTTCACCTGGGTATTATCAGTGGAGGCAGCAGAACAGCAAAGATTGCTTCCTCCTCCTTCCTCTGGAAGATTTATCCCAAAAGGGCACCACCCTGATGCTAGCCAGAGCTCTGCTGTATGAGGTGTCTGTTGACCCCTGTTCTGAGGTCTCTCCAAGTCAGAGGGCACGGGGGTCAGAGACTAACTTGACAAGGCAGTCTGTCCCTTAGCAGATCTGGTGTGCTATGCTGGGACAACCCTCCTTGTCAGGATCAGCTCCTCTCTTCAGAGCCATCAGGCAGGAAAGTTTAATTCCATTAAAGCTGCGCCCACAGTTGCCCCTTCCCCCAGGGCCTCTGTCCCAGGGAGACTGGAATTTTTTCCATAAATTCCTAACTGGGGCTGCTGCATTTCCTTCAGAGACGCCCTATCCTGTGAGGAGGAATCTAGAGAAGCAGTCTGGCCACAGCCAGTCTGCCATATTGTGGTGAATTCCACGCAGTACAAACCTCCCCATCTCCTTAGCACCATCAAGGGAAAACCACCTACTAAAGCCTCAGTAATGGTGGATACCCCTCCATCCACCAAGCTTTATCATCCCAGGTGGACTCCAGACTGCAGTGCTGGAAGTGAGAATTTCAAACCAGTGTTTCTTAGCTTGCTGGGCTCTGTGGGAGTGGAACCTGCTGAGTGAGAACACTTGGCTCCCTGGCTTCAGCCCCCTTTTTAGCAGAGTGGATGGTTCTCCCATCTGGCTGGTGTTCCAGGTGCTGCTGGGGTATGAAAAAAACTATGCAGCTAGTTCAGTTCCTGCCCAAACAGCCACCCAGTTTTGGGCTTGAAACCCAGGACCCTGGTGGTGTAGGCTCATAAGGGAATCTCCTATTCTGTGGATTGCAAAAATCCGTGGGAAAAGCCTAGTACCTGGGGCAGATAGCACAGTCCCTCACCACTTCCCTTGGCTGGGGGAGGGAGGTCACCCAGCTCCTTTCATTTCCTGGGTGAAGCAACACCACACCTTGCTTCTGCATGCCCTCCATCGGTTGCACCCACTACCTAACCAGTCCCAATGAGATGAACTGGGTACCTCAGTTGCAAATGCAGAAATTGCCCACCTTCTGCATTGGTCTCACTGGGAGCTGCAGAACTGTTTCTATTCGGCCATTTTGGCCTCTCCCCAGTGCAAATATCTTTATGAGGTGGTGATTTGATTTGATTTTCTTTGGCTATATACCTAGAAGAAGGATTTATATGTCATAAAGTAATTCTACTTTTTATTTCTTTAGAAATCTCCATATTGTTTTCCATCATGGTGGCACCAATGTTCATTCCCATCTAAAGTACACAAGGGTTCCCTTTCTTCACATTCCCACCAATATTTGTCTTTTTGATGATAGCTATCATTATGGATCTTTGAAACCACCAAAGTCCAAAAAAAAAACCAACACACAGAAAAAAACGTTTTGACGTTGGCCTTGCAATGATTTATTGGATATAGCATGAAAAGCTCCAGCTACAAAGCAAAAATAAATGAATCAGACTACATCAAACTATGCTGCTGTACAGCACAGAAAACAAGAAAATGAATAGGCAATATATGGATAGGAAAAAAAGGTGTGTAAACTATATGCCTAATAAGCGTTAATATCAAAAATGTGTAAAGATATACAACTCTATAGACTAAAACATATAGCTCAATTTTTAAAATGGGCAAGAAATATAAATAGATATTCCTTCAAAGAAGACATGAAAGTGGCCAACAGGTATATGAAAAGATGCTTCACATTATTAGTCATGAGGAAAATGTAAATCAAAACTACTGTGAGAAACCACTTGACTCTTGTATTGTTTTTGCATGGTTCCTGATAAGATGGTCAATGTAGTTGTTATACTTGTTCCTCCACAGATTAGATGTTTGTCTTTTTACATGGCTGATTTCCTGATTTTTATTTTATCTTTGGTATTATGTGGTTTCAATATAATATGCTGACATGTGAATTTGTTTATTTTTGTTTATTTTGTTTTGTTTTGTTTTAACCTGCTTGGCATTCACTGTGTGTTCCCGAATCTATGGTTTGATGTCTGCCATTAATATATGAAATATCCTCAGAAATTATTACTTCAGATATTTTCTCTCCTTCCTATCTCTTTCTTCTTCTGGTATTCCCATAATACATATGTTGCATCTGAAATTGTTCCATAGGTCTTTGATATTCTCTTTTGTTTTGTTTTATTTTTCTCTTTGCATGTCACTTTATGAAACTTTTACTGATACACATTTAAGCTCACTGATTTTATCCTTTAGCATGTCCAGTCCAGTGATGAGTCCATTAAGGATGTTCTTTATTTGTATTACAGAGTTTTCAATAGGTAGAAAATTTTCAATATTTTTTAGATTTTTAAAAATCTCTGTACTTACATTGCCCCTTTGTTACTGCATTTTGGCTTTTTCAACAGAATTCTTAAGATACCATTCATAGTTATGGAAAATTCCCAGTCTGATAATTGCAAACTCTCTGCCATGTCTGAGTCTGGTTTTGATGCATGCTTTGTCTCTTCAGGCTGTTGTATTTCTTGGCTTTTATTATGCTTTGCATTTTTAAAAAGCTGTATATCATGTATCAACTAACGGGAACTATGGGAAATAGACCTTTGCTGTGATGTTTTATGTTATTCTGAACTAGGAATTGGGCTGTGTTTATTGCTTGCTGTAGCTGCACTAAACACAGCCCAATCAAAGAAGAAAGGCAAGTCTTTGATTTTCTTCTAGGTTTTCGGGTTTGCTTGTTTTTTTGCATGTGCCCTTTTGTCTAGATTTCTCTAAACAATAATTTTTAAATAGAGTCTGACACTTGCAGTTTTTTAGCTATAATCTGTTGTTAATAAACTTATGCCCTGCTGATGTTATGTCAAATTGTGAGAGAAAGGAAGTGTTCTATAATGCTATGGTTCAGTCTCAGTTTTTTTATTAAGGATTCATTTTTCAGCTATGAAATTCACAAGTATTTATTAGAGAATCCCATTTTGTATGATACAGTAAAGCTAGCAGTATCTGAAGTTTGATTACTTCCCTACCCCCATGTAGGCTAAGATGCTGGTAAACTCTTCTCTTTAGTAGGCCTTTGTTACGTCTTTAAAAATATTACTTCTTCCAAACTGCTTCAAAGAACATGATTGGTTTTCTGACTCATCATAAGAGAATTTTTCTGATAACCTTGTGGGATTCCTGGATATTAGATCTTTGTTGGATGCATCATTTGAAAATATTTTCTCCCACTCTATGTGGTGGCTGTTTAATTTATTAATAGTTTATTTTGCTGCACAGACTCTCCTTAGTTTAATTAGGTCCCGTTTGTTAATTTTTGTTTTTGTTGCAATTGCTTTTGAAGACTTGGTCATAAATTCTTTCCCAAGGCCCATGTCCACATGACATGTCTTCATTTTATTTTCTATGATTCTTATAGGTTGAGGTCTTACAGTTAAATCTTTATTCCATCTTGAGTTATTTTTAGTATATGGGAAAAGGTAAGAGTTCAGTTTCATTCTCCTACATATGGCTAGCCAGTTATCCCAGCTCTATTTATTGAAGAGGCAGTCATTTCCTTATTGCTTAGATAAGATGTCTGTTAGGTGTGTCACTTTATTTCTGGGACCTCTCTTCTATTCTACTGGTCTAGGTGCCTGTTTTTGTTCCAGTACTGTGCTGTTTTGGTTACTGGAGCATTGTAGTATAGTTTGAAATTGGGTAATGTGATGCTTTAAACTTTGTTATTTTTGTTTAGGATTGCTTTGGCTATTCAGGTTCTCTTTTGTTTCATATGAATTTTTGTTTTTTTTTTCTAGTTATATGAAAAATGGCATTGGTAGTTTGAGGGAAATAGCGTTGAATCTGTATATTGCTTTGGGCAGTATAGTTATTTTAACAATGCCAATCCACGAGCATGGCATATTTTTTTACTTGTTTGTGTTGTCTCTGATTTCTTTCAGCAGTATTTTGTAACCTTGGACCAGAAGGATTCACAACCAAATTCTACCAAATGTGCAAAAAAGATCTGATACTAATTCTATTAAAACTGTTCCCCAAAATCCAAGAGGTAGGACTCCTTTCCAGCTAATCCTATGAAGACAACATCACCCTGATACCAAAATCTGACAGACACAATTAAAAAAATAAACTACAGACTAATATCTCTGATGAACAAAGATGTGAAAATTCTCAACAAAATGATAGCAAACTGAATCCAGCAGCACATGAAAAAGTTAATTCACTATGAACAAGTAGGTTTTATTCCTGGGATTCAGGGTTGGCTCAACATACACAAACAAATAAATATGATTCACCACATAAACAGAATTAAAAACAAAAACCATGTGATCATCTCAGTAGACACAGAAAAGGCTTTCAATAAAATCCAAATTCCATTCATGATAAAAAATCTTCAACAAACTAAGCATTGAATGAATATATCTCAAAATAGAGCCATCTATGACAAACCCACAACCAAAACCATTCTGAATGAAAAAAAACTGAAAGCATTCCTCTTAAAAACATGAACAAGATAAAGATGCTCAGTTTCACTGCTCCTATTCAATACAATACTAGAACTCCTAACTGAAGAAATCAGTGAAGATAAAGAAATAAAAGAAAAACAAAATAAAAATAAAAAAATATTTTCCTTATTAAAAAACAAATTTTGGCTTTTTGGAATATTTTCTAATTCATTTCCTCTGAATGCTTCTTTTCTACCCCCTTTGATATGCTTTTCTCTCATTTATCAACTTCTCAAGCTTAGAACTGATGTATTAGATTTTTCTATTTTTCTAATATGAATACTAAACATATAAATTTACTATTTAGAACTGCTTTAGCTAAGTCACATAGTTTTTCAGTTAAAAATTTTAATGACTTTTTGAATGTTTCTTTGATTCATGTATAATTTAAAAATGTTTTAAATATTTTCTAAATATTTAAAATTTTTAGAACTCAAATTTTTATTTTTAGTTCTGTTTTTGCAAGATAATATGCTCTGTATAATTTTTGTAATTTGAAACTGTGATAATGTATTATACTCCATCACGTAGTCTATCTTGTTGAATTTATAATACATATATAAAAGTAATGTTATTATCTATTTGTTGTATTTTTGCATAATCTGTTAAAGATATTTAATAGTGTTTGTTTTCATATATGTTCTTTCCTTACTTAATTTTGCCCACTTATTTTCATCAATAACTAAGAAAGTAATAGTAAAGTCTTCAACTATTATTGTTAGTTGGTTTATTTTTTCACTTTACTTCTGAAAATTTGCTTCACATATTTTAAAACTCTTATTATGTGCCAACACATTTAGGGTTACTATTTGTTCTTGGTGAATTGACTCTTTTATCATCATTAAATCACACCAGCATTTTTATGATGAGTGCTTACATCTATACATTTCTTTATTATTTTAATGTTGTATATATCTCTGCATTGTTTTAATGTTAATAAATTTGTGCTTTTATATGCATTGCATCTCTTGGAAACAGTGCCTAATTGGGACATGTTTTTATTAAATACATTTTGACAAATCTCTCCTTTTTTTTTTTTCTTGTTACAGATGGGGTCTCACTATATTGCCCAGGGTGGTCTCGAAATTGTGGGCTCAAGTGATGCCCCCATCTTGGCCTCACAAAGTGCTGGGACTACAAGCGCAAACCACTGCACCTGGCTGTCTTGGTAATTGAAATATTTAGCCCTTTTATATTTACATAATATTGATATAATTAGGTTTGAATCATCTTTTTCTTTTTTTGAAAAAATGCCTCTATTCTTTATTTGGTTTTTCTTTTTAGTTTTTTAAAAAATTATTACTTTTCAGCATTGTACATTAGTTCTGGTACTGGATTTTTGCATTCTTCTTTATATTCTGTTTAAATTTTTTAATATGTATCCTTAATTTATTAAAGTTTTTGTATTATTATTCTACCACTTCATGCAAAATATGAACTATAACAGTATTATTTTATTTACCATCTTTCCATTTTTTAAATATTGTTACTCCTATATATGATTTAAATACCACATACAATGCAATTGTTTTGTCTTTGAACACTTCAATATATTTCGATAAAATTAGAGAAAGCAAAAGACAGTTTATTATATCTACCCATTTATAATGATCTTTAATAATTTCTGTAGATCTAAATTTCCAACTGATATATTTTCTCTTCAGCTTGGAGAATTTTGGATATATATATATTCACACACACAAACACACACACACACACATGCATACATATAGGAATCGAGATCTAACAGTAACAAATACTATTACAATTTACCTGAAACTATCTTCATTTCATTTTAAAGAATGACTTTGCTGAGTACTGAACCCAAATTTGAGAGTTTTTTTTCTTTCAGCATTTCAGAAGTGATATTTACTTTTTCTTCTATTTTTTGGATTGAATGACTTCTTTTAAGAAATAAACTGTTACATTTATTCCTACCTTATTGTATGTAATGTATCAGTTTTTCTCCTTTAAATTACTTTAAAATTTTTTAAACTAGATTTATTCCAATAGATTTACTATTATGTGTCAAATCTGATTTTCTGTACATCCATTGCACTTTTGGTTTTTGGTTTTTTGAACTTCATAAATTGATAGTGTTCTTTAACATCTGAAAATGTCAGGCCACCATTATAAAAAACGGTTTCTTCCTCTTTATTCCTTTTACCTCCTTTTAGACAATTATGTTTATTATAGGTATAAAAGATTGCATGATATTTCATTACCAATACTGTGTTGGGTTATTAAATTTTAACTCCCTTCTATCTCTTTGTGCTGTTTTCTGTTTTGGATAATTTATATTGATCTCTTTTTAAGTTCAGTGATGCTTGCTACTACTATATCCATAACTTTCTTTGCATTTGTAGTTTTTGTCTTTTCTACGTGGTTGTTTGGGATTGCTATCTCTTCATTCTTTCTACTTTATCTCTAGATGTCTGAATACATGTATAATTGTTATTTTAAATACGTCTTTGCCACTTTCAATAAAAAGGTTAGTCTGTGTGTTTGTTTATGCAGATTTTTTTCTTTAGGTAGGTGTCATTTCATTGCTTTCTAAATGTCTTGCTACTTTAAATGTCTAATATTTGGTACTGATATGTCCATCTATTTATCTTTCTATCTGAAATTGAGATATACTATTATATTTTTTGTTTGATTATATCCCCTTTTCCCACACCCCTGAGAATGTGAGCTCTATTGTATTTCCGGTGACTAAATCAAGCAGGCAATTGTTTAAATATCACCCACTATTAGGTGATTTGGGTCTCAGAAGCTGCTGATGAACTCATCTCTGGTTAATTCAACTCCAGGTCTCCCATGGTATCACTGCTGTCAAAGACTGCTTAGTGATTTCATGTATGTTTGAGCTTGAAGCTTGGAAGGGATTTGGCCACAATGTCACTTGGGATTCAGTGGTTCTAGGAGCCACAGGAAGAAAACTGTGCTCAAGTTCCTCCTGCTTTCTATGTATATGTTTTATATTATTTCCTTAGCAAAGTATAGGAAAGAAAGGAAGGGGGAAATATTATTCTAATACAATTATTTTCATAAATAATTTGATGTTACAGATAGAAAACAACTTATCTTTTTATACCAGCGTTAATAGCTTAGTTTATCTTTTTTTTTAAACCCAGTAATGTATCTTAATGTTGGTTTGTCCTTTGATTTTACCTGCCAATAACCAGGTGCATCATTTTCCTCCAGAAGCTACCACATTTTTAAGGATTCTTCTGTCACAAATCAGTTTATGAAATTTTCTTGTGTTTACTCCTTTGGTCAGCTCCATAAAATTGTATAGTTTAAAAGTAAAATGATAAATATCTCTATTCATTAGCTTCTTTCAGGTTTTAGGGGAGAAATTCTCCCATATGTGATATAAAAAATTGGATATATTATAAAGGCAAAGCAATAGTTCCACAGGTCAGCAAGTGAGCAGTAGATTCAGTGCCAGTTGCCCTTATGTTCAAATTTTCTGTGTCTTTCCTTTCTTGTTTGTCTTGATATTTCTAATTCTTTAAGAAGGGAGAGTCTAATTTTTTAAATGTTTTTGGAAGACAAACTTAATGTTCATTTAATCTACTAAAATTAAGATAAACTATATTTGAATGATAATATGCAATACTTGTTAGTGTATAGTAGTTGATCATTATGGTCAGCATCTACTTCTCTTCTATTTAAAAGCTAAATCATATTGTTACATTATTTAGAGTTGAATGAGAGAAAATAAAATAATCAGAATTTTGGGATATCATATTGTTCTTTAAAATAAAACAGAAAGTCTTATTTGGCTAAACCAAACTGCCAACCATGTCCTGAGAGAGAGATGTGGGATACACATTTTAGGGATAATTTATTTCAATGAAGTTGCTTCATCAAACACACTCTATTTGTGTAAGCATATAATAAAGTGAATAAATAAACATGGCATTTGGAGGAATGATCTATGTAAAGAATGTATAAAAGCAAATAAACTAAAAAGATGAAATTAAATGTATACATACACATCTTGAGAATGTAAAAAGTAGGTATTTCATGTGTAGGCAAATATATATTCCCATTCAATCTCCAATTAACTTTTAAGTATTTTCATTTCATTTCACCAAGGTGGAGACTTAGATTCAAATCAGTATAATGAACTACTTTAGCTCTCTTGCAAGTTATCTGATATATCAAAAGAGATTGTATCACGCAAATAAAGTTTTCAGATTCCTTTTATAATGCTTGTGAGATTATTTGTATAATAGCATCACCTTGTATTTCCTGAAAGTAAGCTATTAAATAATTTGGAAATTAAAAGCTTACCAGAATAATTTTCATAAATGTAGTCAATCAATATTCTCTCCTTCAGGCTTGCCCCTTTCCTTTAATACCAATCTGTAAATTGAACTACAAACATGACTCATCTAAGAATTTATATAATATGCAAATTATACAACTTTACTGATTCTTAAATTATTCTTTACAATGAAACTCAATGGCATATGCATGTGTAAGCATTCAGAATGTTGAATGCTAATAAAACTTAAAAAATATCTCAATATCTCATTCAACACCGTTTTAGTAATAAAGAAACCACTAAAAAAGTTATTTGTCTTGGATAAAGTATCCTGGGTGCATATTTGGTTACACAATACCCAGTTTTTTTTTCCTAATTTCAAAGAATGATTAAATCATTTTACTTTATTAAAAAAGTAAAATTAAAATATAAAAGTCGAACTTACTTTTAAGAGAGAACCGGGATGATCAGGTATAGTCTCTCCAAGCCGAACAGACTGCTCATATTACTTTGGAATTAATAAAAGTATAAGGGTTGGCCAACTTTTAAAGATGTAAATGGATTGACATCATCTATAAAACTATGGTTACTTGTGTGAGACATGCTGCTAACTGATTAACACTCAGAAGTATGTGCACTGGAGTGGGTATGTTCCTGATTGGCTGACATTCAGAAATGAGAAGCTGATACTGATTGTTTGGCTTGCAAAGCGTTTTTACTGAGACTAGTTTTAGTTGATCAATTCCACGAAGTTAAAAGCAGTCTGGTGATACTTGTTACCATAGCTGCAAAATAATTGTTTTTTTCTTTGAGTGTTAGAACTACGATTTTAAAATTATCAGTTCCTTTTTTGCTTTTCAATTAACATAAGCTGCAAAATAATTGTTTTTTTCTTTGAGTGTTAGAACTACGATTTTAAAATTATCAGTTCCTTTTTTGCTTTTCAATTAACATAAGCCGCAAAATAACATCAAGCGTTGTAAAGACTTTCACCAATGTCATGCCTCCTTTACAATAAGGTTTTATGTGCAAGGATCCAACTTTGTGTTTGAGAGTTCATCAGAAATATGACAGTCTATCTGTTATCTTTTAATTTTTTTTTTACAGTCAGGATATGACTCTGTGGTAAACCTTAGAATTCTGATTCATAGACATTGAACTAATGTGAGACAAACAATTATTACTAGAAGGATAATAAGAAAGCACTGGGCAATATTCTTGCAACATGGCAAAAATTTCCCAGGCCTGAATAAGTAAAGAAGTCCCAAAGTCTTCCAAAGTACATCTACATAGACAACTTGCCTTTTCTTTGAGCTTAGATATAAATTGTTACAATATAACTATTGCGTTAATACGGGTATAACATACAGTGTTAATGAACAGTGATGCAAAGCCCCACCTTCCCAGTCTGCCAAAAGAAAATTTAAAGTTAATTCATTATCTGTAACTTATTAGGCTAAAAAACTTATTGTGTTTCCAGGGTTCAGGATGTATAGTGTTTTATGTCAGATAAAATAAGAGACATTTTTTATGCCAGCCAAATTACTCCAAATCATGTTGGTGGTATTAAAATACTCAAAAATCATATTTATATTCGTTAGTATATATACCTGTAGGAAGAGTATTGTTCCTTCATCTACTTTTTAAAGAGTAAATATTTATTGTGAGTATTTTATAAGCTTGGAGCTGTCTGACCAATATCCCCACTGAAAAATTAGGCTGTGGTAAACATAGAAGAATCTGATTCCTGAGTAGGAAAATAAAACAAAGCCATAGGAGAAGCGATCCATAAAACTTAATGGAACTGTATATTATCTTTGGGGGCGGTAGTAAAAAAATAAATTCTAGTACATTAGAAATATAGATATTTTCCAATTATTGAAATAACCTATGGTTTTAAATGTTCACTCATTTTTAGTTTGATTTGATTTGAATTATTACTAAAAAGAACATGGATATACAAATGATATATGAGAAGTATCAGTGGAGAATGGAACAATGCACATGATCATTTTGAATTATGATTATAAAAGTTACATTAGTTATATCAATGCTCTTCTAAATGTCTGTTAATAGATATAATTTCTGATATTAGATGAGGCTATTTATTAGAATATCAATGATCAAAATTCAGTTTAGTAGCATTAATTTCAGGTACAACAATTATGTGCATTTTCCCAGGATTTGGCAAGGGATGACATATTTGACAAACTTGCAAATTGGCTGCATTAATAGCTGGAAAAACTCAATACCAAATGTATGGTAATTATTTCCTCTAGGAAGTCTTGAAATAAACAACACTTTATTATTGGTAAATGGAGATGATAGACTAAGTCAACTATATGTAAACTGCAACCGGTAAAGATAAAATGTCCAGCCAAAAGGAAAGCAAACAAGATTTAGATAAATGAAATTGTAACATATATAAAATTTTGTCCTGGCCTTGTTGAGTGGACACTTTCTCTAAGAATTCAAGTAAGCAGTAAAGCTACATGGACCATCTGAAAGGTGTCTATGGAAACTGAGTTTGAGATTTTTAGCTTTCCAGTTATTTCCAATTCTTATTGACTAGATGAATCCTTGAGACATATGAACCCAAGGATTAAATCTTATAATTTAATTGCTGTATTGCTAGTTAAAATTACCAGACAAGACACCTTGGAACAAGGTTCAAAAGTAGTCTTTCTCTGGCTCTTTTTCTGGTACACTAGATCATCTATTATTAGATCAAACTATGAGCCAATTAGTTAACATTAATAAATCTTTGTCACACTCTGTACTCACACACACACACACACACACGCACACACACATGATTATTGGTTCTGCTTTTCTGGAGAACCCTGACTAACAGACTTTTGTAGCAAGAGTAGTTTTAGAGAATCAGAATCTTAAGGATGAGTTTTCTGAATTTGTTCTGGGGTTTCTTTTTTTTTATTATTATACTTTAAGTTTTATGGTACATGTGCACAACGTGCAGGTTTGTTACATATGTATACATGTGCCATGTTGGTGTGCTGCACCCATTAACTCGTCATTTAACATTAGGTATATCTCCTAATGGTATCCCTCCCCCACCCAACCCCACAACAGGCCCCGGTGTGTGATGTTCCCCTGCCTGTGTCCATGTGTTCTCATTGTTCAATTCCCACCTATGAGTGAGAACATGCGGTGTTTGGTTTTTTTGTCCTTGCGATAGTTTGCTGAGAATGATGGTTTCCAGCTTCATCCATGTCCCTACAAAGGACATGAACTCATCAGTTTTTAAGGCTGCATAGTATTCCATGGTGTATATGTGCCACATTTTCTTAATGCAGTCTATCATTGTTGGACATTTGGGTTGGTTCCAAGTCTTTGCTATTGTGAATAGTGCCGCAATAAACATACATGTGCATGTGTCTTTATAGCAGCATGATTTATAACCCTTTGGGTATATACCCAGTAATGGGATGGCTGGGTCAAATGGTATTTCTAGTTCTAGATCCCTGAGGAATTGCCACACTGACTTCCACAGTGGTTGAACTAGTTTACAGTCCCACCAACAGTGTAAAAGTGTTCCTCTTTCTCCACATCTTCTCCAGCACCCATTGTTTCCTGACTTTTTAATGATTGCCATTCTAACTGGTGTGAGATGGTATCTCATTGTGGTTTTGATTTTCATGTCTCTGATGGCCAGTGATGGTGAGCATTTTTTCATGTGTCTTTTGGCTGCATAAATGTCTTTTGAGAAGTGTCTGTTCATATCCTTTGCCCACTTTTTGATGGGGTTGTTTGTTTTTTTCCCGTAAATTTGTTTGAGTTCATTGTAGATTCTGGATATTAACCCTTTGTCAGATGAGTAGATTGCAAAAATTTTCTCCCATTTTGTAGGTTGCCTGTTCACTCTGATGGTAGTTTCTTTTGCTGTTCAGAAGCTCTTTAGTTTAATTAGATCCCATTTGGCAATTTTGGCTTTTGTTGCCATTGCTTTTGGTGTTTTAGACATGAAGTCCTTGCCCATGCCTATGTCCTGAATGGTATTGCCTAGGTTTTCTTCTAGGGTTTTTATGGTTTGAGGTCTGACATTTAAGTCTTTAATCCATCTTGAATTAATTTTTGTATAAGGTGTAAGGAAGGGATCCAGTTTCTGAATTAATTTTTGTATAAGGTGTAAGGAAGGGATCCAGTTTCAGCTTTCTACATATGGCTAGCCAGTTTTCCCAGCACCATTTATTAAATAGGGAATCCTTTCCCCATTGCTTGTTTTTCTCAGGTTTGTCAAAGATCAGATAGCTGTAGATATGTGGCATTATTTCTGAGGGCTCTGTTCTGTTCCATTGATCTATATCTCTGTTTTGGTACCAGTACCATGCTGTTTTGGTTACTATAGCCTTGTAGTATAGTTTGAAGTCAGGTAGCATGATTCCTCCAGCTTTGTTCTTTTGGCTTAGGATTGACTTGGCAAGGCAGGCTCCTTTTTGGTTCCATATGAACTTTAAAGTAGTTTTTTCCAATTCTGTGAAAAAAGTCATTGGTAGCTTGATGGGGATGGCATTGAATCTATAAATTACCTTGGGCCACATGGCCATTTTCACAATATTGATTCTTCCCATCCATGAGCATGGAATGTTCTTCCATTTGTTTGTATCCTCTTTTATTTCATTGAGTAGTGGTTTGTAGTTCTCCTTGAAGAGGTCCTTCACGTCCCTTGTAAGTTGGATTCTTGGGTATTTTATTCTCTTTGAAGCAATTGTGAATGGAAGTTCACTCATGATTTGGCTCTCTGTTTGTCTGCTACTGGTGTATAAGAATGCTTGTGATTTTTGCTTATTGATTTTGTATCCTGAGACTTTGCTGAAGTTGCCTATCAGCCTAAGGAGATTTTGGGCTGAGACGATGGGGTTTTCTAGATATGCAATCATGTCATCTGCAAACAGGGACAATATGACTTCGTCTTTTCCTAATTGAATATCCTTTACTGGTTCTCTAATCTGATTAGATTTAAAGGCAACAATAACTCAATGTTTAGTCGTAAAGAAAGCACTGACAGTCTATGGTGTTATGTGGTAATAGAAATAGCAAAATATCACCATTGGATGCTACTAATCAAATACTTGTGAGTCAAGAATTTCCAGGAGCTGTATATCCCCTAAATCAGTGTGCAGTATATTGTACTGCTTCTCCCACAGGCAGGATTTACAAGTCCAGGATTCAGGCAGTGGAGTGGAAGTAGCAGTATTCATTGTTACCTACTGTGATTCCTTAATAAAATATTTGCTTCCTGTCCCTGCTACCTTACTCTCTAGTCTAAAAGTCTTACTTTCAAAATGAGTTTCCCCAGAAGACAAAATGATTCCATTGGACTGGAGGTTAGGACTGCCACCTGACCACTACTGGCTCCTTATGGCTCTGAACCATCAGACAAAGAAGGGCGTTGCTGTGCTAACAGGGGTGACTGATCCTGACTACCAAAGGGAAACTGGTGCAGTTCTTCTCAACAAAGGTAAGGAAGAGAATGTTTAGAATACAGGATATTAATTACTGTTTTTCTTATTATTCCCATGCCCTTTGAAGAAAGTTAATGGAAAACTACAACAACCTAGTTCAAGCAATAATACTAATGGCCCATATCCTTCAAGAATGAAGTTTTGGGTTACCTCTACAGGTAAGGAACCATGACTAAGTGGGGGGCTTCTTAAGGGTAAAGGAAATACAGAGTGGGTAGTGAAAGAAGGTCAGTATAAATGTCAGCTATGAGCACACGACCAATTACAGAACTAAGGGCTGTTATGAGTATTTCTTTTTTATTTTGTTTGAATATGCCTGCATGTCAAATTTGTTTATTTTCTGCCCCTTCTTACTCTCAACATATAATACAAAATGTATCGATTTTATATCATGTATTTAAGTATTGGGAACTTAGAATTATAGTGTATATGTTACAAGATATCAAGAAGAGTCGACATCACCCGAGATCTCTGTATCTTCTTCTGGGGAAAGGGTTAGTGTATTTTCAAATAAATATAGTATCATATTATCATGTTAGATGGAAGTATGAACTTGTTGTTATCTTTTTTCTTTTTTGGAGATTAAGTATGGTTTAAAGATATGTGTATGGGTGCCAGATGGGGAAGGGTTGAATTTGTGCTACTTTAATTTATGAGTCAACTAGGCTAGGCTGTGGTGCACAGATGTTTGGTCAAGCTCCAGGCTGGATTTTGCTGTGAGGGTATTTTGGTAGATGTGATTTGCATTTAAATCACTAGACTTTGAGTAGAGAAAATCAACCTTTACAAGATGGGTGAGTTTCATCCAATCAGTTGAATGCCTTAATAAAAAAAAAAAATGAGGAGATTCTCAAGGAAGAAGAAATATTTCTTCCAGACGGTCTTTATAGAGTCTAGACTGCAACATCAACTCTCCCCTTGGTCTCAGTGTGCCACCTTGAAGTGTATTGTGTAATCATCTGAGCCAACTTATTAAAATAAATCTCTCTCTTCAGTCAACACACACACACACACACACACACACATGCACACACACACAATTGATTTCCACCAAATGTCTAAGAAATAAAATTTTGTTTCTTTTTTCTCATAAATGGATTATGAGTGAGTGACATTTCCACTATTTTTTTCTTAATCTAATGTGCCAATTGAGCAACTGAGTTATAGGATACAAGCTATCGTATTTATTTTCACATATAAATTTTTGTCACTCATGATCAATTTTACACAATCTATAAGTAAAATTTAAAACTAAAGTAAAACAAATAAACTATGTAGAATTTCAGTCTATGCAGTGTGTTTTTACTTTAAATGATACAATTTACCTGGTTCCCTAATTTTTTTTCTAGAAAGTTTAAACTATGGAATAAACATGATAGTAATTAATTAGGTAGGAGAAAAAAAGGAGTGAAGTTTGAAGAGAAGAAAGAAGAAAAAAGAAAGAAAAGAAGAAGCTGCATATAAGACGAGGAAGCAGAAAGGTCAAGTTATTAGTAGTTAAGTAGTAAAATAAAAAATACAAAATTAAAAACCATGCATACTCCATAACACTGTACCTGTTCTTAGGTTTTTAATTTCCTTACCCTGTACCTTTGGATTTGTGATACTCTGAGTCAATATTGCAGAATTATTTTGCAAGTCTTCTATTGTCAGTGCTCATTTTCACAATATCTGGCATAAAGATAGATTTAAAACAGGCACTGGTCATTGCAATGCTGTCATAAGACGTTGTCCAATGTTAAAGAGGTAACATTATAAAATCTGCAATACTTAAAATAATTCTGTTTGGATTACTTTCCCATTCCAACAAACTACACGCACACACACACACACACACACACACACACACATGCTCACACATACATACATATACCACTTCTTTTATGTAAACCCTAGTCTTCTTGAATTCGGTAGCTTAGAGTACCCTAAACTATTTAAGATTAGAGTGTATAGTCAGCTGAGCTTTGTGTCCTCTGCCATCAACATCACTATTCGTAAGAAAATTTTCCATTGTGTTATGATGCATGAGAAACATCAACTTCTCAATCTTCTTTCTCCCGTATGTTCCCAGATGTGTCCTTCCCAAACAGATAGTTTCAAGAATGTCATAGAAAATATAGTGGGGAAAATGGTGAATAAGTACAATGATGCTCAAGCAAATGCATGTGACAGACTTGATGCTATTTTATACTTCATGGTCTATAAATGCAATATTTTTCTTGAAAATGATGGTGCTGGCTTATAAAGGGAAGGAGAAGAAGGAATAAGAGATTATATAGTGTAATGTTTATTGAGTACTTTATACCTTAGACAGGATGCTAACCACCTTATATATATCATTTTCTTTAATATTTGAATGAGGTCAAAACAATCATAATCTGAAATTTATAATTAAGAAGCTGAAAACTAGAGTAATAACTTATTCAATACCACATAAAAGATGTGGTATCTATTTTTGCTCATTAATTCAGATATTAATCTTTCAAATATATATGTTAATATGAAAGCGAAATTCTTGGAAAAGCATCCCGGTAATATGCTGGTGTTCTATGTTTCTATATCTTTGAAGAAATTGATTGAAGCTCCTTTTGCTATAGGAGGGAAATTTTGCTCAAATAATTGGTTTACCAGAATTTACTAAATATGAAAAAAATTGAGCTGAGATAATCTCATTTTACATTTCATCAAATAATTAATGATATTCATTAATCATTTATCAGAGAAAGAGACAAAAAGCATTGGCAAAGCATAGCTTCCTTAGTGACAGATATTATTTGAACTTCTTAGGAGTTCAGAAAATATTTATAATACCATGTTTGGGGAGCATCCAGATAGAATTGCTCTCCCTATCACTGGAAAGATGGTCACATCCAAACCCAAACACACATTCTGCCAGTTTCAAATCTCAATAAAAAGAGACCGTCTTTCTGAGAAGTACAGCAGTAAAGTTATACAGAAGACTCTGCTGGCTTAGCTTGGGTCATATGCCCTTTTCTGAGCCAATTATTTTTAGCTAGGAAGATAAAGTAAATGGAGTAGCCTGTTGTTCCGGCCTATATATTTATTGCTGTCATAAGGCACCATGTTTATAATAACACAATTTCAAATCTCCTCAGATGAGTTTTCAAAATGAAAAGGAGTTCTATCATGAGAAGAAAGGACAGCTACTGGATAGACAAAAAAACCAACAGATATCTATAACCCTAGATAGCCATGCATGAGGCAGACTCATTCACCAACATAGGCTTTCCTATTTTAGGGCTCACTTCCGCTCAGATTTAGTCGTCTACTCCATCATCTTCTTCCTCATCTGATTGGGTATCTACATCTGTGGTGCATAGAGCTAGAAGTTTATGATGTTCTTCCTTGGCAGATAAATTGATTTTGGCTTGTTGTGTATGGTGGGCAGAGGGTAACTGTGGTGATGGCAAAATGCCAAAGAGTGTTACTTATTATTTGTATAGTGTATTACAACTTACAAAGCAAGACAAGTCACCAAATCTAATCAGATGATATGTTGGACACAAAGCATTCATTTATTTGGAAACAATAAGAGATATCATAATGAGTTATTTTACTTATAATTACAAGCAAACTTTTTAAATATAGTTTTTCACTTAGACACTAAATGTCATAATATGCCAGTTTCCATTACCTGTTCCAATATTTCTTCCTCCTCCTTCCAAGCAGGATATGTGGAAAGGTCAAAGATATCAGATTATCAGCATTACTCCAGACCAATTTCATTCCTTTCTCAGCCAAATGAAGTTAGGAGTTGATGTTTAAATCCTACTTCCATTTACAATTCTTCAACCATAAGAGCCAAACAGAATTACATCAAGTAAACAATAGGTTTAGCTACAGTAGCTTTTGGAATGCTTAATTTGTTAATAATAATATTTACATTGGAAAAATAAAACCAAAATAGTCTCTCTGTATATTAAAACTTATTTCGAGTGCCTGTTGCATACTGGAAATAGAGGAGATAAAAAATGTATTTGCTTAATGAATCACAGAATGCTAATTTAGATAATTAAAAACTAATATTTTTCTACTTTTCCTAATGTATGCCAAACTAAATCTTTTATAACTAAATTATTTCAACTTGAAAGCATTTATTATATAAGGAAAATAGTTCTAAAATATTTTATGTATTTTTCCTTTCCAATATTATACTAATTATTTTAAATTCAAATGTAAGAGAAATAATACATTTTAAGTATGTACATTGTTTTGGTGAATATATTCCATAAAGGAGTACAACTGGACTTGATTATGGAGGACTGTCCAGGACAGATTACTGTCCAAACATCACTTCACGAAAAGCAGAGATACTCAGGAGTACAATAACTCCGACTGCTGTTTCGTTTCTTTTTTTTTTTTTTTTTGAGACAGAGTCTTGCTCTGTCGCCCAGGCTGGAGTGCAGTAGCGCTATCTCGGCTCACGGCAAGCTCCGCCTCCCGGGTTCACGCCATTCCCCTGCCTCAGCCTCCCGAGAGCTGGGACTACAGGCGCCCGTCACCACGCCCGGCTAATATTTTGTATTTTTAGTAGAGACGGGGTTTCACCATGTTAGCCAGGATGGTCTTGATCTCCTGACCTCGTGATCCGCCATCCTTGGCCTCCCAAAATGCTAGGATTACAGGCGTGAGCCACCGCGCCCGGCCCCGGGTGCTGTTTCTTGTGTGTTTTCTCCCTAGTTCCAGGAGCAAGAAAAAACTGACCTCTTATTTTAGTCCCAAGGCAATTTCAGAATGAGTTTCATCCAGGGTAACAGGATTTTTCTCAGATGGGGCTTGTAGAACATGACAGAAAGCTCCAATTAACCTAAGATCCTAAAGGCTACAAATTCAAGGAAAACAATTTTTTTCCCAATTTAAGCATAAATCTCGCTCAAAATAGGACTGAGTTAGTCTCCTAAGGCATTCATAATGCTTGTGCTTTCTCTGAGAAATACATAGATTTAAATTAAATTTACTTCAGAAATTGACAAGAAATCACTTGTGATGATTGGAAACAAAATGAACACATTACCCACTACAGTATCTTTTAATTTCGATATTAAACACTGATATAGTGTGTTATAGTATTGATGATAACTTTATGTTATTTGGATAGACTATCAATGAACAAGTTACACTTCTAAGTAATCACCTGCTGGATTAGTGTTATGTGAAAACACCGCAATAACATTTTGCATTAAAATATGTCATCAAAGTTCAGTTTTTGTTAAGAATATGTTTACAAAATAAATTTCATCACTTTACATACATACACATTTTATATTAAATGTCTAGAAACTTCATCTTATGGGAAAGAAACTAATATCTTAGGTATTGCCACTTTAGACATCTCCGCCCAATTCACTTCTTGACTGCAGCATATTCCACAGTAGACAAGGTAGCTTTTGACCGAATCTGCTTCCATTTTATTTACCTCAATTTTTTATTATCATTATCATTCTGCTTAAATATCTTTAGCATTTCTTCAGGGACTCCAAATTGAGTACATCTGTCAAAATTCAAGATCCCCGTTACACTCTCAGTACTACTCCATAATTATTTTAAAGCATTCAAATGGTCACAGACAGATATAGGAGTAGAGAGTTCCTCCTTAGAAAGAGATTGACATACTGTTGGACAGAATAATAGTGACTTTAAAATGAAATTTAAAAAAATTGTGAGTGTGGGCTGCAATGCTTATGGGTATTTTTAATTTGTCTCATGAAGCTGCATATGTCCTATTTATATGGCATATGAATGGTATAACTCCACTTGTTATTAAACAGACATAGGGGTTAGGATTATATTTATCCAAGAGACCCAGGAATTATACTCGAAATCTGGAATGGCACAACCAACCCTAAGTACTGAGGTTGCTTCCAATGGATGGGCAGATAGATTAGATAGATGGATGGATAGATTAGATAGATGGATGGCTAGCTAGATAATTTTTAAAATACTTAACAGAGCATTGTTGAACCAAGCTGTGCTTTGAATCCAAACTGCAGAACTTCAATATAGGCTATTGTTTTGACTGTATAGACCTTGACTGCATAGACTACCTGGCACAGATTTTTTTAACAAGGTTGGAGGTATTCTAACTTCCAAAGATGAACCAAGTAAATATCTGCTACTTTTTCCAAAAACACTCCTAATATGAAAGCTCATTATTGCAATGGTATAAAATGCCAAGTCCTCCAGCCCCAAGCAAATGGAGATGAAAAGGTAATATGCAAATATAAGTATTTCATAAAATTTTTATTATTAAGCTAACCTTGCCCTGAATTTTGGTATCTGTTTCTATTAAGATTTTTTTCTATAAAATATTTTACTAATAGGATCTTAATATAAACAGTTTTACTCTTTCTTAAATACAAGAAATTTGGAAAAATTTAAAACCAGGATTGGATATTTTATTTTATTCTATCCTCAAATTCCAAAAGTCTTCCTCTTTATTCAACATTTTAGTCATATCTACCCCAATGATAGTTGCAGTGTGAAGCATTACATCCTCATAGAATAGGGCACCAAGCAGGGAAAAAAGTTGATGAGTCCAAAGAACAAACATCTTTTTGTGCTTTTTTTTCATTAGTGACAAAAAAAGTTCCTATATCCTGTATTTTGCTTAGCCCAGCAGACTGTTTTATACATTTCATTGATCAGATGTGGGTCATATACTTGTCACATACTGGAACAGAAGAAGAGGGTTCCTTCCCCTGGCTGGATTGGATAAATTATCATTCTACTTTTGGGACTGGGCACTGTTATTACTGTTCCATCCCTCCCCCTTTAAACATCAATCATGAATTTGCTAATAGGAATAAAAAGACTCACACACAAAGTCTATCAAAAGAATATTGTCATGGAGATGCTGATTTTTTAAAAAAGGTATTGAGCAGATACAAACAGATGGAGCTTATGGTCTTCTGACTCCCCCAGCCATATAGAAGCAAAGGAGAGCACAAAAATGAAATGTATAATAATTAAGGAAACTATAAATTTTGAAACAGACGCATGTAGACAGAGTGGTCTATACAGTATTTTTACACTAGGTTCTAACTCATTCTTAGTTCTGTATCGAAAATAAAGGAAACCCTTGGAATTTTCTTAGGATTTGACAAATGGTACCATACAAAGGTGAAGCAAAAATATCTTTTAAATCACTTCTACTGTAGTTAATAATGGAACACAGGACAGGAAGGTACTATAGAGTAAAAAACTTTTAAGAAATTAAAAATAGTTTGCCCTTCAATAGCCAAACTCTTTTCCAGCATTGTAGTGCAGAAAAATAAATGCCTCAAAGATATTAATATGCAGCTGTAGCACATATATCCACTGAAATAGGAAATAATTTAGCTTCATTAAACAATTGCCTGTAAAAAGAGATGAAAATTGAACTAAAACAATATTCTTTAAAAAAGATTAATTTTCACAAAAATGCTAAAAGTCATGTCTACACCAGCTACAAGTATTCCTTGGGATAGTAGGAAGAAAGTTGTTTGGAGTTCAAAGGAAGTAAAATTGTCACGCAAACTCAGAATGCGTTTGAATGGAAGATACATATTTACACACAAACCCATATGCATGCATACATACACACACACAGGGGACACCATCCTGGCTCTTTCCTCTTTCCTGTTCCTTGCCCACAACGAATTTTGTGACCTCTTGGAAATCAGAAATATATGTTTCTCTTAATGTTGGCATCATAATATTTTATTCTTTAGCCAAAGTAGTTGATGTACTTACTGAATTGAGAATTGAGGAGAATTCACTAATTTGTTTGGTTGCTAATATTCACCCACTGAATGAACCAACATCAGGAAAGCTAGAGAAATGTCATCTTTCTCCAGAGTTAAGAGCATAGCCCCAGATGCCAATTAAAGAGAATCTATCTCTGCCTAGCAGAGATAATACTGTAGACTGATAATGAATTATATTTAAGGTATGAGGGGCTTGGAAACCATCAATGTGCAGGAAGTTGTATAATTCAAGCTTTAGAAAAAATGACCATGGATTAACATGCATGTCGATGGCTTCAGCAACATCAGTAACATCAGATTGCATTATCTGAGCCCTGATGGGAGGAACCACTCTTGCAGCTGAGAGAAGGGGTTGATATTTCTGATCAAGTAAATAGATGTTTATTTATTTCAGTTATTTTAGGCATGCAATGAGGTTGCCATGAATTAGAGTGGATAAAATACCAGTTCTCTCTGTGAAACAGTGATTCAGTAGACATAGAACTCAAAGGCATGAGAATTCTAAGATATGAGAAACCTGGAATCATTTCAATAGTTATAACCCAATAACCAGCTTTGAGAGCAACATTACTATCAGAAAATGAATAGATGGTCCCCATTTTGGATTGTTGGCAGCTCTGAGCAAGACAGTAGGTATTGCAACTGTTTCAGTCAGATTCATTAGCCAGGTCAGCAGAAAAATAACAGAGCATGGATATTGGGCAGGATCCTGAGGAACCTCAGCATATGCACACCTGGGGCACTGAGCTGAAGAATCTATGAAATGCTTAGTAAGGAGTTAATAACTTCTGAAAAGTAGGCCAGTGGGTGTTCATATAGAAATAATCTGTCTCTGTATTTTGTAGTAATAAGCAATTTAGGTCAAAGATATATAAACTAAATTGCAACCTCTCATATATGATGACTTTTAGCCCCCTTATCTATTTAATTTTTCCCCCTCAAAATTAATTGATATAAAACATGATACACATTTTATTAATTGATGTAATTTTTTGTCTACCTCCCCTATTAGCATATAAATTGCTTGAAGGCTAGGACTTTTCTTTGATTTATTCATTTCTCTGTTTTATTCTTCTATAACAGAGTAAGTAATCAACAGCATTAAGCTAGAAATTAATAGAACTATACCCGTAGAATTTCCAAATATTGGAAAATTAAAAAAAAAACTTCTAAATAACTCATGTACAAGAAGAAATCATAAGAGAAACTACAAAATATTTCAAGTTGAATAATGATGAAAACACAGCACATTAAAATTTGTAACATGTAGCCAAAGTAGTCTTAGAGGAAAAGAAATGGATATGGATTGAATTTGTTATATTATAAATACATAAAGTTTTAAAATCATTGACTTAGGATTACATCCTAAGAAGTAAGTAAGGCTTCTGAAAGGGTAACATCAGCAAAATGGCATAATAGACTTTCCAGCATTTTTCCTCTGGCAGAAACATCAACTTGAACAACCATCCACACATGAAAATGCCTTCATAATATCTCAGAAATTCAGGTAATGGATTACAGTACGTGAGTATAGCACAGAAAAAAGGAAAAGACACATTAAGGAAAGTATGAGGGAAATTTTCACATTACCCTTGTCACTCCCTCTGCAAAGTCAGAGCACCACAGCACAGAGATATTCTCCATCTGGAGGAAAGACAGTGAAGTGAGCACCTCTTTTTTGCCACAGACCCCTGGACCAGACATGCCTTAGTGAAACCCAGTGCAAGGTTATTCCTCAACAGCCCCAGTTTTCAGGCCCACCATGGAATTAGCCTGGCCCTAGGCCACAGGTTCAGTCTCTGCAGATTTGGATCAAGGCCCACCATGGCTCCAGTTCAGCCCTAGCACCTGCCTGGCATCTGAAGCTCCAAATTCAAGGCCAGTACCAGAGGACCTTGCCTCCTGGCCATCCCAAGCACTAGGCTGTCACACAGAGACTGAGCTCCAAGGAAGCTCCTGCAGCTCCAGGCTCCAGGCAAGTACCCATGGCCCCAGGTTTTGAGATCCACCCCAGATGCAGGCTAGTTCCTTAAGCCCTAGGCTAATGACCAAAATTTGAGGCTCCACACTGGCTCCCACAGTCACAGACTTCAGGTCAGCACAAGAAGACCCATATTCCAGATCCACCCCATCACCAGGCCAGCTCTCACAGCTCCAGACTCCAGTACAGGACCCATAGACCGCATATCTAGGCTGCTATCCATGACTCCAGGTTCCAGGCAGGTAGCTCCAGCCCCTGACTCCAGGACAAGCCTGCAGATTCAAGATCCATACTACTACCTGTGGTCATAGGCTTCAGGCTTGCTCCAGTGCCAGCCAATCCCCCTTCAGCCCCAGACTATTGTATGGTATTCACAGACTTCAGCTCCAGTCTGGCTGCCAATGACCTAAATAACCATTCAGCATATGTGTACCCAACATCAGGGCTGGGCCCCACAGATACAGGCACCAGACCAGCCTAGTACCAGATTGGCCCCTGTGAGTCTACGATCTAGCAGACACAGGGTCTAGGCCCTCCCTAGCAGACCCAGTGTCAAGGCCTGCCCCCCCGACACAAGGCCAATCTCCATGGACCTAGGTTCCAGGATCACCCCTACATATTAGGCTGGCTAGTCCTTGCAGTTGGGACCCAGGTTCACCCCAGCAGAACCAGCCTTCAGGTCTACTCAAAAACAGGCCAGCCTTGGTTTCCCCAGGCTCCAGGCCAGCCCCCTAGAGACCTAGCCTGCAGACCAGTACCTACAGATACATCCTCAGGTCAGCCCTTGTGGACCCATACCCCAGGCTTGCCCCCACAGCTCCAGGTAACAGGTCAGCTCCCCACTCCCAAATTCTAGACAAGCCCCCACAGACCCAGGCTCCAGGCTAACCCCAACATCAGGCCTTCTCTGGGCTCCAGGTTATTTCCCATAGCTCTAGTCCCAGAGGACCCAGGGTTCCAGGCCCACTCTAGCAAACTCAAGGTCTGGGGCCCCTAGTAGTCCCCATAACTAGGCTGCTTCCCACAGACCCAGGCTCCACACCAGCTACTGTGAACTCAGGACCCAAGCTTCAGGACCTCCACAGGGGACCCAGGTTCCAGGCCCAACCTCACATTTCCAAGTCCCAGGCTGGCCTGTATGAACTCAGGCTACAGGCCTGCCCAACTGCTTACCAAGGCATCAAGCCAGTCTGCCTGAGAACTCTAGTGGCAAGTCTGCCTATGAACCTCACCAGATAGTCTACCCAGAATCTGTGGACAGGTTGACTTTTGGAAGGTTTTACCTGACACATCCAGTCTGTAGAGGCTAGAGTGAATGTCTGTTTCTTCTAATGTGCAGACATGAATGCATGGGCACAAGGATTACAAATAATCAGGAAAACATGAAACCACCAAAGAACAAAAGAAGGCACAAGTGAGCAACCCTAAAGGAATGGAGATTTACAAATTGCCTGATAAAGAATTCAAAATAATCATCTTAAAGAAGCCCTGTGAGCAACAGGAGATGACTAATAGATAACTAAATGAAATCAAGAAAACAATATATTAGCAAAACAAGAAGGTAAAGAAAAAGGAACTATAAAATAAAACCAAACAAAAAATTTTAAGCTAAAGAACAGGATGACTGAACTGAAAACTTCCATAGAGAGCTTCAAAAGCTGATTTGATTAAGTATAAAGAGATTTTCACTGAGACTCTGAAATAGTTTGGATGAGTGTATCTCCAAATCTGATGTTGAAATGTTATCCACAATGTTAGTAGGGCCTGGTTGGAGGTGTTTGGGTCACGAGGGCAGATCCCTCATGAATGGCATGGTGCTCTCCTCATGATAGTGAGTGAGTTATCATGCAATCTGGTTGTTTCAAAGTGTGTGGCATCTATCTTTTTCTTCATACCACTCTGCCATGTGATGGGCTGGCTCCCCCTTTGCCTTCAACCATGACTGAAAACTTTCTGAGGTCTCTCTAGAAGCCAAGTGGATATTGGCACAATGCTTCCTGTACAGCCTGCAGAACTGTGAGCCACTTAAAACTCTTTTCTTTATAAATTGCCCAATCTCAACTATTTCTTTATGGACATGCAATAATGGGTGAACACAGACACATTATAATAAAAATTACATAATTCAAGGACAAAGAGGATTTTGAAAGCAGCAAGAGAAAAGCAAAACATTACACACAAGAAAATATTCATAGAATATCAGTGGACTTTTCATCAGAAACCTGCATGGCAAGGAAGAGTGGAATAATATATTCAAAGTACTGAAAAAAAAACCTGTCAAGTAAGAATATAACTGTCAGGAGTATATTGCAGAAATGAACGAGAGATAAGGACTTCTCCAGACGAACAAAAGCTGTGGGAGTTTATCACCACTACAGCTGTCTTAGAATAAACTCTAAAGGGAGTTATTGATGTTGAAATAAGAGGTCACTAAAGAGCAAAATAAAAACGTGAAAGTATGAAACTGTAAAGGTAAGAATACAGATGGTACATGACTTAGCATATGGTTACATCTATATAAACCCATTGTAAGCAGAAAAGCACTTGTAATATTCTAATATTGTAAGGGTGGTGCATTAATCACTTTCTACTCTAGCATGAAAGTTAAAAGGCAAAATACTTTAGTATAAAAGTTAAAAGGCAAAGACAAAAATAATTATAACTATAGTAACAATAGATACATGACATAAAAATATGTAAACTATGATATCAATATTTTTAAATCTGGGGCAAAAATAAGTTAAAGTGTGGAGTTTCTGCATATAGTGAAAGTTAAGTGTAAGCAGCTTAAAATAGATTTTTATAACAGTAAAATATTTTATAAAGGCCTCATGGCAACCACAAATAAAAAAAATAAGCTGTAGTAGATATGCAAAAGATAAAAAGAAATTTTGATTCCCTTCTTTTGCATTGTCACAAAAAATTATAAAATGAAAAAGGAAGAATGAAAAAAAGTGATTACATTAACAGTCAGAAAAGAATTAACAAAATGGCAGTAGTGAGTCCTTACCTACCAATACTTGCTTTATATGTGAATAAATTAAATTATCCAATCAATCAAAAGATGTAGAGTGAATTAACAGATAAAAAACAAGATCCACCTATATAATATTTAGAAGACACTGACTTTTTAGCTTTAAGGACACAGGCTGTCAGTGAAGGGATGGCAAAAGTTATTCCATTAAAATGGTACAAAAAAAAAATAGAGTTGGGGTGGCTATACTTACACAAACAAAATATACTACAAGTAAGAAGCTGTCAACAGACACAAAGAAAGCCATTAAATAATGACAAATAAGTCAATATATCAAGAGGAAAAAGGTATGTTGTTTGGCATGGTGGCACATGCCTGTAGTCCCAGCTACTGGGGAGGCTGAGGCAGGAGGATGGCTTGAACCCAGAGGTTCAAGTCCAACCCTGGAAACAGAGTAAAACCTCATTTCTAAAACTAACCAAATGAAACTTGTATTAAAAAAAAGCAATGTAAATATGTATTTGTTCAACATCAAAATATACGGATATATAAAGCAAATATTATAATGCAATAAGAGTAGGCGATTTCAGCTCCACACTTTTAACAGTGAATAGATCAGACAGAAAATCAATAGAAAACAGACTTGAACAACTGTATAAAACAAAAGGACCAAAAAGACATATATGTAACATTTCATCCAACAGCAGCAGAATACATATTCTTTTTAAGCATACACAGGACATTCTCCAGCAGAGATTATATGTTAGGCCACAAAACTAGTCTTAACAATTTTTTTAAAGTTTTAAATTATATCAAGTTTTTTTTGTGATCCCAATAGTATGAAACCGTGTCAATAAGAGAAGAAAACTTGGAAAATTTAGAAATATGTGGAAATCAAACAAAAACTTCTAAATACCTATTGGCTCAAGAAGAATTCTAAAGGGAAAACAGGATATATCTTCTTGAGATGAATGAAAATGAAAACACAACATACCAAAACATACAGGATGCAGCAAACACAGACGAAATTTCACATTTATAAACACCTAGATTAAGAAAATCATGTCTCAAATAAACAACTCAACACCTCAGTCAGGTAGCAAAAGAACAAACCAAGCCAAAATGCAGCAGAATAAAGCGAAAAACACAAACCAGAGGAGGAATACGTGAAAGAAAAACTACAAAACAATAAAAAGATCATTTTAAAAAAGCTGGTTTTTTGAAAAGATAAAACTGACATACTTTTAACTGAACTACCAAAGGGAAAAAATAGAAAAAGCTAAAATAAAATTATCAATGAAACAGAGACATTAAGCTTCTGATACCACAGAAATTCAACCATCAGAAGAGAATAATATGGAAAATTACATGCCAAAAGTTGGATAGAGAGCTTAGAAGAAATGGGTAAATTTATAGGAACATCCAACCAATTAAGACTAAATCATAAAGAAATAGGAAGCCTGAACAGATCATAATGAATAAAGAGATTGAATCAGTAATCAAAAACCCTCCAAAATGTAAAGCCCAAAACATGATGGCTTCATTGGTGAATTCTACCAGTCATTTAAAGAAAAACGAATAACAATACTTCTCAAATTTATCCATAAAATCTGAAGGGAGAGAACACTTTCAAATTCTTATGAGACCAGCATTATTCTGACCAAAGCAAGAGAAGGAGCCTACAGGAAAAGAAAATTATAGGCCCATATCCCCAGTACACACAAGTGTAAACATTCTCAACAAAGTATTGACAAACAAAATTGAACATCATATTGAAAAGATCGTACACTGTAATCAAGTGGCATATACTTCTGATATGTAAGGATGGTTCAACATATGCAAATCAATCAATGTAATATACCATATTAACAGAAAAAGGATAAAAATCAAAAGATTATCTCAATAGAGGCAGAAAAAGCATTTAAAAATACGTCAATTTATAATCAAAAAACAACTCTCACAAATTACAGAAATAATGTATCTCAACATAATAAAGGCTATATAAACAAGCATACAAGCTAACATTGTACTCAACAGGAACATGACAAGTATGCCACTCTTGTTACTTCTACTCAATATAGCACTGGAAGTCCTAGCCAGAGCAATTAAGCAGGACAAATAAAAGGTATCTAAATTGGAAAGAAGAAGTAAAATTGTTTGCAGATGACATGATCTTTTAAATTGAAAATGCTAAATAATTGAACAAATAACTGTTAGAACTAATATATAAATTCAGGGAGATTTATAGAATACAAAATCAAGATACAAAAATTAGGAACATTTCTATACACTAACAAAAACCTCTGTAAAAAAAGAAGTTAATAAAATTATCTCATTTAGAATAGCCTTAAAAATTAAAATACTTAGGAATTAATTTACGTAAGGAGGTAAGAAATCTGTACACTGAAATTTATAAAACTGATAAAGGAAATTGAAGACAAAATAAGTGAATATATATCCCATGTTCATGGTTTGGAAAATTAATGTTATTAAAGTATCCATGATACCCAAAGCAATTTACAGATTCAGTGCAATCCCTATAAAAATTCCAATGACTTTTTTTTTTATAGAAATAGTAAAAACAATCCTAAAATTTTCAAGGAACCACAAAAGACTCTGAATAGCCAAAGAAATCCTGAGCAAAATAGAACAAACCTGAAGGCATCACATTACTTGATTTCAAAATATACTACAAAACTATAGTAATCAAAAGACCATGACAATGGCATAAAAGAAGACACATAAACCAATGGAAAATAATACAGAACAGGGACATAAATCTGTAAATTTACAGTCAATTGATCTTCAACAAATGTGCCAACACAAAATGTGGAAAGAACAGTCTTTGAGTAAATAATGTTGGAAAAACTTATCCACTTGCAAAATAATGAAATGAGAACTTTATCGCACCTCATATACAAATATGAACTAAAATGGATTAAACACTTAAATATAAGACATGTAACTGTAAACTACTAAAAGAAAACATAGGGAAAATGTTTCTTGACATGGGTCTGGGAAAGAAACAAATTGGATATTATCTTATAAGCACAGACAGCAGCAATAAAAATAGATAAGCTTCTTTTGCTACAAGCTTAAGGTTACAACAAGCTAAAAAGCTTCTGCACAAAAAAGAAAACAACATAGTGAAGAGAAAACCTATAGAATGAGATAAAATATTTCAAACCATACACCCCATAAAAGGTTAATATCCAAAACCTATAAATAATTCAAATAATTCAAAAAATGAGCAAATGGTTAGTGTAAACATTTTTTAATAGAAGATATACAAATGGCCAACAATTATCCACAAATTGCTCAACATCACTAACCATCAGGTAGAAGCAAATTAAAACCACAATGAGATATTCTTTGATATCTTTTAGAATAGCTATATCAAAAAGACAAAATACCACAAAAGATGATAAGTATGTGAAGTAATACATACATTAATTAGCTTTATTTAGTCATTTTGCAATGTATACATATTTTAAAACAATATTTTAAATGTTATATATGGATATTTTGTTCAATTAAAACTAAAACATTTATAAATACAAAAAGAAGACAAAACACAGCAAGTGTTGGTGAGAATGTGGCATAAAGGGAACCCTCGTGCAGTATTGGCGGGAATGTATATTAGTACATTTCCATTTTCAAAAAGAGATGGTGGTTCTTAAAAAATAAAAAATAGAACTACCATATGATGCAACAATCCCACTTCTGGTATGTGTCCAAAGAAACTGAAGTTAGTATGTCAATGAAGTATCTCCACTTCTATATTAATCATAGCATTTTTTCCAATAGCCAAGATATAGAATCAACCTGAGGGTCCATCAACAGATGCATGGATAAAGTGTGTGTGTGTGTGTGTGTGTGTGTGTGTGTGTATAAAATGCATATATACAATGACATATTATTCAGCCTGAAGAAAAGGAAATTCTGTCATTTGCAACAACATGCATGATCCTGGAATATATGTTGCTAACAGAACTAAGCCAGGCACACAAAGACAAATAATCCATGATGTCACTTATACGTGCAATCTAAAAAAGTGAACTCAACATAGAAATAGAAAGTGGAATGATGTTTACCAGTAGGTAGGAAAGGAGATGGAAAGAGGGTGATATTGGTCAAAATGTACAAAGTCTCAGTTAAGATGAATAAGTTCTGGGAATCTATTGTACAGCATGGTGCCTACAGTTAACAATAATATATTGTATGCTTGAAAATTGCAAAAAGAGTAGATACTAAAATGTCTTACTATGAAAAAATAAGTATGTGAGGTGATAGATATGTAAATTAGCTTGATTCATTCATTTTACATTGTATATATTTGTCAAAACATCACATTTTACAAATAAATATATATAATTTTATTTTTCTTTTTCTGTATACTTTAATAAACTTGAGAATTAAACTAAAAGCCAGCAAAATTGTGAATTTTACCCAAAATAAATAGAAGAAATAATAAATGATAGGAAATCAATAGAATATGGACAAACAATAAAAAATTAGTAAAGCCAATATTTGAAACTATTTTGATAAAACCTTAGGCTAATCAAGAGAGAATGAGAAAAATAATGAGAGAGATAGAGCAATAGAAAGGAATACTGATATGCTAAACAACCTGGATGAATGTTAACAACATATTGCGCAAAACAAGCTAGATACGAGAAAATTGTGTAAGGTATAATTCTATTTGGATAAAATTTTGTAACAAACAAAAGGATCTATGGTTATAGAACTAGAAGAGTAGTTGCCTCTCAGAATAGGGGTGTGCATAAAAGGGGCATGAGATGACTTACTAGAGTGTTGGAATGTTCAGTACACATTTAATTCATGTGTGGGTTTACATGGGTGGTATTTTCCAAAACTTATCCAGCTGTATCTTCATTACATGTATCTTTGATATTATTAAATTATATATAATTTAAAAACAAAATGTATATGACCAGTGAAATCACTGAATTGATGTAGCTCCAGATGCTTATCGATATGGCTTCTAGAGTCTCCCATTCATGCCACTGGATGTACAAGTTGCAGTCATGTATAAATGATGCTTTCCATGGAACAGAGCCTTCCTGAGGATTATCTGCAAACTTCTACAGAGCAGCTAGAACCTGCTTATGAAAGTTCACCTCTTTGATATTGACAAATTCCCAAACCACGCTCAAGCTTAATACATCCCTTTGGACACAGTGGCTGAACTTTACAGCTGTCCATGAGAACCATTGAACAACCCAGTCAGTTTTGTAACATTCATCTTAACTGGTGCTAATTTTACCCCCTCTCTATAGTCTAATATTTAAATTGTTAAAACATCTTTCATTTCTAAATCCATAAGCACTCATTTAATAGCACTATTGTGTGATTAAGATATTTTCTAAAAATTCAGTTCAGTTACAATTCATACTGGAAGAGAACCACTAAGGTATTAATCATATCACCATTACCTCAGATCTCAAGGGACCAGGCAACCACTCACAATTTTACAGCTGAAATAACACTTGTTAAATTAACACGTCAACCAACTTCCTATGAGTCTGGCCAAGTGATAAATTGTGTTGGCCCAGTGATATTTTACACACTTTAAAGTGATAATAGTTTCTTATGAAGACAGTACAAAAAACAATTCTCTAGACTGAAAACAGAGGTGACAACCCAGAAAAAATATATTATTTGTTCATCAGTGATAGATCTTTGTCATGATTCATAAATCACCATTGTAATTAATAAAAGTATTTTTCAGTAGCATTTTGAACATTTCAGATCCAATTCTCCATTATCTTATTTGGCCCTTATAACAATCCTAAAATGTAAGCTCTCAGATATCACCAATATATTTCTGTTAAGTAAATAAAGGCAAAGAACCTTGAAGTTATTGTATGACATTACATATTAGGCCAGAGACATCCAGGGGAAGGTCCTGAGCTTTCAGATTACTAACTAAACACTATTGTCTTCAGACCAGAGAGTACAAACCAGACACCCTTAAGCTCCATCTTGCCTGCAGGCTGTTTTCTGGCTCAAACAGTATAGTTTACACTTTTAAATTCCGTTATAAAATTAACATATTTAGAGATTTAACCTAAAAATCTTAATTGTAACCCCTCTGAAATTATTAAATTATTTGGGAATATTCACCTTTTCACATATCAGTAATGAGTTAAAGGGAATAGTAACTGCTAATTTAAATTATTTAATACTTTCCAATTTGCCACTGACTCTTTTAGCCAGCCCATGCTCCTTCCCTCAGATAGAGTTGGATCTACCTGGATCCTACAGGTATGTCTGTTTCTGGATCCTAAGTTAGACTATATGACCCTTTGGAGAGCTAACCTCACACTTAAGCTTTGTCTCTTTCCTTTATAATACTGTATCTTTAGAATTCTCCTGTAGACTGCTATGATTTCTGTTCTTGCTGATCATTAGAGAAATGCAAATCAAAACCACAATGAGATACCATCTCATGCCAGTGAGAACAGCAATCATTAAAAAGTCAGGAAACAACAGATGTTGGGGAGGATGTGGAGAAATAGGAATGCATCTGTTGGTGGGAGTGTAAATTAGTTCAACCGTTGTAGAAGACAGTGTGGCGATTCCTCAAGGATCTAGAACTAGAAATATCACTTGACCCAGCAATCCCATTACTGGGTATATATCCAAAGGATTATAAATAACTCTACTGCAAAGACACATGCACACGTATGTTTATTGCAGCACTATTCACAATAGCAAAGACTTGGAACCAACCCAAATGTCCCTCAATGACAGACTGGATAAAGAAAATGTGGCACATATACACCATGGAATACTATGCAGCCATAAAAAAGGATGAGTTCATGTCCTTTGCGGGGACATAGATGAAGCTGGAAACCATCATTCTCAGTAAACTAACACGAGAAGAGAAAACCAAACAGCACATGTTCTCACAGATGTTGAACAATGAGTTGAATAATAAGAACACATGGACACAGGGAGGGGAACATCATACACTGGGCCCTGTCAGGGGATGGGGGGATAGGGGAGGGAGAGCATTAAGAGAAATACCTAATGTAGGTGATGGGTTGATAGGTGCAGCAAACCACCATGAACGTGTATACTTACATAACAAACCTGCACGCTCTGCACATGTACCCCAGAACTTAAAGCATATACACATATACTTTATATATATATATACACACACATATATATACGTATATATATATACGCATATATATATATGTAAGAAGAATTCTCCTGATTTTCAGGAAATAGCCTGGGAGAAATCACCTTCAAAAGCCATTGGCTCTGTCTCTCCTATTCATTAGGAGTATTGTTCAGGACCATCTTTTTTCATATAGCTTATTGCAACGTAAAATGACTACATCTCTTTGGAAGTCCAAAATAGTTAATTTACTTTAGAATTTACTCATGTTTACTAGACAGGTAGATATATGATAGATGATAGATAGATAGGTAGATAGATAGATAGATATGATATAAATATGCATACTCACATTTTATACTTTTAATGTATTTAATTAATGATTTACTTTTAAATAACTAGAATAAAAAACCTTTGAACTAGACATTTACATCCATAATAGAATTTTATTTGAGGAATGTAATTTGCACAATGCAAAAATAAAGTCCCTGAGCCCCCAGGAAACTGGCCATGAAGAAGTACCTGTATTCTGTTTTCTTATTCTTTTCTGTAGTCAATCCTGGTGTTCATGAGAGAAACCTGAGAAGGGTGGGTCAGTGCTAAAGATGAGCAGATTCTTTTTGGTTTTTAAAAGTAATACAGCTTCACTCCTGGATGACAGACTGGTGGGGAATCTGCTAGGAATTTTCACTGAGAAAATCCCTGTGTCAGGACCAGAATATGGCTTTGGACAGTGAATCTAACCTTGCGTTAAGACAGAAATAATCAGACAATTGGGAGAAGGCCCATGTTCCTTACACTGTAAGATAGATAGATAGATAGATAGATAGATAGATAGATAGATAGATAGATAGATAGATAGATAGAGTTAGAATTTAGAATAGCCATGACAAAGAGATTGTAAATTAGATGTCTCAGGAAAAAAATAAACAACACAATGACTTATCTTTCTTCTTTCTTTGGTCTTTCTTGCTCCCCTCACTTCTCCTATCTCTTATGCTCTGTTCCTAATCTTGATAAAGCAAATTTTTAAGTAATTTTTTTCCTACTAAGTTTTACATCTGTGCCTGTTGAGTTAGTAAGTAGGTCACTTCCACCAATTCTGTTTCTGATTCAGTTGAAAGCACAGTCTCACTTTCAGTCTTAGAAGATCATAAAGCCCAGATTTCAGAAAGCACATTACTGTACTGCTAAGATTTTAAAGGCCAAATATACCACCCTTTCCTGTAGCATCTTCTTTCTCCAGGACTCTAACATACTCACTTTTTTGCCTTCCAAAGTATAGTACAGATTGAACACCTGTGCCTTGAACTACCTCCTTTTCCTTTAGTTTATCAACTTTCTCTGCCCAGGGTCTCTTTCTTTCCTTTTCAGCATGGATCCCAAGGTCAGTAGCATTGATTCCACTCCCACAAGCAATGATATCTTCTAGTGCTTCAGACATCTACCTTCAAGCCCCTCCCTCCCATCTTAATTCATCTGTAGCTCTTCTTCCCTCCAAGACTATGGAGCACAATGGGAGAGATCTCTGGATTCCAGTTTTAGCTGGATAGTCTGTGCCACTCTGCAGACCTTTCTTTTGTTTGTTTTACATCATTTCCTTCTTATTTCCCTAAGCAGCTACTGCAAACCTATATCCCTTTCCTCAAGCCCACACTCTATACCTGCATTCTTTTGCTCCCTGAACAACAGAGGGCATCATCTGTTAGTTTCCAGAGCAAAATAGAGAATCTGGATAATTCCCGTCAACTCCAGTACTTCATAATTAGATCCTTCTGTTTTCTCCCTGCTTTTATGTTAAATGTGTGTGTGTGTGTTGTGTGTGTGTGCATGCACACATGTAATACCTATTTTCTGGAATTTATCAGAATATTCGAAAATATATGCAAAGGATCTGTTTCTCATAAGTTATGATAATTTTTAGAGCTAACTTCAGAATTATCTTTATTTGGGCTCAAGGCTATACAAGCAATAAACACTAAAATTTTGTGTACTGTTTGATTTTTTGTAAAACATATATGCTTCCTCACTCAGAGAAAATACTAAGGTACTGTGGCCTTTCATAATCTAATCCAATTTTTTTATTATGTACTTTGTACTACATATTTTATTATACAGACTTGGATTCAAAGATATTTAAGAGATACAAAGAAGGACTTCATCCAGTCTGTGGACCACCTGAATCTGTGGGTATGTTACTTCTCTCTCTCTCTCTCAACAGGGTCTCACTCTGTTGCCTAACCTGTGGTGCAGTGGCACAATCATGGCTCATTTTAGCCTAGAGCTCTTGAGCTTAAGCGATTCCCCCGACCTCAGCCTCCCAAGCAGCTGGGACCACAGGCACCCACCACCACATATGGCTATTTTTTTTTTTTTCTGTAGAGATGGAGTCTCACTATGTTGCCCAGGATGGTCTCAAACTCCTGGGCTCAAGCAATTCTCCCACCTCAACATTCCAAAATGCTGGGATTACAGGCACGAGCCACTGTGCCTGGCCTGTATGTGACTTTTTAAAAGTAAATTTATTGAAGTTTAACTTTTATAAATTAAAATGAGGTTTAACCAATAAAAGTACCTCTGTAATTACAACTACTGTCAACATACAGAACATGTTCAACACTCCAGATAGCTTTTTGTATTTCTTTGTAGTCATCTGAATGCCTAACCTCTGGTAAACATTGTATCTACGTTCCATCATTGTAGCTTAGTTTTGCCAAGTTGCATATAAGTAAAATCATATTTTTTTATTTCTAGTTTCTTTTACTCTAGATAATGTTTTTGAAGTTTATTTGTATTGCCATAACTGCAATTCCTTCCTTTTTATTGTTGAGTAGTAAGTAGTCTCCTGCACAGATATATGTATTTGTGATTTTCTCTAGAGAGAATGCTTATGGGTTTTTCATCAGATCCTTAGAAAGGTATGCTGTTCCAAAGTTTAGCAATCTGTGCTTTAAATATAGCTTACAGATCCCCTTCCCTGTTTCATCTCTAGGGAAAGACTTGCTATGGATAAGTAATAAAATAATGTCATCTGTGAAATGAAGCTAGTTCATTGTACTAGGTACTGGAGTTTTAATTAACAAAAATGGTTTGTAAAAACCGAGATATCTGTTTGTCTCATAGTTCTTTTTCTATCGTATGTCTATCTTGGGATGCAGAGTTTCATTTGGAAGGCCATTCTCTTCTCCAAACTTTGAAAGGTCAATTAAAATCAAAGTAAGGCCAAGAGCCAGTTTCATAGAGTGAAGCAAGCTTCTTAAGCCTGTCTTTATTAAGCTATTTGGATAAATGGTGAAAATCATTACTGGGAACTCACATTGTTTCCCAGATTAGCACATTAGCAAAGGATATATACAAGAAATTTAAGGCCAACAGCCTAATTTTCAACTAAGAATATATCAGGCAAGAATATTCTTTGCAGTAAACACATCTCTCGAAAAGTTAAAGTAATGAGAGTACTGTTACCTATCAATTGTCAGGGAATTAACACTTTGAGAGGACTTAGCAATCTTATCATGAGTAAGGCCGTATAATGAGAGAACTAAAACAACAAAGATGGAGGTACTCTGAGCTCATCAATTCTAATGTCTTCTTTATAACCAATAAAAGACTGAATTGTCTTAGCCACATAAAATATATGTAAAAAGTAATTGTCAAATCAAAACTAGCACTTTAAAATTTCCAATGTTTAAATATTTTTGTTCCCCGCCCCCGACACCATGCTTGAAAATTAAGCCTAATGGAAATTGCCTGAAACTCTGAAAGGCAGCCTGGATATTTTTTTTTAATTTAACCCTTGTAATAAAGAATGATTCCAAGATTTTTTTCTTGAGGTATATTTATCTTTTTTTCTATGTGTGCATTATTTTTATTAGACAACTTTTGGTCTGTACTAGTTTAGTTTATCCCCATTTTTTTTTAAATTTCACTTCCAATATTGACGTTTGTTGATCAAAATTTCTATTTTCTACTCTAAATTGGCTAATCTAGATTTAAAGTTAAAATGGAGCTCTCTCTACCCAGTGCCTGCAGCTACTAAAGATATAGTTGTACAAAGCATAAAACATGACATACTTAGATCTTTCCTGAACAGCTTTTGCAGTATAATGAAATGATTTGATGCAACTTCGACAATATCAACTGTGAATGTTATTAGATATCAGAAGTACAGTATCTGATACTGTTTCCCTGGTTGTTTAATGATAATGTCCTCCGGTCTCTTTAAAAGAGCACATTACTTTCCACCATACAAAGAATATTCTAATTGCAATCGCTGTTTTACGTAGTTTTCAGGATATTATAATTTTTAAATTCCACTAAGAAGAGTAATGATATTAATAACAAATATTTAAACAATATGTATACCAATTTCATTTAATAAAGACTATTTGTTAAATAACTACATTAATATCAAATACTGAGCTCAAATATTAAATTATACATTGAAATTTAGAAATATATTTCCTGTTTTTCTTCATTTTAGTTCATGAAGCATTTTTATTAAGACAAACAAATTAAAATGAGCTGTTCCCCTGAATATTCAGGTGATCTTTCAATAATGAAATCAGTGAATTTTGCCTCCAAACAATAATTCCTTCATTTGGTTTAGCTCTACACCATTCTTTTTATTCAATCATAAGAGTCTATACATTATGTTTTTTAATAACTAACACTTTCATCATCATCACCTTTTCCTCATTTAAATGGTTAAAGAAATGATTTTTTAATATATAACGGGATGTTAAAAAAAATTTCTATTTTCTCAATTTAGATGAGAATGGAAACCTGGGGATAATAGGTGACAAGTTTCACTCAAATTTCAAAAAGAGGTCTTGCTGAAGGAAGGAAAATTTAGCTCATTCCCACTCCTAATGGTACAAAGCGGAAAGCAGGAGACAAATTTTCAGAGAGGATTGATAGAGAATTATCTGAAGAAAGCTGTGTGTGTCCTGTGCTACTTCCACCCATCTGGACCTTTACCATTTCAAGTCAACTGACTTCATGACATCTACTCAGTCATTATATGTGTCTTTTGGTCTTTAAACAACCCAGGGACTTGTATCTAGTGCCCTTCAGTGAAAATTTACAGGTAAAAAGATAGTTGCAACTGTCTCTGATGTTAGAACTGAGATCAACACGAACCTCTAGATTTTGGCTGCGTTATATATGTACACAATAAGGAGCTGGATTGGAGAGTTATCTTAAAGGGAACTTGGTCAAGAGCTCTGCAATCCCAGGCAAGGGTAGCTCCAACAATAAGAGCTACCCTTATCCACTGGATATCTCATTGGATGCATGATTTGAAGAGGGAATCAAACAACACACCATCATCTGTTAGGGATGAGTGCAATATTAGAAGTCATTCATCTGCAAAATACCAATATTTTGAGGAAACATTAAACTCTGCCAGAAAGGGATTCCACAAGCTATACTAAGATATCACCAGCTTTACCATTTGTATTTACTATCTATGTAACTTTCTACACTGTCATCTGCCAAATGTTGGTCAGGCCTACCTGAGCTTGTGTGAGAAGGAAAAAAAAGTATTAAATTGAATAAAAAATATAATTATAAAAACTGTTTTCAAAAGAAAAAGAAACCTTTTTAATATTCAAAAGTGAATTTAAAAAGTTCTAGAATTTTCATGAAATAGTGCCTTAGTGTAGGAAAGGGAGATCTGACAGCATATTCTAAAGCCACTGATATAAAGAAATAAAAACACGTTCTGGATTACAGCCTGCCAAGTCCAATCCATTCAATAATTTCATCATGAATAGAATAAGCCCAGTAAAAAAGTTCTGATGAAGCCTACATTAAATAATAAGCAGCCCAACCCCAAAGGTTCTGTACGTGTTATAGGACAATGCTGTAATTCAAAGTTCTCAAGCTATATGACTTAGAGAAGAATATTAAACAAAGCAAGTTAAACGCATACCTATCCAGAGGTGAGCAGAGGCATAAACTGTACAGCTGATGAAGGCATGAAGAAAAGGTATAAAAATATAAACTTGTTAATATTGTGCAGTCAATTTTGAAAAAGGGCAGGATAGTCTTCTAAAGAAGAAGTAAGAATATCTGTTCATCCTCATCGCCTTTTACTCCTTTTTATCTCTGCAGACAGGACCCCGAGCAAGGTGGTATTAAGAGGCTTACAAATTACTTTTAAGTGTGGGACTTGAGAGCCACCTGAAAAAGAAAGTAGAAAATCTCATCAACTCAATCACAAGGGGTTTATGTTAGTGCCGAAAACTGATGCCAGTACAATTGGACCAGGATTGTAGTAGCTGTGAGTTATACAGTTGATTTTCAAAGATCTGTTTCTACATCTGATACATAAGATTTCTATCTATCTTTCACTGTACTTTTAGTTATTTCTACAACCCAGAGGGTACTTTAACAATGATTTTTTAATATTTTTCCATATACTGCCTTTCTCTGTATGTTCCTGTTTTATCAGAAAATACAAAGTTCACAATGTACCCTTGTTCAGTTTCACACTACTGTTCTTCTCCTCATTTATTATAGTTGCTATCTTCTAACTATGGGGTTCAATTTCCTCAGTCATGGTTCTTGGCTTCTTGGCAGTATTACATGTCTTTGAATTTTTGCATGAACTTTTGAGTAGTTACTAATGCCTTCTCCGTTCCTTTTAAATTCCATGTATCATTGTGAATCAAGACAGAGATGCCATTTTTCTTTGGCATATCTGTTGGATTTTTCTGTGCATATAATCCTTTATAGAAGTTCCCCTCTATACTCTTTCACAAAGTGAGCACACCTATATGGTATCTCTACTAGCCTGCATGTAAGTCATTTATTCAACATTTTGTTAGGAGATATTATAGGGAAAAAAACAATAATATGCACACAAATTAGGTAAAAACTGCAAACACATATACACAAATGTACAAACACACACACGTGAGGAATAAACATCTGTTTTTAAATTCCTAAATATATTACTATAGATGAATTTTATAAACATTCTAATATATTAACACTTTTTTCAATGTTGTTTTAATTTTACTTAAATTTATTGAAGTTATTAGTAAAGTGGCATAAGAAAGGAGGATGATAATTAAATGAGAATGTTTGAATTGTGGGTTTACCTCTTCCCTTGGATGCTGTCACTCATTTTCCTGCTTTTCTTTAGACTTTCTGGTCACTCCTTCTCCATTTCATTTTGAAGAATCATGGTTATACAAAAGTGAAGTTCTTCCAGCTCAGTCTTAGGCCCTGTCTTTTCACTGTTTATTCTTTTCTTGCATGTGTAATCTCATTTACTAGCAGGCCTTCAATAAAAAACCTTGCTCAGATAATTAGCATTTATATCTTTAGTTCAGATGTTTCCTCTAAACTCCAGACCCATATGTCTAACTACTCATCTCAAAAAAAAAATCAAATTCACTTTAATATATTCTGCTACAACATGTGGTTCTTTAGTGAGAACTGACTCATACAAAGTTGTCATATGGGAAGTAATGTAAGTTTTAATGTGAAATTCATGTTGGGTCATATGTGATGTTTCCCAGCATGATATGCATTGAAGTAATCAGTAACAAGCTATTTCACGATGAAAAAGAAAATCTTAGTAACATATGAATATCTTCAGAAAAAGCTGAACATTCTACAAAAATGCAAGTAATGGCTGGCTTGGCAGCTTTAAGAATCACTAAACTTCTCACAGCATTAACCTGTCAGTGGAGCAGTGAATGCAGATTAAGCTAGCTTTAAAAGTCATCCAAGGTCAACAGCTTGTAAGAAATGGCAAAGGGAGTAGAACAGATTTTGCCAGACTTCTTTCCCAAGTACTTTCAAACAAACAAGGAAGCAGTTTTGGAAAAACCAAGGCAGTAGATAATTCTATTAAATCACTGAGCACAAACTTAATTGCTGAAATATTTCAAAATAGAAAGACATAAAATGTTTGGAGTTATAGCTGGGAGATGAGTTAGAATATTAAAGGTAGGTAATATTTGTAAAACAGTAGGCCCAAAGGAAAAAGCAAATGCAAGGTATGATAGTAAAGACTATGTGGTAGTTAATAAAAACAACTGGGTACGTACAAAATATGACCATAATTTGAAGCTTTCTAGAGATAATTAAAGACATTTATATTTGCCATTAGAAAAAAACACAATGAAATTTCAGATAAATCATAGCATTTATTATATGATGCTCTTATTATCACAGGCATGCTTTAATTTTAGTTAGCCCACAACTTATTTTTTTCTTGCCTAATTTTATTTAGGCTTCAGATAATCACCTTCACTTTTGAGTTAATTATATATATATATACTTCTACCTGTTCCTTTATATTCTGCTAGGAATTTTATTAAATAAATTAATGGATATTTTCCCCCTAGTGTCCTTCAGTTCATGTCATGCAAGTGAATTTACAGTGTGATTGACATTTGGAAAATCAGCAGAAAATTTTGATTGATAAATGAATGAATGAATGTTTCAGAAAACCACAGAAATGAAGATTAAATGACTATTAATCCTCAGTTCAGAAGTATCTGTCCTTCTGTTTCCAGAAACACACACACACACACACACACACTCACACACACACACACACACTCACACACACACACACACACAAAACAGATAGTCTAGGTTAGAGTTGGATGTTTTACAACCTATATGACTACAGAAACCATAATGCCAGCAAGACTTCAAAGCTTTTTACAAAAATATTTTGGGAATAGTACATATTTACTGCCACAGGAGGGTTTATAGCATGGTGATATGATTCGCAAAAAGAAAAATGGGATCACAGTCCTGCATTGGCTCTTAAATATTTTTGTTTCCACCACTTGGTGGACATATTATTTTCTTCTGTACATTTCTTCCTACAAAACCCAGGTTCTCCTAGGATAAATTTATTCTAAGTTTTGTTATACCCTTTTGGGCACTAGACCACATCATATAACAATGTTACTCATTATAATATCAGAATACAATGATAGCACTATATCACAGGTATTTCTATGACGTAATAGTATTGGGGCCCCTTCCCAAATTTTAAAGGTCAGTGAATTAAAAATAGTCTTTTTAGACCCTAATGATACCACAGGCATTCAAAAGCTCTTAACCCATTTATGTCTAGTGTTCCATTATTGGAACACTATGTATGTGGGAGTTATCTATATCCTACTGCTTAAGGCCATTGCCAAGGTCTGATTGCAAAAATTAAAAAAATTGCTACCTCAGGCATAAATGGGTTAACTTCACTGGTGAGAAAGTAAAAGCTTTAGAGGAAAGGAGTGTATGTCAGCATAGGAATTATTGGGCAATACAAACAGTTTATTTATTTTAATTTTAGTAATCTAATTCTCTTGAAATATTAACAAACCTTGTTAATCTTAGAAAATATACAAAAAGTTAACTGCTTTTATCTGAAACAGAAAGTAGAGTAAGTCTTTATACATTTAATTTTACATCTAGACATATTTTTATTCTCTAAAAAGTGATTACAACAAATATTACCTAGGAATAATTTTGAAGAAAAAAATGTACATGAAATATATTTAGAAAAGTTTAAAACAAAACTGAGAGTTCTCAAAGGAATTTAAACAACACATAAAATGATATTACATAATACTAAAAAAAAATACTGCATCCATCCTGAGTAATATGTAGAAATACCCTCTCCTCTCCTCTCCTCCCCTCTCCTCTGCTCTCTTCTCCTTTCTGCTCTCTCTCTCCTCTCTCTCTCTCTCTTGCTCTCTCCTGGTGGTAAATCTACTTAGATAAACCAACAAACCTGGGCATCTTAGTGAAGGTGGAAATAAACTGCTTAGATAATTCATGAATAACTAACTTATCTAGCAATATAAAATTTTACACACATAATACACTAGTTAATTAATAAATATTTTAGCCACTAATTTGAGGGCCTCTTTGAAATGAGAAAACAGAGGAACATTCTAAGATGTTCCCTTTCTCCCTCTTCTCAAAGTATCTGTTTGCTACATTCATTATTACACTCAACACATAATTGTTTTATGGAATATCGTTAATGTATTTGTAGTCCTGGGTTCTTAGGGAAAATTGGCACTTATATAGTTCTCTTACTAAACAAACATTTTCATTGATTTCTATCACGGAGCCCCAGGCATGTGCTTTCTGTGCACTTTTCCAAGCCCTACATTAACACCTACAAGTAATTCCCATACAGGATCACCCACAGAACGGCTACATATCACTTAGGCAGTTGCATGAATTTTGAAATTCCAGTTATCTCTTTTACCCTCTATTTTTACCTCATCATATTGCATATCTATTGCTCATACATGTTCTTAATACAGCTTTATTCCTTTTATAAATAGCAATCTTTTCCTAAACCATCAAATATACCTCTAACAACATCATTTTTTTTTCCATTTCACTTTTAATTTTGCATTCGTTTCCTTGAAATCAATGAAAAAAAACATTAAACAACTTTTTCATTTTTTGGTGTTTTAGCTAATAAAATTTTAGTGGGTAAGTAAACATATAAAAGGTAGTCTCACTGTTACCAACCTTTGCTAGGTTTTTCTTAAGCATAGGAACTAGGCCTGTTACCCCCCTGCAGTGACCAGTACCTTTCTTGAAACATAGAGTAGGAGCTTAGTAAATAGAGCTGGTTCTTTTGCTAACTTGCCTTTTTCAATTTTAATTGATTATTTTTATAATTTTTGGAGGCCCATCACGTTTTAAAAAATTTTAAAAAAGAAAACATATTAAAAGGCCGAAAGGAGAAACCTATAGAAGAATAAGAGAAAAAATGGGAAGAAGAAAGTGTGTAATTAATCAAAATCTCTTAGAATGGGACAGATGGAAAATCTGCCATTGACCTAGTTTTCTCACTTCTATTTTTTCTTCAATTGAATCTATTATCATCCTGCCTTCCAAAGAAGAATCTTAGTGCTTTAATTAGCTTATACATAGTTATCATCTTCAAAATCTCAATAGCTTTTTCTGTCCCTTCTTCTAGTCATATGTTTATTTCTCATTGTTATTTAATTTCTATACATTGAATTGACAAATATGGTAGTCGACATTGAATTGTAACTCTTGAATAATATTTAAGAAACTCATAAACAAAATTCCAAACAGGTACTGAACAAATTTAGCTCATATTCTTGCTTTCTGGTTCTATATGCTTATATAGTTCTTAACATTCCTGCCTGAGTACTGGATTGCTTCCAAGTCATGTGAATTACACAGGAAACTGAAACTTCTAATCAACGCATAAAGTTAAATATAATGAAAATGGCATGTCTTCAATCTTCTTAATATTGATTTTGAGATCAAGTCATTTAGATTGCTGTTTTGTTGATAATTTTCATAGCAACATATTTTAAATATATTATTGAGTTTGTAGGAAGATTCCATACAAGGTTTATATTTAAAAACAATATTTTTATGAACATTAAATTTTAGAATTATATAAACACATATATTGTATTTTGATTACCCTTAATTTGGATTTTTTTTGTTTAATTGGGATCTTTCAAAGTTACTTTGATATACTGCTAAATGAAATGAAACGAAGATTAAAATCTACTCATGAAGAGTTGCAAAGAGACTGGTTATGTGGAAATACCATGATTTGGAAATCTTATTGGATCAATTGCTCAGTATATGCTATGTAATACTGCTGAATATTGAGTCAGAAAAACTGATAAAATGCTGAAGAAAATGGCCGTATCTATAGCACAATTTAATTTATTTAGTCATCAGTAACTAATCTTTTCAAGTTCTTGTTTGTATTACCTGTCTAATACTACATAATGAGCACCCCCAAATTTGAAACAATAACAATGTAATTGGCTCATGATTCTGAGTGTTGGTGATTGACTATGGTTTTGCTGGGAAGTTCAGCTACTCTCAGCTGGGCTCACTCTTAGATTTGTAATCACAACCTCTGTCCTGCTCTTCGAAATCTCATTAATGTGAGATACTCTATATTCTGAATCTCTCCTTTACCGTAGTAGGCTAATAAACTTGGCTTTAACAAGTTATTTTGATGGGTAGAATTTTTTTCATGACTCAGCATTCAATACCTCACATATCTTTATGTATTTTTGCTTTATCACTTGTTTTTCTTTTTCTTATTTTAGTCAGGTCTCTGACAAATAACTTCTCTATCAAAAATTGATATCCTCTTTACTATTGCAGTGGCCTATTTTTTTTTCTATAAAGGACCTATCACCACTCATAGTGTGTATATGTACACATATTTTGTTATTGTTGTTGATTATTTTATTGTCTAAAATATATGCTCCACTAGATCAGGGAATTTTACTTTTGGCCATTGCTCTATATCCAGCAGCTAAATTAATAGTTGACACAAAATAGATATCTCATAAAATTTGCTTAATGAGTTTAAACTCATTAATGAATTGACATGTACACCAATCAAATTACCATTTCATTTACTAGATTATTCCTTTATTTAGTAATATTCATACTACCTGACACATTTTGTTTTGAAAAATTCAGATGCCTATGATCTTTTTGCTTCAAATTATTTTTAAAAGCATAGTTTCATAAGCTATTAATTTTTAAGATGTTATAAATTTTACTATCAATTATTTTACTCAATTGAATTTTATGACAGAAAGTTCATTTTTTAAAATAACTTATTTAGCTACCAGAATGAGTATAGTGTAATAATTGACGTTGTAGTTAAAACGAAGCATAAAGAGAAAAATGACCTTAACTTTCAAATTTACCATAAAAATTACAGAGGATGGTTATAAAATTGTTCTTCTTCAGAGAAATATCTATAGGAATTCTGGAAAATTAAAATCAGTAAAATTGCATTTTTCATTGTAGCAATATATTTGATCTAAATTATCAATATTATTTTCCTTCTTTATATTTTTACTTTTTGTCTTTAGACAAAGCCAAAGTTAGTTTGATTCATTTGGAAATACAATGTAGCATATTGGATTCCTTTTATATAAAAAGATTTTGTATAAATTCTATTTGTGGACAACATCAATGAGCACTGCACTGTAGAACATAAATACAAAAAATTAAAATGTTTTTCTATATGATGTATATAGTTCAAGCTATGACTGTCAGTATACAAAAATTTAACTGAGTAAATAACAAAAATTAAGTCTATACCTTAAGGAATTTTTCAAATAACTTAAGATAGACTTCTAAAAGAAACTGCATCATTTTAGTGTTACTGTTCTCATATGAACTTCTTTTTAATGTTTATAAAAATTACCCAATAGCCCTTCTCTGTTTCAGAATGTGTAAAGTTGTATATGCCTACATAATTTATCAATTTTTAATATAAAATAAAACTTTGGATGTATCCATGTTTTAAAGGCATATGTTTTATATGTGTAATTTAATGCATTATGTTTTCCATATTCACATCCCTTTGAGTTCACAGTACGAAAAGAGCTTTAAAAAATAGGCTATGAATTTCATGAGATAAAGACAGTAGATTTAGTTTTTGTGGTTGTTGTTGTTTTCCTAACCTTAAAACAAGCAGGCAGGTGCAATTTACAAATGACTTAAGAACAGAGGTACAAAGTATATTCATGGCAGAATGATAAAAGTCCACTAAATCAAGCTTAACCTGCAAATAGGTCTTTTGAAATATTTTACTCACAATCATAGTAGTTGTAAGAAACTGTCCTACAATATCTAAGAATTGACAACTAATCAGATTCACATTTGAAACTTTTAATAAAAACTTATGAAGTATGCGGGATTTGGATAAAAGAAAGCTGAGCTGAAAGCTAAGAGCCATGCCTATGCATAAACTATTAGTCATCAGTAGAGTCAAGTCTGTAGAGAAAAGATGCAGCACAGTTAAAAAAAAATTATTTGACTAAGAAGAAAGAAGCATACATACAGAGAAGAGAAGAAAATACTATATAGCACCTTCTCACATCAAACCACAATGCTCCCGTGAGACCTCAGTGGTCTCGATGCCTGTGAGCTTGCTACATCCCTAACGATTCTCATTCCACTGAGGGAGCTTGGATAGATTTTGTTCTTTGAAGCTAGAAGAAATACGAAAATAAGATGTTCACCAAAGGTCTCCACCAAACTATTTATCTGAACACGCTTTGGAACCCTACAGCCCACTTTTGCAGCAAGAGCAGTGAAAAAACTGAGTGTCTATAGATAAAATATCGGTTCATGAGGGGATAAATAATTTATGAAAATATTTCAAAAAGATGACAAAAATGGTAAATATACCTAACTATTGGTAATACTACCTCCCTATCTCTATTGTATCCTCACTTCCCTCTTCAGTTTATGCTGTCTGAAATTCAGACTCAGACATCAATTTGAATTAGGAGTCATCATTTTAATGTTTCTAGAAATATTAACTGAGTTGTAACAAAGCAAATTGTCCTTCAGCATCCATTCTCACCTTTCTTTAAAGCTGGAACATAGACAGGCTAAAAAACACAGTTTCTTTTCAGCTAGGGATGGATGTGATTCCAAGTTCCAACTAGTGACATGCAATCTAAAGGAATGTATGCAAATTCTGAGCCATATGCTTTAACAGGGAAAATGCCTGCACTTCACCCAGAATAAGAAGGTGGTACCAGTGAGCCAGCCTCAAGTATGTGAGCAGGGAAAACATTTAGGGGTCTGTAGAGTGACGATATAGAATAAACCAGATTCTTAGGTGATCTCGTGGATCATTAATGTGGATAGAGCCTTTCACCTCTAAAGCACTAGATGGAAGAGAAATAATCATCTTTCTTGAGCCACCATATTCTGGGCTGCCTCTGTTAAAAATCAAGCAACTTGGTTCTTTGTTTTAATTATTTTCTCACTGAGTATAATTTTATATTTGCCAAATTTAAAAAATGAATTTTAACTGGAATCATTTATATCACCAAGTATTTCCAGTTTTCAGACAGATCTCATCTCCCAGCTAGAAATATGTTATGGAAGCCACATGCTATCCACAGTTTTTGGATACATTTTAGTTTATAATTTAATCAAACTTGATAAGTGTACAGAATTTAAATGAGTCTATGTATTGTATTGTATTGTATTATATTGTATTGTATTGTATTGTATTGTATTGTATTGTATTGTATTGTATTGTATTGTATTGTATTGTATTGTATTTTTTGAGACAGGGTCTCACTGTCTCACCCAGGCTGCAGTGCAGTGGCACGGTCACGGCTCACTGTAGCCTCCACTTCTCAGGTTCAAAGGATCCCCCCACCTCAACCTCTCAGATAGCTGGGACTACAAGCACATGCCATCATGCCTGGATAATTTTTAATAGTTTCTTGTAGAGACAGGATTTTGCCACATTGCCCAGGCTGCTCTCGAACTCCTGGGCTCAAGAGATCTGCCCACCTTGGCCTCCCAAACTGCTGTGATTACAGATGTGAGGCACTGCACCCAGCCACAAAAACATTTTAAAAGTGAACAATATGATAATCATTATTTAAGATTTATGTCATGGCAATAAAATTAACAATAATTGAAAACACTGATATAACACATAAACCTCACAAGCAAAGTGGTAGATTCAAATTTAACTGCCTGACTCCAGAAGCCATCCTCTTAATTAGCACCCTCTGCCTCTGTTCCCTCTGACTTTACTAGGCTGCTTTGCAGCAACTTAGGTCTCTTTATGTCTACAAATACGGTAGTCCTCCTTATCCTCAGGGAATGTGTTTCAAGACCTCTAGTGGATGCATGAAACTATGTAATAGCTAACGCTCTATATAAAGTTGGCTTTTGTATCCATGAGTTCCATACCCATCAATTCAAGCAACCATGGACTGAAAATATTTGGAAAAAAGGTAATAAAACAATAAAATAATACAAATTTTAAAATACAGTATAACAGTTATTTACATAACATTATATTAGGTTTATAAGTAATTTAGGGATGATTTAAAGTATATGGGAGGATGTGTGTAGGTTATATTCAAATACTATGCCATTTAGTGTAAGAGACTTGAGCATCTGCAGATTTTGGTATTGTGGAGAATCCTGGACATGGGATGGGAATGACTGTACTATGGTTTTTTTCTATGCATACTATAATATTTCATTCATAAATTAGATACAGTAAGAGATTAATGACAATTAACAATAAAATAGAAGTATAGCAATATGCTGTAAAAAAGTTATGTGGATGCAGTCTCTCTCTTTCTCTTTTTGTCTGAGAATATCTTACTGTACTGTACACATCTTACTTGTGATAATGTGAGATGATATAATACATACACAATGAGTTGAAATGAGGTTCATGATGTAAGTATTGTAATGTTAGGCAATTACTGACCTTCTGAAAATATGTCAGAAGGGGGATCATTGGCTCTGGGTGATCCAGGATCATCTGGCCATAACGATGTCTATGGTTGGATGTCAGAAAGAGATGATGTTGATGCCTAGTAAGTGGGTAGTATAAACAAATGTATAAAGTGGACAAAGGGATTATTCATATCCTGGGTGATATAAAGCAGCATAGAGTGAAATTTCATCACACTATTCAGCATGGCATGTAATTTAAAATTATGAATTGTTTATTTTTGGAAATTTAATTTAATATTTTTGGACTGCATTGACCACAGGTTATTGACACAGTGGAAAGTGAAACCTTGAAAAAGGAAGAGCACTGTACCCTGTGAACTAGGTTCAAGAAGTCTAGTGACATATCCAAGGTCACGCAATTTATGTCACATTGTCAGAATTGCAAAACCATTGCTACTTTTTTATATTCCAATGTTCTATGGCATTTGAATTGCCAAGCAAATGATACAGACAATAAGTAGAATCATTCAGGAATGAAGAAAATTTCCTCAAATAAATGGTCATATAAGGACTGAAATTAAATAAAACTATTTACACAAATGTTTAGAGCAACCAAGTCAAGAAGCTTGCTTTTTTTTTTCTTTCAAACAATAAATCATTCTGTATGATTCATTTTAGTGCTTGAGTATGTGGATATTCAAAAGTGATTGAAGAGATAGAGATAGGGTGTGACATACTTTACCTTTTAATTGATTCTCTCTCATTGTTTCTGCTTCATATTTTCATATTGTCTCCTGTAAGTGGAGATAATAATATGGATTTGACATTGATTACCACTTTAGATTATGAAATGTTCCAAATATCAGATGTGGTATAAGTATTAAAATGTGCATAAAAAGAATGTGTCTCTCTCTTTACATATATATATATATATATATATAGTAAGTCAATTTCTGCATTTAACATAATATTTACAAATTTCTTAGTAAAGACCCTACCCTTTCCTCACAAAGGTGACTAGGAAAAAAATATATATATATATAATTTATATATATTTATTTATATAATTTATTTACATGTGTATATATGAATTATATATGAATGTAAACTATTTATATATAATCACATGTATAAACAAATGTATATATAATTTGGTTCTATATGCTTGACTCCAGATATATGTAATTGTGGAAGTTGGCAGAGTTAACAAAATTGTAATGTGTGAAACTGAAATTTATAGGAAATTATGTAGGCTAATATATAACAGTATTCCATAGATATCTTGGAAAGGAACGAAAGGATAGAAAGAAAACCTGTTTTCATTCTATGAATATCATCTTACTATCTCATATTCATTATAAACACAGGAACTTAAATCAGGAAAATATTTTTCCCCTATAATGTAAGCAAAATAGTAATTTATTTTATTTTTCCCAAACACCTGGACATTAAATGATAATTTAAAAATCTTTAAGTGTTTTTCTACATTTTAGCCTTAATTTTTCCTGCAATTAAAAAGTGACTTTCTTCACAGAATTGGAAAAAACTACTTTAAAGTTCATATGGAACCAAAAAAGAGCTTGCATCACAAAGTCAATCCTAAGCCAAAAGAACAAAGCTGGAGGCATCACGCTACCTGACTTCAAACTATACTACAAGGCTACTGTAACCAAGACAGCATGGTACTGGTACCAAAACAGAGATAAAGATCAATGGAACAGAACAGAGCCCTCAGAAATAATGCCGCATATCTACAACTATCTGATCTTTGACAAACCTGACAAAAACAAGAAATGGGGAAAGGATTCCCTATTTAATAAATGGTGCTGGGAAAACTGGCTAGCCACATGTAGAAAGCTGAAACTGGCTCCCTTCCTTACACCTTATACAAAAATTAATTCAAGATGGATTAAAGACTTAAACGTTAGACCTAAAACCATAAAAACCCTAGAAGAAAACCTAGGCATTACCATTCAGGACATAGGCATGGGCAAAGACTTCATGTCTAAAACACTAAAAGCAATGGCAACAAAAGCCAAAATTGTCAAATGGGATCTAATTAAACTAAAGAGCTTCTGCACAGCAAAAGAAACTACCATCAGAGTGAACAGGCAACCTACAAAATGGGAGAAAATTTTTGCAACCTACTCATCTGACAAAGGGCTAATATCCAGAATCTACAATGAACTCAAACAGATTTACAAGAAAAAAACAAACATCCCCATTGAAAAGTGGGGAAAGGACATGAACAGACACTTCTCAAAAGAAGACATTTATGCAGCCAAAAGACACATGAAAAAATGCTCACCATCACTGGCCATCAGAGAAATGAAAATCAAAACCACAATGAGATACCATCTCACACCAGTTAGAATGGCAATCATTAAAAAGTCTGGAAACAACAGGTGCTGGAGAGGATGTGGAGAAACAGGAACACTTTTACACTGTTGCTGGGACTGTAAACTAGTTCAACCATTGTGGAAGTCAGTGTGGTGATTCCTCGGGGATCTAGAAGTAGAAATACCATTTGACCCAGCCATCCCATTCCTGGGTATATACCCAAAGGACTATAAATCATGCTGCTATAAAGACACATGAACACGTATGTTTATTGCGGCACTATTCACAATAGCAAAGACTTGGAACCAACCCAAATGTCCAACAATGATAGACTGGATTAAGAAAATGTGGCACATATACACCATGGAATACTATGCAGCCTTAAAAAAATGATGAGTTCATGTCCTTTGTAGGGACATGGATGAAATTGGAAATCATCATTCTCAGTAAACTATCACAAGGACAAAAAGCCAAACACCGCATGTTCTCACTCATAGATGGGAATTGAACAATGAGAACACATGGACACAGGAAGGGGAACATCACACTCTGGGGACTGTTGTGGGGTGGGGGGAGGGGGGAGGGATAGCATTAGGAGATATACCTAATGCTAAATGACGAGTTAATGGGTGCAGCACACCAGAGCCAGCATGGCACATGTATACATATGTAACTAACCTGCACATTGAGCACATGTACCCTAAAACTTAAAGTATAATAATAATAAAATAAAATAAAAAAAGAAATTGTAAAAAAATAAAACATAATAAAATAAAATAAAATAAAAAATAAAATAAAATAAAAAAGTTATCTGACAATAGAATATTTTACCAAAAAGTAAAATTTATAATCTTACTTGGCAGAGCATGTACATATTTGTGTTTTTATAATTAACTTGTGTATTATTATTTTCAAATAAATAATTTTAAATAAATATTAAGATATAATGCTTTTTCCAGAGTGATCTATACAATTCCAGTAATTTATCTAAACCTTAAATAAAACATCTTGTTACTGAATATAATAAATTATAACATAGCAAAATAAGAAATTCCATGGCTAAAATATGACTTTATGAGTTGTATCAGCTGAGTCTTATCTTTCAGCAGAGTCAAAACAGCCAATATAGTTACTAGCATAAAAATTAGTTATCAGTTCTACATTTGATTTATGTTCCTTCTGAAGCATTGGTTTAAATGATTAATATAATTTGAACTCATGTAATAATATGGTAAAATTTTGATATTAAAGTATTTGCCTTCCAATACAGTGCATAGAAATTTAAATATTAAATTTAGCCTACTGCCTTGAATTTAGCAATAATCTAACTTGCTGAAACAGAAAAGTAGTGTAGACCAAAGCTGGCATATTGTATATAAATAATCAGAGAAAAACATTACATAAATGGAGGTAAAACAGTACAAAATGGAGGTAAAAATACAAATTTCTTTGTGACCACGCATAAGGTGCATTTACTTTATCCACTAAATAGATACGTTATTAACAGTACTACTTTAATAAACCTATACACTGTCTTCAATAATTCATGTTATAGGATGCTTACAATAATTATGAAAAGATCCAAGATGTAAAAAGTTAATACTTACATATTTACTGACTCAGGTGTTTTCTCTATATTGTATTCAAAATTCAAAATAAGAAATTGTGGTATTCACTGTTATTTAAAATTCAAGTTGAAGAAGCATTAGGAAATCATACATTTACATAAGGAAAATAAAATCATAAAATGTAGGTAGAAGAGAAAAAGTTATGTTCAAATTATGACTAACGTTTTCCTAAGGGCTTAGAAAGAATAATTACTTAACAACACATAACCAAACTGGAATAATGAATTGTAGTCATTACAAGAGGAAAAAGTTAAATTTTTAAGTATATCAGTCTCCTTACAATGTCATTGTTCTGAAATTTTATGTCCCAATTTAATAAAAAAAGCTGTTTTATTTAGCAGACATGTCTGTAGTTCTTTTTGGGGAGCCTCCAAAATGGGCCATAAAATAACATCTTATGTAAACAATTCCACCCTCTTGCAAATAAAACTATGAAAGCTCCAGTTAAGAGAAAAAAAAATACAGAATACCTGGAATATTGTAAGTGCTTTCTGAACAGAGATTATATGAGCTCTCCACTTAACTACATTTGCAGAAAATGTAATTAAAAAGAATATTTGTAAATTTTTATTGAACTCAATCTAAAAAATGCTTCCCTCTCTCTCATACATATAAGTGTATATACACACACGTATGTACATACACATATGTACATACATACATACATATATACAGAGAGAGAGGGTGTATACATATTCTTTCTCTCTTCATAATACGCATATTCCCTAATATGTGTTAGGGATTTTATTTGTCACTGCATTTAATCTTTAAACAACTATTTAATGTAAATACAATTATTCTAACTTTTATATATTTATAACCAAAGGTCTGCTTTAAGAGATTTCATATTAAAACCCTCACTTTGACTAGTGTGATTTAGTAGAAAACACATGGGTCCCGGAAACAGAGCAGAACATGGCTTTAGTTCCTGGTGACAATTGTTCAATTGTTTGCCTAAGTATCCTTTTGGACTAGTGAGTTAACATCTTGGGACGTATTTTTCTTAACTGTAAAATGGAGGTAAAAATGCTTAACTTACATGCATAATTATTATTAGGATTACATTCAACAATACCCACTTCCTTCCATATGGTATTAACCCAATAAACAGTTATGTTATTATCATTGTATTATTTTATAATTACCAATAACCAGTATGTATATGCTATCCACTTCATTAAAAGAAGTATACACACACACTTATATGCATCTATGTCTCATTTTAGAAAATAAAGTCATTTTAAATAATTCACTAATTTGATCTACCTTATTTAAATATTAATTTTTATAAAAAGTCTAGTAAATACTTTCATATTTATTTAGTACATACATTTCTAAACAGCTGTATCTTTTATAATAAATTATATAATTTGTTTAATCTTGGCCTTTATAGTAAAAGTATAACAAATCAGTTGCTTGAAGAGAGAACTGACAAAAGTAAACTGATTTTAAATTTTCTCCCTTTTTAATAAATTTAACTTTCTACATTATTTTATAATAAAAAATGTGACTGTGAAGAGATTAAAATATGTTTAAATTCACTTACCTCATTTCATATTGACAGAAGTGTCAAGATTTCCATGAATATAAGTTTAAATTCAACCTACTAATATAAATATGATCAGAACATTCATTATATATGCCTGCCTAAATAAACATATATTCTTCATAGCTGCAACATTCATTTTGATATTAATTTGTTATATTCCTTAAGGTGTTCATTTCAAATGTAGAAGATCAAAGGATTTAAAATAGTTCTCCTGTGTCATCTGGTACAATTTTAAAGATGTAGATGGCAAAGTTAATTCAGAAAACTCATTATAAGAACAGTTACAACTGTTCTATGTCCATTTATCACTGCAGATTGTAGTTAGAAAGAAATAGAATTGTGTAAAATGAATACAAATGAGAAGATAAAAGACTAAAAGTCTCCATGCAGTATAAAGACATAAGGTCCAAAATTCTGTTGCAATCTTCATGTTTTTATGAAACTTCAGAATGTCTAATTGATTTCATTTTCTTCTCAACCAGAAGTACAGCCTCTATTCACATAGGGATTTGACATGCACTTTCTAAAATCAGGCACAATATTTTTAATTTTTCAATAAGACACTATTATATTAATTTTAGGAGCAATGTTTGTATGAATCAAATATTTTGACCATAATCATTGTCAAGGAAATTTAGAGGGATGGTAAACCAGAAGATTAATGTTTGTGGTTTCACTCTGCTTAGAATTCATGCTTTCAAATTCTGGATTTGCGCACCAAATGGATGTGCATATCAAATTTGCATTTAAATAGTACAGGCCATGCAATAACCAGATGTAAATATTGTAAAATCAAAAATTAAAAAAACTTGTATATCTGACATATTCCTTCTTTAAGAGTCTCTTTTTATTATCTGACAGAAGAGAAAATGAAAAAAAAAAATGACTGCCCTGTGGACACTTTCTAGATTCTCCTGTGAGACATAGAATCTAATTATATTGTCATTTGCCTCCTGACAGATCTGGCCTGTGTGCCATCATTATGATACTGCTCTCTGTAAACCACCAGTTCAATAACATGATTTGCCTCACTAATGTTTGTCTATTTCTGTTAATTTGTGATAAACGTGAGGGTGATGGTGTGTTTCAGGGTGAATTCATTATGACAATGTCTGGTAGCAAGTTGTAGAAATTTAAAACATGAATTTGGATGAATCCTCATTTAATGAATTCATGATTTTTTTAAATGTCCAGTGTAACACATCTATATACACAAAGCTGTAAAATACTGACTGCTATGGAATCAATTCTTTTTTTTATTTTTTAATTTCAATTGTCTTATTACTATATTTTTTTAATTTTAAAGCTTGAATAATGTTGCCTGATTTCTAGTTCCATTAACAAATCAAGAATAGATTCAAATGGAAAGAAAAGGAAGTGGGAAAATAAGCATTTGAATTTTTTGTTTCTCAACAAAATTACTTAAACCTATTTGTAAAAAAAGATGCAAAAATATCTGAGAGAGGACATGTACATTTATTTCTTCAAAAATAATCTACATTTTCCTTTTATTCTTGGTGATTTTTTAAAGGGCTGAATTCTTTCTAAAAGAAAAATAAGGCTGGGCACGGTGGCTCATGCCTGTAATCTCAGCACTTTGGGAGGCTGAGGCAGGCGGATCCCGAGGTCAGGAGATCAAGACCATACTGGCTAACATGGTGAAACCCCGTCTCTACTAAAAATACAAAAAAATTAGCCTGCATGGTGGCGTGCACCTGTAGTCCCAGCTACTCCGGAGGCTGAGGCAGGAGAATGGCGTGAACCCGGGAGGCGGAGCTTACAGTGCAGCCGAGATTGCACCACTGCACTCCAGCCTGGGCAATAGAGCGAGACTCCATCTCAAAAAAAAAAATTAATTAATTAAAAAATATTGAAACATCATAAATATAGTGACATTTCCATAGAATATAAAGAGCATATTTTCCATGCAGGTAATGTAGATATCAACAAAATAAACAATCATTTCCTAAGTTAATTCACTTTGGCGGTAAATTACCTGACTTTTTTTATCACAAATTGTCACTTATTTACATTAGTTGCCATTATTTTTGACAGCCTGTGTTTGAACCAATAGCTCAAATGCAAATCATAGAACACAACCAAAACAAACAAAATTTTAAAACAGGCCTGCAAAGAGTAGCAAAATGATATTATATTAAAGTTTAACTTTAATATAAGGATAAACTTTAAATTTAATAAAGAATCCTAAGATTGCATTTAGTATATATTTTTTCTAGACACATAATTTTTCTCATTCTAGCCACCAACGAGTTTTCCTTTTAAAAAATGTTTCTACATATTTAAACTTGTCTAATTTAATGTTTTTATTTCAGTTTATTTTTGTCCCTTTAAATTTGCATTTACCCATAACAACTACTTAGAAATTTTCTATTTCTTAATCTAAACTTTCTTTTTTCCATGCCAAAAATGTATGACATGATTATCATTATGCACATCTGGTTCATTCTTTGTAATAACTACGATAATTTTCAAAGAACACATTTTGCAAGAATTTGTACTACCATTTTCTTGTTAATAGACTAGTTGCTTTCAAAGTTTGTCAATACATATTAATGCAGAAGTAAATATTTTTGTGTGTATATATCTTCAGATACTGGTGCTATAGAGATTTCCAAAAGTAGAATATCCAGGTCAAAGAGTATTAAGGATAGTTAACATTTTTTTTTACCTGATCACTTTCCAGAAAGTTTGTAGCAATTTACACTCAGAAATGAGGTTGCTGTTTTCCTCTACGATCAACATCGAAAGTGATTATTTTTTAAATTGTCATAATCTTATGGTAAAAATTATGTTACCTAAATGTCATCTAATTTACATTTCCCCTCATCACACTTAGGTTGAACATTATTTCATAAGAATAGAGAGGCCACAGTTATTACTCATATCATATTTCAGAGGGAATATCAATTGCTGTAGTTAGACTCCTGATCTTCCTTATGAGCATCCACTCAGTGGTGGAAGGTAAGAATGGGACATTTTTGTGTTTCCATTGCTGATGTTGCTGTTGTTTTGCAGTGTGCGTGTGCAAATGTGTCTGTATGTCTGTGTGTGTTTTCCAAATTTGGTAAACTCAGTCCCATGCAATACATGAAAGAGTTCCTGTAGATGAACATTTCTGGTAAAAACACATAATCTTTGAAATCTTCATTCCTGTTCTTCTAAAGATGAAATCTAGAAATGTGAAGGAAGAGTGTGAACTATTGTTTCTTCATGGCAGTAGCAAAGGAAACGTTCTTACAGGAGCTCTAGTTCAGACAGTCTGGACAGCATCACCATTCTGCGTGACTACCTTTGTCTCTCTACCAGTGCTTGCAGCTGGGGCCTCAGCAGTTGTAATCTATGCTAGTATCTCTCGCTGTACTAATAGAGCTTCGCAACTGATAAGACTTTACAAGGGTTCTCCCTGGCACTATAGAACCTCTGAAGTTTCTGCCTTGTCCTTTATCCATAATTCAAACTCTGAAGTCCCTTTTGTTATCAAAGCAGGCCACATGGCAGGACTGCTGCCCTCAGCTAAGTTTGCTACAATATTTCTCCTTGAAGACTATAAGGGTTTATGGGTTCTACATATGTAGTACAGGAACTGAGAATGGCTCAGACAAAACGCACTCTGGTCTTTAACATTCCTCAAATTATTTTTTACACATCATTATTTTTTAATTTTTATTTTGACCTAATTTTAGATTTCAGATTATTAAAAAAATAGTAAAGAGTTTCTGTATGCACCTCACCCCACTCCCTTTAATGGTAGAATCTTACTTAACAATGGTACAATGATCAGAACTAGTAAATTAACATTGGTAAAATACTATTAAGAAACTACTTCTCCATAATTTTTACACTAATATCTTTGTTTTCTGTTCCAGGAACATATCCGTGATTGTACATTGCACTTATCTGTGATTTTTCTTGTCTTCTGCAGTTTGTAACCATTCCCAATATTCTTCAATCTTTCCTTGTTTTTCATGACCTTGACTCTTCTGAAAAGTATTGACCAGTTATTGTATATTCCTCAATACTTGTTTGATTTTTGTACATATTTGTATTGATGTTATGCATTATTTGCAAGAAACCCCATCAATTATGTGTTCTCAGTAAATGACATCATGGGGTTTATTTTGTCAATATTTGTTATTACCTGTAATGTTAGACTCAATTTGGTTTAGGTGATTAACCACTGTGTTTCTCCACTGCACTATATTTCTCCTTCATGTTAATAGATACCTTGGAGGAGTTAATTTAAAACAGAAATTCTGTTTCTTTTCAAGCTTTCACTTACTAAATTTAACATCCATTAGTGGATCTTGTCTTCAACTGTTATTATTAATGGAGTTGCCTAATGGAGTTTCCCACTTCCTTCTTTCTTAATACATTTATTAATTGGAATTCTATTATATGGATTAGCTATTCTTGTTGCCTAATTGGTTAATTTTTATATGTGTATTTTGTTGTTTATGTATATCAATATGGACTTCTGGATGTTTATTTTAACCTGTGGGTTAAAATCCAGTACTATCAATGTTTATGTTGCTAGCTAAATTGTTCAAATTGTAGGCATTAAGAACCCCATCAGGTTTCCTCCTTTGTTCTTTAAACAAATCTCTATCTTTTATTTTGAGCATATCCTCACTTGTTGGCATCACAAGTTGTCCCAGGCTCACTTTCTATTCTCCTTGCTCTAAGACTGAGATCAAGAGATTATCCAAAGAGCTCTGGTATCTTTTATTGGGAATGATATTTACAAATCAAGATCCATAGGGTGGGTATGCTCATTACTATCTAGAGTGTTACTTCTTTAATCCCTCTCAGTGGACAGAGTTAGGAAACATGTATATATATATGCTTTGTATATAACACATAATTATATGTTGATAGATAGATACCCATATATACTAGCTCATTAAATTCACACAAATATCTAGCTGTGGTATCCATGAGTTACACTAATCTCTTTATTCCAATCCAACACTACAGGTTGCAATTTATTCATTTTGACCTCCTGTCTTTATTTGTAATTTTATTCTAATAGTAAAAATTTCAATTTTTATCATACATTACAAATGTACTTTTTCAATTTCAGCATGCACACAAGATAATTTTGTAGTTGCTAATTTATAGCCCTGTGGAAAACATATTTACTGATTAGAGTGCAACATGTATGTATATTTTTATTTGTAGGCTGTCAGTATTAAGTCAAAACATGGTTTACAAAAGTTGCTTAGGTTATTTTTTTTCCCTCAATGCCGTTAAGTGTGGCTATATTATTTATTCGTTATTGTTTATATTACATTTTATTTTTTATTCACTTTTTTGGTTTTAATAATTTATATTTTAGGAATTTAATGTTTATGTGAAATAATGCAACATTTTGGAAGCTCAGAGATATACAAAGATGTACTCATAGATGTGTCACTACTTCTCATCTTGGATACCACATGTCTGTTTTCATTTTCTATTCACCTTTTCAACCTACTATATATAGGAAATAACTTCCTTAATTTATGCTTTATCTTTCCTGCTATGATCTAAATGTTTATGGAAATGTGTCTGTTGAAAGCTAACCCACAAATTTATGGCATTAATAGAGACAGCCTTTGGGGAGCTATGAGATCATGAGGACTCTGCTGTCATAAATGGGATTGATGCCCTTATCAAAGAGTCACTGGGGAGCCCTTTTGCCTTTCCACCATGTGAGAACACAGTAAAAAACTATCACCTTCGAATCTCTCTGCCTTTGTTTTCTGCTTTTAAGGCCTCAGATTGTTACCTTGGGCCCACCCAAGTACTCCAGAATAATCTTCCTGTCTTAAGGTTTAACTGAGTCATAACCTTAATTACATATGCAAAGTCTTTTTCACCATGAAAGGTAACATATTCATGGGTTGTAACACCAGGGGGCAAATGTTATTAGGACCAAAATTCTGCCTGTTACAAGAGGAGTATCCCACAGGGATAGCCTTCCTTCTCTTTTTACTCATTTTCCAAATCTGTCAAGGTCCCAAGAGAACTCTAGCCTCTTCCAATTGCAGCCTGAAGTACCAGATGTTACCAATTTTGCTCCTCTATCTGATTACAGATGTGTGTGAAGAGTGGGCTACTCTCTCTCACCACTGGCTGGGTGGATGAAGAGGGGACGGAAGCACCGGGGGATGAGAGGGGTTTCATGCAACATTGCTGGCTTGAAGATGGAAAGAGCCACAAGCCAAATAATTCGGAACACCAGTCCCAGGTTCAGCGGCAAGGAACAGAATCCTACAATAAGCTGAATGAGCTTGGATATGAATTCCTCCCCAGATCCTATAGAAAAAGCATGCATATCTTCCAATACCTTGATTTTGGCTTATTAGACTCTGAGCAGGGAATAGAGCCATGCCATGCCAGTCTTCTCACTTACAGAACTATGAGATAATAATTGGGTGGTGGTGTACATCTGTGATAATTTGTTACGTAACAATACAAAGCAAATACTAAATTTAGGTATTGAGGTTGTCACTTTATATGGTAAAAGGTAACAAAATAGACTAGAGACCTAAAATAATAGTCATATTCTACTCTTACTGCTTAAAACATTACCAGGATCCAGAAAAAGTCCACAAGGTAGAGATAATGCTGTGGTTTGCCAATGCATTCTCCTGCTGGGAACACATTTCCCAGTTGTTCACACCACTAGGGTGGAACAATGGGGCAGAGTTCTGGTCAAAGAAATGTAGGCAAAAACGTTGAATGCACTTCTAGGTCTGGCCAGAAATTGTCCCACACAATCTTCCATTTTGTCTCTCTTCCTTGTTAGGGGCTGAATATTTGTTCCCCCCAAGTTCCTATTTTGAAATCCTAACCACCAGTGTGATGGCATTTGGAGGTGGGACCTTTGGGAAGTGATTACATCACAGGAGTGGAGGCTTCATGAATGGGATTAGTGTCCTTATAAAAGGGACCCCAGAGATCTCTCTCATCTCTTTCCACAATGTGAGAAGTCCACAACTTGGGAAAAGGGCCCTTGCCAGGACCCGACAGTGCTAACACCCTGATTTTGCAAGTCTAGCCTCCAGAACTGTGAGAAATAAATGTCTGTTCTAAAAATAATAGCATTCATAGTGACCTGAATGGAATTGGAGACCATTATTCTAAGTGAAGTAACTCAGGAATGGAAAACCAAACATTGCATGTTCTCATTCATAAGTGGGGGCTAAGTTATGGGAATGCTAAGACATAAGAAAGATACAATGGGCTTTGGGGACTCCAGGGAAAGGGTGGGAGAGGGGTGAGGGATAAAAGACTACAGATTGGGTACAGTGTATACTGCTTGGGTGATGGGTGCACCAAAATCTCAGAAATCACCACTAAAGAATTTATTCATGTAACCAAACACCACCTGTTCCAACAAAAACCTATGGAAATAAAAAGTAAAAATAAAATAAATTAAAAAAGAAAAAAATTTTCTTTTAAAGTATCACCTGTGAATCAGAGAATCCTCACCAGACACTGAAACTGCTGTCATTTAGGTCTTGGACTTCCCAGCTTCCAAAACTATGAGAAATATGTTTTTGTTGTTTATAGACTCCAGTTTGAAGTGCTTCGTTATAGTAATCAAAATTAACTAAGACAGATGAACACTCCAGGCAGAGGGAGTAGCATTAGCCACTATCAAAAGCATGACATGGTACATATGTGTTTTCATATTGTTAGGGCAAAAGTTAAGTGTATTTATAGACTGGTTAGATATTGTCAAATTCCCCTCCAGAAAGATTGTGTCATATTACATTCTCATGAGCAATGAAAAGAGTGCCTGTTTCCCCAGTGTCAAAAGTACATGCTGTCATATTTCAGAATTTTGTCCATTTACTAGGTGAGACATAACACATTCGTGGTATTTTAGGTTTTTTTTTTACTATCTTATTGAGGTTTAATTGACATACAATACATTGCACATATTTAAAGTGGACAGTTTCATAAGTTTTGACATATATAGATGTACATGAAACCACCATGACAATCAAGATAATGAACAGGATTGAATGCAGAGCAAGATGGACAAATAAAAGGCTCCACCAATCATCCTCCTTGCAAGAGCAGCAAACTGAACAGCTATCCACAGAAAAAACACATTCATAAGGACTAAAAATTAGGTTAGCAATCACAGTACCTGGTTTTAATTTCATATCACTGAAAGAGACACTGCAGAGGGTAGAAAAACCCTGCCTCCACTAAAAGTACAAAATTTAGCCAGGCACGGTGGCATGTGCCTATAGTCTCTGCTACCCAGGAGGCTGAGGCAGGAGAATGGCTTGAACCCAGGACGCGGAGGTTGCAGTGAGCCTAGATGGCACCACTGCACTCCAGCCTCGTTGACTGAGCGAGACTCTATCTTGAAAAAGAAAAAAAAAAAAAAAGCCTCTCTTTTATTACTGACACGGCCTTTCCCCCTTCCCCTGGCAATGGCCACATACACAGAGAGAAAATCTGTGCACTTTGAGGAGGGAAATTGGAGTGGTTGTGGGATTTTGCATTGGAATTCTGTGCTGCCCTGCCACAGCAGAAAGATACACCAGGCAGAACCCAGATGGCACCCACAGAGGGAGAATTTAGGCCAGTCCTAGCCAGAGGGGAATCATCCGTTGCAACACTAGGAGCTTGAGTTCCAGGAAGGCCCGCAACCACAAGCTGAATTGTTCTGGGGCCCTAAATACACTTGAAAGGCAGTCTAGATAGCAAGAACTGCAATTCCTGGACAAGTCCTGATGCTGTACTAGGCTCAGAGCCAGCGCACTTGGAATGCATGTGACCTAATGAGGTACCAGCCAGGGTAACAAAGGGACTGCTTGTGTCACTCCCTTCCCCATCCCAGGCAGCATAGCATGCAGCTCCAGGAGAGACTCCTTCCTTCCACTTGAGGAGAAGAGAAGGGAGAGTAAAGGGGACCTTTTCTTACAACTTTGATACCAGCACAGCCGCAGTAGAATAGGGCACCAAGCAGAGCCCTGAGGCCCCCATTCCAGGCCCTAGATTTCAGATGACATTTTTAGACACACCCTGGACCAAAAGAGAACAAACTGCCCTGAAGGAAGGCCTCAGTCTTGACAGAATTCAGCACCCACTGACTAAGGAGTCCTTGGGCCACACATAATCAGCAGCAGTGGCCAAGCACTATTCACTGCAGGCCTTGGATGAGCCTCAGAGCTGTGCTGGCTTCAAGTATGAGCAAGCACATTCCTACTAGTGTTCATGGGGAGAGACTCTTATGGCTTGAGAAAAGGGGAGGAATGTGTACAGGGGACTTTGTCTTGGAGCTTATGTACCAGGTTGGCAACAGTGGGATAAAGGAGCAAGCAGGCTCTTGGAGTACCCAATTCCACACCTTGGTTGTGGATGGCATTTCTTGACTTATGCTGGGCCAAAGAGGAGCCCACTTCCTGAAGGAAGAGACTCAGGACTAGCAGCATTCATCACCAGCTGACTGAAGAGCCCTTGGGCCTTGAGTGAACATTGATCATAGCCAGACAGTATTTGTTACAGGCCTGAGCAGTGGTGGCCATGGCAAGAGATTCAACTGCTTTTGGAAAGGGTAAGAAAAACTGGGAAAAACTTTGTCTTGTGGCTTCAGTGCCAGCTCAGCCACAGTAGAACAGAGCACCATGTGGATTCCTAAGGTTTCAGACTCCAGACCCTGGCTCTCAGACAGCATCTCTGGGCCTGACTAGTACTGGGGAGAACTCATTGCCCTTAAGGGAAAGATACAAGCCTGGCTTCCTTTGCCACCTGCTGATGGTAGAGCCATAGAGTCTTGAGTAAACATAGGTAGTAGCCAGGCAGTAGTTACTGTGGGCCTTGGACATGTTTCAGTACAGTACTGGCTTCAGGTCTAACCCATGGCAGTCCCAGTGGTGGTAGCCACAGGGATGTTTGTTTTACCCCTCCCCCAGCTCCAGGGAACTCAGGAGAGAGAGAGAGAGGGACAGAGACTCTGGGAGAAAGTAAAGGAAGAAAACAAGTGTCTCTGCTTGGTAATTCAGAGAAATCTTCTAGATCTTATTCAAGATCACCAAGTCAATACCTCTAAGAGTCTGCAAGATCTATAGTGTTACTGTGTTTGGGGTGCCCACTGATGCAAATATGGCTGCAGGGGCCAAAACATGGATCATAACACCCAAGTCACTTCAAATACCTGGAAAGCATTCCCATGAATGATGGGTATAAACAAGCAAAGACTACAAGGGCTACAATAAGTACCTAACACTTCAATGCTCAGACACCCGTGTACATTCACAAGCATCAAAACCATCCAGGAAAACATGACTTCACCAAAGGATCTAAAAAAGGCACCAGCACCAATTCTGGAGAGACAGTGAAGTGTGACCTTTTAGACAGAGAATTCAAGTTAGCTGTTTTGAGAGAGCTCAGTGAAATTTAAGATAACACAGAGAAGGTATACAGACTCCTGTAAGATACATTTAACAAAGAGCTTGAAATAATTAAGAAGAATCAAACAGAAATTCTGCAGTTTAAAAAATGTTACTGACATACCAAAAAATACATTAGAGTCTCTTAACAGCAGAACTGATCAGCAGAACAAAAAAATTAGTGAGCTGTTGGGAGGCCGAGGCAGGCGGATCACAAGGTCAGGAGATCAAGACCATCCTGGCTAACAGAGTGAAACCCTGTCTCTACTAAAATTACAAAAAGTTAGCCGGGCATGGTGGCAGGTGCCCGTAGTCCCAGCTACTCAGGAGGCTGAGGCAGGAGAATGGTGTGAACTCGGGAGGTGGAGCTTGCAGTGAGCCGCGATTGCACCACTGCACTCCAGCCTGGGGACAGAGCAAGACTCCGTCTCAAAAAAAAAAAAAAAAAAGTGAGCTTAAAGACAGGATATTTGAAAATACACAGTCACAGGAGACAAATAAAAGGAATAAAAAAGAATGAAGTGCACCTACAATTTCTAGGGCAAATCTAAGAGTTATTGACCTTAAAGAGGGGGGAAAGACAAAGATATAGATGTAAAAAGTTTACTCAAAGGGTTGATTACAGAACATCCCAAACCTAGAGAAAGATATCAGTATTCAAGTACAAGAAGGTTATGAACTCCAAGAAAATTTAACCCAAATAAACTACCTCCAGACATTTAATAATCAAACTTCTAAAGATCAAGGTGAAAGAAAGGATCTTAAAAGCAGCAATAGAAAAGAAACAAATAACATACAATGGAGCTCCAATATGTATGGTAGCAGACTTTTCAGTGGAAATGTTATAGGCCAAGAGATAGTGGCATGATATATTTAAAGCTGAAAGAAAAAAAATTCTACCTTAGAATAGTATATACAGCAAAAATATCTTTAAAACATGAAGGAGAAATAGAGACCTTCTCAGACAAATGAATGCTGAGGGATTTCATCAACACCACACCTGTCCTACAAGAAATGTCGAAAGAAGTTCTTCCGTATGAAAGAAAAGGATGTTAATGAGCATTAAGAAATCATCTGAAGGTAGAAAACTCACTGGTAATAGTAAATACACAGAAAAACAAATAATATTATAACACTGTAATTGTGTTGTACAAACTACTCATATCTTAAGTAAAAAGACAAAACAATGAACTGATAAAAACACAACAACTTTTCAATATATCAGTACAATAAATAGAAATAACAAACAGGGAAAAATGGAGGGGAGGAAGTTAGTGTAGAGTTTTATTAGCTTTCTCTTTGATATTTTTACTAGTTCATTTGTTAGTTTATGCAATTGATGTTAATTTGTCATAAATTTAAAATAATGCGTTATAAGATATTATTTGCAAGTCTCATCGTAACCTCAAATGAAAAGCATACAATTGATACAAAAAAATAAAAAGAAATTAAAACGTACCACCAGAGAAAATCACCTTCACTAAAAGGAAGATAGGAAGGATGGAAAGAGGGAAGAGAAAAACACAAAACAACAAGAAAACAAATAAAATGAGTATGTCCTTACTTGTTAGTAATAATATTGAATGTAAATGGACCAGTCTCTCCAATCAAAAGACATAGAGGAGCCAAATGGATAAAGAAACAAGAACCTTTGATCTGCTGCCTATGAGAAACACATCTCAACTATAAAGACACACATAGACTGAAAATAAAGGAATGGAAAAAGATATTTTATGCCAATCAAAATCAGAATAAAAAAGGATCATGATAAGCTATATTTATATCAAAACAAAGTATAGATTTCAAGACAAAAACTGTAAGAAGAGACAAAGAAACTTAATATATAATGATAAAGGGGTGAATTCAGCAAATATATACATATTTGTTATATATATTTATAAATAAATAAATATAAATATATAAATAAATATGAATATATAAATAAATATAAATATATAAATAAATATATGTATTTATTATATATAAATATATATTAAATAAATAATATATATAAATAAATAAATATATAAAATAAATATATATGAAATAAATATATATTATAAATAAATATAAATATATATTTATAAATATAAATACATATATTTATAAATAAATATATATATATTTATAAATAAATATATATACATATATTTATAAATAAATATATATACATATATTTATAAATAAATATATATATATTTATAAATAAATATATATATATTTATAAATATAAATAAATATATATATTTATAAATATATATAAATATATAAATATATATATTTATAAATATATATAGATATACACTCAACAATGGAGCATCCAGATATATTAAGCAAATATTACTAGTGCTAAAGAGCTATTTGATATATGTATACACATTATATGTGTGTATATATTTTTATTATATATACACATTATATGTGTGTATATATTTTTATTATATACACACATTATTTATGTGTGTATATATACACATTATATATATGTGTGTGTGTGTACATATATAAAATATATATACTCAACAATGGAGCATCCAGATATATTAAGCAAATATTACTAGTGTTAAAGAGATGGAGCTCAATAAAATAAAATAAAATAACACCTAGAGACTTCAACACCCAACTTTCAGCATTAGGAACTCCATCCAGACAGAAAATCAATGAAGAAATATTGGACTTAATCTGCACTGAAGATCAAATGGACCTGAGATATTTGTAAATCATTCTACCCAACATACAGAGAATACACATTCTGTTCCTTAGCACACAGATCATTCTTAAGGGTAGATAATATATTAGGACTCAAAAGAAGTCTTACAAATTTCAAAAAAAATGAATTATGTTGCGGCTTTTCTGACACCATGGAATAAATCTAGAAATTAATAACAAGAGGAATTTTTGAAACTACACAAATACATGGAAATTAAACAATATCTTCCTGAATCACCAGTGGTCAATGAAGACATTTAAAAGGAAATTAAAAATTTTTTTTGAAACAAGTGAAAATGGAAGTACAAAATATGAAAACCTATGTGATACACCAAATGCATTACCAAGAGAAAAGTTTATATCAAGAAGTACCTATATCAAAAATGTATAAAATATTTAAATAAACACCCTAGTGATTCATTTAAAGGAACTAGAAAAGCAAAAGCATGTGAAACACAAAATTAGTAGAAGAAAAGTAATAATAGTGATTAGAGCAGAAATAAATGAAATTGAAAAGAAGGATATGTACAAAAAAGCAACAAAATGAAAAGTTGGCTTTTTGAAAAGATAAATAAAATCAACAAGCCTTTAACAAAACTAAGAAAAAAAAGGCAAGATCCAAATAAATAAAATCAGATAAAAATGGGGACATTACAGCAGATACAGCAGAAATTGAAAGGATCATTAGAGGTAATTATGAGAAACAATATGCCCATAAATTTGAAAACCTAGAAGAAATGGATAAATTATAACAAACGTACAACTGACCAAGACTGAGCTACAAAGAAATCCATAACATGAAGAGACCAATAACAAGTAAAGAGATTGGAGCCATAATAAAATGTTTCTGAGCAAAGAAAAGCCCAACACCCAATGGCTCTACCATTGAATTTTACCAAAATTCAATTTTACCAAAAATATAAAGAACTCAAATCAAACCTACTCAAACTATGCCAAAATATAGAAAAGCAGACGCTTCCAAATTCTCTCAATGAGGCCAGTATTACTCTAATACCAAAACCAGTCAAAGACACATCATAAAAAGAAAAATACAACCAAATATCACTGATAAACATTAACACAAAAACCCTAGCAAAAATAGTAGCAAACCAAATTCAACAAAACATTAAGAAAGATCATTCTTCTTGACCAAGTGAAATTTATCCCAGAGATGCAAGGATGGTTTCTACACATACATATCAGTCAACGTAATACATCATATCAACAGAATGAAGGACAAAAACATATGATCATTCTTGTTGATGCTGAAATAACATTTGACAAAATTCAACATTCCTTTATAATTAAAAACTCTCAAAACATTGGGTATACCTCAACAAAGCAAAACATGTATGAAAGACCCACAGCTAGTATCATACTGAATGGTGAAAAACTAAAAGCTCTTCCTTAAGATCTGGAAAGTGATAAGGATGCCTGCTTTCACCACTGTTATTCAACATAATAATGAAAGTCGCAGCTATAATAATCAGATAAGAGAAAGAACTAAAGGGCATCGAATTCGAAAGAAAGAAATAAAAGTAGCCTTGTTTGCAGATGATATAATCTTATATTTGGAAAAACATAAAGACACCACCAAAAAATCTATTTGGACTCATAAATTCACCAAAGTTGCAAGATACAAAATCAACATACAAATGGTAGCATTTTCACATTTCCATTCATCTTCTTTTATTATTATACTTTAAATTCTGAGATACATGTGCAGAACGTGCAGGTTTGTTACATAGGTATACACATGCCATGGTGGTTTGCTGCACCCATCAACCCGTGATCTACATTAGGTATTTCCCCTACTGCTATTGCTCCCCTAGCCCACCACCCCCTGACAGGCCCTGGTGTGTGATGTTTCCCTTGCTGTGTCCATGTGTTCTCATTTTTCAACACCCACTTATGAGTGAGAACATGTGGCGTTTGGTTTTCTGTTCCTGTGTTAGTTTGCTGAGAATGATGGTTTCCAGCTTCATCCACGTCCCTGCAAATGACATGAACTCATCCTTTTTTATGGCTGCATAGTATTCCGTGTTGTATATGTGCCACATTTTCTTTATCCAGTCTATCATTTATGGGCATTTGTGTTGGTCCCCAGTCTTTGCTATTGTGAATAGTGCTGCAATAAACATATGTGTGCATGTGTCTTTATAGTAGAATGATTTATCATCCTTTGGGTATATACCCAGTAATGGGGTTGCTGTGTCAAATGGTATTTCTGCTTCTAGATCCTTGAGGAATCATCACACTCTCTTCTACAATGGTTAAACTAATTTATGCTCCCACCAACAGTGTAAAAGCATTCCTATTTCTCCACATCCTTTCCAGCATCTGTTGTTTCCTGACTTTTTAATGATCGCCATTCTAACTGGCATAAGATGGTATCTCATTGTGATTTTCATTTGCATTTCTCTAATGACCAGTGACAATGAGTTTTTTACATATATTTGTTGGCCACATGAACAGACACTTCACATTTCCATTTTTCAACAGTTAACTACCTAAAAAAGATATCAAAAAATCCCATTTTAATACCTAAAAATAAAATAACATTCCTAGAAATTAACTTAACCAAAGAAGTGAAAGATCTCTATAATGAAAAAATAAAACACTGATAAAATAAATTGAAGAGAAAACCAAAAAAGGAAAAATATTCCATGTTCATGGATTGAAATAATTAATATTGTTATAATGCCTATACTACCCAAAGCAACCTACAGATTCAATGAAATCCTTGTCAAAACACCAATGATATTCTTCATAGAAATAGATAAAATAATTCAGAAATACACATGGAAACACAAATGACCCAGGATAGCCAAAACTATCCTGAGCAAAAAGAGTAAAGCTGGAAAAATCACATTACCTGTCTATATTTTACTACAGAATATATTCACCAAATCAGCTTAGTATTGGCATAAAAACACATAGACCAATGACGCACATTAGAGAGCCCATAAACAAATCCACACACCTACACTGAACTCGTTTTTGACAAAGGTGCCAAAAACTTACACTGTGGAAAAGACAGTCTCTTCAATAAATTGGCAAAACTGGATATCAGTATACAGAAGAATGAAACTAGACAACTTGTCTCACCATATACAAAAGTCAAATCAAAAATGAATCAAATATTTCAATATAAGACCACAAGCTATGAAACTACTACAAGAAAACATTGGGAAATCACTCCAGGGCATTGATCTGGGCAAAGATTCCTTGGGTAATATCCCACAAGCACAGACAAACAATGCAAACATGGACAATTGGGATTATATCAAGTGAAAAAGCTTCTGCACAGAAAAGGAAATAATCAACAAAGTGAAGAGACAACATCAGAATGGGAAAAATATATTTGCAAACTATCTGACAAGGGATTAATAATCAGAATACATAATGAATTCAAACAATTCTATAGGAAAAAATCTAATAATTCCATCAAAATGGGCAGAAGATCAAAACAAACATTTCTCAAAAGAAGACATACAAATATCACATATATACATAAAAGTGCTCAACATCTTTGATCATCAGATAAATGCAAGTCAAAACTACAGTGAGATATTGTCTCACCCTAGTTAAAATGTATTTTTTTTCAAAAGAGACAATAACAAATGTTGATGAAGGTGTGAAGAAAAGGGAACCCTCATACGCTGTTGGGAATATAAATTATTACAACCGCTATGGAGAACAGATTGGAGGTTCCTCCAAAAAACTAAAAATGGAACTACCATATGATACTTCAATTCCACTGCTAACTATATGCCCCAAAGAAAGGAAATCAATATATTAAAGAGGTCTCTGCACTCCCATATTTATTGCAGCACTATTCACAATAACTGACTTGCAAGCAACTTAAGTGTCCATCAGTGTAAGAATAGATAAAGAAAATATTGTGCATGCACGTGATGGAGTACTATTCAGCCGTAAAAAAGAATGAGATCTTGTCATTTGCAACAATACGGATGGAACTGGAGGCCATTATGTTAAGTGAAATAAGCCAGGCACAGAAAGACAAACTCCACATGTCATCACTTATTTGTGGAAGCTAAAAATTAGAACAATTGAACTCATGGAAATAGCGAGTAGAATGATGGTTACTAGTGGCTGGGAAGGGTAGAGGGAGGTGAGGATAGTAAGGATGGCTAATGGGTAGAAAAATATAGTTAGATAGAATGAATAAGATCTAGTACTTGAACACATAACATGGTGACTACAGTCAAAAATAATTTATGATACATGTTTAAATAACTAAAAGTATAATTGGATTGTTGGTAATATAAAGAAAAGATACATGTTTTAAGTGATGGATATCTCATTTACTCTGATGTAATTATTATGCATTGTATGCTTGTATCAAAATGTCTTATGTACCCCATAAATATTTATACCTACTACATACCCACAAAAATTAAAAATTAAAGTCCAAAGTAAGCAGAAGAAAATAAATACTAAAATTTAAAGCAGAAATCAATGAAAGTGAAAACAGGAAACCAATAGAGAAAATCAACAAAACCTAAAGCTGCTTCTTTGAAATGATTAATAAACCCCTACCCAGGCTAATCAAGAAAAAAAAAGGGAGAAGACACAAATTACTAATATACGAACTGAGATGCCATCATTACAGATCCCATGAACAATGAAAATACAATAAAAAACATTTATGCACACAAATGTGATAGCTTAGATGAAGTGAAGGAGTTCCCTGAAAAGCAAAATGTATCAAATCTCATACAAGGAGAATAGATCATCTCAATAGTCCTATACTTATTAAGAAAATGAAAACAAATTTTTAAAAAAGCAAACATGTGCATTACCCCAAAAGTCTCTTTGTATTTGATTTTTATTTTTTTAGTTCTTTAGAAATGAAGTCTTGCTATGTTCCCCAGGCTTGTCTCAAACTCCTGACTTGAAGTGATCCCCCCACCTCTGCCTCCCACAGTGCTGAGATTATATGTGTGATCCACTGTGTGCAGCCCCAAAAGATTCTTTATGCACCTTTATAAGCCTTCCCTACTATCCCTTAACCTGCTGGCAATCACTCATCTGATTTTTTACATTATAGGTTACATGAAACATGTATTTCCCTAATGCCAATGGTGCTGAGCACATGTCCACATGCTTATGCAATCACATAGGCTTAATTTTCTAGAGGATTATATAATAAATGGTGTCATATGATATCTAGCCTTCTGTAACTAGCTTCTTTCACTCAGCAAAAATCATTTTGAGATTCATCCCCATTGTTATGTGTATCGTTTAATAGTATATTATCTTGTTGCCAAGTAATTCATTATATAGCTATGCCATAATTTATTTTTTCAACTGTCAATGGATATTTGCACTGTTACCGAGGGTGGCTATTACAAATAAAGCTTCTGTGAACACTCATGCACAAGTCTTTGTACAGGTATATTAAATGGCAGAGATTAATGGATACATATTTAACTCTGTAAGGAATTACTAACCGGTACCAATTTGTATTCCCCCCACAGTGTTTAATAACTGGATTTGAGGCACATCACAAATATTTGGTATTATGAGTCTTTTAAATTTTTACCAATGTGACAGATGTATCATGATATTTCAATTGTTGCTTTAATTTAAGATTTCCTGATTCCTAAAAATATTGAGCATCTCTTCATATGCTTGCTTGAAATCTATAAAACTTATTTGTTAAAACATCTATTCAAATGTTTTGGCCATTATTTAGTCGGGGCATTTATTTTCTATTTGAATCTTGAAATATACTTCGTCAATGCTTAGCAAATATTTTCCTTCAGTGTGTGGCTTCTCTTAACATTGTCTTTGAAAAGCAGAGATTTTCATTTCAATGAAGTCAGATTATCAAATTATTATTTTATGAATCATGCTTTTGATGTTACAGCTGAGAAATCTTTCTATCCCAAGTACACAACATCTTATCATTCGCTTTTTTCTAGTTGATCACTTTAGATGTTATGTTTACGTCTATGATTAATTTTTAGTTAATTATTATAAGTGATGTGAGTTCTGTAGGAAACTTCAATTTTCCTCACTTATAGCTAATTATTGCCACAACATTTGTGTAAGAACTGTACTTTATCCACTAATTGCCTTCTCGGTTTTGTAAAAAATCAATTATAAGTTTATGTGTTGACCTATTTCTAGTATCGCAATTCTGCTTCATTGTTTTATCTTTCTGCTTTTGTGCCAGTGCCACACTTTTCTGAATGCTGTAGATTCCTAATAAACTTGAAATCACCTAGTATTAACTTTTCAACTTTGCCTTTATTGTTCAAGTTGTTTTTGCTCTTCTAGTTTTTTTATGCATTCCAATATAAATTATAAAATCAACTTGTCAATTTTACCAAAATGCTAGATAAGGTTTTGATCAGGATTGCTTTGAATTCATATGCCAATATGACAAGAATTAACAACTTAACAATATTGTGTTTTCTGGTCCAGGAACAAGTTGTAGGTCATCTTTTTTTTTAGATTTTCCAAAAATTTATCTCAGATTTTTGTTTTGGTGTGCATGTAAATCTTCGGTCAGATTTATTTCTAAGTACTTCATATTTTCATACAGTTGTGATCAGAATTTCTCTTTGAATTTCAATTTTTGAAGTTTATAGTATACAGAATTACAATTGATTTGCATATTAATATCCTTATTCACTCTTGTTAATCATACTTATTAATTCTATTTTTAACAGAATCTATTATGTTTTCTACACAGACGATTACGTTTTACATTAAAAATACATTTTTAATTTTTTCTTTCTATTTGGATTATTTTCTTTTTGTTATTTTTTATTTGTTTGTTATTTTGCTTCAATGCTTGGCTACAGATCTTAGAGAAGAGCATTCATTCTTTCATCATCAAATATCAGCTAAAGTTTTTGTTGTTATTGTTGATGTCCCTGATGTAGTAAAGGAAGTTCTATTCTTTTTTTTTTTTTTTTTGATATCTTATTTTTTTTTTTATTATACTTTAAGTTTTAGGGTACATGTGCACATTGTGCAGGTTAGTTACATATGTATACATGTGCCATGCTGGTGCACTGCACCCACTAACTCGTCATCTAGCACTAGGTATATCTCCCAATGCTATCCCTCCCCCCTCCCCCCACCCCACAACAGTCCCCAGAGTGTGATATTCCCCTTCCTGTGTCCATGTGATCTCATTGTTCAATTCCCACCTATGAGTGAGAATATGCAGTGTTTGGTTTTTTGTTCTTGCGATAGTTTACTGAGAATGATGGTTTCCAATTTCATCCATGTCCCTACAAAGGACATGAACTCATCATTTTTTATGGCTGCATAGTATTCCATGGTGTATATGTGCCACATTTTCTTAATCCAGTCTATCATTGTTGGACATTTGGGTTGGTTCCAAGTCTTTGCTATTGTGAATAATGCTGCAATAAACATACGTGTGCATGTGTCTTTATAGCAGCATGATTTATAGTCCTTTGGGTATATACCCAGGAATGGGATGGCTGGGTCAAATGGTATTTCTAGTTCTAGATACCTGAGGAATCGCCACACTGACTTCCACAATGGTTGAACTAGTTTACAGTCCCACCAACAGTGTAAAAGTGTTCCTATTTCTCCACATCCTCTCCAGCACCTGTTGTTTCCTGACTTTTTAATGATTGCCATTCTAACTGGTGTGAGATGATATCTCATAGTGGTTTTGATTTGCATTTCTCTGATGGCCAGTGATGATGAGCATTTTTTCATGTGTTTTTTGGCTGCATAAATGTCTTCTTTTGAGAAGTGTCTGTTCATATCCTTTGCCCACTTTTTGATGGGGTTGTTTGTTTTTTTCTTGTAAATTTGTTTGAGTTCATTGTAGATTCTGGATATTAGCCCTTTGTCAGATGAGTAGGTTGCGAAAATTTTCTCCCATGTTGTAGGTTGCCTGTTCACTCTGATGGTAGTTTCTTTTGCTGTGCAGAAGCTCTTTAGTTTAATTAGATCCCATTTGTCAATTTTGTCTTTTGTTGCCATTGCTTTTGGTGTTTTGGACATGAAGTCCTTGCCCACGCCTATGTCCTGAATGGTAATGCCTAGGTTTTCTTCTAGGGTTTTTATGGTTTTAGGTCTAACGTTTAAATCTTTAATCCATCTTGAATTGATTTTTGTATAAGGTGTAAGGAAGGGATCCAGTTTCAGCTTTCTACATATGGCTAGCCAGTTTTCCCAGCACCATTTATTAAATAGGGAATCCTTTCCCCATTGCTTGTTTTTCTCAGGTTTGTCAAAGATCAGATAGTTGTAGGTATGTGGCGTTATTTCTGAGGGCTCTGTTCTGTTCCATTGATCTATATCTCTGTTTCGGTACCAGTACCATGCTGTTTTGGTTACTGTAGCCTTGAAGTATAGTTTGAAGTCAGGTAGTGTGATGCCTCCAGCTTTGTTCTTTTGGCTTAGGATTGACTTGGCAATGCGGGCTCTTTTTTGGTTCCATATGAACTTTAAAGTAGTTTTTTCCAATTCTGTGAAGAAAGTCATTGGTAGCTTGATGGGGATGGCATTGAATCTGTAAATGACCTTGGGCAGTATGGCCATTTTCACGATATTGATTCTTCCTACCCATGAGCATGGAATGTTCTTCCATTTCTTTGTATCCTCTTTTATTTCCTTGAGCAGTGGTTTGTAGTTCTCCTTGAAGAGGTCCTTCATGTCCCTTGTAAGTTGGATTCCTAGGTATTTTATTCTCTTTGAAGCAATTGTGAATGGGAGTTCACTCATGATTTGGCTCTCTGTTTGTCTGTTGTTGGTGTATAAGAATGCTTGTGATTTTTGTACATTGATTTTGTATCCTGAGACTTTGCTGAAGTTGCTTATCAGCTTAAGGAGATTTTGGGCTGAGACAATGGGGTTTTCTAGATAAGCAATCATGTCATCTGCAAACAGGGACAATTTGACTTCTTCTTTTCCTAATTGAATACCCTTTATTTCCTTCTCCTGCCTGATTGCCCTGGCCAGAACTTCCAACACTATGTTGAATAGGAGCGGTGAGAGAGGGCATCCCTGTCTTGTGCCAGTTTTCAAAGGGAATGCTTCCAGTTTTTGCCCATTCAGTATGATATTGGCTGTGGGTTTGTCATAGATAGCTCTTATTATTTTGAAATACGTCCCATCAATACCTAATTTATTGAGAGTTTTTAGCATGAAGGGTTGTTGAATTTTGTCAAAGGCTTTTTCTGCATCTATTGAGATTATCATGTGGTTTTAGTCTTTGGCTCTGTTTATATGCTGGATTACATTTATTGATTTGCGTATATTGAACCAGCCTTGCATCCCAGGGATGAAGCCCACTTGATCATGGTGGATAAGCTTTTTGATGTGCTGCTGGATTCGGTTTGCCAGTATTTTATTGAGGATTTTTGCATCAATGTTCATCAAGGATATTGGTCTAAAATTCTCTTTTTTGGTTGTGTCTCTGCCCGGCTTTGGTATCAGAATGATGCTGGCCTCATAAAATGAGTTAGGGAGGATTCCCTCTTTTTCTATTGATTAGAATAGTTTCAGAAGCAATGGTACCAGTTCCTCCTTGTACCTCTGGTAGAATTCGGCTGTGAATCCATCTGGTCCTGGACTCTTTTTGGTTGGTAAACTATTGATTATTGCCACAATTTCAGCTCCTGTTATTGGTCTATTCAGAGATTCAACTTCTTCCTGGTTTAGTCTTGGGAGAGTGTATGTGTCAAGGAATTTATCCATTTCTTCTAGATTTTCTAGTTTATTTGCGTAGAGGTGTTTGTAGTATTCTCTGATGGTAGTTTGTATTTCTGTGGGATCGGTGGTGATATCCCCTTTATCATTTTTTATTGTGTCTATTTGATTTTTCTCTCTTTTTTTCTTTATTAGTCTTGCTAGCGGTTTATCAATTTTGTTGATCCTTTCAAAAAACCAGCTCCTGGATTCATTGATTTTTTGAAGGGTTTTTTGTGTCTCTATTTCCTTCAGTTCTGCTCTGATTTTAGTTATTTCTTGCCTTCTGCTAGCTTTTGAATGTGTTTGCTCTTGCTTTTCTAGTTCTTTTAATTGTGATGTTAGGGTGTCAATTTTGGATCTTTCCTGCTTTCTCTTGTGGGCATTTAGTGCTATAAATTTCCCTCTACACACTGCTTTGAATGCATCCCAGAGATTCTGGTATGTTGTGTCTTTGTTCTCGTTGGTTTCAAAGAACATCTTTATTTCTGCCTTCATTTCGTTATGTACCCAGTAGTCATTCAGGAGCAGGTTGTTCAGTTTCCATGTAGTTGAGTGGCTTTGAGTGAGATTTTTAATCCTGAGTTCTAGTTTGATTGCACTGTGGTCTGAGAGATAGTTTGTTATAATTTCTGTTCTTTTACATTTGCTGAGGAGAGCTTTACTTCCAACTATGTGGTCAATTTTAGAATAGGTGTGGTGTGGTGCTGAAAAAAATGTATATTCTGTTGATTTGGGGTGGAGAGTTCTGTAGATGTCTATTAGGTCCGCTTGGTGCAGAGCTGACTTCAATTCCTGGGTATCCTTGTTGACTTTCTGTCTCATTGATCTGTCTAATGTTGACAGTGGGGTGTTAAAGTCTCCCATTATTAATGTGTGGGAGTCTAAGTCTCTTTGTAGGTCACTCAGGACTTGCTTTATGAATCTGGGTGCTCCTGTATTGGGTGCATATATATTTAGGATAGTTAGCTCCTCTTGTTGAATTGATCCCTTTACCATTATGTAATGGCCTTCTTTGTCTCTTTTGATCTTTGTTGGTTTAAAATCTGTTTTATCAGAGACTAGGATTGCAACCCCTGCCTTTTTTTGTTTTCCATTTGCTTGGTAGATCTTCCTCCATCCTTTTATTTTGAGCCTATGTGTGTCTGTGCACGTGAGATGGGTTTCCTGAATACAGCACACTGATGGGTCTTGACTCTTTATCCAACTTGCCAGTCTGTGTCTTTTAATTGGAGAATTTAGTCCATTTACATTTAAAGTCAATATTGTTATGTGTGAATTTGATCCTGTCATTATGATGTTAGCTGGTGATTTTGCTCATTAGTTGATGCAGTTTCTTCCTAGTCTCGATGGTCTTTACATTTTGGCATGATTTTGCAGCGGCTGGTACTGGTTGTTCCTTTCCATGTTTAGCACTTCCTTCAGGAGCTCTTTTAGGGCAGGCCTGGTGGCGACAAAATCTCTCAGCATTTGCTTGTCTGTAAAGTATTTTATTCCTCCTTCACTTATGAAGCTTAGTTTGGCTGGATATGAAATTCTGGGTTGAAAATTCTTTTCTTTAAGAATGTTGAATATTGGCCCCCACTCTCTTCTGGCTTGTAGGGTTTCTGCCGAGAAATCCGCTGTTAGTCTGATGGGCTTCCCTTTGAGGGTAACCCGACCTTTCTCTCTGGCTGCCCTTAACATTTTTTCCTTCATTTCAACTTTGGTGAATCTGACAATTATGTGTCTTGGAGTTGCTCTTCTCGAGGAGTATCTTTGTGGTGTTCTCTGTATTTCCTGAATCTGAATGTTGGCCTGCCTTGCTAGATTGGGGAAGTTCTCCTGGATAATATCCTGCAGAGTGTTTTCCAACTTGGTTCCATTCTCCGCATCACTTTCAGGTACACCAATCAGATGTAGATTTGGTCTTTTCACATAGTCCCATATTTCTTGGAGGCTTTGCTCATTTCTTTTTATTCTTTTTTCTCTAGACTTCCCTTCTCGCTTCACTTCATTCATTTCATCTTCCATTGCTGATACCCTTTCTTCCAGCTGATCGCATCGGCTCCTGAGGCTTCTGCGTTCTTCACGTAGTTCTCGAGCCTTGGTTTTCAGCTCCATCAGCTCCTTTAAGCACTTCTCTGTATTGGTTATTCTAGTTATACATTCGTCTAAATTTTTTTCAAAGTTTTCAACTTCTTTGCCTTTGGTTTGAATGTCCTCCCGTAGCTCAGAGTAATTTGATCGTCTGAAGCCTTCTTCTCTCAGCTCGTCAAAATCATTCTCCATCCAGCTTTGTTCCGTTGCTGGTGAGGAACTGCGTTCCTTTGGAGGAGGAGAAGTGCTCTGCGTTTTAGAGTTTCCAGTTTTTCTGTTCTGTTTTTTCCCCATCTTTGTGGTTTTATCTACTTTTGGTCTTTGATGATGGTGATGTACAGATGGGTTTTCGGTGTGGATGTCCTTTCTGTTTGTTAGTTTTCCTTCTAACAGACAGGACCCTCAGCTGCAGGTCTGTTGGAATACCCTGCCGTGTGAGGTGTCAGTGTGCCCCTGCTGGGGGGTGCCTCCCAGTTAGGCTGCTCGGGGGTCAGGGGTCAGGGAACCACTTGAGGAGGCAGTCTGCCCGTTCTCAGATCTCCAGCTGCGTGCTGGGAGAACCACTGCTCTCTTCAAAGCTGTCAGACAGGGACATTTAAGTCTGCAGAGGTTACTGCTGTCTTTTTGTTTGTCTGTGCCCTGCCCCCAGAGGTGGAGCCTACAGAGGCAGGCAAGCCTCCTTGAGCTGTGGTGGGCTCCACCCAGTTCAAGCTTGCCAGCTGCTTTGTTTACCTAAGCAAGCCTGGGCTAATGGCGGGCGCCCCTCCCCCAGCCTCGCTGCCGCCTTGCAGTTTGATCTCAGACTGCTGTGCTAGCAATCAGCGAGATTCCGTGGGCATAGGACCCTCCGAGTCAGGTGTGGGATATAGTCTCATGGTGCGCCGTTTTTTAAGCCGGTCTGAAAAGCGCAATATTCGGGTGGGAGTGACCCGATTTTCCAGGTGCGTCTGTCACCCCTTTCTTTGACTCGGAAAGGGAACTCCCTGACCCCTTGCGCTTCCCAGGTGAGGCAATGCCTCGCCCTGCTTCGGCTCGCGCACGGTACGCGCACCCACTGGCCTGCGCCCACTGTCTGGCACTCCCTAGTGAGATGAACCCGGTACCTCAGATGGAAATGCAGAAATCACCCGTCTTCTGTGTCGCTCACGCTGGGAGCTGTAGACCGGAGCTGTTCCTATTCGGCCATCTTGGCTCCTCCCCCAGGAAGTTCTATTCTTAATTTGCTAAGAGTTTTGGTCAGAAATCGGTGTTGAATTTTGTCAAATGCTTTTTCTGTATTTACAGAGATAATTATATGGCTTTTCTTTTTTTTAGTTTATCAGTATAATGGATTATAATGATGCTTCCAAATATGAAAGCCCAACTTTCCTAAGATTAACACCATTTGATCATTATGAATTAGCTTATTTTATGAAGCTGGATTGGATTTGCCAGTCTTGTGTTTAGAACATTTGCATTTATAACATGAGGAATGTTCATCTGAAGTTTTCTTTTTTTGAAATGTCTTTTTCTAGTATTGATATCAGGGCAATTCTGGCCTTCATAGAATGAGTGAGGATATATTTCTTCCTCTTCAATTTTCTGGAAAATGTATTATTTCTTTCTTTACTGTGTGGTAGCATTTATCAATAAAGCCATTTTACAGATGTGATTTCTTCATTTATTTAAAAATGCAATTCAACCTATTTGTATATTAATATCTTATTATGCAATCTTGTTAATCATACTTATTAGTTCTATTTTATAGAAACTATTATGGTTTTTATACATAAATGAAAACATAGATGTCAAATGTAGAGCTATTCCAATTATCTAGTTCATTTTGAGGAACAGTCAGTATTGTGTTTCTATTGAATTTTTTTTTCCATTTCATATAATTCTGAATATATTCTCAAATTTCTTCCTAATATTTCCTATTACTCTTTTAGTAAAACTGTAGAATATTCAATGAGGCACCTCTCTTATTCCTGATATTTGTAACTTGTGCCTCTTTTTATCTGAACATCTGTTTTAGTATTTTTACTAATAAAGCTGCTCATCAAATAAACAACTTTTGATATCTTTTTAACTTTTTTTGTTTTGTTTTGTACCATACTGATTTCTGCTTTGAATATTATTAGTTATAGTATGTTGCTTACTTGCTTTTTCTAGCATTTCTTGGGTGTAAAGTGAGGTCACTGATTTGTGACTTTTAAAAATGTTCTAATATTGGCAGTTTTTAGGGCTATAATTTTCTCGTAAGTCTTCTATTGGTAGCATCCCACAAATTTTGATATTTTGTACATTTCTTTTTGCTCAGTTTGAAATATTTGATAATTTCTTTTTGATTTCTTCTTTGAACCATTGCTTATTCAGAAATAGACAATTTTGTTTCCATCTATTTGGGGATTTTTTTCAGATATCTTTCTATTATTAACTATTTAAGTTAAATTTTATTGTGATCACAGATTACACTTTGCATAACTTCATAATTTTTAAATTTTGTGAAGGTGAGATGCGGTGGCTCACACCGGTAATTTCAGCACTTTGGGAGGGCAAGACAGGTAGATCACCTGAGGTTAGAAGTTTGAGACCAGCCTGGCCAACATGGTGAAACCCTGTCTCTTCTAAAAATACAGAAAATTAGCCAGGCATGGTGGCCTGTGCGTGTAATCCCAGTTACTCGGGAGCCTGAGGCAGGAGAATAGCTGGAATCTATGAGGCAGAGGGGGCAGTGAGCTGAGATTGCGTCATTACACTCCAGCCTGGATGACAGAGTGAGAAAAAAAAAATTATTTTGAGCCCCAGGAGATCAAAGGGAAGAAGGGAAGAGGTGAGTTGAGAATAAGAAGTTTCCAGGGTCTGCCTCTAGTGTAGTTATGCCAGGCTGATTGCATATAGTTACAGCTCTCTATATACAGCAGTTTGTCTGCAGGTTCTTTGAGGCCTGTGAATAGCAAAGGCATCCCAACTGTTTACCAGCTGTATCCCTACTGGTTTCCCTATACCATGCCTACACTCTTATACATAGTCTCTTATTAAACTCCTCTCATATTATCCAGTTCAAGTGCCATCAGCATTTGCTAGTACCCTGACTGATATACACCATCATGATAATGTAAACATTAATGCTGACTTAACCAAAAACTGTTATTATATTGGAAAATAAGGAGGAAAAATATGTGGGTGTATTTTTAAAGTTTTATTTCACTTTTAATTGACACATAATAAACATATATATATTTATGGAATACAGTGTGTTGTTTCAATACATGTATACATTGTACAATGATCAAATCAGGACAATTAGCATATCCATCACCTTAAAGATTTATTTTTTTGTGGTAAGAACATAAAAATACTCTCTTCTAGTTATTTTGAAGTATACAATACAATATTGCTTACTATAGCCACTGTGCAGTAGAACAGAGAACTATTCTTCCTAACTGGAATATTATACCCATTGATCGATCTCTACTCATAACCACTATTCCTACTCTGTACCTCTATGAGATAAGGTTTTTAGATTCCACAAATGAATAAGATCATGTGGGATTTGTCTTCCTGTGTCTGGCTTATTTCACTTAACATAATGTCCTTCAGGTTCATCCACGTTATCACAAATAACAGGATTTTATTATTTTTCTTGGCTAAATAGTATTCCATTATGTGTGTATATTACATATTCTTTATGCATCCATCTATTTAGGGACATTTAAGTTGATTGCATATATTAGCTACTGCAAATAGTGTTGTGATAAACATGAGAGTACAGATATCTCTCAACATACTGATTTCATTTTCTTTGGATGTATTCCCAGTAGTGAGATTGTTGGATCATATGGTAGTTCTTTTTTTAATTCTTTTAGGATCTGTAAAATGTTTTTCATACTAGTTCTGCTAATTTACATCCCCAGAAACATTGTGTAAATGTTTTCATTTCTCCACATCCATGCTAGCATTTATTTTTTGTCTTTTTTATAATAGTCATTGTAATTGGAGTATCTCACTCCGATGTGGTATCTCACTGTGATTTTGATTTACATTTCCTTGATGATTAGTGATATTGAGCATTTATTCATGTACCTGTTAGCCATTTGTATATCTTCTTTTGAGGAATGCCTATTCAACTGCTGTTGGAAATAAGAGTTTGGAGTTGCAAAGAAAATGAGCACTCAAAGGATTTCTCAGCAAGGCAAATTTACTTCTGCAGAAGGGTGCTGCTTGCTCTTCTGGTTGCTGGGAGAGCACACTGAACAAAGGAGGGAAGGGGTTTTTATCCCTGAGGCAGTCAGTCCCTGCTACCATGTCTGGTCCCCATTGGCTGGAGTTGGACCACACAATCTAAGCTGATCCCAACTGGCTACTTCAAGTTAGAGCATTGGTGGGGGCTACAGCTGCAGAAAGGACAGTTTTAGAACTAAGGGCACCAAATAAGGAAAAGATGTGGGTTGTTACAGATTGGGAATGGATGTGGGTTACAGATTGGGAATGGATGTGGGTTACAGATTGGCAATGGCTGGAAGGTTGTTTACCATAACTAGGAGCAAGGAGGCAAGGAGGTTAGGCTTTGAAAATAGAGGACAAAGAACGAGGGAGTTGAACAAGTGGAACCTTTGAAGAAGAACTCACTGTATCCAGTGCTTTGCCCACTTTTTAGTCAGATTATTTATTTTCTTGCTATTGAGTTGTTTGAGTTCTTTACATTTTCCAAATGTTACCTGCTACTCAGATGTATAGTTTGTAAGAACTTTCTCCCATTCTGTAGGTGGCCTCTTCATATGTTGATTATCCCTTTTATTGTGCAGAAGCTTTTCAGTTTGATGTGATCCTATTTGTCTGTTTTTGCTTATGTCCTCTGTGCTTTTCAGTTTTTATTCAAAATAATGCTTTCCCAAACCAATCTAATGAAATATTTATATGTTTTGTTCTAGTAGTTTTAGTTTGGGGTCTTACATTTAAGTCTTTAATTTGTTTTGAATTGATTTTTGTAAGTTATGAGAAATAGAGATCCAGTTTTATTCTCCCTGCATGTGAGGATACAGTTTTCCCAGCAACATTTATTGAAAAAAAAAAAATTCTTTTCCCTAATCTGTGTTCTTGGGGTCTTTGTAAAGAATCATTTGGCTGTAAGTGCATAGATTTTTCTGTGTGTCTATGTCAATACTATGCTGTTTGGGTTACTGTAGCTTTATGGTATATTTTGAAGTCAGGTAGTGTGATGCTTCAAGCTTTCATCTTTTTGCTCAAGATTACTTTTGCAGTTATTTGTGGTCTTTTGTATTTCTGTACAAACTTCAGAGATTTTTTCTATTTTGGGGAAGAATATCATTGATGTTTTGAAAAAGTATATTGAACCTGTAGATCACTTTGAGTAATATGGGCATTTTAACAATATTAATTCTTTCAATCCCTGAACACAGAATACCTATTTATTGTGTCCTCTTCAATTTCTTCCATTAATGTTTTACAGTTTTTACTACAGAGATCTTTTACCTCCTTGGTTAAATTTGTTCCTAGCTTTCTTTCTTTTTGTTGTTGTAAATGTTATTATTTTCTTGATTTTTCAGATAGTTCAGTAATGGCATATAGAAACACTAGTTGTTTTGTATGTTGATTTTGTATCCTGCAACTTTATGGAATTCGTTTATTAGTTCTAACAGGTTTTTTTGATGAAGTCTTTAGGGTTTTCTATTTATAAGATCATGTCATCTGCAATCAGGTAAATTAGCTTTCTTCTTTTCAACTTGGATGTTTTTATTTTTTCTTGCATAATTTATCTGGCTAGAACATTCAGTATAATGTTGAAAGAAAATGGTGAAAATAGGTATTCCTGCTTGAGTCCAGATCTTAGAAGAAAAGCTTTCAATAATTTTATGGGACAGACTAAGATCAGACTATGATCTGTCTGATTAAACGGTTGCACTTGAAAATGTGTATTCTGCTGTTGTTGAATGGAGTTTTATAAATATCAATTAGTTCAAATTGATTAATAGTATTTTTCATTTCTATTATTTGCTTCTGATTTTTTATTTGTTTTGTGAATTTTTGAGAGGTTATTGATGTCTCCGACTACAGTTTTAGATCTTTTAATTTCTCTGCGAATTTCTAGCACTTTCTGTTCTATATATTTTGAAGCTTTCTGACTATACATATAAATGCTTAGGCTTTTTATATCCTGTGAAAAAAAAATTACATTTTATCTTCATGATGTGAGCTTCTTTATACCTTGTAATATTTTTTTGCCTTGAAATCGACTTTGATATTAATATAGCTATCCTAACTTCCTCTCAACTGTATTAACATTGTATATATTTTTCCACCTTTCATAGAAACCTATTTTGTACACCATTCAACAAATTCTAATCATCTTGTTCTTCCTAGACCCTCAGCCCAATCCCCCCAATGGAGAGAGTACCCCAGGTTTTACCTACATTCTCTGCACCACTGTTTCAAAATTTACTTAATACATTAAGCTAATAAATGCCAGGGCTGACATTATTTGTTTTCTATCACTCAAAGATCATTATCTTTTATGTCATAATATCCAGTGTCTTGAAAATTTTTGTTTCATATTTTTTGGCTTTACTTTTTGCTTGTTGTAGTTGGAGTATAAATTGGTCCCTGTTACATCATTTTACCTGTAAATACAAAATCTCAGTTTTGAAAAAAATTTACATTCACTTCTTTTGAATAAAATGAAACTTCTTCCCATGTGTGAGTCATTTTTACCTCTTTTGTTCGTTGTTAAGATTTTGTTCACATTTTTTTCTTCAATTTTCTATTAGATATTTTTATTTAACCTATATATTTTTTTTTCATTCCTGATGAAATGTTTTTTCAACTTTTATTTTAGATTCAGGGGGTACATGTGCAGGTTTGCTACAGAGGTATATTGTGTGATGCTGAGGTTTAGTGTACAACTGAACCCATTACCCAGATAGTGATCATAGTGCCCAATAGGTAGTTTTTCAGCTCTTATCCCCTTTTTCCTTGCCCAACTTGTATTCCTCATTGTCTGTTATTTCTATCTTTATGTCCATATGTACTCACTGTTTAGCTCCCACTTGTGAGAACATGTGGTATTAATGTTCTCCAGTTGCATCTATGCTGCTGCAGAGGACAGGATTTCGTTATTTTTCATGACTGCATAGTATTCCATTGTGTATCTGTACCACATTTTCATGATCCAATCCACCATTGATAGGCACCTGGGCTGATTCCATGTGTTTACTATTGCAAATAGTGCTGTAATGAACATGCAAGTGTATGTGTCTTTTTGGTAGAACAATGTATTTTCATTTGGCTATATACTCCATAATAGGATTGCTGAGTCAAATGGTATTTTTAGTTCTTTATGAAAACTCCAAGGCCCCAGCAACACATCACTGTGTAAGGAAAAATAAAGTGCTTCTTAGAAAAAATAAAAGTGGGGGGGGGGTACACCACTTGTTCCAATATTGTTTTTGCATGCATTGTGAACGTCTCTCAGGTGTGATGTGTAGGAAGCTATAAAGCAAACTTTCTTAAGGGTCTCAGAGAGTAGAACAAACTCTTTTATGCTCTTTTCATTTCTCTCACCTAACATTTCTGCTCTTTGGGAATCCAAGCCCAGAGATTCAAAACACAGACATGACCATTTTCTTCTCTCTCTCTCTCTCCTCAATCTTCCCACATTAATTCATGCAAATAGACAACTTCAATTTTCTTTCCCCTCATCATATTCTTTCTCCACCATAGAGTGCCATGGCTTGCCAGTTAGGTTGACCTAGATGGAAGACATATTAATACTCTGAGAATAAATTCTAAGATTTGAACAAACAAATTTGGTTTGAAAAAGCAGGAGGGATTTAGACATCTTCTCTATTCTTAAGCCTCCACTCCAATTTTATTTCCTTCTTAAGAATGTCAAATACCATCCCTATTCTGCCCATGTAAGAAAAAGTATCCTTCTTCTACTTTGTAGCTGGGAATTCAATTTAAGAGGAAATTAAAATGCATTTGGATAATTGTTACAAAATATTATTTTGAATGAAATGTTTAATGGCCATCTGCAATTCTTTGAGTTTCCTAATGGCATAGTACCCTGGTTTTCTATTATTTTATGTTTTTACCAATGTTTTTACTCCTTTTCTGTGATACGTTTTGAAAATAATTTCCTCAGACTATCTGAATCAGTATTTACCTATTTAATTTTTACATAGCCAGTTTTCTCTATCTTTTCTTTAGTGCCTTCTTGCTTTTTAATTTTATTTAGGGTTTTCATCTCTAAGATTTAAAAGTTTCTTCCTAAAGTTTTGTTTTCTAGCATTTGGTTTATGCACTTTAATTTTTAAACAGACTTTATTTATTAGCACACTTGTAGATCACAGCAAAATAGGGCAGAAAGAAGAGAGTTACCCTATGCTCCCCTTCCCCCACATAAGCATTCAATTTAATTTTTATATTTAGGCAAGTAATCAGTCAACTTATCCTGGTATATTAAATTAGGTATGGGATTTTCAATAATGCAGACAGGTCACATTAATTTGATGTGACTAAACACATATATCTGCTATAAATTGTCCATTTATATAGCCAAAAGTACAGGACATAATGAAAATTGGCTCCACAGAGGAGAAGCTGATATAAGATATCTTAAAACAGCTTTGCTTCTATTCCTTGGTTTCCTAAGGAGCAATGTGTTTAGTCCTTCTTAACATTCCATATGCAGGATACTGTCAGATAAGAGAAAGAGCAAATTCTTGCAAGTTATCTATTCATTCTCAGGTTTAAGTAACCGTTTCAAAGATATTGTATTAACACTTCATGCACCTCTATAAGAAAGTGTTTAAAGAACACTGGGCTTTTCTATTTATAAGCCAAACTCAGCACTCATACTGTCTTTTGGGGGCAAAGGCAAAATCTATTCCCAAGTCTTCCTGAGCATTACTTTGCCTTCTGCTTTTTAGTGTCCAAGGTCAATCACCCCAGTTAATCCCAGCATGGTTTCAAGTAATGAGATTGGAACAACAACGAAGATTAAAAAATATTTGTTTCCCCTTACTGTTGATGCGTGGTATTGTATCAATTCACTGCAATTCCTTTTGTAGTCAGACACAAAACTACTGGTTAACATTGGTTAATATGAGATTTCTTTAACAAACTTTGTATCCTTAAAACATTTAAGCATTTAACAGCTTGTAGTCTTTTAAAGAAAATTGGTTCCAATTAATTGTACTCTTTTTGTATTTGAATCTCACATTGTCAAAAGTGGTTAATGGGAGACAATTCTGACTCCTTTGTCACTAACTGACATCTTTGGACTTTCTTTTCTTTCTTGAAGCAAAAGTTTCCAGGCACATCTTGAGTCCTCATATTAAAGCATGAAATCACTATGTCTCCAAGGACTCCTAGAACCTTTCCACAGAGAAAGATACCAGAGACCGAAACTTGGTCATAATTTCTGGTGTTTCTTAATGCATTCAGGAGGCGTAGCACAGTAACACTAGGGTTGCTAGAGCCTTCTGTAATAGGAACAAAATGAATCATTTCTTAAATCTGCAGTTTGAAACGAATTTTTCTTGCTTTAATAAAGCTCCCCTTGAGAGGCAGCATAGTGTAAAGGACACAGAGACTGAAACCAGACTGCTGTGTTTACCTCGACTTCACAGATGATGAGCAGAGAGACACTGGACAAGTTACCTACTATCTCTATGTATCATTTCCACTGTCTTCTTTGTGCCTTAATGCCCTCATATATAAATTAGGGATAATAATGGTACCTGTCTAATAAGGTTGTCTTAGGAATTAACTCCCTAAATATTTTGGAATCACTTTAAAAATTGTCTGGCACACAGAGAAGACCCAATTACTGCTAAAGCTAATTTTTTAAAAAGCTTTTTAATGCAATTTTCTTCCTTTTCCGCCAAATTTTGTGCATCTCTGTATACATTGTAACAGAAAACATATTTCTAAATTAGAGTGTTGCTACAACATACACAAATCTTTATTTTTGTCTTTTTAATCTTTAGCTCAGACGCCAAGTAGTACAGTTTTAGATCACGTCTTGTGCTGACTTCACTTATACAGCAACAATTGAAAAGAAAAGAAAAGAAAAACCATTCTCTAAAGTAGCTAGGATACAGAGTGTATGTGATATAAAACCTGCACCCAATTTGTCTATGGATGCAACGGCAGAGACAAAAGGGACAATAACATGCTTCTGAAGTTTTGTGTATAACTGCTTTAAAAGCTTCAATTTCTTAGGTCCCATTATTTATCTTTTATCATGGGAAGCTTTAGAGTTGAATTTAAATTACTTAAATGTCTTTAGATACATACAAATATTTTCCTTTTGTTCCTGGCCCTCTCTGATTAGTCTATCAAAACTTTTGATTCCACTGAGGGAAGTCATTGGCTTGATGCAGACAAACATAATAAATGTGGATCTTACTAATACCCTTCAGGCTTCATTCACAAAACAGTGCTAAATACAATTATACTTTAGAGAATTTTTTTGTTATTATAATATTTTGGATATTTTTCATGGATATATTTTACATTTGTAATACGGAAGCATCATAGAGATAGTTTCAAGAGTTAAATTTCTCAAAGTATAAAGTTTCTAAACTGAAAATTTTTGCAATTTGCCATATGGTTATTAGATGATCAGATTTTTTTAGGGAAATAATTATTCATTTATTTACTGAATTATCACAGGAGGTATATTGTCTGCCAAGAACTCATGTTTAGTTGGCTCAAAGAATGACATAAACCAGCCTTTAGAATTCTGATTTTCATTCTTATTCTCTCTCTCTCCCCCCACCTTTCCTCCCTCTCTCTCTTTTTCCTCTATTCCCCCTGTCTTTTTTCTCTCCTTCTTCTTTCCCTCTTTCTTATTTTTCCTTTCCTATTAGATTAGATGCTATGATAATAGACACTATGTATACTGTAATGTTTTACAGGTAAAACAAGAAGATTTATCTTTCTTATTGCCTGGCTGTATAAACAATATCTTTAGTTCTAGTTATTCCCTAAACTAGGAAGCAGGCCTTCACTAGACACCAAATCTGCAGGCACCTTAATATTGAATTTTCTAGCCTCCAGAACTGTGAGAAATAAACGTTTCTTGTTTAAAGCATCGAAGTATTTTGTTATAGCTGCCCAAAGCAAGACAGCTACCATATGCCCTCACCAAATTTTCCCTATTTATTAACATCTAACATTAGCATGTTAAATTTGCTACAATTATTAGAGCAATGTGTAGATTTATTGTTATAACTGATGTGCAGATTTTATTTAGATTTCCTTATTTTTCTTTTAAATCTACACTCCTTTTTTTATTTTAGAATCTCGTTCAGGATATTACTTTACATTTAAGGCAGGTTTCTTAGCAATGAATTCCTTCACTTTAATGTTTTTCTTAAAAATTTATTGCTCTTCATTCAAGTTTGAAGATTAATTTACTGGGTAAAGACTAATTTTGTGGTTTTCTTCTTTCCACACTTTAAATACTTAAGTTCATTTTTTTTTTCCTGGCATGGTTTCTGATGAGAGTCCACTATAATATTATTTCTCTATAGAAAATATGGAGTTTTTTATCTATTTTATTTATGGATTTTCTCTATGTCTTTGTAGTTTCTTTTTGAAGTTTGCGTTAGCAGCAGCGAATTTGTAGGGTTCTGCAGCAACACAATTCCTGCCTCCTCAGAGGAAAAAAATATTCCTAGGAGCATAAGGCAAAGTGAGAGACACAGGTTTTTGAGCAGGAGTGAGAGTTTATTAAAAAATTTTAGAGCAGGAACGAAAGGAAGTAAAGTGCACTTGGAAGAGGGCCAAGCGAGCAACTTGAGAAAACCAAGTGTGCTGTTCAGCCTTTGACTTGGCAGTTTTTATACATTGCAATGGTTCTAGGGTTTGTGTCTCTCTTCCCTTTATTTTCTCTTGGGATGGGCTGTTCGTATGCACGGTGGCCTGCCAGCACTTAGAAGGGGCCACCTGCACAATATGTTTACTGAAGTTTTGTGTTTGTTCATTTGAGGTGTTTTTCTCTTACCAGTTGAAGGTTCTTGAAAGAAGGTTACATACCAGGTAAACTGCCATTTTGCCTCTTAGTTCACATGTTTGAGCCCTTGCCAAACTCCTGAGGTCTTATCAGGAAAGTGAGCGATGACCAGCTTTAAGTGTTTTCTGTCTGTTGGGAGACTGCATTTCCATGGTGCTGGCTGTGACCAATTATTATTTTAAAGAGAAAGTTTAACAATTGCCTGAACATCACCTGATGGTCACCTGACATACCTGGGGGGGACCTCTCCTGCTCTGCTCACGTCTGGCTAGGTACCTACTCTAACATTTGAATATGATATGCCATAATGTAGTTTTTTTTTTTTTTTTCTGGTCCTTATACTCTCTGGTGTTCTTTGATTTTCTGGGATCAGTATTTTTGTACCTGTAATTAGTTAGGGATTACTTTTGCATTGTTCTCAGCCATTATTACTTCAAGTATGTATTCTGTTCTTTCTCTTTTATTTCTATTATGCACGTTACACTTTTTGTGATTGCCTCACTATTCTTGACTATTCTGTGTTTTTGTCTTTTTCCTTTCTTTAGCCTCTTTGCAATATTCAGTTTGGGACATTCTTATTGACCTATATTCAAGCTGATTCATCCTTTCCTAAACCATGTCCAGTCCACTGATGAATCTACCATAAGGACTCTTCATTCCTGTTATGGTGTTTTCGATTTATAGCACTGCCTTATGATTCTTAGTTTCTCTCTCTCCGCTTGCATTACCCATGTGTTCTTGCATGTTGCCTACTTTTTCCTTTAGAACCCTTCACATATAAATCATTATTTTAAATTCCCTACCTAATATTTTCAATGTCTTTGTCATATCTGAGTATAATTCTGATACTTGTTTTTCTTCTTTAGACTGTGTTTTCTCTTGCCTTTTAGAATGCCTTCTAACTTTTTGTTGCAAGCCAAGCAAGTGTTGGGTAATAGGGCCCGAAGTAAGTAAACCTTTTGTGTGAAGATTTATGATGATGTTGAGACGTGAAGCTGGCTGGGCTTCTGGGTCGGGTGGGGACTTGGAGAACTTTTCTGTCTAGCTAAAGGATTGTAGATGCACCAATCAGCGCTCTGTGTCTAGCTAAAGGTTTGTAAATGCACCAATCAGCACTCTGTGTCTAGCTAACGGATTGTAAACGCACCAATAAGCATTCTGTAAAATGGACCAATCAGCACTCTGTAAAATGGACCAATCAGCAGGATGTGGGTGGGGCCAGATAAGCAAATAAAAGCAGACCACCCAAGCCAGCAGTGGCATCCTGCTCAGGTCCCCTTGCATCCTGTGGAAGCTTTGTTCTTTCCCTGTTTGCAATAAATCTTGCTGCTGCTCACTCTTTGTGTATGCAGTACCTTTATGAGCTGTAACACTCACCACGAAGGTCTGCAGCTTCATTCCTGAAGCTGGCAAGACCACGAACTCACCAGCAAGAATGAACAACTCTGGACGTGCCACCTTTAAGAGCTGTAACACTCACTGCGGAGTTCTGCGGCTTCACTCCTGAAGTCAGCAAGACCACGAACCCACCAGAAGGAAGAAACTCAGGGCACATCTGAACATCAGAAGGAACAAACTCTGGACACACTATATTTAAGAACTGTAACACTCACTGGGAGGGTCCGCGGCTTCATTCTTGAAGTCAGCAAGACCAAGAACCCACCAATTCTGGACATAATGTGAGTAGGGGTTTGTCTGTGTTTATTGTTTACTATACTTGTAAGCATCAGTGAATTCAAATTCCTCTTATGTACTTATTTTGTCTCCCCACTTGACTTTAGAATCCCATAAATACTTCTCACAAAATCTGCATGTTTCCAATGTTCCAGCAGTAATGCACTGTTACTTTATTGGAGCCCTGTTTTATTAGTGGTAAATTGGGAGGGAAGAAATATATTTTTCCACCATATTATTACATCTCAATCTTTAGTGAGCCTATGTCTTTGGAACTTCAAAATCTGGTGTTCTCCGATGATACACCTTTCCCCTCCTCCCTTAGGTAAAACAGAAGGCTAGGAGGGGGTGAAGCTGAGAAAAGGCTCTGGTGAGGTCTCTCTTCATGAAAAATGGCCTTTCTTTTGGAAAATGTTCTGCAAGTTTTTTAGAATGATTATCCTTCCCCTTCTACTGCCAGAGACAAAGAGGGATCATTTTTGGATCTTTATAAGGTGAATCTGGTAGAGGTTTTGGATGTTAAGTCTGCAAAAGTATTGGGCTATACCAAGACTGTTGCCTCCGGTAGTTTTGCGCTCATGCTAGGCTACTTGAAACCTCCAGCAATTCATCCAATTATGACTTACATGTTTCTTCCGCATTATGCACCTGCTGCTTTGCTCCAAATAAACAGATCTCTACTGGAACTGTGTAAGAATTTCCGTATCTTTTCAGATTCTGGGTGCCAGTTTGCCCTGCAAGCTCACTTCTCTAATAGATCCAAAAAAGTCATTGATTTTCAGGGTTCAAGGTTTTTTGCTGTTTATTTATTTTAAGGTCAAAAATGTTGTCTTCCATGCTCACTACATGTCACAGTTAAAATGGAAATTAATTTGTTATACAATTGGTAGAAACAAAAACAATTACTCTGCTCAAAGCTAAGAAGTATTTTACGCATTCATTTCTACTGACTAATTTACAGATTTTTTTGGTATATAGTATGTTCAAAATGTCAGGATACATATTATAGGTATAAAAATGCAAAAATCTCCATCCCATATTTTACAAAAATTTTATTGTGTATTTGATAAAGTAAAATGTATTGACAAATAACTAAATGGGATATGCTATAATTTGTGATATATATGTGTGTGCATACTTCATATGTATATAAAATACTTGTTTGCATATATATATATATGAGTGTGTGTATAAAACCCCCACTCTCCCTGGAATTTGATAAGAAATATCACAGAGCACAGAGATAATTTGAAATGTTAATTTCCTACTCTGGATGTACAATCTGACATTGAGAGAAAAACAAATGAATATCACTGGAAATATTAATAATTATCTTCCTTTGCTCTTTTGAAACTTGATTAGTTTAAGTAATAATAGGGAAGCTAATTAGAAAATGAATAGAAATATAAAGAATGATCAAATAAGCAGTGTGAAAGTTAAATCGATTGTTTTTACATTAATTGAAATAACCTACATTATTGAAAAATTACACATGCATTAATCCCCTGCTTCTGTGCTGTGTTTTGCAAAACCATGTAAATTATATACTTTGTCCTTTTTTTTTACACACTGTCAAATCTAGGTAAAATTTACACTCAATATTTGTAAAGTGTTAATTGATACCTTGCAACAGTGTGAATGACCTCCTATTGTTTCTTGCACTTTACCAAATCGAATAATAATCCTGAGCCTCTTAAATGAAAGAGAGTTCTTCAAAGATTTATAAGCTCATGACCTGCTATTGTTCTTTTCAAGCTACTGTGACCTTCTTGGCTCATCATTCATTTAATAAAATGAATTCTCTTTTATGTAGTGCAAAGTCTCTGTTTAGAAAATCAGTGACCTTTTCTCTCGTAATAAAAGTGTTTTTACAAGTCTAGCCCTCTTTAAAATGGTTTGAGCTTATTTTTTGCATCTTTTCTAAACTGTAGAAGAATGAGCAACATCAACGACTAGTGCTCTCCCTGGCTTGAAGTTGTGCCAAGTTGTATAAAAGCTCAAGATATAGTTGCATTTAGTTTTGTGGGTTGCATTAAATAAAATGTCATTCACCATTCATAAATGCATACTTCATATTGCAGGAGGTTTTACATTGAGTCTCTCAAAGACTATTGATACTTTCTAGATATGTTATACAAACTTGTGATATAGATAATTATTCTATAGTATTACTTCTGAGTGTGTATGACTCCTTATTTTGTTTATAACATCTGATAACAATATTCCTAATGTTTTATAATGATTTTATCTTCTAGGCCAGAATTTTTACCAATATTATGTGTGTTTTAGATAGGAAAAGTGATGGTAATCTACAGTGTTCTTTATATCCCCACTGACAATATTTATTTCAGGTCCTAGTTGCATAAAACGAAAGCTATCTTGAAATGTACTCCTTTCAATTGTAGACATTATGGTTTGCAATCCCCTTGCCCATTTTGACTGATGTGTATTATAGGCCTCCCTTGAAAATTACATGCTGGGTAGCCATCTTCCAAAATGTTTATGAATATATAGAAATATAATAAATTTAGTGCATTAAGCTTTCACATAATACATAAGGATTTACTTAATAATTATTAATTTGGTCACATGTAAAGAAACAAATAACATCAAGGACATTCTAAAAGGCATTAAAATTTACTCTTGGAATGCATTATATCATTTTGTTCTTAGTAAAGTTAATTTTCCAACCTTTTAATTTCAGATTCCCCAAGTCAACTTGAGAGGTGACAGCGTGCCAGCAGCCCTCTCTCGCTCTCGGCGCCTCCTCGCTCTCAGCACCTCCTCGGCCTCGGCACCCAATCTGGCCGTGCTTGAGGGGCCCTTCAGCCTGCGGCTGCACTGTGAGAGCCCCTCTCTGTGCTGGCCAAAGCCAGAGCCGGCTCCCTCAGCTTGTGGGGAGGTGTGGAGGGAGAGGCGCGGGCAGGAACTGGGGCTGTGTGCGGGGCTCGCGCGCCAGTGCGAGTTCCGGGTGGATGTGGGCTCGGCAGGCCCGTACTCAGAGCTGCCGGCCAGTGCCGCCAGCCCCAGGCAGTGAGGGGCTTAGCACCCGGGCCAGCAGCTGTGGAGGGTGCGCCAAGTCCCCCAGCAGTGCCGGCCCGCAGGTGCTGCACTGGAATTCTTGGTGGGCCTCAGCTGCCTCCCCACGGGGCGGGGCTTGGGACCTGCAGCCCACCTTGGCTCCCCCAGAACGGGGGCTCCTGCACGGTGGCCCAAGCCTCCCCGACAAGCGCCACCCCCTGCTCTGCAGCACCTGGTCCCATCGACTGCCGAAGGGCTGAGTGCGGGCACACAGCAAGGGACTGGCCGGTAGCTCCACCTGTGGCCCTGGTGCAGGATCCACTAGGTGAAGCCAGCTGGGCTCCTGAGTCTGGTGGGGACTTGGAGAACTTTTATGTCTAGCTAGAGGATTGTAAATACACCAATCAGTGCTCTGTGTCTAGCTCAGAGTTTGTGAATGCACCAGTCAGCACGCTGTATCTAGCTAATCTGGTGGGGACTTGGAGGACCTTTATGTCTAGCTAAGGATTGTAAATGCACCAATCAGCACTCTGTGTCTAGCTCAAGGTTTGTGAACACACCAATCAGTGCCCTGTGTCTAGCTCAAGGTTTGTGAATGCACCAATCAGTGCTCTGTGTCTAGCTAATCTAGTGGGGACTTGGAGAACTTTTGTGTCTAGCTCAGGGATTGTAAACGCACCAATCAGCACCCTGTCAAAATGGGCCAATCAGCTCTCTGTAAAACAGACCAATCAGCTCTCTGTAAAACGGACCAATCAGCAGGATGTTGGTGGGGCCAGATAAGGGAATAAAAGCAGGCTGCCAGAGCCAGCAGCGGCAACCCATTGGGGTCCCCTTTCCACACTGCGGAAGCTTTGCTCTTTCACTCTTTGCAATAAATCTTGCTGCTGCTCACTCTTTGGGTCTGCACTGCCTTTATGAGCTGTAACACTCACTGTGAAGGTCGGCAGTTTCTCTCCTGAGGCCAGTGAGACCACGAACCCACCAGAAGGAAGAAAGTCTGCACACACCTGAGTATCAGAACGAACAACTCCAGACGTGCTGCCTTGAGAGCTGTAACACTCACCGCGAGGATCCGCGGCTTCATTCTTGAAGTCAGTGAGACCAAGAACCCTCCAATTCCGGACACAAACCTACACTTGTGCAGTAGTGAGTATGTCCAAGTTATACTTATTTCTCAATGGAGACTTAACTGGAATTAAAACTTTGCCTAGGCAATGTATTAAACAAAAAATATGAATGTGGAAAACTGTGCAGTAATCATAAATTTGTCTTCTCAAAAAATGCTTTGTTAGCAATAGCAGTAACACCATTCCTGTTCCATGCAGCAACTTCTCAAAACACTTTATGCCATTGATACTATCATTGGCCCCATTTTATAGAGGACAAAATGAGGTTCAGGGAGCTTTCTATGACCTCAATTGTCTCAAATGGGGTATGTACAGAACAAGATTTTAAACTTACTTACTCTCACTTGAGAAGCCGAAAGTCATACTCCCTATCTAATTGGTAATAAATGCAGTATGTAAAATATTCTGCTAAAAAAAATTTTATTATTTCTCATAACTTTTGGAACTTAAAACCAATGGGAAATTTTTTTCCAGTTGTAGAACAAGAAAACCAAAGTTCAGAAAGGTTAAATAAATGTTCCAAATACTCCCCACTGGTGAACAGAATATTAAGAATTTGAATCTGGGTTTTACTCCATAGTCTGTGTTCTTAACCCCTGTAGTGACTGTCTTTATAAAAGTTGTCCTGTACTCCTCAAAAACAGCTCTGTATTAAAGTCATTTTAGCCTTTCAAATAGAATAGTATCTGTTTAACAGCAGCTCAGTGGCCCAATTACATCTTTTCAATTTTCAGCTATATGTTGAAGCGAACAGTGTTTAAAAATATGTATTTAATTACATATTTTTATAAGTTTTTGTTTAGTATTTTCATTTTATTCTCATTAATATAATTAAAGGCTGTGATAATACATGTATTAGTAGTACTAATAGTATTTGAATTATTTCTGTAATTTTAGTAGAGTTATTCTATCAGGATTTTAATTTGATAATTGTCAAATAATATACAGTAGAAAAAATACATGAATAAATTTGAACAAATTTGTACATTCAAAATGCTGTTGTAAGCATTAATATCCTTGTGAACGCTAAACTGTCATTTTTTTGTCCTCTACTACCATTTCTGGAATAAATGTTAGTAGTTGAAATAATAAGTGGAGTTTATAGATTTAAATATGATGGAGTGGCACAAGCTAAGAACAGGCTTGTCATATTAGAGTGCAGTATTTTGGAATGTTATTGATTATAGTTTTCAGAGAAAGAACATTTTATGCATCATTTATTATTACTAGCAACAATTTTTATTACCTGTATATCAAATAAATGGAAAGTTTCATCTAACTGAGAAGTTGTTGACATGAGTATCTACCACAATCAGAATAAATTCTATCAAAACTTACAGTAAAGAGAGCCTACGATGTGAGAATTAGGGAGAGTATTAAAGCAAAGAATGTGCTGGCAATAGTATTGCAAGATGGAATTTATATTCCATATTTACTTCATGAAGCTATTGATTCTTTGATAGATATTCTTTCTAACGCAGTGCTGGGATCCAACTTGTATTCTTTCCATTGCTTTTAAACTAGGTTTATCTCAGGAAACAAGATATTTTCTAGGAAAATCAATGAAAGTAAAACTGAATACTGAAACTTTTACCACCATATTGGCTTCCCTTGTGCTTGGCCACTGATATACTTCCTCAGATTACAGTATTAAGAATGCAAGCTTTAAATGCTGAGTAGTTTCCTGTAATACTCCAACAAGGTAGAAAGTAGAAAACGTTCCAAATCATATTTAGAGTGTTACAGGAGTGTAGAACTGCAGTTCTTTTTACCTCAACACCCACATGCTCGAAGAAAATCTGTTAGAGTTGTGTCAGCCTTTATGAAAGTGTGATTCTCACCAGCTTTTTTATGTGGATATTAAAACTATAGAATCCTAGGCCAAACCATATATCTACAGAATCAAAAAACTTGCTTTCAGACCTCAGAATGTGTATTTTAACCAGGACTTTAGAGAATGCCCATGTTAATTTAGGTTTGACAACTAGGGCCACAGTGGCTTATAAATGAGACAAATATGGATTAGAGTGAAAGTTCTGTCAAATGACCTTTCTAAAGCCTTAGTCTCCATTATAACATCATGAAAATAATGATTTTTATTCCATATTGTTCTTCTAAAGATATAATGAAATAATATGTAAGAAGCATATGTAGTCCCGAGTAGGGCATGTATATATTCAATAAAGTTAGATAGTGTTATTATTATTAGTTATGTCTGTGAGAAAACTACAAAAAATGTTATTGGTTCTTGATCTAGATGAAAGGTTGGGACTGTGTTTATGACTTGGGGTTGTGTCATAGGTATCACAAGGGCCTTCATCATAGACATTTCTTAATAAATAATTGCACTGGTAGTTTTTTGACTCACTTTTCCTCTTCCTTCACATTTTGTCAATTAAACCTCCAAAAAAAATCCAATCTATTCATGTCTATCCATTACTACTGCCCTAATATCCCAGTCCAAACCAACTCACCTCTTACTTAAAATGAAGCAATAGCCTCCTAACAAAAAAACACTTGTAATCTTTAAAACAAAAAAAAACTGATTGAGGTAGTCCCCTGCCTCCATAAAACTAATTTTTAAAACTGGCATTATTTCTTTTTAAAGCCCTTTAATAATGCATTTTAAAAAATAAAAATAAACTAAAAGTTCTTGCAAGTTCTGTTCCTTGCCTACTCTTTTAGCCCCACCTTAAAAAATGTGCCTCCTTCATTTCTGTTTCCCAGACACTATATTTCTTTTTTGAAATAGTCTCAGGTATCTCTTCTCGCAGGAATGTGTACATATCACTTTTTGGTTATGGTTTTAACCTATAACTCCCTCAGGCTTCCTGACTGCTTCTGACTAAATTAGCAGTCTTTTACCCAAGTCATTCGCTTAAGGAATTCTGTCTTAATTCCAGTCCAGATTAAATTATCCCTCCATTTTTCTCTACTTGGAATCTAGATGTTGCTGTTTTTTCCTCCTAACCCATAACTCTTTTAAAATGAAAATATTTATTTTGTATATTTTTGCTAGTTTGTTTAATGCCTGTATCCACCATGACACTGTAATCTTCATGAAGACATACGGTGTCTTTGTTTTATTTTTTACTATAGTCCCCAGGGCAAGCATACCCATGAAAACATTGGCATGCATTACGTGATTCTCGCCTGAATAAATGATTGGACAGTTCAGATACTTAAGTACATGTTCTATGTTCATCAACTTGGTACTTTTATTCAAGGTTGTGTATGTGTGTGTGTATATGTATACATATACACACACACATATATATAACACATAAACATAACACACATATATAACACACACATATATATCATATATATATAAAACATATATATATGTGTTATTGGGAAGAAGATGTAGCACAGTATCAATACTATTATTTTAATAAAAGCAAGAAAACCTGCAGAATGTTCAGATCCTCAGCTTTTAGGCTCTCCTTTGGGCAACACTCTTTTAGATGTTGACAGCATAAAATTGGTTCAGCACTCAAGTCTTCATTCTGCAGATTATTTCTGTGGATAAATCAGCAGGCCTGAATAATTCTTTCCTTTAGCAAGTGCTGTGGGACAAGTAATCCAATTACTCCAGAGGCTTTTGTGACATTAAGTGAAGCAATTCAAGAAATCACTAACAATATCCACTTTTAAGATCTAAAAGTATCTTACATTTAAACCTTGAATGTTTTGCTTCTTACTTTCCTTCTTTTTTTTTTTCTTTCATTTCTTGGAATTTAAGTATAGATGTTTTTAAAATAGGGTAAAATTATTAGTGCTTCTATGTGATTGTGTCCATGAAGCTGTGATAAAATGCAGAAGCTCTATAATTTCTACGAAGTAAAAGTTAGCTTCGGATGTCTGTCTTCTAGGATAGCTAAGCAGAGTACATGCCAGATATTTTGCACACATTATTTCATTCAACCATTAAATATTCCCAAAATAGAATATTATTATTCTCTTACTCTAATATATTATTATTCACATCTTGCAGATGACAAAACTAAGACAAGTGTTAATTGGCATGTACAACAAACTCAGCATATTTAATTCACTCCTACATTTTTCTATTTAACTCAGGAAAAAATCCTAAATTATGTAAGTAAATAAAGCAAAAGTTTTGTCTCATTAAATAGAATACTAAAAACATAAATAATAAGTCATTATATGTACAATAAGAAGTATTAAAGCTTATAAAAATAAATATAAATAAGTGGATGGTTGAAGGAGGTGGAGGAAATGAGCTATTTCACATACTGCATTCAAAAACAGCATCCCTAAATATTTTGTATTCAAACAGAGATTTCAATGTAAAAAAGAGAGTGAACTATCAAATTATTCAGGTTACTAACTTCCCAGGAAGAGGACTAGCAAGGGTGAAGGCACTAGGCAAGAATAAGTGTGGCAATTAAGAACAGCAAGGTGGTCTGTAATTGAACACAGTTAATAAAGCACAGAATGGTAGCAGCTGAGGATGGAGAAATATTTCCTTAAAATTTGGGTCCAAAGAGGCCATAGAGACATTAAATATTCTTCTAAGCTTTAGAAATGTCACTGGAGGGAGGACTTTGAGGCACAAAGAGGCATATTTTAAAAAATACTGTTTTGAGGTATAATTGACATAAAATTGACTTCACTAAAGTGTAAAATTCAGGGATTTTTAGCATATGCAGAATTGTGCAACCATGATTAGTATCTAATTTTGTAATAGTCTCATCATCTATAAGATAAATCCAGTATCTATTCCTCACCGTCTCCCTTCTTCCATGCCCTCGTAACAATTTAATAAATTGCATCAAACAATCTTCTGGTGCAATTGAGATGTTTGTGTGATTATTTAATGCCTATCTCCCCCATTGGGCTATAAGAGTACTTAGGTGAAAGAACAATGCATGGTTTTAGTTGTCATTCAACGAATATTAGTGGTATAACCGAATGGATTATATAAAAAAAATTCTTAAAATTTTACAATTAGATTTTACTTGAAATAAACCCCTGTTTGTCTCATTTACCTCCCAGTAATTTATGGAGTATTTGTATAATCTATTTTGTAGATTCTTTTAAAACCACATTGCTAGGTATTGTTATATATTCCTTGTGCAGTATATTCATATCTCAACTAAACTGCAATTTTAATTCCCACTTAAGTTTTCTCTTTTATCTGATAATTTTGTTTTAGCTGTAACATTCATTAGGAGCATTCTAAAAATATCTTTTTACATTTTTTCATAAAATATCCATGTTGCTTTCATCATGGCATGAATCAAGCCCACTAATGAATATAACATCACTCATTAAATATATCACTTTTAGATATATTCATTATTTTTTGTTTTCTACAGTGAGAATTGAATTTGGATTTCTCCTAAGGGTCATTTATCAAAGCAAAAACTAATATCATTGTAATGTTTTTTATTTTCTTGTGTATTTATTTTATTTATTTTTTCTTTTTTGAGACAGAATCTCACTCCGTTATCCAGGCAGAGTGCAGTGGCATGATTACAGCTCACTGCCTGGGCCTCCCAGGCTCAAGTGATCCTCCTACCTAAGCTTCCAAAGTTGCTGAAACTACAGGCACATGCCATCACTCCTGGCTAATTTTTAAAATTTATTGTAAAGATAGAATCTCACTATGTTGCTCAAGCTGGTCTCAGACTACTGGGCTCAAGCAATCCTCGTGCCTTGGACTTTCAAAGTGCTAAGATTATAGGCATGAGCCACTGCATTTGGACTGTTTACTTTTAAATTATTTTACCTTCATTAATGAATTGAAAAATAAAATATTGGAATGAGATGAAGAAAATGGAAATGGGGTATGGCCACTCTCTAACTCAATGATATGCTACTGTACACTATTTTACAGCAGACATAGTTAATATGATCCTCAGTAAAGTGACACATTATTTTATATCCTGGAACTTGAAATCTGCTTGCAGATAATTAAAGCCATGAATATCACATGAATAAATGCCATGCAGATGTGGAAATCTCAAAAGTCTACAAAAGCAGTGGCAGATGTTTGGATTAATATGAAGGGTTGGCATATATGGTAGACTGGAGACACCACAGGCCACCACAAAATAGAAGTTATTTTTTCCATGCAATAATTCAAACACAACATAGCAGATGGAATTTTTTAAGAAGAAATGGGAAACTCAATTTTTTTAATGTGCTACCTTCTGTCTTAAATTATACCATTTAAAAAATTTATCAACACTATCTTTTCTAACTCTCCATGATCCAAACACCGTAGGTCTTGGCTAATTTTGTACTATGGATGAGGACTACTCTATTGTATTGTCTTATGGAGAATGTTTGTTTATTGGTTTGTTGTTATTGTTATTGTTTGTTTTTGAGACTGAGTCTCACTCTGTTGCCCAGGCTGGAGTGCAGTGTCACAATCTCGGCGCACTGCAACCTCCACCTCCCAGGTTCAAGTGATTCTCCTAACTCAGCCTCCCAAGTAGCTGGGACTACAGGCACCTGCCACCATGTCCAGATAATTTTTGTATTTTTAGTAGAGATGGGGTTTCGCCATGTTGGCCAGGCTGGTCTCGAGCTCCTGACCTCAAGAGATCTGCCTGCCTCGGCCTCCCAAACTGCTGGGATTACAGGTGTGTGCGACCATGCCCAGCTGTTTATTGGTTTTTAATTTTTTTATTCAGTGGTAAAGTAAATGAATCACAGTATATGAGGATAGAAAGTGTTGTCAAAGGTAAAATAGTACCTCTCTGGGAGAAAGCCCAAAGACCTTTGAATAAAAAGCAAAGGGATAATTAAAAGGAGAAAGCACTTTATATTTCATACTTAATTCCTTCTCTTATAATAGAGGCAATTCTATCTTTATCTACAGCACTGCTTCCGAAATCCCCAAGGAAGACACCTCTGAGCTTGTGTGGATATTGAACCTTATCACTGGCATGCAAAGGCATTAGCCTTTGGCAAAAAGGGAGGGATGAGAATTAAATCTTCAAAATAGCTTCAATTATAGCAGAAGGATTAGTATGTAGCATTTCTCTCTGAGTTCTCACATGCATTTAAGATCCATTGCTTTATTTTTTTCATGAAGTTTTAAAGTCTCTCTCTCTCTCACCTGAAGAGAACAGCATTATCCTTAATTAAAACTGAGAGAGCTTTAGAGGTCTGTAGTTCAGATTGTATTGTTTGAGTCTTTTCATTTAAGAATTTAAGCCCATCTTGCCAAGTTTCTGATTTTGTTTCAAGATCAGTGATTTGAGGGGCAAAGGAATCAATTTAGTTCCAAGTGATTGGATACTTTTTTACATGATTTATAATCATAGCTCCTTAACCTGCTACATGGAGATTCAGATTTTGCTATGTCAATAACAAGAGTAAAACAGGCTCACTGAAAATTTACAGAACTATTAAAAAACAAATATCTAGTAATTAAAAAACACCTCATAAAATTACATTACTTGGTCTGTAGGCACTGAGCACCTTGAAAGTTACCCAAAAAGAATAATAATATTTAAAAGAAATATTTTATTAGGAATGCAAGTAGCAGTAGCCTATACAGACAGATGGGCATACAAAATTCAGGGCTCATGTTTTCACACCTCATCTTCTCATCTGTAAAATTTGGAATTAGAGTATTACCTACCTCAGAGACTATTAAGAAGATTAAATTTGAAAAAAAAAAAGAAGAAGAAGATATGTAAGGAATTTGAACCTAGCTGGATGCATCAGTTATGCAGGAAAAACGAAAGGTAAATATAATGCTCATGGAGCTAGGTCTCCCAAGGCTTTTTGCCATTGAGATGTTAAATACAAGCATAGCTGGAAAGTCAAGACATAACCCTAACATAATTTGAGTTATTTATTGCTTTTCTTAAACTCTGGAAGTACCCAGAGTTGTGTGTGTATGTGCGTTTGTATGTACATGCATTTTATTTTTTTATCTTATCTGCCAGACTTGTAAGTCAGAGAAAAAGTCAGCAGTGCCTTAGCTGCACAACAAATTGTTGAGTGCCAATATCCTCATTAAGAACCATTCCACATAGCATAGCTACTCTTTGGAGCTTTAAATCCAGGAATGTTCTTAGTGTAGCACTTCCTAAGCTCTCCTATGTCTTGCTTAGGCATGTCTCTACCTCTCAGCTATCCTTTATCCTCTCAGTCATATATATTTACCACAGCTCAACATTCTTTTCTCACATCCATGACATAATGTTTCCTGTAAGTTTTTTTCCTTTCATTCTAAATCCTGTCCAAGGACCATAATCACAGGTGCATGATTCACCATATTATTTATCAGGCCTTTGTTGATAGAAAAGTGATTCAGCTTTGGAAGAAGTGCCTGTGATTGACCTTCTCTTTCTTCCCAGAATAACCTCTGTTTTCTTTCAAAACCAGATGTTTTGAAATAAAGGATAAAGAAAATAACCAATTGTTTACAAGATCATTTTTTCATGTTCCTTCTATTTAGTTAATTTGTATTTTGCCATATAATTATTTTTCCCTCTGGAACATACAGTCCCAAATTGAGTATTTTCTGAAGGGGAATAAAGTAGTTCCGAATTCAGTATGATCATTATAATATCTCCCTTTCTTGTAATATTTCAAGTAACGTATCACCTTGCACCACATCCCATTTTAGGCTTTAATAACATAACTACAAGATTCAGGAAACTATGATGAAAATGCTCCCATATCCATCTAAGTACTATAGACTAGGTCCAAATTCTGCCACCACCACCACAATTTTAATGCTGATAAAGCCATAATTTTCTGGCTTTTGTTCACTATTATATTCCAAACTCAGGTCTGTGGGAAAATAAATACTTTAAAAAATAATATAATTTTATTACTTGTATTTTTAGAAGAAAGAAAAGGGAAACTTTTCTAAACACAATTCCTCTCTTCATGTCTCCTATCATATGTGTTGCTAATGTTCTCAAAACTTCATTTCCAATATTTTATAAGAAAGAAACAGTTTTTCTCCAAATGCTATCCATTATAAAGATTTAAATGGACTGAAAACTTTAGTTTTGACATCCTGGCCACACTCAACTCTCTAGATCACTAAGGACTGCAAGCATATGCCCTGCAGTGCACAGAGCCTAGGAAAGATATTTTTCTTCATATCTCATCAATATGTTCCAAAGAATCAATATGGTGTTGAACTCTCATCCCTCTTTAACTTGAGAGTGGAAGGAAATACAGGGGATGTCTTTGACTTATATGCTAATAATTTCTTTCTTTTACATATACTTTTTAATTACTCTGATAACATAGTTATTATCACAACTCAGAAAATAAATATTGGGAGATAGCAAGCCACAAGAAGCCACTTGCTTTTGGAAATATTAAAATTAAAACATATGACCAAAGAATGTAATGGATTAAGATATGTTTGTCATTTTATTCATTACTTGTTAATTTTGTGAGGACATTAGCCCAAAAATTAATGATAAAATTATGAGTACAAAAAGATAAATTCATCCTTATATGCCTTTATTATGATCAACTATGTAATTTACCTATCTTTTTAAAATTATTTGAGGATCTACAAACTGCAAGCACTGTATAAATAGTGAAGAAAAAGGTAACTAGAATATATAAAAGGTACAAGGATTACCTTCAAAGATTTTATGTGAAGATACATATACAAATGAGAAAATACATATACAAGAGAGGAGACATATACAAATGAGAAAGGTAATGTGAGTCAAGGAAGAAATGATAAATGTGCCCATACACTGTGGAATTAGCCATATTTAAGAGTCTAAGTTTTGGCTTTCTAGTGAAGTAGTTGGCCTGCTGAAATACTCAGAAATGTTTATTGAATTAGAACAGGCATTGTCAAACTTCTCCTACAAAAGGCCAGATTATAAATATTTTATGCCTTGTGGTCCATATGGTCTCCGTTACAAATATTGATCTCTGCTATTGTAATGCTAAAGCAGCCATAGAAAATAGACAAATAAATTAGCATCACTGTATTCTAATAAAACTTCATCATAGACACTGAAATTTGAATTATATGTCATCTTCATATATCATAAACTGTTCTTTCGATTTTTTTGCAGTCATTGAAAAATGTAAAACCAATGGTGGACTGGATTTAGCCTATGGACCACCTGGTTTGTGTATCCCTGAATTATAACATTAGTATTGAGAAAAGAATGGTTTTTGCAATTATATTATTTTAAATTGCCCTCTTATGTTTGGAGGAGTATAGCTGATGGAGGACCATGTTTTTTTGATAGAATGACAGATTTTCAATGTGTGTACCAGCTGTACAGGAAAAGATATAGTTTTGTACAACTTGAACTTTGTTCAAAAGGATTTTCTTTATTTCTTCTTGTTTATGTATTGTTTACTGCTTTAATTCTCATTCAATTACTAATGTTTTAAATAATCTAAACTCATTTAATTCTCTCCTTTTGTCCACCTCTGCTCCCAAAGTTACTTTGTGTCTATAAATAATTTAGTCACAATTCAAACATTAGAAAAGTAACCCAACGTTAGCTACGCAAATCTATCTAAATTAAATCTTACAGAAGACAAAAATATGTCATTTAACAAGGTTTTGGGGGAAACATCAGTCTAAAGTACTAAATAATAAAAGTCTTCATCTTTGATAACTTTGCATATGTAATTTTTTATTAAAATTTCATTATTTTTAACTCATATTTATCGATAGACTTGCTGTGCTATTACTAGTTTTACTCAGAAGGTGGACTCAATATGTTGTTTGGCTCTTACTAAAGCATACTTCTTCTTCACTCCTTTTTAATGGCTCCTCCCTACTTTATAGTTGATTTATTTTGCTCATGTGGTAGATTAAGTATTTCATAAAGAAGGAAGTCATTTCTAGTTAATTGAAATCATTCCAAGTACATCTGTTTTCAAAGAAATTTTACCAGACAGGCCCTTTTCCACACAGGAACAATGGAGGAAAAATAACAACTGCTGCCTCTAAAGAACAAGAAAATTGCAAGGTTGACTAGGACAATAAGGAGAAATAAATAGGTGAAGAAAATCCATACATGCAAATCAGAGATTACATATCTCATAGATTACTTATAGCATTTTGAAATGTACAGTAGGTAATTTCATCAATATAATCTTAAACATAAGTTACTTTAATTAATAGTATTCTTATTTTGCAATAGCACATACCATAGAAGAGTTAAGGCTACAAAAAGTCTTTCCTGACATTACCAATATTTCTGGAAATAAAATATCAATGTGTCTGGATTTATGAATATAGTGATGCAATATTTCTAATGTCTTGCTTAGAATAAATAATAACTTACTATTAAGCAAATCTTATGGGGTAAATAAAATAAATGTGTCAAAAACCAATCAATAGAGTGACTTTAGCAAACAGAAACAGAGATGATATCAACCTAGTCAATCACTTATGTTTTGTGTATTTAAGTAGAAAAGTAAACTCATATAAAGAAATATTTGTCTATATATATCTATAAAGTTCTGAATATGTATTTGTTTTAAGCAAAGAAAGTATGTGTGAGAGGTTTCTTTTTACTTTTTAGTAATCTAGATTTTATATTACATAAAGGGAATGTCCAGTTCATATGGGATACTATAAACAAAATAACTTTGACAGGGTAGCTTATAAATAACAGAAATGTATTTCTTTGAATTCTAACACTAAGAATTTCCATGATCAAGGCACTAGCAGATTTCACGTTTAGTGAGGGTCTATTGTTTGATTCATAAAAGTCACCCTCTCTCTGTGTCCTCACATGGTAGAGGGGAAGAACTTTAGTCTCTTCAGCCCTTTATTAAGGCATTAATCCCATTCATGAGGACTCTACCCTCATGACCAAATAACTTCCCAAAGACCCCACCTCTTAATACCATTCATTTGAGAAATATATTTCAGAATATGAATTTTGGAAGGAAGCAAATGTTCAGACTATAGCAGAGAATTTTATATTATATAAGATAATTTAATTTTGAATTTTATATCCCAAAAAAGAAGTCACAAAGTTCCAAGAATCTTGTCAAAAGTCTTTTCCTTTGATACATAATTTTCAAGCTTTCAGATCAAAATCACCTAGGAATCTTGTAAAGCTGTATGCTATACCATATCTGCAAATTTGATTGACAAAACATCTAGAGCTAAAAAATATGCATTTTAAACAAATATCCCAGGTGATTCCTAGCACATTAAATTTGGGGAACCATGACCCTGATACCTAATTTTTTTTTATTCTTCCCTGCTGTCTTGTCTTTGCTATAATTATCGTTTCTTATAAATCCTCTCATAATAACAAGACATTGCTTTGCTTTCAGTGTCACTAACATTTCTGTAATCACCATGATTATCAGGCTTTGCCTGTATTTGTATGTATACGTAGATCTTTGAAAAATACAGTACCTGTGTTAACATTCAAAATCAGAATCAAAATTAAGACTCAGAATCAGAATCACTCCTGCCTGATTCCAGCTTCAAATTTCAAGCTGTAGCTGCTCCGCATATGACCATATTCTGGACATTGGTGCTACTGCCACTGTGTGTGCACCCACACACTGGTGATAAGAGTGACCCTCTGGACTGCCATTTAACCTTTTTTGGGAAAAAAAAGAGAATGAAAGGACATTCGTACCCTTCAGTAGCATGGCATCAAAGGTCCCCAGTGTCTGGTAATGCCACAGCAGATACTTACAGCCTTGGTGACCGAGGACCTCCCACAATCTTCACCAATACTGACCTCAGCAGACAGAGCAGCTTAAAATCTACACTATTGGACCACCATTGCCTCATCAGGGTCGAGGCATTACTGTGCCTGTCTCTCACAGAAGTAGAGCAACCACACCAAAACAGCTAGCACCCTTGCATTCACCCATATGAAAAGATTTCTTTCCACCAAAGCTAGTATTTAAAGTATGCAAAAGGTGTGTGCTTTATCTAATATGGAGACCTTTATACAAAGTTACGAGGTTATGAAAAATAAGGAAAATTCACACCAATAAATGAATACAGTAATCTTCTAATAACTGGCACTCTAAAAATTGAGATCTGTGAATTGCCTGAGAAATAGTTCAAATTAATTATTTTAGAGAAGCTCAATGAACAATAAGAAAATACAAATAGAAAACTCGATAAATCAGAAAAATAATATATGAGCAAAACAAGTTCAAGAAAGAGGTAGAAGTCATTAAAAACAAAACAAATTCTGGAGTTGAAAAACAGCGAATGAAACAAAAAAAAAATACATTAGACAGCTTCAACAGTAGAAAGAATCTGTAAATTCAAAGACAGGTCATTTCGAATTATGCAGCCAGAGAAGGAAAAAGAAAAAAAATGAAAAAGATTTTAGAAATTGTATGGAATTCATGGGATATCATCAGGAGACCTAATGTATGCATTATGAAAATCACAGAAGGAGCTATGCTTATATGAAGAACTGATGTCCTAAAATGTCCTAAAATTTTTGTTTACTTTTTTTTTTTTTGAGAAGGAGTTTCGGTCTTGTTACCCAGGCTGGAGAGCAATAGTGCGATCTCAGCTCACACCGCAACCTCCGCCTCCTGGGTTCAACCAATTCTTCTGACTCAGCCTCCCAAGTAGCTGGGATTACAGGCATGTGCCAACACACCCGGATAATTTTTTATTTTTAGTAGAGATGGGTTTCTCCATGTTGGTCAGGCTGGTCTCGAACTCCCGACCTCAGGTGATCCGACTGCCTGAGCCTCCCAAAATGTGGGATTATAGGTGTGAGCCACCGTGCCTGACAAAAATTTTCAAATCTTGAGATGGAAATATATAACTAGGTTCTTAAGGCTCACAAGTTATCAGTTTCAACCCAAAGAAGACTGCACCAAGACGTAATAAACAAATTGTCAAAAATCAAGAATGAGGAGAGAATTTTGAAAACAACGATGAAAAGTGACACATCACATATAAAGGAACCTTTCCAAAAATTAATAAGCAGATTTCTTATCAAAAGTCTTGCAGGTCAAGAGGGAGATACCATATTCAAAGCACTAAAGGAAAATAAAACTGCTAACCAATGGAACTATAAGTAAAATTTTATTACTGTCTCCTTTGTTTCTTCCTTCCTTTCTTTATTTTTATTTCTGATTGCTTCCAATTATGGTTACTCTCAATAACATGGTTATAAACATTTGTGTACAATATTGATGTGAATATGTTTTCATTTCTCTGAGATAAATGCCAGAGTGCACTAACTAAGCTGTATGGAAGCTGTATGATAATTGCATCGTTACTTCCAAGAGAAATGGCCAAACTGTTTTCCAGGTGTCTGTATCACTTTATATTCCCATGGATGGGTAAAAATATCTGACTGGCATTCCAACAAACATTTGGTGTTGTCATTGTAAATTTTGTTTATGTCATTATTTACACATACATACACATATTCACTCATGTTCAGATGTTTATAACATGTTTATTTTAGCCATTATCGTAGATATATAGCAATATCTTGTTGTGGTTTCAGTTTTGCTAAAGACTAATATTGCTGAACAATTTTTCATGTGTTTCTCTGCCATCTGTATATCCTATGCAGTGAAATGTCTGTTTATTGATTTTGTCTTTTTTATATTTTAAGTTTAGGGGTACAAATGAAGGTTTGTTACATAGGTAAATTTGAGTCATGAAGGTTTGTTGTCCAGAATATCTCAAGACACAGGTATTAAGTCTAGTACCCATTAATTATTTTTCTTGATCTTCTCCCTCCTCCTACCCTCCACCCTCTGAAAAGGCTCAGTGTATGTTGTACCCCTCTATGTGTCTTCCTTTATTCCCTCCTTCTTTTTTTCTTCTTTCTTTCTGTCTTTCCTTCTTTCTTCTTTCTTCCTTTCTTTCTTTTTTTACTTTCTTTCCTTCTTTTTAATTTTTTTCTTCTTTGTTTTCTTGCTTTCATTTTCTTTCTGATTCATTCATTCATTCATTCATTCATTCTTTCTTTCTTTCTTTCTCTTGTTTTCTTGCTTGCTTGCTTTCTTTTTCTTTCTCTCTTTCTGTCTGTCTCTCTGTTTCACTATGTCACCAAGGCTGGAGAGGAGGGTTGCAATCATAGTTTCTTGCAGCCCCAAACTCCTTGGCTCAAGCAATTCTTCCACCTCAAATTCCCGAGTAGCTGAGACTGCAAGTGCCTACCACCACACCCAGCTAACTCTCTCTCTCTCTCTCTCTATCTATCTATCTATCTATCTATCTATCTATCTATCTATTTGGACAGGAGTCTCACTCAGTTGCCTAGGCTACAATTTTCTTTTATAAGTGAAGGAGAGATAAAATCTTTCACAAACAAACACAAACCCATGGATATTTGTCACCACTAGACTTTCCTTATGGGCTAAAGCTTAAAGAAGTTTTTAAAACAAAAATAAAAACATGTTATGCAGCAACATGAAAGCATAAATCCCACTGGTAAAGGTAAATGTATAGAAAAATACACATTGATGTTAAAATTCTAATGGTGGAGCATAAATTATTTTAAATCTATTATGAAAGTTAAAAAGTAATAATTTGTTAATGAATACACAATATAATAAGGAACAAATTCTGACTGTAAGAACACATTGGGTGTGAAGGGGAGTAAAACTATAGAGTTTCTATAAGAGATTAAAGTTAAATTGTTTTAAAATTAAAATAGAAGGCTATAGCTACAAGATGGTTTCACAAGCATAAATCTCACCAGAAAGAAAAAGAATTAATATACAAACAACAGATAAATAGAAATGAATCAAAGCAAAATAATTACAAAATTATCAAATACAAAAAGAAAGAGGAAGAAACAAACAACTGCACAACAGACAAAAATTCCCAAAATGGTAATAGTAACTCCTCACTTACCAATAATTACTTTACATATAGATAGAAAAAATTACCAATAAAAAGATACAGAGTGCATAAAACAATAATATCCAACTACGGTTATATACACGAGACTTGCTTTATATTTAAAGAAATGTATAAGCTAAAAGCAAAGGATGGAAAATTTTATTTCATGCAAATTGTAAGCAAAAGAAAGTAGGAGTGACTGTATTTGTAGAAACCTGAAACCTAAAAATATCTTTAGAGGATAAGAAGCTTATTATATAATGATTAAGGTATCAATTCAACCCTGGAGATTATAAAATTATGAATATATGGGTACCAAACATCACAGTACCTACATATATAAAGCAAATATTGACAGATATAAAGGGAGAAATTGACAGGATTAGGGTAATAAGAGTGGATTTCAATACCACATTTTCAATAATACATAGAAGATCTAGAAAGAAAGTCACTAAAACAATAATTGACTTGAATAACACTATAGGCCTAAAGGATCTAAAAGACACATTTCCATTCAACAACAGAATATACATTCTTCTTAAGCACATATGGAACATTTTCCAGGAGAGATAACATGTTAGGTCAAAAAACAAGACTCCGTAAATTTAAAAAGATTAAAATCATTGCAAATATTTTTACTGACCACAGTGGAATAAAAGAACTTAATAACAGCAAAAAAAGAGAGAAAGAGAAAATTACAAACACATGAAAACTAAACACACTCTTCAACAATGTGTCAAACAGAAAATCATAACAGGATTTTAAAAAGTTTCTCGAGACAAATGAAAAACAAAACACAACATACCAAAATCTGTGGGATGCAGCAAAAGCAGTTCTAAGGGAGAGGTTTATAGCAACAAATGTCCATATCAAAAATATATATATATTTCAAATAAGCTACCTACAATTACACTTCAAATAATTAGCAAAAGGAGAACAGAATAAGCACAAAATTAATAGCAGAAAGAAAATAAAGATCAGTGAAGAAATAAAGACTAAAAAGGTGAAAAATTAACAAAACATAGAGTTGCTTATTTGAAAAGATAGACAAAATCAATCTTTTAGGAAAACTAAAAAAAAAAAAAAAAAGAGAAGGCTTAAATAAATAAAATCCAAAATAAAAATGGAGACATTACAGCTGACACGACCAAAATACAAAGGATCATAAGAAAATGTTATGAACGATTATATGCCAACAAATTGGATAACCTAGAATAAATGGATAAATTTCTTAACATACAACCTATCAAGAATGAATCATGAAAAAATAGGAAATCTAAATAGACCAATAAAAATAAAGAAGATTAAATCAGTAATCCAAAATTTCTCAACAGTGAGTAGCCCAGGGTCAGATACTTTTATGGGTGAATTCTACTAAGCATTCAAAGAGGTAATATTAATACCTCTTAAACTCTTTCAAAAAATAGAAGAGGAAACACATTTGTTCAGAAAACACCCTACTGGAAACAAGCCTCACTCTCCATAAGAAGAAGACAAGTGCAGACCAAATAGAGAGGCAGAACTTTCCAGGTTGTTAGGTAGTCAAAACCTTATTCAAGAAGAATTTATATACAAGGTAGCCTTGGGCAACAGGAAAATGAGGAAGATCTCTACAATGTGATTTATGTAAACTTTATATACCATGAAAAAAAAAGGAAAGTAGGAAAAAAAGAAAGAAAAATGTCACTGATAGTCTGTTAAAGCATCTGATTACTTTCTTAATTTATTTACTCTCTACCTAAAGGGATTCTTTGGGTTCTTTACAATCTGGTCAACATTTCTAAAGGTCAGGAGAGAAGTACTTTGGGCTGCAGTGGTTATCCTGATACCGGCATGTTTCTACTGATTACTGCATTTTACAACACATTTTCCAATCACTTACCTAGAATATATTCACAACAGCTTCCAAACACATTTTGTGAGGCCAACATCACCCTGATACCAAAACTAAAGACACTACAAAAAACTACAGGGAAATAATTTTGATGGACAAAAAGTAAGAATCTTCAATAAAATGTCAGCAAAGCACATTAAAAGGATTATTCACCATGATCAAATGATATGTACCACTATAGTGCAAGGGTGGTTCAATGTACAAAACTCAGTTAATGTCATGTAAGACATTAACACAATGAAAACAAGTGATCATGTAAATTGGCACAGAAAAAAACATTCATTCATGATTAAAACTCTCAAATAGATAGATACAGAAGGAATTTACCTTAACATTCAAAAACATATATGTAAAAATACCACAGCAAACATCATAATAAATGAGGGAAAAACTGAACACTTTCCCTCTAAGATATGATATAAGGCACAGCTGCTCACTCTAACCACTTCTTTTCAACATAGTACTGAGAGTTGAAGCTAGAGAAATCAGACTAGAAAAAGAAATATTAGGCATCCAAGTTTATAGAGAAGAAGTAATATTATTTGTTCGTAGATGATATGCTCATATATATAGAAAACTCTAAAGATTCAACAACAAACAACCTGTTAGAAATATAGCCCTACCTCATAGATATTCTGGTTCAACTTTAGATCACCACAATAAAGCAAATATCCCAAAAAAGCAAATCACACAAGTTATTTTACTTTCTAGTGTATATAAAAGTTATGTTTATATGGTACTGTCTATTATGGGTGCACAATTTAGCTTTATGTTTAAATAACAATGTACCTGCCTTTATTTAGAATTTTTATTGCCAAAAAATGTTAATGATCATCTATTTCTTTAGTACTGACAGTAAAACTTTTTTCAAAATTTGAGCCAATCTTCTAAAACCCTGCTACTGTTTTATCAACTAACTTTATGGAATATTCTAAACTATTTGTTTTCATTTTAACAATGTTCACAGCATCATCACCAGAAGTAGATTCAATCTCAAAAATTTTTTTTTCTTTGTTCATCCATAAGAAGCAATTTCTCATCCATTCAATTCAAATTTTATAATGACATCACAATAATTCAGTCACATCTTCAGGCTTCACATCTAATTCTACTTCTCTTGCTATTTCCACTGCATTTGGAGCATTTGCAATTACTTGTCCGCTGAACTTCTGGACTCATCAAAGTCACTCATGGAGGTTGGAATCAACTTCTTTCAAACTCCTATAAATGTTAATATTTTGACCTCTTCCAAGCAATCCATGAATGGTATTAGTGGCATTTAAAATATTAAATCCTTTTAAGAAGGTTTTCAGTTTACATTGCCAAGATCCATCAGAGGAATCACTATCTATGGCAGTTATAGCCTTACAAAATGTACTTTCTAAACAATAATACTTGAAAGTCAAGATGACTCCTTGATTCAATGGTTGCAAAATGAATGTTTTGCTACCAGGCAATACAATTTTAATCTCCTTGTATGTCTCCATCAGAGCTCTTGGGGGACCAGGCGCATGGTCTATGAATAGCAATATGTTCAAATGAATTTTTTTTCTGAACAGTAGGTCTTAACAATAGGCTATAAATGTTCAGTAAACTGGCGGGCATGGTGGCCCACGCCTGTAATCCCAGCACTTTGTGGGGACGAGGTGGGCGGATCACGAGGTCAGAAGATCGAGACCATCCTGGCTAACATGGTGAAACCCTGTCTCTATTAAAAATACAAAAAAATTAGCCGGGTGTGGTGACATGCACCTGTGGTCCCAGCTACTCGGGATGCTGAGGCAGGAGAATGGTGTGAACCCAGGAGGTGGAGCTCACAGTGAGCCGAGATGGTGCCACTGCACTCCAGCCTGGGCAACACAGCCAGACTCCATCTCAAAAAAAAAATGTTCAGTAAAACATGTTGTAAACAGATGTGCTTTTATCAAGGCTTTGTTGTTCTACTCATAGGCCAAAGACAGGATTGACTTAGCATAATTATTAAAGAACCTGGAATTTTCAGAGTGGTAAATGAGCACTGGCTCTAACTTAAAGTCACCAGCTATGCTAGCCCCTAACAAGAGAATTAGCCTGTCCTTTGAAGCTCTGAAGCCAGGCATTGGCTTCTCCTTTTACCTATGAAAGTCTTATGTGGCATATTTTTCCAATAGAAAATCTGTTGTTTATTGTAGTCACCATCACTGATTATCTTAGCTACATCTTCTAGATAACCTGCTGCTGCTTTTACAACAGCATTTTCTATTTCAACTTACACTTTTGTGTTATGGTAATGGCTTTGTTCCTTAAATCTCATGCCTCACCACCGATGGCTTCAAGTTTTTCTTAAGCTTTCTCACCTCTCTCAGCCTTCATAAAATTGGAGAGTTATGGCCTTGCTCTGAATTAGGCTGTGGCTTAAGGGTATGTTATGGCTGGTTTGATCTTCTATTCAGAAAACTCAAACTTTCTCTATATCAGCCATAATGCTGTTTTGATTTCTAATCATTTGTGTAATCCCTGGAGTAACACTTTTAATTTCCTTCAAAAAATTCTGCTTTGCATTCACAACTTGCCTGTGTTTTTGGCACAGGTGGTCTAGCTTTTGTCTTATCTTGGTTTTAGACATACCTTCCTTACTAAACTTTTGATTTAAAATGAGAGACATATGGATCTTACTTCCATTTGAACACTGGGAAGCTATTGTAGTGTTTTTATTGTCCTAATTTTAATATTATAATGTATCAAGAAATAGAGGGATGGTGGAGAATGAGAGAGATGAGGAAATGGCCAGTTGGTGGAGCAGTCAGAACACAAAAAATTTATTAACAGGTTGCAGTGAGCCGAGATCATGCCACCGCACTCCAGCCTGGGTGACAGAGCAAGAGTCCATCTCAAAAAAAAAAAAATTATTAATAGAGAGAGAATGGAGCAAAATGATGAAATAAAAGCCTATACCATTAGTCTCCTTTCCTGGGACACCCAAACTATAACAACTATCTCTATATACAAAAGCAACGTAAGAATAAAAAAATAAGGTGACCAATTACAATACCTGATTTTAACTTCATGTCACTGAAAGAGGCATTGAAGAAGGCAGGAGAAACAGCCTTGAATCACTGACACCACTCCTCTCCTATCCCCTGAAAGAAGCTGTGTGGCACAGAGAGTCTATGCAGTTGGAGGAGGGAGAGTGCAGTGACTGGGGAACTTTACACTGAATGTCAGAGAGCAAGGCTGCGCTGGGTTCACCTAGCATCCACACATAGAGAGAGCATTTGGACAAGATCTGTCCAGAGGGGAATTTCCCATCCCAGGGGTCAGAACTTGAGTTTCCTGGAAAGCCTTGCCACCACAGGCCAACGTGCTCTGGAGTTCTAGATAAACTCAAAAGGCACTCTAGGACACAAAAACTGCAATTCCTAGACAACTCTTAGTACTGAGCTAGGCTCAGAGCCAGTGGACCAGGGTGGCGTGTAACCTAGGGAGACAACAGCTAGGGTGGCTAAGTCAGTGCTTGTGCCACTCCTCTCCCAACTCTAGGCAGTACATCTCACAACAATGAAAATGACTCCTTTCTTCTGCTTAAGGAGAGGAGAGGAGAGGAGAACAGACAGTAAAGAATACTTTGTCTAGCATTGTGGATACAAGCTCAGCCACAGTAGGATACGGCACTGGACAGAGTTTTGAGTCCCCCATTCCAGGCTATAGCTGAAAGGTGACATTTCCAAATAGACCCTGAGCCAAAAGGGAAACTGCTTCCTTGAAGGGACGGACCAAGTCCTGGCAGTATTCATCACCTGCTGACTAAAGAACCAATAGGCCTTAAATAACCAGGAGCAATATCTAGGTAGTATGCTGTGGACTTTGGGTCAAGAATGAAAAAAATACCCTAAAAGCAGCAAGAGAAAAGACACAAACAACATACAATGGAGCTCCAATACATCTGTCTCCAGACTGTTCAGTGAAAATTAAAGGCCAGGAGAGAGTGGTTTAACATATTTAAATTGCTGAAGGAAAAAAACTATTATTCTAGAATAGTATATTCAGCAGAAATATCACCCAAATATGAAGGAGAAATAAAGACCTTTCCAAACAAACTAAAGTTAAGGAATTTTATTAACACCAGAACTATCCTAAAAGAAATGCTAAAGGGAATTCTTCATTTTGAAAGAAAAGGATGTTACTGAGCAAGAAGAAATCACCTGAAGGCACAAAACTCACTGGTAATCATAAACCCACAGAAAAACACATAATATTATACCATAGATATTGTGGTGTGCACACTATTCTTATCTTAATTAGAAAAATTAAATAAACATTTAATTAAAATTAATACCTATGGCAACTTTCAAGACATATTATGAGACATAAAGAGAAAAAACAAAAAGGTTAAAAAGTGGGAGAATAAATTTAAAGTATGGGTTTTATAGTTGTTTTCTGTTGCATGTTTGTTTATGCAACTAGTGTAAAGTTGTTAGTTTAAAATAGGTTATAAGATATAATTTACAAGCCTCATGGTAACGTCAAATCAAAAAACGCACAACAATACATAAAAATAAAGAGCAAAAATTGTAATAATACCTTGAGAGAAAATTACCAGAAAACAAATAAAATAATGGCAGTAGTAAGTTCCTACTTACCAATAATAACATTGAATGAAAATGCACTAAACTCTTCAATAAAAGGATATAGAGTAGCTTAATGGATGAGAAAAGAAGACCCAATAATCTATTGCCTGCAAGAAACACACTTCACCTATAAAGATACACATAGACGGAAGATAAATGGTTAGCAAATGACGTTCCATACCAATGAAAACCAAAAAAGAGCAAAAGTAAATACACTTATATCAGACAAAATAGATTTTAAGACAAAAACTATTAGAAGAGACATAGTCATTATATAATGATAAAAAGTCGGTTAAAAAAGATGATATAATGATCATAAGTAAATATGCTCCCAACACTAGAGCACCCAGATGTATAAAGCAACTATTATTAGAGATATATAGAAAAATAGGCCTCAATATAATAATAGTCACAGAATTCAACACCCTCTTTCAGCATTGGACTGATCTCCCAGACAGAAAATCAACAAAGAAACATTGAATTTAATCTGCACTATGGACCTAATGGACCTGATAGATATTTACAGAAAATTTCATCTAAGAGCTGCAGAAAACACTCTTTTCCTCAGCACATGAATTATTCTCAAGGTTTGACCCTATGTTAGTTCACAAATCAAGTCTTAAAACATTCCAAAAAAATTGGAAAGAGTATCAAGCATCTTATCTGATCACAATGGAATAAAATTAGGAATCCATAACAAGAGAATTTCATAAACCATACAAATACAAAAAATTAAACAATATGTACCTGAATATCTACTGGGTTAATGAAGAAATTAAGAAGATAATAGAAAAATTTCTTGAAACAAAAGATAATGGAAACATAACATATCAAAACCTATGGGATACAGCAAAAGCAGTACTAAGAGGGATGTTTATAGTTGGAAGTGCCTACATCAAAAAAGATGAAAATTTTCAAATAAGCAGTCTAACACATCTTAAAGAACTGGAAAATCAACAGCAAAACAAACTTTAATTTAGTAGAAAAAATAACAAAGATCAGAGCAGAAATAAATTTCATTTTCAATAAAATGCAAATGAACAAAACAATAAAAAAGACCAATGAAACAGAAAGTAGGTTATTTGAAAAGTTAAACAAAATTGGCAAACCTTTAACTGGACTAACAAAAAGACAGAGAAAATCCAAATAAATAACATTCGAGATGAAAATGGAGACAGCTACTGCAAAAATTCAAAAGATTATTATTGGCTCCTATGAGCAACTATTAGCCAATAAATTGGAAAATCTAGAAGAAATAGATGAACTCTGAGACACAAACATCTTACCCAGATTGAGCCAGGAAGAAATCCAAAAGTTAAACAGATTAATAATAAATAATAAGATTAAAACATAATAAAAATTTTCTCTTTTAAAAAAAAGCCTGGGACACAATTACAAACTACACTGCTGAATTCTATTGAACATTTAGAGAAATAATATCAATCCCACTCAAACTACTTGGAAAAATAGAGAAGAAGTGAATACATTCAGACTTATTCTACTAGGCCAGTATTACCCTGATTTAAAATAACAACAAACAACAACAACAATAAAAAACACAGACAAAAATGTATCAAAGAAAGAAAATTACTGGCCAATATATCTGATGAATATTAATGCAAATATCTTCAACAAAATACTAGAAAACTAATTAAACATTTCAACAATACATTAAAAAGATTATTCATTGTGACAACATGGGATTTAATACAGTGACAAGGATTGTTCAATATATGCAAGTCAACAGACGTGACACATCATATCGAGAATGAAGAACAAAAACTATACAATCATTTCAACTGATGCTGGAAAAGCATTTGACAAATTCAACATCTGTTCATAATACAAACGCAAAAAACTGGATATAGAAGGAACATACCTCAACATAATAAAAGCCATATATGACAGACCCTCAGTTAGTATTATACTGAATGAGGAAAAACTAAGTCTTTCCTCTAAGATCTGGAAGATGACAAGGATGTCCACTTTGACCATCATTATTCAACACAGTACTGGAAGTCCTACCCAGAGCAATCAGACAAAAGAAAGAAATAAAAGGCATCGAAATAGGAAAGAAAGATGTAAAATTACCCTTGTTTGCAGATGATATGATAAGCCTAAACACTCCACACAAAAAAATTATTGGAACTCATAAACAAATTCAGTGAAATTGCAGAACACAAAATCAACATGCAAAAACCAGTAGCATTTCTATGTGTCACAGTGAGCAATGTGAAGAAGAAATTTTAAAAGTTATCCCATTTATCCTGGGGGCAGCAGCTTATGCCTGTAATCCCAGAATTTTGGGAGGCCAAGATGGGCGGATCACCTTAGGTCAGGAGTTCAAGACCAGTCTGACAAACATGGTGAAACCCTGTCCCTACTAAAAATACAAAATTAGCCAGGCATGCTGGCACAGGCCTCTAATCTCAGCTACTCTGGAGGCTGAGGCAGGAGAATCGCTCAATCACAGGAGGCAGAGGTAGCAGTGAGCCAAGATCATGCCATTGCACTCCAACCTGGGAAACAAGAGTGAAACTCTGTCTCAAATAAATAAATAAAGTTATCCCATTTATAATTGCCACACATGAAATTAAATACCTAGGAATTCACTTAAAACCAAAGAAGTGAAAGATCTTTTTTATTGGAAACTATAAAGCAATGATGAAAGAAATTTAACAGAACATCAAAAATGGAAAGAAATTGTATATTTATGCATTGGAAGAATCAATATTGTTAAAATTTCCATACAATCCAAAGCAATCTACAGATTCAATGAAATATTCATCAAAATACCAACGACATTCTTTAGAGAAATATAAAAAAAAATTATATGGAACCTCAAAAGTTCCAGAACAGACAAACCTATCCTAAGAAAAAAGAACAAAACTGGAAGAATCACATTATCTGACTTCAAATTATACTACAGAGTGATAGTCACCAAAAGAGCATGATACTTGAATAAACACAGACATAGCTAAGATTTGGAAGCAACTTAAGTATTCATCAACAGATGAATGGATAAAGAAAATGCAATTCATATACATGATGGAGTACTTTTCAGCCATAAAAATAATTAGATTCTGTCATTTGCAAACCATGGACAGAAATGGAGATCATTATGTGTAGTGAATGAAGCTAGGCACAGAAAGACAAACATGGCATGCTCTCACTTATTTGTGAGATCGAAAAATCAAATCAATTGAACTCATAGACATAGAGAGTAAAAGTATGGTTACCAGAAGCTAGGAAGTGTAGTGGGGGGTGGGGTGAGGGGGAGGTCAAGATGGTTAATATGCAAAACAATAAAATAGTTCAAAAGAATGAAGAAGACCTAATATGTGGTAATACAACAGGGTGACTATAGTCAATAACTTACTTTTACATTTTTAAAAAACTAAAAGAAAGTAATTGGAATATTTGTTACACAAAGGATAAATACTTGAGGGGATGGGTAAAAAGTGTATTGTTTACTTCAAAATAGCTAGAAGAGAGAATTTTTGAATTCCACTACAAAAAATGTCAAATGTTTGAGGTGATGAATATGCTAATTACCCTGATTTTATCATTACACAATATATATGTGTAAGAACATCACCTTGTACCCCACAAATATGTATAATTATTATGTCAAGTAAAAACAAAAATAAAACATTAAAAAAGACTAAAAGTATGAAATTCATAATTATATTTATATAGCCATTATAAATTAGGGCTCCTATATTTATGTAGGTAGAAGGAAACTTGGACACAATGAGGAGGGGGATGGAAAATATAAAATAAATTCAGGAAGAATCTCTGAAAATAAAAAATTGTGTATAGTCAATGAAAAATGCCCTGGATAGGATTCAGTATAATTAGCACAGAAAAAGATCAGTGTACTTACAAAATTGCAAAAGATTGAAAAAAAAATGAATACAACAATGGTAAATTTTAGAAAAATTTTAAACAGTTTCTTGAAGATATAAGATATCAATCCCAGTAAGGGAAATGAACAGACAAAATACTTAGACAAATATTTGCTAAAAAATATTCTATTTTGAATACATAAATATAGATATATAAAGATCCAAGAAGTATAATAACCCTATGCTGAACAATAATAATAATGATAATAAGAAGAGCATATAATAATCAATCTTCTGAAAACTATTAATAAACATATCAATCTTAGAAGATCTAGAAAAAAAGACACATCACATACAGAGGAACAAAGATAAAACTTAACAATAGACTACTCACCAGAACTATATCAACTAGAACATTTTTAAACTATTAATTTTTTAATGTCAATCTAGAATTATATAGCCAATTAAAATTTATTTCAAAAACTAAGGTATAAAATGACTTCTGAAAAAAACAGAAGCAGAGAAAATTAATCACCAACAAATTTGCGCTATAAGACATTCCAAACAACATTTTTCAGCTAAAAGAAAAATGATACCTGAAAGAAAGGTTGATCTATCAAAGCAATGAAGGATGATAGGAATACAAATTCATTCACAAACATAGAATCCATGAATAATGAAGATAGACTATTCTTTAAACCTGGCTTTCTCAGTCCTTTGTAGATTATGTGTGCTAACTAATGTGCATTAATTATTTTTCTCTTTCAATACTAAAGTTGTGTTTTTAGTGGAAGGTGTTCCAATCCAGACCCCAAGAGAGGGTTCCTGGACCCCTCGCAAGAAAAAATTCAGGGCGAGTCCATAGAATAAATTGAAAACAAGTTTATTAAGAAAGTAAAAGAATAAATAATGGCTACTCTATAGGCAGAGCAGTGGCATGGGCTGCTCAACTGAGTATACTTAGAGTTATTTGTTGATTTTATGCTAAACGAGGGATGGATTATACATGAGTTTTCCAGAAAGGGGGTGGGCAATTCCTGAAACAGTGTTCCTCCCCCGTTTAGACCATATAGGGTAGCTTCCAGACATTGCCATGGCATTTGTTAACTGTCATGGTGCTGACAAGAGTGTGTTTTAGCATGCTAATGCATTATAAATAGCATATAATGAGTAGTGAGGACAACCAGAGGTCACTTCAGTTGCCATCTTGGTTTGGGTGGTTTAGGCCAGCTTCTTTATTGCATCCCATTTTATCAGCAAGATCTTAGTGACCTGTAACCTGTTCTGTCTATATTATCCTGTGACTAAGAATGCCTAATCTCCTGAGAATGCAGCCCAGTAAGTCTCAGCCTTATTTTACACAGCCCTTATTCAAGAAGGAGCCACTCTAGTTTAAATGCCTGTGACAGTGCTGGCCCAGTGCTGTTCTATAGCTGCTCTTCAATGGCAAAAGAATAGATTGACAATGTCAGGGAAAGGTGGAAAAGAGAAATGGGAATAAATAGAAAATTCTCTCTTGGCTTGAGCCCCTTTGTGGCACACAAAATTATCCTGACTGAGGTTTGGTTTTCTTCTCATTTTGGGATCCAATTACTATGCCTTTTATGGGTGTGACGGTGAATATTAGGTGTCAACTTGATTGGAGTGACGGATGTCTAGATAGCAGGTAAAGTATTGTTTCTGAGTGTGTCTGTGAGGGTGTTGCTGGAGGAGTAGAGAACCCTGACTAATACAATGGGTTATATTTTACTTTCAAATTTTATTCTATTTTGGAATGCATCAGATTCAAAATCTTTTGAAATTCAGTCTTCTTTCAGCTTCTGTGGGTTTTTCATACAGCTAATAAACGGTAAAGCTGAAATTTAAACCCTAAGAGTCAGAGATAATTCAAGGCTTTGGAAAGGTATTGGAGGAAGTATTTTACCAATAATAAACAAACAAATATGTGGAGGATGATACAACAGGTAAAGAAATGTAAAAATGCTCAAGTAGGTGGCATTTTTCTTTCCTTACAAAAACATTAAACCTTTCAAAAAAATTGGAAATAAAAAGAAAAGGAAATAAATAGAGTAAGGGAGGGAGGCAGAAAGGAAGAAAGGAAGGGTATTTTTTATAGCTAATAAATAAAAAATTTTGTTTCATAGTTCTGAAACATTGCTGCATATCATTATTACCTGAGGATCTTTGAAGAATCCTAATGCTAAGTACAGACCACATGTTAATTAAATTAGAATCCCTGTGGGTAGAAACCAGGCATCAATATTTAAAACAAATGGGTGATTTCCACGTGTACTCAGTTTTAGATATGCTCCTCTATACACTTGGTACACAAAAGATGATCAAGAGAACATTATATTAAAGAAAAATAAAATATATTTATCAAAATATTTTGACACATTTTGAAATGGCTGCCAATTGGCCATTCTGACAGAAGTGGCCTTGCAAAGCTGTCTTAAGTGGAAAAATATTATATCTGTAGAGAATCTCCATTAATGCAGAAATGCCCTCTTCCCCTTTCTCTGCCTTTCCCCAGATCTAGGGGAGATTGAAAGTCTGACACCTTTTAAAGTCTGAAAAAGAAAAGTTTATCATCATGTTACCCTCATACTGTTCTCATGATAGTGAGTGAGTTCTCATGAGATTTAATCGTTTTATAAGGGGCTTTTCTCCATTCTGCTCAGCACTTCTCCTTGCTGCCACCATGTGATGAAGGAAATGTTTCTTCTGCTTCTGCTATGATTGTAAATAAGTTTCCTGAGGCCTCCCCAGCCATGCTGAACTGTGAGTAAATTAAACCTTTTTCCTTTATCAATTATCCAGTCTTTGGTATGTCTTTACTAGCAGTGTGAGAATGGACTAACACATTATCCAAAGGAATCTACACATGCAACGAAATCCCTATTTAAAAAAATGAATAAGATCTACTATTTGAAAGCAAAATAAAATGACTATAGTCAATAATAACTTAATTGTACGTTGTAAAATAACTTAAAGAGTGTAATTGGATTATTTTTAACTCAAAAAATAAATGTTCAAGGTGATGGATAGTTCATTCTCCATGATGTGCTTATTTTACATTGTATGTCTCTATCAAAATGTCTCATGTAGCACATAAATATATATACCTACTATGCACCCATAAAATTAAAAAAATTAAATAAATAAAATTAAAATGTAAAAATAAAATAAAAGATGGTGTATAGTCAGCTGTATGACTTGAACAGGTGATGTTAAATGAAGGTTTCTGATAACACTAAAGATTATGCCTTTAAAATCGAGATAAAAACATCCAGGACTGTCATAGACAGCTGATGTGTTCATGAGGATTGTGGACTAATGAAAGATTTGAAGCAAAACAGGAGTTAATTACATGGACTAAACTAACAGAACACTATGTAAGCCAAAAGTATCTGAGACAGGTCTCAATCAGTTTAGAAGTTAATTTTGCCGAACTTTGATGAACTTCAAGGAAATTACACTGAATAAAAAAATCCAATCTCAAAACGATACACACTACACAATTTCATTTATACAGTATTTGTGAAATGACAGAATTCTACATATAGAAAACAAGCTAGTTTTGCTAGTGGCAAGGGAATGGATGTGGAGTTGGTGGCTAGAAATGAATTGCACCAGGAATCCCGTGGTGACAGTACTGGAAGTATCTTGATTATGGTATGATATGGTTTGGATCTGTGTCCCCGCCCAAATCTCATGTTAAATTATAATCCTCAATGTTGGAAGTGGGGCCTGGCGGGAGGTGATTGGCTTGTGGAGGTGATTTCTAATGGTTTCGCACTAGCCCCCTCGTGCTGTCTTGTGATAGAGTTCTCACAATATCTGGTTGTTTAAAAATGAGTGGCACCTCCCCCACTCTGTCTTCCTCTTGTTCCAGCCATGTAAGACATGCCTGCTTCCCCTTTCCCTTCTGCCATGATTGTAAGTTACTGAGGCCTCCCTGAGCAGATGCCAGCATTATGCTTTCTATACAGCCTGTGGAACCATGAGCGAATTAAACATCTTTCCTTTATTTAAAGAAAAAGAAAAAGTTGATTTTGCCAAGGTTAAAGACATGTCCAGGAGAGAGGTCTGTGATTTTCTTCAAAGTTGATTTTGAGGGCTTCAATATTTAAAGGGGAAACTGGGCTGGAGAGGAAAGAAGGAGAGTATGGCCACATTACAGATGCTCCTTAGAGTTCTATAGCTGATTATAAACTACCCAATGAAAGGATAAAAGTAACACAAAAATTGTGGATGACAACAGTCTAGGAACAGTCATGGTTAATGACACCATTGACAAGGAAATTTGGTTACTTTAGTAGCATACAACAATATTACATACTAATTATGATTACTACTGATAACATATACTAAGACACATCAGAATCATAGAAATCTCATGCAACTTTGGAACACATACTAATGGCATATTTACAGAATAATGTGAAGAAATTAAGCAACATTTTATAGTTGCCAAAATCATATTCCTGTATGATTTTATAATACGAAATAGGCTGAATATGTCTCTTTTGGACTTCAAGAGACCTAATATATATTTTAAAAAAACTAATGAGGTCAAAAGAACTGAATTTACAATTTGATTTGGGAAATTTTGTCAAATATAAAAAGTTTAAAACACTTGACACCACAAAATAGGATCACAGGTTACTGTAAAAAAAAAAAAAAAAAAAATTCATTTAGCCAAAGTGACAACACATAGATATCAAAAAAAGGCAAAAACCTTTATTCTTTGATAGGAGTCTTAATTTCCTAAAATATAAGCCCTAATAAACACGGCACGAGAACAATTAAATCTGTCTCCCAAACCTTATAAACAATCTGTTAAATTTTAAGTTCTGTAAACCTTTTTATGACCTTTTATAATTATTTATTAACAAATGGGTTAATGCTCCAAGAAAATCTTGTCAATTTGACACAGGAACCCAGATGCTCGTCTTGCATCAGTGTGCCTTTGATGTTCATGTTTAATTTATGGAGAAACTCTGACCTAATTTTATCTCTCAAGATCAGCCTTTAAAATCTCACATGCCCACCTCTTCTTCAACAGTCCCTGTCCCTAGAGGAGTTGAATAGTTTTCATTCTGGCCTCCTGTCTCATGAGTGCAGTTTATTTTGATTGTCATCTTCTCCTGGATATAAAGGTGAGTCTTTAAATACAGTCAGTGCTTAAGATTTAGCAGGACTTGTCCTTTTTAGACCCAGGAGTCAAAGTCCTGTAACTAATCAGCACAGGTACCTTAAAAGCCACAAGGAAAGTTACATGGATGTAATAACCTTAATTTTAGAAAATTGTTTGTCTCAGTTTTCCTAAGTAAATAAAAAGTTAATAACAATGGCATAGAAATTATTTTGGTCAAACATAAAATCTGTTTGTTAGACCAGTTACCAAAAGTCAAAAAAAAAAAAAAATTCTGCAGTGTAATTGTTTTTCTCTATTGGCAGTCCATTTAGGTAACCTGCAGGTCAAAGCCAATGAAAATGGTATTTGCATTAGTTAGATATAGAAAAATTGTGTCCTGGGTTACAAGTAAAAGTTTTCAGTTTTATAGAACAATCTAAATTCATGATCACAGAATGTTATATAAGAAGAAAACATTTCCTTTAGACTTTTAAGATAAAACATTTTCAGCATGAGGCCACAACAACAGTTAGAACCTGTGGGAAAAAAATTACAGGAATTGATCAAAAATTTGAAAGAGAACTATTATCTCAGATCTTTTCAAAAGGGAGAGAAAGCTGAAAACAATGAGATGCAATAAAAAGTTGAACTTTTGGATTTAAAAAATTAGAATCTCTTTTATATTTATTAAAGATGAATCAATATCTTAAGAAAATTTTATTGTCCTTACCAATTCATTAGGGTATTGGTGTGTTTTTAATGTCAACGTCCAATCTCTAAACTATTATTAATAATTTTCTTAAATTATAGCCAACTAGATTACATAAAGTCTTTTTCCCCCATGAATCCTCTACTTACAAACCTCATTACGACTTAAACAAATCTTTCAAAACATGCTTGGACTGCATATTTTATCATGAATCCCCCTCTTTTCTAAATAATTAGTAATTTTATTTTAGAACGAAATTTGCCATACAAGATTCTTCCTTATATAAATTATTTTTCTTTTAAAAATTCTTACCCCCAAATACTTCATTATATTTGCAACCTTTTTTTACATCTCTCTTATTTACTGGTTCCATTTACACTGTTCTATAAATGACCTTTAAAGGACCTTCAAGTAAGATGAAATTTTTTTTTCTTTTTTTTTTTTTTTTTTTTAATTGAGACAGAGTGTTGCCCGGTCACCCAGGCTGGAGTGCAGTGGTACAATCTCAGCTCTCTGCAACCTCTGCCACCCAAGTTTGAGTGATCCTCCTGCCTCAGCCTCTCTCGTAGCTGGGACTACAGGTGTAACCAACTATGCCCAACTGACTTTTCTATTTTTCAGTAGAGACAGGGTTTCACCATGTTGACCAGACTGGTCTCGAAATCCTGACCTCAGGTGATCTACCCACCTCAGCCTCCCAAAGTGCTGGGATCACAGGCATGAGCCACCATACCTGACCAATTTTTCTTTAAATAAGAACACAATTTTCAAAAAGTATTTTATATAATTTGTTAAAAAATTGGAAATTACTTAGATGTTTGATAAGTGCCTACTATTTAATTTAATATCGCTTTAGATTCTAAATTGTATGTTTATTCAGAACTTATTTCATTGCATTTGCCTAATTTTTTTAATAGCTTATCCAGAGTACCTATGAAAACTATGATAGTGATTACTTAAATTTATTTGCCTCTTAACCACTTTTAATGCCTGTGAATGTCAGGTGTTTTATTTTTTGCCAGTAACTCAGAATTTAGCTGTTTTCATTAAATCAACAATATTAGATGCCTTATTTATAAAAAAATAAATAAATAAACAAGGATAATTATCTTTTGGGCTGCATTTAAAGATTTATAATCCCCATGCCAAATTTTGATACCTTATAATATTTAGCAGAGATAAATATAAAACTACTTGACCAATATATCTAAAAATAATATATGTTGCAATTCTGAAGACATTTCTAATTTTATTTATCCAAAAAAATTTAAAACCAGCTTGTTTATTAAAGATTTACTTAAGTCATGTGAATTTGAAAAAGCATCATGTCCTAAAGTCTCCATTTTTGCTGAAAAATATTTAAGTGCTTTTTCTTTCTTTAAGCCAAATAATTACGGCTTTTTAATATATTTTTGGCAGTGAGACATACATAAAACACATACATGCATAGATATTTTAGACATGAATGTAAAAGTAAATCTCATACATTCATAAGTTTTCCCATTTTTTCTCCTATTTTAGACTCAATTTCTTGATAACCTGTTTCATTATTCTGGGCCATTGTCAGCTACATGGCTCCAAATTTGCATACTAATGGAACAACTATTAGTTGAAATTCAGACAGCTAAATATATATCTCAAAGTATGAAGAGAAATTATGGTATGTTGGAGGGAGATTAAAAATGGATGCCACGTCAAACATAAAATTAGAGAAATCTACCACAAGATTTTATGTAAAGACCAATTTCATTTAGAACGGTAGCCTTAATTTAGTTTCTATTTTTAATTGGACCTCTGAGCTGTGGGAAAAGCCCACACTGATTCCTGGATCTCCAAAAGCAGATACCGTAGAACCTAGGCCACATCGTACACTTTGTTATAAAGATATTTATCTAAGTATCTAAATCATGACCTTTATTATCTTAAACACCCAAGAGCAGCCACTATTGTAATAACTACTTTAGTCAAAAAATCAGGCAATGTAGTACAAAAATAAGCAGTTTAAATCGGAGAGAAGCTTGTCTATTTATACCTTTGGGGTTTCAGAAGGGAAAGTAGATTTCTCCCCAAAAAGGAGTCCGTTGTCTTCTCCGTTTTCTTTAAGGAATCCCAGGCTAATATAAATTATTTTAGACCCCTCATGCAGCAGAGAATGGCAATAGGAAGGAGAAACAGGACAAAGTAAATGGAGAGAAGAGAATTCAGTCAACAGGGGAAAAAAATGTTTAACTAAAAAACAAGATCCTAAAAGACAAACAAAGCGGCTGGGCGTGGTGGTTCATGCCTTTAATTCCAGCGCTTTGGGAGGTCGAGGCAGGTGGATCACCTGAGGTCAGGAGTTCAAAATCAGCCTGACCAACATGGAGTAACCCCATCTCTAATAAAAATACAAAATTAGCCAGGTGTGGTGGCGCATGCCTGTAATCCCAGCTACTCGGGAGGCTGAGGTGGGAGAATCGCTTGAACCCAGGAGGCTGAGGTTGCAGTGAGCTAAGATTGCGCCATTGCACTCCAGCCTGGGCAATAAGAGCGAAACTCCATCTTGAAAAAAAAAAAAAACGCATAAAGACCTTTTTAAACACACGTGCACACACACACACACACACACACACATCTAGAATATCAGCTTTTACTTAAGCTGACTTTTACCATACACCTCTTAAAAATATCCTTTTTAATCTGTTATTATTATATTTTAGCAGTGACAAACTGCTGGTATTTCAAAAGTAACACAAATATCAAACCAGAAATAACTTGATTTAGGAACCAAACCAGGCTGTCTTGGTTAAAAAAAAAAAAAAAGGCAGAATCTTAGCTACTAAAATACAGCATGGGGTAAACGCTATTGCTCTTTCAGTTTGGCTTCACTAGGAAAAGTTGGTGGTGTTGAGTAAATAAAGCCCCTCCGGTTGTCAAAACCTTTTTCCCTCCATTTTTCCCCTTTTGCTGGCCATTGTTTCCTATTTTTCCATTTACTTTCCTTTTTTTTTTTTTTTTTTTCTTTCAGCTGAGAGAATCTAGCCAATTCAGAGGACTTGTTCCTCATTATCTGGAACTTTTTTCAGATTTAATCAAGTCAGATAGAGTTAGTCAAACCCAATTGGAAAAAGACTGAAACAACAACAAAAACAAATAAAGAAAAATACAATTAAGCAAAAGAAAAAAAAAACTTACAATTTATACCATTACTGACAGCTCTAATGACAAGGAGAAATTAAGACCAGCTGGTTTTTAATCTTAAAATTTAGTCATTAAAGATAATTTCCAGAAAAATCTTCAATTCAGCTAGTTACCTAGGAATTGGGCCCAGGCTATAGAGAGCTCTCCATCATCTTAGAAACAGGAAAAAACTCAAACTCATCTTCCATGTTGGAAGTTAGCTGAAACTCCAAAAAGAGTTTGCCTGTTCTCCATCATCATGGAAGCAGGAAAACTTTCCTTTCTTGATGGAATCAAGTAAAACTTTAGAAAAGGAGTTTTATAGCAAAATAAATCTTAGATCTCAAACAAATTTGAGGGACCCAGGATTCTCTAGACAGGAGAGCTCCCAGACCTCAGCAAATTTTCCAATTGGTTTGATCAATAAAAATAGCCTAGAACTAATAGAAGATTTGTCAAAGGTCAGTATCACCTCCCCCAGGGTCTCTTCTGTTGGTTGCCAATTTGTAAACCAAAAAGTATCTGAGACAGGCCTCAGTCAGTTTAGAAGTTGATTTTACCAAGGTTAAGTAGATGCCCAGGACAGAGGTCTGTGCCTTTCTCCAAAGATGATTTTGAGGGCTTCAGTATTTAAACGGGAAAAGTGGGTTGGAGGAGACTGAGGGAGGTTATGGTCACATTACTAAATCCACATGTTGCAAGGGAAAGGGAGCAGGTAGGGGAATGGCCAATTATCTATTGTCTCACCCGCAGTACATCAGCACTTTTCACAAGATGAGGTGAACATGGAGTAGCTATTTGTGGAGATATTTATCCTTTTATCTGTAGCTATCTGCTTAGGAACAGAAGGAAAGACAGCTGCTTCCATGACTGCTTTCAGCTTAACTTTTTCCTTTTGGCTTAACGAATTAGTGTCTCAAATTTTATTTTCTTTTTACAAATATAATAATCTTATGACTTTTGTTTAAAACATTGCTGATTCTTTTTGTTTTGTTTTTTAGAGCCGAGAAAACTATCTTTTTCTTTTAAGCTATTTATAACTTTTAACGAACAATTTTCAAGTATATTTCTCTTTCTGATTTCTCCAAAATTTGGAAACCGTTTGTGAATATTCTTAACTCATAGCAATATAGTTATTTGCATAAGTTCAATAAGAATCTTTTTTATATTGTAATGTAAAAAAAGTTGAGATACTGGTTATTTTACCAAGGCTCTGACTAGAATGGCATACTTTCAGATAAATCCAAATGCATGAGGAATTGAGGTTGACATATAAAGCCAGTAAAAGCTCCTTGGTAAAACTGAACTTATATCTTGCTTTTTTATGGGATTTTTGATCAGTGGTAAGTAATGAATGGCACTTTCTGACAAGCCTAGGAACCACAAATTGCCTTGCAATGTCAAGAAGAAAGGAATTCACCTAATTCATACCATTATCTGCAGTCACAAATAAATCTTTGTTTGGGCTTAACTCTTTTAAAAGATCTATTTTGATATTCCTTATGAAAAGACATGTTCCAGCCAAACCGGTTTTTTAAAGGATACGGCAAATAATTGTTTTGGCTGCACTTTATGCAAATAATCAGTCCACGTATAAAAGACTAGACTTTATTTGGCAAATAAATTGGTCTCAGTATTACTTTGTCTTTAATATAACAGAAGTATTGGAGACAGAAAGATTATCTTTCAAAAGATACTATAATATACCTGCTGTTAGACTCTAACCTTGTCCATTGTTTTGTGGTTTTTTATTATTTTCTTGGACTGACTCCTGAATTTGAACTATATCCTGAGTATTTTTCCAGCTATAAGTCTCCAAACTAATGTTTCAATTTTTTCTTCCATTTTTCTTATTTGACATCAGTAGAAATTAAAACTGTGGTATTCTTAAAGCGGTGCTAGACAATTTAAACTTGGGGAAATAATATAGCAACTTATGTATATAAACAATCTTTGTGCCTGCCTGCTAATGTATGAAGTTCTCAGAAAGTTCGCCTGAACACCTGATTTGAACATCAATCCAGAAGAATCTGTCAAATTGCCACTGCAATCTGAAGATGACTCAGAGATTCTAGAAAAGCTAGTCTATATACTAACTACTCCAGAGATTAACCTTTGTGTGTTTTTTTCCTGTTTCTATAGAAATGCCTCTTTATTAGAGATCTGATTCCTTACATCATATATAGAGGCTTAGCCCATCTGCAATGCCATGTCCGGGAATGGGATGTAGTTTTTTAAATGAAATAATTTACTCTCAGTTCTAACAGAATGACTAAAGAAGATACAGGACAATATGTTTAAATTTGCTCTTTTTCTATCTTAATTTGTCTTTCTAAATCTTTATCACTAACAACCTCTAACCCAAATTTCTCTAAAGCTAACAGCTTGGGTTTTAATATGTGAAACTTGTTTTAAGTTTCAGAGTGGGACTGAAAGAAATTAAAATATTTTACTCCAAAGTATATTTCTTTGACATATTTTGAAATGGCTGACACTTGGCCATCCTGATAAAAGTGGCCTTGCAAAGCTGTCTTAAGTAGAAAAAAATTGCATCTGTAGAAAATCTCCATTAATGAAGAAATGCCCTCTTCCCCTTTCTATTCCTTTCCCCAAATCCAGGAGAGATTGAGAGTCTGATACCTTTTAAAGTCTGAAAAGAAACTTTATCATCTATTCTCTCTGAGGGAGACTTCATCTACATAACAAGACCACCTGCCTTGCCCAGCTTCTTCCTTTCTCTCTCTTAACTTTTCTTGGCATTAAACAATTTACCTGTTTCTGGCCATGTTCTGAGTCTGCATACTTTATTGGCCTCAGGATGATGTAAGTTTCTGTAAGTTAGTGAGAAGTTGAGTCCTAATTCTGAACACTCCTGTGTATACATTTTAAATAAATTTGTATGTCTTTTCTCCTATTAATCAATCTGCCTTATGTCAATAATTTTTAGGAAACCTATATGGGGCCAAAAACCTATGGCCCCCACATGATCAACATCACCTTGTTCTTGTTTTTAAGCCTATTCTCAAGCTTTAGTGAATCTTCTTAAATGCAATTCTGTTCCAGTACATCTCAGGTAGAACCTGAGATTCCATATTTCTAACCAGCTCTCAGGTGATTCTGATGCAGTTCATTCAAGGCCCAGTTTTGTAGTCACAAGTGTAGAAGACACACTTGGAACTTACTATAAATGTGAAATTCAGGTTCCATATCACACCTTGTGAATCACTGTGAATTTTAACATGATTCCACATGATCCCAAATTTGATTATAAGCACATTACATTTTCAAAGCACTGTGGATGAAATAAATGAGTTTGGCAGTTATGGAAGATAGTGATTGACAGAGAATAAAAGAATGCTAAAGTATTGGCTTCAGTTGGGCCAGAAGATGTTGCTATTATACATTTTAAGATATTTATAAATTTAACAAGAAAATATATGCAGGACTTTCATAAGTATATAATCATATATCTATAATTTGATATAAAAATAAAATAAAATAAAGACATAAATATTTTTATGACAAAATTTGTTTTGTTCCGGAAATCCTGGTGATTTTTATTTTCCACCTCAATTTTCATGATCACCATTATTCTACTTAAACAAAGATAGGCATATCTCTAATTCATCCTGAGCCTTATTATGATTGATTACCCGGTTGTAAAAAGAAAAATTTCAAGTGGACAGATTAAAAGAATTTGAAAATCTAAAGACTAAAAAATATGTTGGTGTTAGAGAGACCACCTTTTGTCAAGATTTCAGATACTTGCAGTAAGACACTATGTTCTTCCATGTCCCGTGCGTGGTCCTGCTCAGGGAAAAGTTTGGCATGACAACTAGGTTATGTGAGAAAATATTTTGAATTATAAATGTAGGTTTAATGTAAGGTATGATTGGCAGAAATAATAAGAAATTTGATTCAAGGGCTTATATTCACATAATTTTTAGGCAGCATTTCATGAAAAGAAAGTAAAGAATGTCAATAAGATGCATTTAGGAGTGAGTGCATTCCATTCAAATAGCAAATTCGTGGCAAGACTCCTATGATGCCTTATTATGTTTACTTATATATTTTTCTTATAATTTAGGGGTCAGATGATTTTTTTCATAGGAAGTCATATATTAACATGTTATAGGCAACAAAATAAGTTCAGACTTTCTCCTCATAAGAAGCAATTCTAATTTGACTGACTAGTTTGAAAATGAGTACTGCCTTTAACAATTAGTCTATACTGTGAATATGTTTCATTGAAAAGCTGAATCTAGAGTTCCAGTGATTAACACAAATACATTTAAGGCATGGTATATAATAAACATATTTTATCAAAACATTTTGTTTGTAAAAGGGAAAGGGTATAATTACAATATTTCAATTAAATTTTGCCATTGTTTTTTTGAGCATTATCAAGTTTAAAATGTTTTTACCTCAAAATAATAAGAGCCATTTATGACAAACCCACAGCCAATATTACACTGAATATGAAAAAGCTGGAGGCATTCCCCTTGAAAACCAGCATAAGACAAGGATGCCATCTCTCACCACTCTTATTCAACATAGCATTGGAAGTTCTGTCCAGGGCAATCAGGTGAGAGAAAGAAATAAAGCATATTCGAAAAGGAAGAGAGGAAATAAAACTGTCTCTCTTTGCAGATGAGATGATCCTATATCTAGAAAACCTCATTGTCTCAGGCCCAAAGCTCCTTAAGGTGATAAACAACTTCAGCAAGATCTCAGGATACAAAAGCAATATGCAAAAATTACAAGCATTTTTATATACCAGCAATAGACATGCAGAGAGCCAAATCATGAATGAACTCTCATTCACAATTTTAACAAAGAGAATAAAATACCTAGAAATACAACTAACAAGAAAAGTGAGGACCTCTTCAAGGGTAACTACAAACCACTGCCCAAGGAAATCAGAGAGGACACAAACAAATGGAAAAACACTTCACATTCATAGATAGGAAGAATCATATTGTGAAAATGGCCATACTGCCCAAAGTAATTTATAGATTCAATGATATTCCCATTAAACTAAGATTGACATTCTTCACAGCATTAGAAATAAACAATTTTAAATTCATATGGAACAAAAACAGAGCTGTATAGCCAAGATAATCCTAAGCAAAAAGAACAAAGCTGGAGGCATTATCCTAGCCAACTTCAAACTATAATGCAAGGCTATAGTAAACAAAACTGTATGGAACTGGTACAAAAACAGACACATAGAACAACAGAACAGAATAGAGATCTCAGAAATGAAGATTTCACATCTACGACCATCTGATCTTTGACAAACCTGACAAAAACAAGCAATAGGGAAAGAATTCCCTATTTAATAAATGGTTCTGGGAAAACTGGCTAGCCATAAGCAGAAAATTGAAACTGGACCCCTTCCTTACACCTTATACAAAAATTAACTTAAGATGGATTAAAGATTGAAATGTAAAACCCAAAACTATAAGAACCCTAGAAGAAAATCTAGGCAATACCATTCAAAACATAGGCACAGGCAAATATTTAATAATAAAAATGTCAAAAGCAATTTCAACAAAAGCAAAAATGAACATATGGAAAACTAAAGAGCTTCTGCACGGCAAAAGTGTCACATGCATCCGTGTGAAGAGCCCACCAAACAGGCTTTGTTTGAGCAATAAATCTATTTATTTCACCTGGGTGCAAGTGGGCTGAGTCCAAAAAGACAGCCAGCAAAGGGAGATAGGGGTGGGGCCGTTTTATACGATTTGGGTGGGTAGTGGAAAATTACAGTCAAAGGGGATTTTTCTCTTGCAGGCAGGGGTGGGGGGTCACAAGGTGCTCAGTAGGGGAGTTTCTGAGCCAGGAGAAGGAATTTCACAATGTTAATCACTCAGTTAAGGTGGGGCAGGAACAAATCACAATGGTGGAATGTCAACAGTTACGGCAGGAATGGGCCATTTTTACTTATTTTGTGATTCTTCACTTGCTTCAGGCCATCTGGATGTATACGTGCAGGTCACAGGGGATATGATGGCTTAGCTTGGGCTCAGAGGCCTGACATTCCTGTCTTTTTATATTAATAAGAAAAATAACATAAAATAGTGTTGAAGTGTTGGGGCAGAGAAAATGTGGTGGGGGGTGTGGTATGGAGAGATAATGGGCAATGTTTCTCAGGGCTGCTTCGAGCAGGATTAGAGGTTGCGTGGAAACCTAGAATAGGAGAGATAAAGCTGAAGGAAGATTTTATGGTAAGGGGCAATATTGTGGGGTTGTTAAAAGCAGCATTTGTCGTGTAGAATGATTGGTGATGGCCTGGATGCAGTTTTGTGTGAACTGAAAAACTAAACGGAAGACACAAGGTCTGAATAAGAGAAGAAGAAAAATAGGTATTAAAGGAATAAGAACTGGGAGGACACAGGACATCTAATTAGAGAGTTCCCAAGGGAGTTCAGCCTAATTACTTGCTTGGTTGGCAAGTTTTCGACTCTATCCTTGAGTTTTTTTATGTTGTCATATACCAGGCCAGATAGATTCAGGTAAAAACAACACTTTTCTTTAAAAATATACGGAGTCCCCTCTTTTTAACAGTGAGTAAGTTGAGTCTTTGAGTTTATGTTGTTATACACCAGGCCAGATTGATTTAGGTTAAAAAAACACTCTTTATTTAAAAATATACAGAATCCTCTTTTTTTTTTTTAAGCAGTGAATAAGTAGAGGCGTCGGTGATTTTGGAGGAAAGAGAAATGCAAAGCCAGCAATTGTTTGTTAAAGGATTAGAAACGGCTAGGAGAGAGTGAGTGAGATTGATAGTGTGGTGGAGATAGCTGGGGAGAGGTAGAGGGTGGCATAAGAATGGGAACGAGAATAAGAGAGAGTATAAAAGTAAAGAATAGGACTTCATCAGGGTGAAAGTATTAGAGTGTACTCTGTCAGCAAAGATTATCCACTTTAAGAGAGACTTAAGTGTGGCGGTTTTAGGTAAAATCAGGAGATGTCAGTTATGATGGTTTGAAGGAGAAGTGTAAACCGGCAGTGTAAACAAGGACAGGGCATCTATGAGTAGTTGAGAATGGTGAATAGGAGTATGACTAAACAGAAGATAGAAGGGATGACAGGTTTTTGGGGTGCAGTCCAAATTGGGCTGGTGTCTGGAATGAGACTCTGGCCTAATAAAAAGGAGCGCCCATACAGGAGTTCAAATGGGCTGTACCCTGCAGCATCCTGAGGGATCTAATTCTGAGAAGGGCAAGAGGAAAAAGTACTGTGTCGTCCTTTTTAAGCTGGAGGCTGAGCTTGGTGAGGTGTGTCTTTAAAAGACTATTAGTCCGTTCTACCTTTCCTGAAGACTGAGGATGGTAAAGGGTATGAAGTTTCCACTGAATACCAAGAGTCTGAGAAACTGTTTGGGTGGTTTGACTAGTAAAGGCTGGTCTGTTATTGGACTGTATAGAGGTGGGAAGGCCAAACCAAGGAATTATGTCTGATGGAAGGGAAGAAATGACCTTGGTGGCCTTCTCAGACCCTGTTGGGAAAGGCCTCTACCCATCCAGTGAAAGTGTCTACACAGACCAAGAGGTATTTTAGTTTCCTGACTCAGGGCATGTGAGTAAAGTCAATTTGCCAGTCCTGGGCAAGGGCGAATTCCCGAGCTTGATGTGTAGGGAAGGGAGGGAGCCTGAGAAATTCCTGAGGAGTAGTAGAATAGCAGATGGAACACTGAGAAGTGATTTTTTGAGGATAAATTTTTACAATGGAAAGGAAAAGAGAGGTTTTAAGAGGTGGGCTAGCAGCTTGTAACTTACATGGTTATGAAATGACGACAGAATAGAATGGGCCTGTCAGGCTGGAAGGAGATATTTTCCTTGGTCCAAGAACTATTTGCCTTGTGTGGGAAGTGATTGATAGGTGGAAGTTTCAGTGGGGAAGTAGGTGGGAGTGACCGATGAGAAGGAGACAAATTGGCTGTGAGAGACAGAAGTTGGAACGCTAGCTGCTTTTTAAGCTACCTTATCAGCATAAGTATTGACCTGAGCGATGGGATCTGATGCCTTTTGATGGCCCTTGCAATGAATGACTCCAGCTCCCATTGGAAGTAAAGCGGCCTTGAGAAGAGTTTTTATTAAAGTGGCATTAATGATGGAGGACCCTTGCGTAGTGAGGAAACCTATTTCAGCCCATATAACCGCATGGTGGTGCAGGATATGGAAGGCATATTTAGAGTCAGTATAAATATTGACATGTAGTACCTTTGCAAGAGTGAGGGCTTGAGTTAAGGCAATGAGTTTGGCTTGCTGGGAGGTAGTGGATGGGGGCAGAAAGTATATGTGTCAGGTGTGAGAGAGAAAATATATTTTGGAAGTTATGAGAACTGTAGAGAGTGAGTTGAGCATTGTTTGTGATTTTGAGGGCCTCTAAAAGTATTAGAGCAGTGGCAGCTGCCTCATGCAGATGTGAGGGCTAGGCTAAACAGTAAGGTCAAGTTGTTTGGACAGAAATGCTACAGGGTGCAGTCCCAGCTCTTGTGTAAGAATTCTGACCTCACAGCCCTGTACTTTGGCTGAGTGTAATGAAAAGGGTTGGGATGAGTTAGGGAGAGCTAGTGTGGGAGCAGCTTCTAGGGCTGTTTTTAAGGAATGGAAAGGAGTGGCAAAAGGATTTAGGATTTATAGGGTCAACTAGGTTTGCTTTTATGAGTTTATATAATGGTTTAGTCAGGATGGTAAAACTAGGTATCCAAAGGCAGAAGGAAGTATGTAACCATGCCTAAGAAGGAAAGGAGTTGTTGTTTTGTAGAAGGGGGTTTGGGTTTGGGAAATTAGGCAGACATGATTAGCAGGGAGAGCAGATGTCTTTTTATGAAGAATTATTCTGAGATAGGTAATGGATGAGGAAGAAATTTGGGCTTGACTGAAGTAATGGGGGCTATCTATGAAGCCTTGCAGCAGTACAGCCCAGGTAATTTGCTGAGCCTGATGGATGTCAGGGTCAGTCCATGTGAAAGGGAAGAGAGGCTGGGATGAAGAGTGCAAAGAAATAGTAAAGAAAGCATGTTTGATATCCAGAACAGAATAATGGGTTGTGGAAGGAGGTATTGAGAATAAGAGAGTATATGGGTTTGGCACCACAGGGTGGATAGGCAAAACAATTTGGTTGGATAAGGTGCAGATCCTGAACTAACTTGTAAGACTTGTCTGGTTTTTAGACAGGTAAAATGGGGGAGTTGTAAGGAGAGTTTATAGGCTTTAACAGGCCATGCTGTAACAGGAGAGTGATAACAGGCTTTAATCCTTTTAAAGCATGCTGTGGGATGGGATACTGGCGTTGAGCGGGATAAGGGTGATTAGGTTTTAATGGGATGGTAAGGGGTGCATGATCGGTCACCAAGGAGGGAGGTGGATTAAAGTAGGGAGATACAAGGGGAGGATGCGAAGGAGGCTTTGAACTGGGGAAAAGGGTGGCAACGAGGTGTGGCTCTTGCGTAGGAATAGTCAGGGAAGCAGATAATTTAGTTAAAATGTCTTGTCCTAATAAGAGAACTGGGAAGGTGGGGATAACTAAAAAGAAGTGCATAAAAGAATATTGTCCAAGTTGGTGCCAGACTTGGGGAGTTTTAAGAGGTTTAGAAGCCTGGCCATCAATTATGGAGGCAAGGGAAGCAGGCCCTTGAAAAGAAGGTAATGTGGAGTGGGTAGCCCCCATATTGATTAAGAAGGGGATGGACTTACCTTCCACTGTAAGAGTTACCCAAAGTGTCTGTGATGGTCCTGGAGGCTTCCAAGGCAATCAGGCAGCATCAGTCTTCAGTCGCTAAGCTGAGAAGATCTGGGAAGGAGTCAGTCAGAGCCTTGGGCCAGTTGGATAGTCCGATTTCCAGTGGGGTCCCACATAGATGGGACATGGCTTAGGAGGAATCCTGGGCTGCAGGCATTCCTTGGCCTAGTGGCCAGATTTCTGACACTTGAAAGAAGATGCTGGGGGAGGAGGACCTGAAGGAATGCCTGACCGCTCTGGCTTAGGCGTTTTGAAGTTCTTGTGTGCTGGACATATGGCTAGGATTTCTCTCGCAGCAGAAGCAAGTAATTGCAACCCTTCTTTATTATTGTGCACCTTGAAGGTGAGGTTAATTAAGTCCTGTTGTGGGGTTTCAGGGCCAGAATCTAATTTTTGGAGATTTATTTAATGTCGGGAGCAGATTGGGTAATAAAATGCATATTGAGACTAAGACGGCCTTCTAACCTTTCAGGGTCTAGGGCTGTAAAGCATCTCAGGGTTGCTGCCAAACAAGCCATGAACTGGGCTGGGTTTTTATATTTGATGAAAAAGAGCCTAAACACTAACTGATTTGGGAGAGGTCGGATAAAGAAAAAGGAGCATTAACCTTGACTATGCTTTTAGCTCCAGTCGCTTCCTTAAGAGGAACTGTTGGGCAGGTGGGAGAGGGCTAGTCTCGGAATGAAACTGTAAGCCGAATGGGGTGTGGGGAGAGGAGGTGATAGAAGGGTGGGGGAGAGAAGGCTGAGGAAGATTTGGAGCCTGATTCAGCCTGGAGGGGAGTGACCTGGGGCAGTCTGGGGAGGAGGGGAGAGGTCTGATGGGCTGGTAGAAAATGAAGATTGGAAAGACTCAGCAATGCTTGGGATTGGGACTTAGGGGACAGGTGGGAGGGAAAGAAGGAAGATTTGGGATGAGTTACATTGGGAACAGAGACTAGGGAGGGATCAATATGTAAAGGAATGTCTGGACGTCAGGCACCTCAGACCGTTTGCCCATTTTATGACAAGAATAATCTATATCTTGTAGTATGGAAAAATAGAAAGTGCCATTTTCTGGCTATTTGGAACCATTGTCAAGTTTGTACTAGGGTCAAGTGGCATTGCAGAAGAAAATAAGGCATTTAGGTTTTAGGTCAGGTGTGAGTTGAAGAGGTTTTAAGTTTTTGAGAGCACAGACTGGGGGAGAAGAAGGAGGAAAGGAGGGTGGAAGGTTGCCCATAGTGAAGGAGGCAAGCCCAGAGAAAAGAGAGGGTAGAGACACAGAGAGAAGGGGTGGGGGGGGGTGCTTGCCCCCCAGGAAAGTGGTGCTTGCCACTAAGGGTGAAGGATCAAGGCAGGCATACCCACGGTGATCAGACACCTCTGAAATGTGGGTGAATAATCAAGCAGGTGTCCCCGCAGTGATTAAATGCCAAGGGAAGACTGTCTTCCTGAGTCTGTGATTGGAACCGGAATTTTGGTTTCACAGATAAAACGCATCTCCTCTGTCTCTACCAGAAAAGGAAAGGAATTGAAATTAAGAGAAGTGAGATATTGAAGGATGGCGCCACGATTGAAAGTAGAAGGAGGTTGAGGGATAGTGACAGAGGTTGGATAAGAGAGTAAGAAGAGGCCGCTTACTTGATTTAAAATTGGTGAGATGTTCCTTGGGCTGGTTGGTCTGAGGACTGGAGGTCGTAGGTGGATCTTTCTCACGGACCAAAGAGCAAGAGGACAGGGAATTGATCTCCCAAGGGAGGTCTCCTGATCAGAGTCACAGCACCAAATGTCACGTGCGTCCAGGTGAAGAGCCCACCAAACAGGCTTTGTGTGAGCAATAAAGCTGTTTATTTCACCTGGGTGCAGGCAGGCTGAGTCTGAAAAGAGAGTCAGCAAAGGGAGATAGGGGTGGGGCCGTTTTATAGGATTTGGGTGGGTAGTGGAAAATTACAGTCAAAGGGGGTTTTTCTCTTGCAGGCAGGGGTAGGGGTCACAAGGTGCTCAATGGGGGAGCTTCTGAGCCAGGAGAAGGAATTTCACAAGGTTAATCACTCAGTTAAGGTGGGGCAGGAACAAATCACAATGGTGGAATGTTATCAGTTAAGGCATGAACCCGCCATTTTCACTTATTTTGTGATTCTTCACTTGCTTCAGGCCATCTGGATGTATATGTGCATGTTGCAGGGGATATGATGGCTTAGCTTGGGCTCAGAGGCCTGACAAAAAGAAGCTTTCATCAGAGTGAAGAGATAACCTATAAAATGGGAGAAAATTTTTACAACCTATCCATCAGACAAAAGTCTAATATCCAGAAACTAAAAGAAAGTTAAACAAATTTACAAGAAAAAAATTAAAAAGTGGGCAAAAAACATAAACAGACACTTCTTAAAAGAAGACATTTTATGTGGCCAAGCAACATGAAAAAAAGCGCAGTATCACTAATCATTAGAAAAATGCAAATCAAAACCACAAAGATATCATCTCTCACCATTTAGAATGGTGATTACTAAAAAGTCAAAGAACAACAGATGCAGGTGAGGCTGTGGAGAAACAGGAGTGCTTTTACACTATTCATGGGAGTGTAAATTAGTTCAATCATTGTGGAAGACAGCATGATGATTCCTCAAAGACCTAGAACTAGAAATACCACTTGACCCAGCAATCCCATTACTGGATATATACTCAAAGGAATATAAATCATTCTTTTCTAAAGATACATGCATGTGTATGTTCTTTGCAGCACTATTCACAATAGCAAAAACATGGTATCAACCCAAATGCCCATCAATGACAAACAGGATAAAGAAAATAGAGTACACATACACCTTGGAATACTATGTAACTGTAAAAAGGAATGAGAACATGTCCTTTGCAGGGACATGGATGAAGCTAGAAACCATTATCCTCAGGAAACTAACACAGGAGCAGAAAACCAAACACCACATGCTCTCACTTATAAGTGGGTGCTGAACAAAGAGAACACGTGGACACAGGGAGGGAATAACACACACTGGGGCCTGTCAGAGGAGGGTGGAGGGAGGGAGAGCATCAGAATAAATAGCTAATGTATGCTGGTCTTAATACTTAGGTGATGGGTTGATAGCTGCAGCAAATCTCCATGGCACATGTTTGCCTATGTAATAAACCTGCACATCCCTCCCACGTATCTTGGAACTTAAAATTAAGTTAAATTAAATTAAAAGAAAAGTTTAAAATGTTTTTAAGTGAATGTGTATAAGTTACATGTACTAGTCATTTTCTAAGATCAACAGATATTTTTGGTATTTTTCTCAGATAGTAGAAAGTGAAAGAGTGTGATGAAAATGTTAAAAATCCCTGTAAAATTCTAGTTGTTCCTAATTCTTGGTTTCAAGAAATTTGAAAGAAGAGCTATAAAGTTGACAGCCAACAGAACATAAAAATAATTTTATTGACAATTTTTTATGACTTATGTTTATAATATAAACAAAGTTTGAAGGATTGAGTAATTTGAACAAGGACTCCGTAGTAGTGTTTCTACATAAAAAGAAACAACATGAGATATTATGATATGTCATGATATGACATATTATAATGTCATAATACAAATCCCATATATATATGAGAGAGAGAGAGAGAGAGACAGAGAGATTGATTTACGGAATTGGCTCACATGATTACAGAAGCTGGCAAATCCAAAATTTGCAGTTCAAGTCCAGAGGTCATCAGGCTGGAGGTCCAGGAAACAACCAGTGTTGCAGCTCAAGTCTGAAGCCTCTCTGCTGACAGGCTTCTTTTTGCTCAGAGTAGGTAAGTCATTTTGTTCTATTCAGTCTGTCAACTGATTAGATAAGGCCCACCCACATTATGGAGGGCAATCTGCTTTATTTAGGTCCATCAATTTAAATGTCCATGCCATCCAAACACACCCTCACAGAAATATCCAGAATAATGCTTGATTACATATCTGTGCACCATGACTCAGCAACATTAACACAAAATTAACCATTATCACAGACTCTCAGTGCTTGCAGACTAGATTTTATTCTGAATCCTGTCTCATTTTAAAAATAAGAAGTGTTCAATCACACAACTACCTCTGCCATTAAGAGAAAAATGCATGCATTTTCAGTAAAATTTTACTTTTTATGTTTAGTACTTATCAAGTGTATAGACACACACAAATATATACATACATTATTTAATTATTGACTAATGCAAAGTAAAATAACTATTCAATTCAAAGTATAAGATTTTTTTCCCACAGGACATACAATGACTTTAATTTTAATAAAAGATAATCAATAAAATAGGCTGCTGGTGGCTTGGTTTAGACTACTTTTCAGAGTGAAAAGCTTTTGAATCCCACAACTTCAGGAACCATATTCTATTGCAGGTTTTGCCTCTAGGTACCTTACCACATTCTCACAGTCAAGAATCAATAAACATTGCCATGTGCCTGGCAGAGAAAAGGGAATAGTAGTCATATAAAAATATGGAGAGTTTATTCTCTCTAACAAAAGCCAACTGCCCAGGGAAAAAGACTTTAACAAAGTTTACCTAACATAGGCAGAAGAGCAATTACCCAACTGCAGATCTTGAAGCTTTTCTGTCTCACCTAAGTGGTAGTGTTGTGGGGGCAGTTGGGTAAGGCACATGTGAATGTTACAGCCTAGGGATGCAGGCAAACTAAAAAACAGATTTCTGAGACTTAATTATATGATAGATCTTTAGTTTAATTAAGCAATAGTTTGGCTTTTTTAATTGTACAGATTATGCATATGTTATGGTGAATATATTCCTAAGTGTGACATGACTTAGGATCCTATTTTCCATGTTATTTTAATTTTTCATTTTCAAATAGTTTGCTGATAGCTTATAGAAATGCAGTGGGTTTTTGCACTACTTTGTATCCTAAGACGAGTCTAAATTTATTTATTAATTTGTTGATAAAAAGAGTCAAACTCTGTAAAATATTTGAAGAGATTTATTCTGAGCCAAGTATGAGTGACCGTGGCCCATGACACAGCTCTCAGGAGGTCCTGAGAACATGTGCTCATGCTGGTCAGGGTACTGCTTGGTTATGCACACTTTAGGGAGGCATGAGACTTCAATCAAATACATTTAAGAAATACATTGGTTTGACCCAGAAAGACAGAACAACTTGAAGGGGGCGGAGCTTACAGCTTATTATTTAGATTTAAAAATTTTCTGGTTGACAATTGGTTGAGTTTATCCAAAGACCTGGAATCAATAGAAAAGAATGTCTGGGTTGTGATAAGAGTTTGTGGAGACCAAAGTTTTATCATGCAGATGAAGACTCCAGGTAGCATGCTTTAGAGAGAATAGGTTGTAAAATGTTTCTTATCAGAATTAAAGTCTGTGTTGATGTTAACGCCAGAGAAGTAAAATGAAGCATGTCCAAGTCATGGCCTGAACCAGTCTTACAGATTAAATTTTAAAAGACCCCTGGCTGAGGACTAAGTCCATTCAGATGTTTGAGGGTCATAGAATTTTATTCTTTTGTTTACAAATTCTAGACATTATTTTTGTAGCTTTCTTATGGCTTTCCATGAAAATTACCGGGTGGTCTATGAATAGTAAGTTTAACTTCATGTATTACAAAACGATTTAAATATACTTTTCTTGACTTATTTCACTGTTTAGAATCACTAATCTAATGTTGAATAGCAGTGATGAGGATAAATACCCTTTCTCTTTTCACCAACTATAGAGAAAAAATATTTAGTCTTTCACACTAAATGTAATATCGCTACAGGATTTTTTGTAGATCCCCTTTATCAGGTTGAGGCCATTTCTTTATACTTCCAGGTTGCAAATGAAAGAGTTCATATTATTATTGGATGTGGGATTTTTATCAATAATTATTTTGTAGCTAAAAAAACATATATATATGGTTATTCTACTTTATTTTGTTAGTACCATGACTTGTATTGATTAATTTTTGAAGGTTAAGCCAGCCTTGCTTTATTTATAATGCACTATTGTAACCGCCCTATAGATTCACCTTGCCAGCTGCCTAGACAGAACCGACTTATCAAGACAGGGGAGTTGCAATGGAGAAAGAGTAATTCGCACAGAGCCAGTTGTGCGGTAAACCAGAGTTTTATTATTACTCAAATACGCCTCCATGAGCATTCAGGGATCAGAGTTTTTAAAGATAATTTGGTGGGTAGGGGCTTGGGAAGTGGGGAGAGCTGATTAGTCAGGTTGGAAATGGAATCATAGGGGGTTGAAGTTAGGTTTTCTTAATGTCTTCTGTTCCTGGGTGTGACGGCAGAACTGGTTGGGCCAGATTACTGGTCTGGGTCGTATCAGCTGATCCATGGAGTGCAGGGTCTGAAAATATTTCAAGCTCTGTTCTTAGGTTTTACAATAATGATGTTATCCCCAGGAGCAATTTGGGGAGGTTCAGACTCTTGGAGCCAGAGGCTGCATTTCCCATAAATTGTAATTTCCAATCTTGTAGCTAATTTGTTAGTCCTGCAAACAAGGGGGTCTTTTCGGGTAAAGGGCTATTATCAATTTTGTGTCAGAGTCAAAATATGAACTAAATTCATTCCCAACATTAGTTCAGCCTATGCTCAGGAATGAACAAAGACAGCTTGAGGATTAGAAGCAAGATAGAGTCGGTTAGGTCTGATTTCTTTCACAGTCATAATTTCCTCAGCTATAATTTTGCAAAGGCAGTTTCACCATTATCTTACATATTAATAATTTAATTTGCTAATATTTTTAAAGACTTTTAAAATTTACATTTATGGAAGATATTGGGCTCTATAATAGTTTTCTCTTTGTATGTGTTTTTATGATTTTGGTATGGGGTAATGCTGGCCTCATAAAATGAGTTTGTGATGGGGTTCAGGATATGCTACCACAAAATATAACACCTTGGCATTTGCAAAAACAGCAGAAGCAGAAAGGTCTCTCTGACCTTCTCCCACTGTTCTCCCTCCCCTAAAACAGGCCATAAAATAATTATCTGCCTTTCCTCTAAAGTAGGACTTAAGACCATCCTTTCAGAGTGATGCTCCCTATACTTATAGAGGAAAGGACAGGAAGGCACAAAGGCAGGGAAGAATCTGAACCGACAGGCCTTGCCATGTTCCCCTGCCCACTCCCTAGTTTATTACCATTAAATTATACCTGTTTTTTCTAATCATACTTCTACATACACACTCTTCATCAAACCTAAGCATAAAAATATATACTTTCCCGTGTTTCTTTGGGTCTTTATCTTTGAAGGCTCCCATGACATTTAAAATGTATATTAAATTAATCTGTACGTGTTTTTCTTGTTAATCTGTCTGTTATGTGTGCGTCTAATTGAAGAGACACCCTGAACAGGCTAAGTGTGAGCAACAAGGTTGTTTATTCACTGGGTGCGGGTGGGCTGAGTCTGAAAAGGAAGTGGTGGGGTTGGAGCTAGTTTTATAGGTTAGGGGTAAGCAGTGGAAAGTTACATTTCGGAGCTGTTTATTGCGGGCAGGGGAAGAATGTCATAAGGTACGTTATCATAAGGTTACAGAGCACAGTGTCATGAGGTTGATTGATCAGTTAGGGTACAGCCTGTTACAATGATAGAATGTCACAAGGTTGGCTGATCAGCTAAGACAGGAACTAGCCGTTTTTCTTCTTTTGTGGTTTTCCTGTCGTCCCAGACTTTCTGGCTCCAGGAGACCTTCTGGATGTGTACGTGTGAGTCACAGGGGTCACGATGGCTTGACCATGGCGCCGCCTGCTCAGAGGACCTTACATTCCTGTCTTTTTATGCTAACAAAACAAAACAAGAAAAAGTAGTGAAATGTTGGGGTGGTGAAAATTTTGGGGGTGGTATGGAGAGATGATGGGCGATGTTTTTCAGGGCTTCTTTGAGCAGGCTTAGGGACGGCGTGGGAACCTAAGGTGGGAGAGATTAAACAGAAGAAAGATCTTGGGGTAAGGGGGATAATGTGCAGTTGCTAGAAGGAGCATTTGTCGTACTGACTGATTAGTAATAGATTGGATGCGATTTTGTATGAACCGAGAGATGAGTCTGAAAAGACGAAGTCCAAATAAGATGAGGAGAAGGATGAGTGCAAAGGGGCCTGTCAGTGGAAGGAACCATGAATCTAAGCTAGAGAATGGCCAGGTAGGGCCAGTATAACTATTTTCCTCATTAGTGAGCTTTTGGGCTCTGTCTTTAAGTTTTTTAATGTTGTCATATACAAGGCCTGATTGATTTAAGTAAAAGCAGCACTCTTCATTTAAGAATAGGCAGAGTCCTCCTTTGTCAGCAGTAAGCAGATCGAGGCCTTGGCGATTTTGGAGGACAGCTGCGGCTAAGGAATCGACCTGGGCTTGGAGGACAGAAAGTGTTTGAGTTATATCAGTAAGGCTAGTGGAGAAGTCACTGAAAAGACTGCAAAACGTGTTGATGGAAGTTATAAGGCCTGCTATTCCTGTTCCACTGGCAGCGGTTGAAACTCCTAATCCTACAAGCAAGGGAGTTAATGGGATGACTTTTTTTTTTTTTTTTTTTGTCATGTTGGAGTTATGAGGGGAATGGGGAGTTGTTTGCTTCCATTTGTAAACTGGATCTTGGGAGTAAGGAAGATTAAAGTGCAGGTGCCTGTCCAATTGGCAGGGAGGCACATGTATGCGGAAGAGCCACAGAGAAAAAAAGAGTCCTTGAGGCAGGCAGAACTGGAAGTGGAGAGAAAAAAATGAGAGTGTGTTCTGGAAGCAGAGTCCTGCACCCAGAGCCCTAGGGATCCAGCAAGGGCAGCGGCTATTAGAGGTTGTAGTGGGGTTTGGTAGGATAACTGTGTAGAGGGAGAGGTTCTGTTTTAATGGTGTGAAAAAAAGAATTTGGTATCTTAAGTAGCCATTCGCTGTTATTTATAAGACTAGGTATAAACAGGCAGGAAGAAGGCCTTGGAGGGGAATCCATTGAACAGGGGAAGGGTAGCCAAGGATGGAGTGAGAGCCAGGGTAAATGTCTTCCTAGGCAAAAGTTGCTACTGATGTTTTTAAGAGTGTTAGTGATGAGGGAGGGCTTTTCTGTAATACGAAGCTGGAATGCTCCAATATTTTGGTTAATGTGGGTGGCAGGGCCTTGGAGGTAAAGAGTAAAGGAACATAAGGAAGATGGGAGGTAACCCAAGGGAATTCCAGTAGGTAATTGTAGGGGGATGCATAAGGAGGCAGCAATGGGGCTAGTTGTTTGTATAGTGAGGGGTCCAAGAACAGGAGGTGTGGAAGTGACGTAGGGAGATAGATTTCGTAGGTAGGTATGGAGGAGAGCAGCAGCTTGTTGGTATGAGATATCAGGGGAGTTTTTGCTGAATTTTTCTAGGAAGTAAAGAAGTTGTTCAGGAGGGTAAAGTTGGGGGTCACTGAAAGAGGTTTGGAGGTATAGGGAGATGGGGGAGGTTGCCCAGTGGGCTGGCAGGGCAGGGACAGCTGTATAGTAGGAGGAAGAGAGGGAAATGCATAGGAAGGATTGGAGATGGTGAAGAGGGAGTGGGTGAGGTTGATGGTATGCTGGAGATAATTAGGGAGGGATAGAGGGTGGCAGGAGAACGGGAGTAAGACAAAGAGTAAGTATAAAAGAAAATAACTTCATCAGGATGGAAGAATTGGAGAGTACTTTGCCACAGAAGGTCATCTATCCACTCTAAGAGAGAGTTAAGGGTAGCAGCTTGAGGGTGACTCCATGAGGTATCAGCTACAATGGTCTGGAGGAAAAGCGTGAACTGGCAGTATAGACAAAAGCAGGGCATTTAGAAGTAGGTGAGAATGGTGATTAGGGGCATAAGTAGACAGAGTTTAAATAGTGGGGTGACTGTGTAAAGGTCTACTGTAAATAAAAGGTATACAGGGTTATTGTTCTTTTTCAGGAATGCGGGTAAGTTTAAGGGAAGTAGGAGAGAGTACTCGTGACTTCCAGGAGGAGGTGGAGGAGCTAGGCTGGTCGTCAGATGGGCATAGTTTTATCCTGGAGCGATGAATCCAGTGGGGAGGATTCTGTAGACTGACCATGGTTGGGGTACTATAGATGACCAGGTAGGGTCCTGTCCACAGAGGTTGTAGAGTTTGAGGGGTTAGGTTCTTAACGAGAACTGACAGTCCAGCTAGGGTGTCTTCATATCGCTGGGTCTCTGGAGTAGGTAACAGGAAATTGGCAGCTTGGCAGATTTTATGTCTAGCCTGTTGAAGGACAAGAAGATAATCACCAAGAGGGCTGGTGTTTGGAATAAGGTTGGGCCTGAGCAGAAAGGTGCGACCATATAAGAGTTTAAATGGACTGTACCTGGTGGGTTCCTGGGGTGTGGCTCGAATTAGGAAGAGTGCAAGGGGTAGAAGAGTGGTCCAGTCTTTCTGAAGCTGGAGGGTAAGTTTAGCGAGGTGTGTTTTTAAAAGGCCGTTGGCTTTCTCTACTTTTCCAGAGGACTGAGGGTGATAGGGGGCATAAAGATTCCATTGGATACCAACGGCGGGTTAATGAAGGCCGGCCTGTTATCAGACTGTATGGAAGTAGGGAGACAAAACTGGGGGATTATGTCTGTTAGAAGAGACAAAATAACGGCCCTGGCTTTTTTAGACCTCCTGGGAAAAGCCAGAACCCATCTGGTGAAGGTGTTGACCCAAACCAGGAGGTATTTGAGTTTCTGGACATGGGGCATACGAGTAAAGTCAATTTGCCAATCTTGTGCAGGGGTGAACCCTCGTGCTTGATGCGTAGGGAAAGGAGGAGGTTTGGGAAAGACCTGGGGGGTAGTAGAGTGGCATATAGCACATTGAGAGGTGATTGTTTTAAGGATGGATTTCCAGGCTGGAAAAGAAATGAGAGGTTCTAAAAAGCGGATTAAAGGTTTATATTCTACATGGAAGTGGTCGTGAAAGGACGAGAGGACAGAGTAAGCTTGAGAGGCAGGGAGAATGAGCTTCCCATGATCTAAAAAACAGTTGTCTTGAGTGGGAAGTGACTGGTAGGTTAAGGTTTTGGAAGGAGAGTAGGTAGGAGTGATAGATGAGAATGAGAAATATTAGCCATACTGGGGAGTTTGCTGCGTTTTTGGCTGTTTTATCGGCATAGGTATTTCCTGGGGCAATGGGGTCAGAGGTTTTTTGGTGTCCTTTGCAGTGGATTACTCCAGCTTTGGCTGGAAGGAGGGCAGCTTAAAGGAGGGCTTTTATTAACTGAGCATTGATAATAGAGGACCCTTGTGTAGTGAGAAAACTTCTTTCTGCCCAGATGACAGCATGGTGGTGGAGAATATGGAAGGCATATTTGGATTTGGTATAGATATTAACATGCAGTCCTTTGGTAAGAGTTAGGGCAGGAGTTAGTGCTATTAATTTAGCTTGTTGAGAGGTTGCAGATGGGGGGAGTATGGCAGTTTCAATGATAGATGAGTGAGACACAACAGCATAGCCAGCTTTACCTGGTGATGATCAACTGGTTTTTCAAGAACCGCCATCAATAAACCAAATGTGGTCTGGGTCAGGGATAGGGAAAAGGGAAATATGGGGAAAAGAAGAGGAGGCTATGTGGATTAAGGAAATAGAGTTGTGGGGATCAGGATTTGTAGTGGCTATTAAGTGAGAGGCCAGGTTGAAGTCCAGTCCAAAGGCAATGGTTACCATGGGATTTTTGATAAAGTGTGAATAGAGTTGGAGGATGCAGGGGGCCGAGAATATGTGCTTTTATGTGTGAAGAGGAAACTAAGTCTAGGAGATTGTAAGAGCTATAAAGGGTAAGTGAGGCATAGCCTGTGATTTTGAGAGACTCTAAGAGTATAAGGGCTGTTGCCGCTGTGGCGTGCAAACATGATGGCTAGCCCAGGACTGTACGATCAAGCTGTTTGGATAAATAGGCTAATGGTTGCAGGCCTGGTCCCTGAGTAAGAATACCTATAGCATAGCCCTGCATTTCTGCTGTGTGAAGGAAGAAGGGTTGAGAAGAGTTGGGGAGCGCTAGAGTGGGGGCTGTCTCTAGGGCCTTTTTTACAGAGTAAAAGGAGGGGCAAGGGAAGGATTTAGGATCTATGGGTTCAGCTAAATTTCCTTTTGTGAGTTTACAGAGTGGTTTGGTTAGGATGGCAAAACCTGGTATCCAAAGGCGGAAGTATCCAACAATGCCTAAGAAGGAGGAGTTGTTTGGTGGTGGGGATTGGAGTTTGGGAGATGAGCTGAATATGGTCTGCTAGAAGTAAACGCATATGTTGATGGAGGATTATACCAAGATAGGTAACACTTGGGGAAGAAATCTGAGCTTTGGAGGGGGATATTCTGTACCCCCTTGAGTAGAGATGTTGAAGAAGCAGGATAATGTCTTGCTGGGAAGATTGGTAAAAGGGGCTGCAAAGAAGGTCATCCACATATTGAATGAGATGGGAAGCAGATGGATGAAAAGAAAGCAGGTCATGGGAGAGGGCCTGGCTAAAGTAGTGTGGGCTATTTCTGAAACCCTGTGGTAGAAGGGCCCAGGTGGGTTGTTGGGACTGGTGGGTGTCAGAGTCAGTCCAAGTAAAAGTGAAAAGAGGCTGGGAAGAGAGATGTAAGGGGATGGTAAAGAAGGCATCTTTGAGGTCAATAACAGAATAGTGAATTGTAGAAGGGGGTATTGAGGATAGGAGAGTATAAAGGTTTGGCACAACAGGATGGATGGAGAGGACAATCTTATTAATGAGATGACGGTCTTGGACTAGCCTGTACGACTTACCTGGTTTTTGAACAGATAGGATAGGAGAGTTGTAAGGGAAGTTGGTAGGAACTAAGAGGCCACGCTGTACTAGATGTGTAATAACAGGCTTTAGGCCCCTTAAAGCCTGTTGTGGGATGGGGTACCGGTGTTGAGCAGGATAGGGGTGGTTATTTGTTAATGGGATGATAAGGGGTGAATGGTCAGTTGCAAGGGAAGGAGCGGAGGTATCCCATACTTCAGGGTTGAAGTGGGGAGATGAAAGGGGAGGTTGGAGGGAGGGTTGGAATTGGATAAAAGGGTAGCTATGAGATGTGGCTGTAGTCCAGGAATAGTCAGGGAGGCAGAAAATTTAGTTAAAATATCTCCGCATAATAAGGGGACTGGGCAGGTGGGGATAACTAGGAAGGAGTGCAAAAAGGAGTGTTGCCCGATGTGACACTAGAGTTGGGGAGTTTTAAGGCGTTTAGAAGCTCGGCTGTCAGTACCCACAACAGTTGTGGGGGCAAGGGAAACAGGCCCTTGAAAAGAAGGTAACGTGGAGTGGGTATTCCCCTTATTGATTAAGAATGGGACGGACTTACCCTCCACCCTAAGAGTTACCCGAAGCTCGACATCCTCGATGGTCTAGGGGGCCTCCGAGACGTTCGGGCAGCGTCAGTCTTCAGCCGCCAAGCCGAGGAGATCTGGGAAGGAGTCGGTGGGGAGCTTTGGGTTTGAGCTCCAGGAGCTCCGGCTCCAGGAGCTCCAGGAGGGCCCGCACAGGCGGAGCATGGCTTAGGAAGAATCCCAGGCTGCAGGCATTCCTTGGCCCAGTGGCCAGGTTTTCATCGCTTGAAGCAAGGTCCCAGAGGGGCTGTTGGATGCTGCGTTTAGATGCCTTGAAGTTCTTGCAGGTAGGCAGTGCAGCTGGGGTTTGTCTTATGGCGGAGGCAAGCATCTGTAGTTCTGAAATGCGCTGTCGCCGGGCAGTCTCTTCCCTATTATTGAACACCTTGAAGGCGAGGTTGATTAATTCCTGTTGTGGGATCTGAGAGCCAGACTCTAATTTTTGAAGTTTCTTTCTACTGTCAGAAACTGACTGGGTAATAAAATGCATGTTAAGAATAAGGCGGCCTTCTGTCCCTTCAGGGTCTAGTGCGGTATATCGCCTGAGGGTGGCAGGTAGACAGGCCATAAACTGAGCTGGATTTTTATCTTTGTTCTGAGTGTTTTGTTTTTTTTTTTTAAGTTTGTCATAATTGACGGCTTTATATGCAGCCTTCTGAAGCCCTTGAACTAGGCAAGAGATCATGTAGTCCCGCCTGGCTATGCCTTGGTCCCGGGGCCTGGTAAGTCCATCCGGTGTCTTCACAGGGTACTGCCCTAGCACCTCACTGGAGGCCAGGCTCACGGCACCGGCGGTTATCAGCGTAAGATTGAGCTAGGATCCAAACCCACTCTCACTCCTCAGGAGGGAGGGTAGAGGTAAGGATGACATTTAAGTCATTCCAAGTAAGATTATAGGACTGGGTTAAGTATTGGAATTCTCGTATATATTTGGTGGGGTCAGATGGGAAAGAGCCTAGATGTTCACTAATTTGGGAAAGGTCGAACAGGGAGAAAGGGACCTGAACCCGAACTATTCCTTTGGTTCCTGCCACCTCTCCGAGGGGAAATTGCTAGGCAGGGGCCTGGGGGTTGGTCGCAGGCCCAAACTGTAAGCCAGACAGGATGTGAGCAAGGGTGGTAATGGGAGGGGCATAAGAGGGTGGATTGTGGGTATAAATAGGTTCTGGGGGGGAATTAGGAGCAGGTTCGGGTAGGTGGTGGGGGAGAAAGATCGGAGGGGTCAACAGACAAAGAGGAGTCAGCATCCCCAGTGGAAGAAGGAGGGGTAGACGGAAGGGAAATAAGGAAAATTGGAGATGGATTACATTGGAAGCATAGGCTAGGGAGAGATCGTATGTAAAAAATGCCTGGAAGTAGGGTACTTCAGACCCATTTGCCCATTTTTCCATAGAAGTTGTCTAAGTCCCACAAAATAGAGAAATTGGAAGTGCTGTTTTCTGGCCACTGAGCGCCATTGTCTAATTTATATTGGGGCCAGGACGTGTTACAGAAAAAAATTAGACGTTTAGCCTTTAGATTGGGTGCAAGCTGAAGAGGTTTGAGGTTTCTGAGGACACAAGCCAGACAGAAGAAAGAGGGATGGAGGGCGGGAGATTGCCCATGATAGAACAAGGAAAGATTGGGGGGAAAGAAAGAGACAAGGAAAAGAGTAACCACTAGGATCCTCAGTGGGCGTCCCCATTGGAGGTCCTGGGTTGTGTGGCTGGCAAATGGCCAAGGCGGGCGTCCCTGGCATTGACCAAACACTGAGGGAAGGCAGTCTCCCCAAGAAGAGTCCGTGACCAGTGTTGGATTTCTGAAACACGGATAAGAGGAAGGTTCTTTGTCTCAATTTTGAAAAGAGAAAAAGAGAGGGAGAGATGAGGAGAGACCGAGGCAGCTTACCATATCCATAGACAGAGGCCGGAGTGCTCGCGGAGCTGGTCTGAGGTCCTGAGGGCGAGGGAAGTCTCTTACATGGGAGAACGTGGGTACCGGGAAGATAGAGGAGAGGTCTGCCGGAGGAGTTCCCCTATCCCGGGCTTTCGGCACCAAATGTTATGCGAGCATCTAATTGAAGAGACAACCTGAACAGGCTAAGTGTGAGCAACAAGGCTGTTTATTCACCCGGGTGCGAGTGGGCTGAGTGCGAAGGAAGTCAGTGGAGGGTGGTGGGTTGGAGCTAGTTTTATCAGTTAGAGGCAAGCACCGGAAAGTTACAGTTAGGAGCCGTTTATTGCGGGCAGGGGAAGAATGTCATAAGGTACGTTATCAGAAGGTTACAGAGCACAGTGTCACGAGGTTGATTGATCAGTTAGGGTAAGCCTGTTACAATGACAGAATATCGCAAGGTTGGCTAATCAGCTAAGACAGGAACTAGCCGTTTTTCTTCTTTTGCGGTTTTCTTGTTGTCCTAGACTTTCTGGCTCCAGGAGACCTTCTGTGGGTCACAGGGGTCACGATGGCTTGACCATGGTGCAGCCTGCTCAGAGGACCTTAGACTGTCTTTCGTTTATAGTGGCCTCAGCCACAAAACTACCCATGGGTGAAGAAACTATACCACTTTATTTCTTCCACAATTGGAAGTTTTCCCTCATCTGTTGTCTGATATTATTTTCTAAAAGCTCAGTTTATAGATCTCTGTATTTCATTTACTTTTCATCCCACACATTTGCAGAATAATATTCAATCCAAGATTCCAAGAAAAGTGCATAAAAATTTCTGAAGTTTTTTCAAAACCTCCTTCTATTCCAGTTCTAGGCTACATCTGTTCCCAATGTTTCTATCTCCCTGAAATCTGATCTCTGTCTCCTTGACTCCACGAAACTGTCGTCTTCTGCTTGGGCATCCTCTTTTTGCACTTTAGTCTGGAAACTGACTATATAGAAGACTAGAAGACTACGGCCCTCAGTTAATATATTTCCTATCTCTCAGGAATCAACATTCACTACTGTCTGTTTTCCAACTAGTAAAAAACATTGTTTCTTCTTTCGCCCAATTTTCTAATTTTGTAGGAATAATATATATATTTACATTTTCTATATTTGGATCTTAGTCAGAATAATCCCCCACCACACACAACCGCACACACACATGCTGTTCATTTAGTTTCTCTGGAGAAACTTGACTAATACAGCTGGAGATTCCTTTCTTTCTTTGATCTTCTTTGGAAATGGAAGTGTCTGTAATTCTTACGCTATGCCAGACCCACTATATTACATGTTGGGGACAGATAACTTAATTTTTAGTTTAATTATCTCATAGATAGAGAGGAATTTGTCCAGGGATGGGTCATATTAATTACTTTATTTTTAATTTTGCCTTTATCTTTTTTAGGGTATTTTCCACTAGCATATGCGGTATAATGCTGTGTTTTAAAGTAATTTTTATAAATTATTTTCTTTATGGTTATAAATCAAGCATAATATATGTACAAACACAACACACATACACACATATACATACACACAAACACATATACATACACACACATGCGCTTGTAATTAAACTCAATGAAGGGTGAACCACAGAAACATGAAACAACAAAATTATCATCAAACTTAGGAAGAAAGGAAAAAGGCTGGCTAGGGCAAAAATGAAAAAACACCTCCAAATAGATCTTGTTTTGCAGATGTAACTTTAAACCTGCATAAATAATTTACATAATTTTAAACCTGAAGAAACTTTTTGAAAATTACTGTATTTCAGAGAAAAAATGAAACTGGAAGCTAACTGTTTATTTTTATGTTTTACTCCTGCTTTTCTTGAATAAATGGAAACCTAATTTGAACACTTTTCTACCTAATTTCCCTGAATATAATCTGAAATTGTTCCACAGAACTATTTAAAGATATTCCTCCTTCTTTTCTTGAGCTGCATAATATGACATTGTATAGATGTTCTGTGGTATATTTAATTAATTCCCTATTTGTGTTTACTTTCTATTTATTTGCACTTATAAATTATACATTGTTCTTTTGGGATTGTTTTTAGTATATCTTTGGAATAGATTCTTAGCAGTGTGATGGCCGAATTAAAAAAAAAACATGTATATGTAGTTTTACTAGGTATTGTCAAACTTTCCCCCTGATTAAACTATTTTACACTCCAGCAATTTGTAAAACAACTTGTTTTCTCACAGTCTCAATAGGTAAATATGGAGTCAAACTTTTGGATTTGCCTATCTGTAAAATGGAAAATGCTTCCCTCATCATAGGTTTAATTTGCATTACTGTAAGTGAAGCTGAATTTCCTTTTTTATGGTAAAGAAAATTTGTGTTTTTTCCCCTGTGGACCCTCTTCACATTATCTACCTGTTTTCCTATCATGTTTTAGGCTTTTCATTTTCCATTTTTAGAAGTTCTTTATAAATTAACAACATTTACAGTTACTCTTCACTGAGAATTGGAAATAAAATTTGCTTACGGTGTCCTCAGATCTCCGTAAGTTTTTTTAGGTTAGAGTCAAATTTATCCATCTTTCTGTTGTTGAGTCTAGATTTTAAATTATTAGTAGAAAAAATTTACCTCATTCCCAAGTTTTAATTTTATCCGTGTTTTATTTCTTGAATATTTTAGATTTTTAGATGTAAATCTTTGATCAATTTGAATAATTTTTGTGTAGATTCTGAGAAAAGGATCCAATTAACATATTTTTTCTGTTAAAATTACTTGTATTGAATTTTCTTTAATAGGAAATTTAGTAAGTTAATTTATCCTACAAATTAAAGAGGCTAATTTCATTGCATATTATATTTCCACATGACTTGGTTTGTATGTTATTTTATTTGTACTGTTGGTCCTGTTGTTTATTTATGCAGCAATATCACATTTATTTTAATTATTGAGGTTTTATAATTTGTTTGAATATCTGATAACAATTGCCCCATTCATTGCTGTTCCATTTTATGCCTTTTGTGGTCATTCTGGCTTGCTTAATCTTCAAACTGATTGTTATAATGAACTTCTCTGACTCAGGCAAAACAATCAGACAAATAAATAAAAGCAAAAACTTAATGGTATTGTCATTTTTGCATTAAATTAACTTGGGAAGGAATGACATCATTATGGTATTGAATTTTCTTATTCAAAGATGATATATGGATTCTCATTTGTTTAAGCTACTTTTGTGTCTTTTGGAAGTCTTTTATTATTTTTATTATTATTATACTTTAAGTTTTAGGGCACATGTGCACAATGTGCAGGTTAGTTACATATGTATACGTGTGCCATCCTGCTGTGCTGCACCCATTAACTCGTCATTTAGCATTAGGTATATCGCCTAATGCTATCCCTCCCTCCCTCCCCCCACCCCACAACAGTCCCCAGAGTGAGATGTTCCCCTTCCTGTGTCCATGTGTTCTCATTGTTCAATTCCCACCTATGAGTGAGAATATGTGATGTTTGGTTTTTTGTTCTTGTGATAGTTTACTGAGAATGATGATTTCCAATTTCATCCATGTCCCTACAAAGGACATGAACTCATCATTTTTTATGGCTGCATAGTATTCCATGGTGTATATGTGCCATATTTTCTTAATCCAGTCTATCATTGTTGGACATTTGGCTTGATTCCAAGTCTTTGCTATTGTGAATAGTGCCGCAATAAACATACGTGTGCATGTGTCTTTATAGCAGCATGATTTATAGTCCTTTGGGTATATACCCAGTAATGGGATGTCTGGGTCAAATGGTATTTCTAGTTCTAGATCCCTGAGGAATTGCCACACTGACTTCCACAGTGGTTGAACTAGTTTACAGTCCCACCAACAGTGTAAAAGTGTTCCTATTTCTCCACATCCTCTCCAGCACCTATTGTTTCCTGACTTTTTAATGATTGCCATTCTAACTGGTGTGAGATGGTATCTCATTGTGGTTTTGATTTTCATTTCTCTGATGGCCAGTGATGGTGAGCATTTTTTCATGTGTTTTTTGGCTGCATAAATGTCTTCTTTTGAGAAGTGTCTGTTCATCCTCATACCAAAGCCGGGCAGAGACACAACCAAAAAAGAGAATTTTAGACCAATATCCTTGATGAACATTGATGCAAAAATCCTCAATAAAATACTGGCAAACCGAATCCAGCAGCACATCAAAAAGCTTATCCACCATGATCAAGTGGGCTTCATCCCTGGGATGCAAGGCTGGTTCAATATACGCAAATCAATAAATGTAATCCAGCATATAAACAGAACCAAAGACAAAAAACACATGATTATCTCAATAGATGCAGAAAAGGCCTTTGACAAAATTCAACAACCCGTCATGCTAAAAACTCTCAATAAATTAGGTATTGATGGGAAGTATCTCAAAATAATAAGAGCTATCTATGACAAACCCACAGCCAATATCATACTGAATGGGCAAAAACTGGAAGCATTCCCTTTGAAAACTGGCACAAGACAGGGATGCCCTCTCTCACCACTCCTATTCAACATAGTGTTGGAAGTTCTGGCCAGGCCAATTAGGCAGGAGAAGGAAATAAAGGGTATTCAATTAGGAAAAGAGGAAGTCATAATTGTCCCTGTTTGCAGATGACATGATTGTATATCTAGAAAACCCCATTGTCTCAGCCCAAAATCTCCTTAAGCTGATAAGCAACTTCAGCAAAGTCTCAGGTTGCAAAATCAATGTACAAAAATCACAAGCATTCTTATACACCAATAACAGACAAACAGAGAGCCAAATCATGAGTGAACTCCCATTCACAATTGCTTCAAAGAGAACAAAATACCTAGGAATCCAACTTACAAGGGACATGAAGGACCTCTTCAAGGAGAACTACAAACTACTTCTCAATGAAATAAAAGAGGATACAAAGAAATGGAAGAACATTCCATGCTCATGGGTAGGAAGAATCAATATCGTGAAAATGGCCACACTGCCCAAGGTAACTTATAGATTCAATGCCATCCCCATCAAGCTACCAATGACTTTCTTCACAGAATTGGAAAAAACTACTTTAAAGTTCATATGGAACCAAAAAAGAGCCCGCATCGCCAAGTCAATCCTAAGCCAAAAGAACAAAGCTGGAGGCATCACACTACCTGACTTCAAACTATACTACAAGTCTACAGTAACCAAAACAGCATGGTACTGGTACCAAAACAGAGATATAGATCAATGGAACAGAACAGAGCCCTCAGAAATAACGCTGCATATCTACAACTATCTGATCTTTGACAAACCTGACAAAAGCAAGCAATGGGGAAAGGATTCCCTATTTAATAAATGGTGCTGGGAAAACTGGCTAGCCATATGTAGAAAGCTGAAACTGAATCTCTTCCTTACACCTTATACAAAAGTTAATTCAAGATGGATTAAAGACTTAAACATTAGACCTAAAACCATAAAAACCCTAGAAGAAAACCTAGGCATTACCATTCAGGACATAGGCATGGGCAAGGACTTCATGCCTAAAACACCAAAAGCAATGGCAACAAAAGCCAAAATTGACAAATGGGATCTAATTAAACTAAAGAGCTTCTGCACAGCAAAAGAAACTACCATCAGAATGAACAGGCAACCTACAAAGTGGGAGAAAATTTTCGCAACCTACTCATCTGACAAAGGGAAGTCTTAGCAAGATTTTGGATGTTTTGCATTAAGTTTATGGTTAGGCCACCAAATTTGTTTTACTATACTTTCCAGATATTGTTGCTGTCAGTGATTTGGCCTTACCTGCATGCATTTTGGGACTCGTGGAGTTACTTTGTCAGTTGGTTTTATGGTGTATGTTGGCTGTGATCATTTTTGTTGTTTTGTTCATTTCTTTGCTATATTTCGTGGGATGATTTAGGGATATTAAAAAACTGCTGCCACTGTAACTTTGCCTGGCATGCTAAAAAATTTTTGAGTCTACATATTTTCTAATATAAAATTTCTGTTACCAAATATGCAAAATATATTTCAAAGATTAGGTGATAATTATCCCAAAGACACACATTCAATCACAGAAACAGTATAATGTATAAAATCCTGCTATTTAGTGCTTACTAATGAAGATAGAGAAAGCAAATGGAATCTTCAAGAACCAGGATAACTATTTGGAACCAAACATTTCAGTTTGCTTTGTCCAGCTGTCCCTCTCAATATGTGATCTTTGGCCTTATTTTTATTCTCTACCCCAAAGAAAGCAGATATTTTAGTTCACAGAAAAAATTTCCATTTAATTCATAATTGTCATATGCAGAAGAAATTTTGTGAATTATTTTACAACATTGGCCTCAATGAAATTTAATCACATTATGTAAATTCAACTGGGGCAAAGAATTATTGAACAAACATACAGATTGTTAACACACAACTATCTACAAGGAGACGGTAGGGAAAATTACTGATGGAGCAGGACATGTGGAGGCCATTCATCTACTTAACAACATGATCTCTCTAGTTATGGTGGCTCTGAACAATTCTCTGGAAAAAAATCTAATGCTAATTGGAAATTGGAAATGCTACAATTTCCGTAGAGTGGATATAAGAAGAATAACTTCCCACTCACAGAGTCTGGAGTTGTCTCATGCAGAAATGAAATCCTTTTGCTAGTAAGATGGTCATTAAAACAGTGGCTTACACAGGTTATTATACTTTCTCTCTCATAAAGAAATCCAGAGGAAGTCAATCCATGGTGGTTCCTTTCTACTCAGCCATTCTTAGTATATGATTTTTCTATCTGAGGTCACGTCACTGTCACAGGACGCTTATGGAGGAACCAAACATTATTTCTGGTGCCAAGGAAGTGGGAATAAGACAAATATTCAGGGAAACAAGCAACTTTCTAGCTAAATTAGGGCCCTTTTAAAAAATTGTTCTCTGAGGTATTACTTTCCATTTACATTTCATTCACTCCTAGTGGCAAGGAAAGCTGCAAAAGTTTGTTGTTGTTGTTTTTCCATCCTGAAATAAAGTTGTTATGCTGTTACTAAGGAAGATAAACAGAATGGATATTGAATATGCAGCCATCCTTCTCTGCCACAGGATTAGACTACACTTACCATCTGTCTGGTTGCCTCTTTTTTAGTCTGAATAAGAAAAAAACAATTGTAATACTTGTAAGTTAAATTTTGAAGATAGCATTTTAATAGCTTTTTTTTGCACTTTTCTCCCCTAACTACAGGTATTATTATTTAGCTGTCTTTAAAAATCCAGACAAAACAAACATAACAGAAGCATTTGTTGCTTGAATGATTGGGCACTCATCCTGAAAAACAACAACAAAAAATAACTACGCCATTCAATCCTTATATATATAAATCCTTTGTTTGTTTGTGTTCCAACATGTTTAAGCATTCTACTGCTTTTTGTTTAAAAAAATCAGTACAGCAACCATGAAAAGTTTAACACCCAGGCAGATCAAGATGAATGTGGCCATTCTTGTTAAGTAGGACATTGTTTGCTCTTTAGAAAGAAGATATATTACCAGGAAAAAATGATATATATATTTCTGCAACATCTTGTAACCACACTCCATTAGAAATGATTACCACCACAATGCTGTGTGGGCTGAACAGGTTCATATTTCTCTAAGATACAAGGGCAAGAAAAAGACCAGCTGCCAGGACAGTATGACCCAGTCTACTGCTCTGCCTGACCTGTGTCAGGAGTAATCTCAGTCAAAGCTGTAACCATCACCATGTTAGCCAGGGCACTTCTAACACTGGCGACTTGTTGTTGCAGCACTGGGTCTAAAAATAACAACAATCCATCAGTGGCAGTGCATGAAAAACTGAATTTCATCATAATTTAAGAGAATTGTGGACTACGGTAATACATAAAGTCAGTTTTGTTACTGTAATTTGTTCTTTCTATTGCAGCAAGTTGGCTGCCTTCTGACTAACATTTTACTCATTTCTCTAATCAGCGGGAAAAAAATAAAATAATGTTTTTCAAAAATTTACAAATGTCTGAATATAAATGAGAGTATTTTAATAATCTGTCATTTTGAAATAATTTACCACTGACAGTTGCTCTCTTGGTATTTTGAATTCAACTAATGAGTGTATTCATAAATATATGTTATTATCATATATTATTATTATTATTATATATTATTCTTCCATACAAGAAGAGGTTCAATAAATACCTAATTCTAATGTTAGCCTAAAACCATATTGAAACCATTGAATTATTTAGGGATGAATATTATGTGCTAATGAACCTCATTTTTTAAAACTTTTATTTTAGGTTCAAGGGTACACGTGCATGTTTGTTATATAGGTAAATTGTGTGTTATGGGGGTTTGGTTTACAGATGATTTTGCCACCCAGGTAATAAGCATAGTACCTGGTAGGTAGTTTTTGAACCCAATTTTAATCTTATAATAGCAAAGAAGATTTCACAAATGAATCCTCAGCATGATCCAGCTAACAGCTGGATTCATAACAGTTATGGGGGAAAATTTGGAATTTCAAAGGTGGACATAGAAATTGATTTAGAGTAACTCATGAATTCACTAAACTGAGTTTTTATTAACAGGCTATTTAGAGTAAATCTTTACTAACAATCAGGAACTAATCAACCTTAATAGTAGAGATAATTGATCCGAATTATTGAGACACAATTATTTTTAAGTAATTTTAAAATATTAAGTGATTTTTTTTCAGCGTACATTGTTATTTTGTTTTTTTCAACTACTTTGTTTGTTTATAGTATTGTAAGTTAGAAGATTTCATTCTGGCTTTCCATATTAGGAACAGTTGAATTTAACCATCTGGAGCTAATTAAAACATCCCCTAATATTACAAATTTCTTGTCTAAAATCTGATGAAATTTGTACAATTATTCTGCCTCCCTCAGAGATTAGTTGCATCAAACACATATTAGTGAACTATTTAGACATATGGGGGACAATAAATTCAGTATTGTGTATGGTTAGAAATCAGAGAAATCCAGGATCAAATGTAAGCTCTGAGACTTGATAACTGAGCTCAGTGAACTTTTTATTCATTCAACAAATATTCATTAAGCAATAACAGGATTTCAGGCACTAGTCTAAGAGCTGAGAGTGCTGCAATAAATACAACACGTTAAGTTCTTTATTCTCAACGACATGATAGAGAAGTGAGAATCTAAAAATAAACACAAATATGCATTTCAGATGGTAATACTATTATTAAGAAGAATAAGCAGATTGAGAGGATTAGATAGCCAGTGTAGGTTGTAGAGACATTTTAGTAGCCGCAGAAAGGAAGTGACAGAGAACAGGAGGGAAGTATAGCAAGGAAGCATGTGAGGTTATGCAACAAGCAAGGGAGACAGCAGGTGAAGTTATGGAGGAAACCAAGAATCAGATCATTTGGGCCTTTAGACCATAATAAGCACTTTAGATTTTGGATTTAACTGCAACTTTTTAATCTGACCGACAGTGTTTTTGTTTTGTTTTGTTTTGTTTTGTTGTTGTTGTTGTTTTGAAAGGGGGTCTCGCTCTGTCACCCAGGCTGGACTGCAATGGCATGGTCTCAGCTCACTGCAACCTCTGCCTCCTGATTCAAGTGATTCTCCTGCCTCAGCCTCCCGAGTAGCTGGGACTACAGGCACGTGCAACCACATCCAGCTAATTTCCGTATTTTTAGTAGAGACACGTTTTCAGTATGTTGGCCAGGGTGGTCTCAAACTCCTGACCTTGTGATCCGCCCTCCTTGGCCTCCCAAAGTGCTGGGATTACAGGTGTGAACCACTGTGCCCGGCCCTGACTGACAGTTTTTAAAAGATCACACTGGCTACTTATCTAGGTCAGTCGATATTATAATTTCGACCAGGGTGGCTTTAAGAACAAACATTTATTTTTTAGACTTTGGTGGCTGGAAGTCTGAGATCCTGGAACCAGCATGGTTATTTTGTTACAGAGGGCCCTATTCTTGGTTTACAAACAGCACCTTTTCACTGTGTCCTCTCACATGGTGGACAGAGAACTAGCTCACCTCTCTTACTCTTTTTAAAAGGGCATTAATTCGATCAGGAGAACCTCACCCTCCTGACTTAATCTAAAGCTTATTACCTCATAAAGGCCTTATCTCCAAGTACCATAGCACTGGGGATTAGGGTTGCAACATAAGTTTTGGAGGGACATAAACATTCAGTCCATGGCACTACCATAAAAAGAATAGACTGTGTGAGCACAGGAGAAAGAGGCAAGGTCTTATGGCAAGGAAACTGATTAGCAACTATTGTAATAGTCTAAACTCTAGTCAGTAATGACTTAATGGTTATGGTAATAGTTAAATCATAGTATAGTATAGTATAGCTTAAAGGTAATGGTTAAATCACAGTATAGTGGTTGAAGTAGTAAAAAGTGGCCAATTTTTAGACAACCTGGCAGTCTTTGCTAATGTATGTGGATTGTGAGAAAAACTTGACATAAAGAACAACTTGATTAGCTTCTTTAAACTTTCATCTCCTGAAATACACAATAGAGAACTTATTTACTATAATATGGAGTTGGGAAAACTAAATTTCAATGTAGGAAAGCATTTACAGTTATTGTATGTTATAAAATCAACATATGTAATATAAAATAATTATTATATTATTGTATAATATATAATAAGTAGCAACAATGTTAATTTGAGACCAAGGACAAAAATTGTTTTAAAATCCTCCAGTAATAGGCAAACTAAAGTTGCAGAACTTGGCTTTTCTACATCCATATAGGGATTTTCTATCCCAGACACCTTTGTTCATGTGTCTGTACAGTTAATACTTTCATATCTGTCTTTTTAATCAGGTAGAAGCAATTTTAATTCATGCTAAGTTATATTACTTTTGAAGTTGTCTATCTTCTGTTTCCTTTAGAGTCAGTCAACTGACCCTAAAACTGGAAGACAGCACTGCTTCTCATCCTTATTCAGTGGTGGCATACTCAGTAAATGATAGAGCTGTATGGCACTTTGTGATACATTGCATTTGTATAATTATTATAAGAAAATTTTAAAAAGCAAATAGTAGAGACAGTATAAAATTGAATTTGTATTAATATTTAAATAAAATATTTTCAAATTTCTAGAGAGATAGTTGACCTTCCTTCCATTCATATCTGTCATCTATCTATCTGTCTCTCTATCTATCAATCTTTATGTAAGTATAATTTTTAATACTGTTTTATACTTGAAATATCTACATTCAATTCCTAATCATGTTATATTTTTCCAGGGGGAGATTATTTGTTCTTGAGGAAAACCATCGATGAGAACATTTTGAAAACAAGAACATAGTCTCTTTAGTCTGGAAATAGTCTAACTATTAATAATTTGTAGCCTCTTGTAGATAAGACTGCTCATCAAAATTATATATATGATTTTATGTGAATATCTGGACCTACATTTTTAGAAGGGAATTTAATATTCTTTTAAAACATGAGAAAAATAAATAAAAATAATGGGTTTTATGTATGTAATTTCCATCTCTCAGAAATGGGCAATAGTTTCAAATGATTTTTATTTATTTATTTATTTTAAATGTTTTCATTTTTCTGAACAACTGTGACCTTAAAACTATCTTTAGGTAATCTATTTCTTCCTGGCTTAATCTTGTGAGGGTGTATTAGGATTTATCCATCTCTTCTAGGTTTTCTAGTTTGTGTGTGTAGAAGTGTTTATAGTAGTTTCTTTTTTTTTATTTTTCTTTCTTTCTTTCTTTTTTTTTTTTTTTTTTTGAGACAGAGTCTTGCTCTGTCACCCAGGCTGGAGTACAATGGCCCAATCTCAGCTCACTGCAACCTCCGCCTCCTGGGCTCAAGCGATTCTCCTGCCTCAGCATAGCGAGTAGCTGGGATTACAGGTGCCTGGCACCATGCCCGGCTAATTTTTTCTATTTTTAGTAGAGACGGGGTTTCACCGTGTGAGCCAGGATGGTCTTGATCTCCTTAACTCGTGATCCACCTGCCTCAGCCTCCCAAAGAGCTGGGATTACAGGAGTCGGCCACAGAGCTCTGCTTTTTATAGTAGTGTTGGGAACAGGCCCCCAAATCTGGCCATAAATAGGCCCCAAAACTGGCCATAAACGAAATCTCTGCAGCACTGTGACATGCTCATGATGGCTATGATGCCCACGCTGAAGGTTGTTGGTTTACTGGAATGAGGGCAAGGAACACCTGGCCCACTCAGGGTCGAAAACCGCTTAAGGTGTTCTGACCAGAAACAATAGCATGAGCGATCTGTGCCTTAAGGACATGTTCGTGCTGCAGATAACTAGCCAGAGCCCATTCCTTTGTTTCCCGTTTTATTTAATCTATAATCTGCAGCAACAATGCTTATCACTGACTTGCTGTCAATAAATATGTGGGTAAAACTTGGTTCATGGCTTTCAGCTCGGAAGGCTGTCAGCCCTCTGATTCCCACTCCGCACTCTGTATTTCTGTGTGTTTGTCTTTAATTCCTCTGGCGCCACTGGGTTAGGGTCTGCATGACCGAGCTGGTCTCAGCAGGTAGTTTCTAATGGTTGTTTTTATTTTTGTGGAGTCAACATTACCTTTGTCATTTCTAATTGTGTCTCTTTTTTGTTTGGATCTTCTCTTTTCTTCTTTATTAGTCTAGCTAGTGGCCTATTTTATTATTAAAAAAACAACTATTGGAGTCATCGCTCTTTTAAATGGTTTTTTGTGTCTCAATTTCCTTCCATTCAGCTCTGGTTTGTTATTTTTTGTCTTCTGCTAGCTTTGGACATGATTTGTTCTTGCTTCTCTAATTCTTTCCATTTTGAAGTTAGGTTATTAATTTGAGATCTTTCTAACTTTTTTATGTGAGCGTTTATTACCATGAGTTTTCCCTTTAACACTGCCTTAACTGTGTCCTAGAGATTCTGTTATGTCATATCTTTGTTCTTATTAGTTTCAAATAGCTTACTGATTTCTGACTTAATTTCATTATTTACCCAAAAGTCATTTATGACCATGTTGTTTAAGTTTCATGTAATTGCATGGTTTTGAGCAATTTTACTTCTTTCTTTTCTTTCTCTCTTTTTTTTTTTTTTTGAGACAGAGTCTCGCTCTGTCACCTAGTCTGGAGTGCAGTGGTGTGATCTCGGCTCACTGCCAGCTCCACCTCCCGGGTTCATGACATTCTCCTGCCTCAGCCTCCCGAGTAGCTGGGACTACAGGTGCCCGCCACCACACCTGGCTAATTTTTTCTATTTTTTAGTAGAGACAGGGTTTCACCATGTTAACCAGGATGGTCTCGATTGCCTGACCTCGTGATCTGCCTGCCTTGGCCTCCCAAAGTGTTGGGATTTCTTGTGTGAGCCACCGTGCCCGGCCAGTTTTGAGCAATTTTCTTAATCTTGACTTATACTTTTATTATCCTGTAGTTTGAGAGTGTGTTTGGTATGATTTTGGTTCTTTTACATTTGTTGAGGATTGTTTTATGTCCAATCATGTGGTCAATTTTAGAGTACTCACCATGTGATGATGAAAAGAATGTATATTTTGTTGCTTTTGGGTGGAGAGTTCTGAAAAGCTCTATCAGATCCATTTGGTCTAACATTGAGTATAGGTCCTGAATATTTTTGTTAATTTTCTGCCTCTGTGATAGCAGCCAGGAAGAAAATGATTCCCTGAACAGACCAATAATGAGCTCTGAAATAGAATCAGTAATAAATAGCTAACAAACAAACAAAAAAGCCCAGGACCTCACGGATTCACAGCCAAATTCTGTCAGATGTACAAAAATGAGCTGGTACCCTTCCTACTGAAACTATTGAAAAACAAAACAAACAAAAATGAGCAGGAGAGACTCCTCTTCAAATTGTTCTTGATACCAGCGTCATCTTACCGAAACCTGTCAGTGACACACACAAAAAAGAAAAGTTTAGGCTAATATCCTTGATAAACATTGATGCAAAAATCCTCAACAAAACACTTGCAAACTGAATCCAGCAGCATATCAAAAGGCTAATCCACCATGATCAAGCAGACTTCTTCCCCAGATGCAAAGTTGATTCAACATTCACAAATCAATAAATGTGATACATCACATAAATAGAACTAAAGACAAAAACCACAAGATTATCTCAATAAACACCGAAAGACTTTTAATAAAATTCAACACCCTTCTATGTTAATAACTCTCAATAAACTAGGTATTGAAGGAACATACCTCAAAATAATAAAAGTCATCTATGACAATTCCATAGCTAATATTATACTGAATGAGCAAAAGCTAAAAACATTCCCCTTGAAAACCGGCACAAGACAAGGATGCTCTCTCTCAACACTTCTATACAACATAGTGTTAGAAGTTCTGGTCAGGGCAATCAAGCAAGAGAAAGAAATAAAGGGCATCCAGATAAGAAGAGAGGAAGTCCAACAACTTCTGTTTGCAGACAACATGACTCTACATATAGAAAACCCTATATGTAATAATCTCAGCCCAAAAGCTCTTCCAGCTGATAAACAACTTCAGCAAATCTGTAGGATACAAAATCAACATAGAAAATTATTAGGATTCCTATACACCAACAGCAGCCAAATCAAGAGCCAAATCAAAAAGTCAATCCCATTTACAATTTCCACAAAAGAATAAAATACCTAGAAATACAGCTAACTAGGGAGGTGAAAGATTTCTACAATAAGAAGTACAAACCACTCTTCAAATAAATCAGAGAAGACACAAACAAATGGAACACCATTCCATGCTCATGGATAGGAAGAATCAATATTGTGAAAATGGCTATACTACCAAAAGCAATTTATAGATTAAATGCTATGCCTATCAAACTAGCAATAACATTCTTCACAGAACTAGAAAAAACCTATTTTAAAATTCATATAGAACCAGAAAAAGAGCCCAAATAGCCAAGGCAATCCTAAGCAAAAAGAACAAAGATGGAGGCATCATATCATCCAACTTCAAACTCTATGTACTACAAGGCTACAGCAAACAAAACTGTATGAAACTGGTACAAAAACAGACATAGACCATATGGAACAGAATAGAGAGCCCAGAAAAAAGCCTGTATATCTATGACCATCTGATCTTTGTCAAAGCTGACAAAAACAAGCAATGGGGAAAAAACTCCCTATTCAATAAATGTTGCTGGGATAACTGGCTAGCCATACGCAGAGGATTTTTACTAGACTCCTTTCTTATACCATATAAAAAATAACACAAAATGGATTAAAGATTTAACTGCAAACCCCAAAACTATAGAAATGCTGGAAGACAACCTAACAATACCATTCTGGGCATAGGAGTGGGCAAAAATTTTATGACAAAGACACCAAACGCAATTGTAACAAAAGCAAAAATGGACAAGCGGTGGCTTTGGCACAGCGGAAGAAACTATCAGACAACCTGCAGGATGGGAATAAATTTTTGTAATCTATGCAAAGGTCTAATATCCAGCATCTATAAGAAAGTTAAACAAATTTACAAGAGAAAAACAACCGCATTTAAAAATGGGCAAAGCACATGGACAGACACTTTCCAAAAGAAGACATACCGACGGCCAAGAAGCATATGATAAAAAGCTCTATATCACTAACCATTACAGAAATGCAAATCAAAACTACAGTGAGATACCATCTTATGCCAGTCAGAATGGCTATTATTAAAAGTAAAAAACAAAACAAAAACCAGGTACTGGCAAGGATGTGGAGAAAAAGGAACACTTTTACACTGTTGTGGTAAAAATTAGTTCAGCCATTATGGAAGGCAGTGTGCTGATTCCTTAAAGACCTAGAGGCAGAAATACCATTCAACCCAGCAATGCTATTACTGGATATAGAGCCAAAGGACTATAAATCATTCTACTATAAAGACACATGCAAACATATGTTCATTGCAGCACTATTCACAATAGCAAAGACATGGAATCAACCTAAATGTCCGTCAATGACAGTTTGGATAAAGAAAATGTGGTACATCTACACCATGGAATACTATGCAGCCACAAAGAAAGAACAATATCCTATCTTTTGCAGGAACATGAATGGAGCTAGAAGCTATAATCCTTAGGAAACTAAAGCAGGAACAGGAAACCAAATACTACATATACTCACTTATAGGTAGAAGAAGCTAAATGATAAAAACTTATGAACACAAAGAAGAAAACAACAGACACTGGGGTCTACTTGAGGGGGGAGGGTGGGAGGAGAGAGAGTAGCAGAAAAGGTAACTATTGGGTATTGGGCTTAATACATGAGTGATGAAATAACACGTACAACAAACTGTCCCATGACACATTTTTACCTATGTAACAAATCTTCACATGTACCCTCAAACCTGAAATAAAAGTTTTTAAAAAAACTATCCTTTAAATTTACTCATATAAAAATAAGTGCTATCTGTATAAATTGGAGTTCATTCTCATCAACAAGTGGGAAATAACAGGCCAGGAGGATCACTCATATTTTGTTTTAATGAAAAGTGATTCATGCTGGATATAGTGGCTTACATCTGTAATCCCAATACTTTGGCATGCCAAGGTGAGAGGATCGCCTGAGACCAGCCTGGGCAACAAAGCAAGGCCTCATATCAACAAAAATAAAAAAAAAATCTTAAAAACAAGGCTCATAATTATATAAAAGCATTTTGAGCTTGAAAAATATATTTCATCTTTATAATTTCAAAAGCCACAAAATGTAATATATACTACATTCACAAGGTCTAAGTCTTCAAAGAAACCAATGTTCTTAGGATTAAATATTTCAGCAAGAATGCTACAGAAACATATTTTCTTTCTATAGTTCAGCAATCTCAAAACTTAGTACTTTTAATGCAATAGTGCTCATCTACAAAAGACTAATGAATCATTATTTTTTTCTTAAGAATATTTCTCAAACTGAGATTCCTATTTCTCTACAAACTAGCTGTGATTAAAAATATAATAAGAAGCCAAATCTTAGGTGCCCACTACAGGGCAAAATTATTATTTAATTATATTAATTATTTAGTGTCACATTATCATTGGTGTCCTGAAAAGCAAGCTAACTACACACACACACACACACACACACACACGTGTGCACACACATGATAGAATATGTATACATGAACTTTGAAACTCAGGTTTCTGAGACCCTACAATGGCAAATAGAACAGAAAAAAATTTTAGTGAAAATATTTATATGTGTTGATAAAGCCTGTAGGATTATCATATTAATAAACATCACATTTGTTAATTTGTACAGATCAATGGGAAAGTATACTTGCTATTTCAAGTAATCACTTGAAATTCATATGAATTTTTGAATTGATAATACTAGTAAACAACTATTATAGAATTAAATACTCAGAAATTTATTCAAACCTATTATTAACCTCCATTACCTGATGAAGTCTTCAAGACTACAACTAGCAAAGTAGGCACTTCAAGTACAGAAGGTCAAAGTCTGAAATTTTTACACTTTGTCCTGTCAATATCACTTTTCTAATCTGGGGTCTATGAATAGATGTGGGTAATCTGTGAAGTTGAATGAGCAATATTATAAATATATATTTTCCACTTACCTGCAATGGACATTTTGCATTACATTCCATTTTGATGGTAGGCAACAAACCATAGTAATGCTTATTGTACCTAAGATATGAGGTTTGATCACTCCCTTTACAGTTGTTATAGATATCTCAAAATATCTTTTATGCTAATCGATAGACAAATTATAAGATATTTTAATTTTATATTTTAGTAAAGAAACATATATTTCTATATATCAAATATTTTATTTTAAAATTTTCCCAATGACATTTTAATATAATTGACATTCATTGCAATTGTATGCATTCCTTATATGCATTTAAGCTCTTATTCTAAGTAGAGATCCATAGGTGTCAACAATGGATGTAGACTTCCATTGTGGTTCATGGCAAAAAAGAAATTCTGTTAGGTCAAGTGGATTGAGAACGCTCTTTAGATCATCTTCATTCTCACTGATTTTCTGCCTGCATGATACATCAATTAATGAACAAGGGACAAAGTCTCCAATGATAATTGTAAAGTTATCTATATCTGTTTGCAGTTCTAACATTTTGACTTATGTATTTTGATGTTCTGTTGTTACGTGCATACCTTTTTAAGGTTCTTATCTCTTCTTGGAAATCTGTGCCATTTATCATTATGTGATATTTCCCTTTATCCCTAATAATCTTCCTTGTTTCCAAGTCAGCTTTTCCTGAAGTTAATGTAACTTTCCCTGTTTTCTTTGGTTAATGTTGGTATAATATATCTTTCTCCATTTATTTACTCTTAACCCATCTGAGTCTTTATATGCAAAGTGGTTCTCTTGTAGGCAGGATATAGCTGTGGGTTTTTTTTTTTTAATCCAATCTGACAATTTGTGTCATTTGACTGTTATTTTTATACCATGCACATCTAAAGTGATTATTGATATAGTAGGATTGAAATCGACCATATTGCTAATGTTTATTTTTCTTTTAATTGCTCTGCCTTTCGTTTCTTTTTTAAATTTATTTTTACTCATGTTAATTGAGCATTGTTTATAAATCTACACTATTTTAAAATGTATACTGTCAATCCAAGGGTAACCAACACAAATTTTTTTTAGGAAGTATAAATGAGATGTTCACAAAGGAGATTACATAAGTATATCTTCAAATAATATTATGCTTTTTCATATGTAGTATAGCTATTGTTTAACAGAATGATCCTAATTCTCTGATGTTTCATATCATTGTCATTCATTTCACTTTTATATATGCTAAAAACATCCAATTTACATTATCACAATTATTACTTTAAGTAAGTTAATTTGAGAGCAATTAAGTATAAATACATATATTTTACTTGACTTATTCCTTTTCTGATGTTTTCTTTATACGTATTCAAGTTTTTAACCTACATCAATTTTCTTCTGTCTCAAAAACTGTCAACATATTTTGTGGAGTAGATGTACTGGCAATAAAATTCTTCAGTTTTTATTGTGTGAAAAAGTTTAAAAATATAAGTTTTAAAAGTTTCATATTTATTGAATAATATAAGATAGTACAGAAAATTCCCATTTTATAAATATTTTACATTAGTATGATACATTTTGTTACAATTAACAAACCAATATTTTTATTTTATTATTAACTAAAAAAATAGTTTATTCAGATTTTCTTGATTTTTATCTAATGTCCTTTTGTGTTTCAGGTTCCCCTAAATAACCATATTACTTTTAGTTATCACAGCTTCTGAGGTTCCTCTTGGTTGTGACAGCTTCTCAGACTTTCCTTATTTTCAATGACTTTGACAGTTTTTAGAAGTACTGATTAGGTATGTTAAGGATGCTCCTTGTTGGAATTTATCTGATTTTTTTTTTCATGATGAGGCTGGAATTGTGGATATTTAAGAGGAAAGCCACAAATATAAAGTAACATTCTTATCACATCATACTAAGGGTACATACTAGCAACATGATTTATGACTGTTGCTTACCTTGATCACCAGGCTGAGATAGTTATTCTCAGGTTTCTCCCCTGAGGTTTCCCTTGTTTTCCCTTTTCCACATCATACTCTCGAGAGGAATGTATTTATGCATAGTCAGCATTTATGAAGTTTTGATATATGCCTCCTTCCTTTGAAGGGCATAATATCTATAAATTACTTGGCGTTCTTCTGCATGAGAGATTTGTCTCTGCTCTTCCAATCGTTATTTATATTTTTATTTATATTGTATGGACTCACGAATATTCAATTTACACTTTGTATTATAATCCAATACTACTTTATTTTGTTACTAAATCATTTCAGCTTTGGAACGTGGATCTCTTTTTGGTGGTTCCTGTGTCCTCTTCTTTGACATATACAAATCAATGTTCCTTTTTGTTTGTTTGTTTTTGTACTTCCTTAGTTTTTGGCATGATGGTTCAGGCTCATCTTGTATATTCTGCCCCAATCCTAGCAGTAGCCATTTCTCTAAGGAGCCTCAATTTCTTTTATTTTTTTCTTTTCTTTTCTTTTCTTTTATTTCTTTCTTCCTTCTTCCTTTCTCCTTCCTGTTTTAAAGAATGGTATTAGAAACTAAGATCTACGTTCTTGTTGTACTCACTGCTAATGGGGTATCAGTGCTTTCAGGCCTTCTCAGCTAACATAGCAAGGAAATATACATGTTTTTGCTAACCTATTTTTATACATACATATCTAATTTTTTCTAAGTAGACATTTGCATTTATATTACATTAAATGTATATTAATACTAATGTCTCCAACTCTAATCCATTACCATATACACCATTTTGGCTTCCCTTTGCTAATAATGTAAATTCCCACTCAGATAGTAAAAAACCTGGCTCTGTTTGCCATCCATTTAGGTCATTGTTTATTTTCAGTATATATGTATAATTGTACCAGAATAGTTCATCGTTACCTTCATGGGAAACAAGTTATTCAGCTCCATCACATCACATCAAAGGTGCATGTTATCAACAGTACTTACATTTGTGTAACAAGAACTTTCCTTGTGTGCTGTTCATTTTTTCTTCCTTCTTGTAGACTACTCATTTCAAAAATTACTTAAGTCAGCATTTTTTATTCTTGACCTTACATAAAAATTATTTCATACATTTGTAATAGTTATTTTTTCTTGTCACAGTCTTCATTCCTTCCTGGGAGTCCTCAAACCTCCCCAATATTTATTTTTTGTAATTTGCATATATTAAGTTTCCATCTTTATGCTTTCTACTAGTTTTGAAAAATGCATAAGATCATGTATTCAACAAAATATCACACAGAATAACTTTGCTACCCTAAAAATACTCTGTGCTTTACTATTTAATTCTCATGCTGTGTACCTACCAGAGCTTCTGGGAATCAGTGACTTTTTATTGTCTCTATAGTTTTGTCTTTTCCAAAACATCATATTATTGAAAAGATATCTTTTTTCTTTTTCCTTTTTTTTTTTTTTGGAGACGGAGTTTTGCTCTTGTTGTCCAGGTTGGAGTACAATGGCACTATCTCAGCTCACCGCAACCTCAGCCTCCCGGTTTCAAGTGATTCTTCTGCCTCAGCCTCCCAAGTAGCTGGGATTAGAGGCATGTGCCACCACGCCTGGCTAATTTTGTATTTTTAGTAGAGACAGGGTTTCACCATGTTGGCCAGGCTCTTCTCAAACTCGGACCTTAGGTGATTCCCCCGCCTCAGCCTCCCAAAGTGCTGGGATTACAGGCGTGAGCCACCGCCCCTGGCCCTCTTTTTTCTTAATTAACTAAAGACTATCATAAATTTAGATTTCCTTAGTTTTTACCGTATGTTTGTTTTCTGTCTGAGGAGCCCATTCAAAACAGGACCTTACATTAAATTGTCATGTCTCTTTGTGAATCTCTTTGTGGTGACAGTTTGTCAGAATTTTCTTGCTTTTGATGACCTTGATAATTTTGAATAATACTGGTCAAATTATTTGTAGGTTGCCCCAATACTGGATTTTTTTCTCTGTTTTTTTTTTCTCATTATTACACTGAGTTCATGGGATTTTGAATGGAGGTGTAATTTCCTCTCAAATTACACAAAGCTAAAGTGTAATTTTCCTCAAATGTATATAAATCAAATGTATATACTATCAATTATTTATGACTATCGATATTGATGGTGGTTACCTGGCTGAAGTAGTATCTGTCAGATTTCTCCACTATAATGCTATGTGTTTTTTCCTCATTCTATTCTGTACTCTTTGAAAGGGGGCCAATGTCTGCAGCTCAGACTTAAGGAGTGGAGAGTTATACTTGTCTCTAGGGTGTCTGTAGATAAATTATTTGGCTTTCTTCTTCATGGGAGATTTGTCTCTTTTCATGACTTACTAATTTGCTCAATTATGTATTTATATCAGTATAGATGCACAGGTATTTATTTTATCCTCTATGGTATAATCCAGCACTACTTCATTTTTTGCTAAAATTGTTCCAGCTTTGGATAGTAGAATTTCTTTCACTTGGCTGCTGTGTCGCACTTTGATATATTTCCAACTGTCATTTCTTTTTTTTCTTTTTCTTTTTTTAGCATTTCCTTCCTTTCTGGCATTATAAGATACTCCAGACTCATCTTATATATTTCCTGCCACAGTCCTAAAATCAACCACTTCTCCAAGAAGCTCCACTTATATTTATTAGAGAAACCAAGATGTGGGAATAGATGTGCATGTTGCTACTTGTGTGTTTCTTCAGATCCTATAAGGGGACAAAGCAAAAAATACATGTATGTGTACACTAACATGTGTATAGACATACTTTATAAATAATTCTATATGTAACTGTTCATATATACATGAAATTAAATAAATTCCCAGTGAGATATGTAACTTTAATCCATATTACCAAATGTATCATCCTACTTTCTACCTCTTGTGTATCTACAAAATCCTATTCCAACTGTGAGAACCTGACTCATAGTGTAAGCCAACTTTTTTCTTAATTCTTCAATTTCAGTATACATCTGTAGTAGTAGCAGAAATGTTAACTCATATTTCTACAGAAAACAACTTTATCAAATAAATTCCTTACGAGCATTTTAATTTTGCCTTTAATCTTAGAGACTGCATTCATTTCTGAAAATACTTAAATCAGCACTCTTTTCCCAACCCATTTAGTGGGGTTGTTTCCTATACTTGCAATAAAACTAAATTATCTTGTCACAGTCTACATTGTTTCCTGTTATCCCACAACTTCCTTTTTGTTTGTTTGTTTTTTGTTTTTTGTTTTTGAGATGGAGTCTCACTCTGTTGCCTAGGCTGGAGTGCAGTGGCGCCATCTCACCTCACTACAACCTCCACCTCCCAGGTTCAAGGGATTCTCCTGCCTCAGCCTCCCAAGTATCTGGGACTACAGGTGCACACCACCACGCCCAGCTAATTTTTGTATTTTTAGTAGAGACGGGGTTTCTCTATGTTGGCCAGGCTGGTCTCCAACTCCTGACCTCGTGATATGCCTGCCTCGGCCTCCCAAAGTGCTGGGATTGCAGGCATGAGCCACTGCACCTGGCCTATCCCATGACTTTCTATGTAATTTTTTAAAATTTGTTTTCATTAAGGTTCTTTTTTATTTTCTATATTTCTACAGTTCTTGACAAATGCATAGTGTCAAATATCCTTATTTACAGTATCATACGAAATAGTCGTACTCTTTAAACATTTCCTGTGCTTCACTTATTATCAGCCTTTAGTAATTATTTGATCTTTTATTATCCCATTAGTTTTGCCTTTTCTAGAACATAATATAAATGGAATCTTATAGCACATAGCCTTGTAAGCTGGCTATTATACATTTAAGTTTTTTCCTGTTATTTTTTGGCTTGATAGCACAGATTGTTGATGCAATGAAATATTTTTCAACAATCTGAGCTATCAAGCCAAACAATAACCTGGAAAAACCTTAAAAGTATATTAGCCAGTTGACAGGGCTACATGCTATAGATTCCATCTATATTATATTCCAGTTTATTTATCTGTTCATCTATTGAAGGACTTCTTGGTGTATTCCTGTTTTGGGTAATTATTCATAAAACTACTACAAACTTCTACCTGCAAGTTGTAGTGTGAACATAGATTTTAAACCATTGTGTAAGAACCTCAGGGCATAATTGTCAAATTGTATGGTGACATGTTTAACTATGTTGGAAGCTGCCATATTGTCTTTGACAGAGGATATACTATTTTATTAACACACGCCCATCAGCAATAAGTAGGAGCTCCTTTAGAAGCTCCAATTATCCCTGCATTATTTGAGGAAAAGCCATCATTTCTCCATTGAGTTGCCTTTGCTTCTTTGTCAAAGATCACTTGACTGTATTAGTATGGTTCTATTTCTGAGCTTTGTACTCTGTTCCATGGGCCTCTTATTTCATTAATACAATGACTCCTTAGCTACTGTAGCTTTATGGTAAATCTTTAAGTTGCATAGTATAAGTCTTCCAGCTTTGCTCTTCTTCTTTAATATTGTGTTGACTACTCCAGATCTTTTGCTCTTGCACATAAGCTTTATAATAAGTTTGTTGATAATAAAAATTAGTCTGCTGAAATTTTTATTGGGATTAAGTTGAAGTTTTAGATAAATTTGGAAAGAAATGGCATTTTAAGAATACTGAGCCTTCCAATATATGAATACAAGATCTTTTCATTTACTTGGGTAGTCATCAATTACTTTTAAAAGAGCTTTGTAGTTTTCCATGTCGAGTTTCTGTACATATTTTGTTACATTTATACATATTTTAGAGTCATTATAAATAAATATGGTCTTAATTTAAATTGCTCATTGCTGGTATATGGGAAAGAAATTTACTCTCTGTATTAATCTTATATCCTGTGTAAAATTGAGATAATCATTTATTTCCAGAACTTTTGTCAAATCTCTGGGATTTTCTACATGAACAGGTATGTCATCTGCATGCAAAGATAGTTTTATTTAGTTTTCCCAATGTGTATATTTAATTTTTGTCTCATTGTATTAGCTAGGATTTATAGTATATTGTTGAATAGTAATGACGGAGAGAATTTTGAATATAATTTTATCTTATTGTGGTAAGAACCCAGCATGAGACCTGCCTTTTTAACAAACTTTAAGTGTACAATACAGTATTGTTGACTATAGGTACAATGTTATATAACACATCTCTAGAAATCATTCTTCTTGCTTAACTGAAACATCTTGCCCATTGATTGATTAGTAACTCCCCATTTCCTCTATCCCCAGGCCCTATAAGCTACCATTCCACTCTGATTCTATGAATTTGAGTATTTTAGACACCTCATATAAGTGAAATCATGCAGTATTTATCTTTCTGTGACTAGCTTATTTCGCTTACTGTGTTTTTACTTTAATTTCATTTTACTATGGCCTCAAGGTTCATCAATGCTGTCATATATTACAAAATTTCCTTCTTGTTAAAGGCTAAATAATATCCCACTGTATGTATACAGCATATTTTCTTTATCCAGTCATCTGTCAAAGAACATTTAAATTGTTTCCATATCTTGGCTATTTGTGAGAAATTGTGAGAAAAAAAAATTGCCAATTTGTGAGAAAAAGAAATAAAAAGACCTCCAAATCAGAAAGGAAGAAGTAGAATTGTTTCTGTTTACAAGTGGCACGGTCTCATATAATGAAACTTTAAAGACTCCGTTAAAAAATGTTCGAACTAACAAATGGATTTAGTAAAATTGCAGGATACAAAATTAAAACACAAAAAAATTGTGTTTCTATGCATTAACAATAAACTATTTTAAAATAAAATTAGAAAACCAATTTCATTAACAAACAATAAATTAATTAGAAACAAACTACAGAGATGAAGGACTTACATATTAAAAACTATGAAACATCAATAAAATAAATTTTAAAATACACAAGAAAATGAAAAGACATCTTGTGTTCACAGATTTAAAAACTAATATTTTTTAAATGTGCATATTTTTCAAAGCAATCCACAATGTTGTCATCACCAAAACTTCAATGGTATTTTTTACAGAAAAAAAAGAAATTTTATAATCAACATGCAACCACAAAAATCATAAATAGCCAAATCAATCCAGAGAAAGAAAAACAAAACAGTGGTTATCTCACTTCCTGATTTCAAGATATAATACAAAGCTACAGAAACCAAAATGGTGAGGCAATATTTGCTTTGTTCTCAATATTAGAGGAAAGCATCTAATTTATCACAGTTAAATATAATATTTACTATTGATTTTTTGTAAGTGTTCTTAATCACATTGAGCAAGTTCCCCTATATTGTCAGTTTGCTAAGTGTAATTCTCATAACTGGAAGTTATATTTTGTCAAAAGTTTTCCTGCATCAATTGATATGATTGTATGATTTTTCTTCTTTAGTCTTTTGATTTGGTGAATTACATTAAATGATTTGTGAATGTTGAACCAGTCTTGCATACATGAAATAAATCCCACTTGACCATGAAATATAATTATTTTGATATATTGGTGGATCCAATAAGTTAGTATCTTTTGAGAAGTTTTGCATCTAGGTTCATGAGAGATACTGGTTTGTACTTTTCCTTTCTTGTAATGTTTGTGTTTACTTTTGGCATTAGGGTAATTTTTGCCTCATAGAATGAGTGGAAAGTCTTCATTCTACTTGTAGTTTCTAGGATGGTTTGTGGAGAATTGGTATCATTTATTCTTTAAATGTTTGGTAAAATTTACCTCCTAAAATCATTTTTTCCTGATGCTTTCTTTTCAGAAAGATTATTAACTTTGGTTTAATTTATTTAATAGATATCGGTGTTTTCAGATTATATATTTCTCCTACATGAGTTTGGAAGTTTGTGTTATTCAATAAGTTAATCAATTTCATCAAAGTTTTAAAATTGTAATGTCCATGGAATAAACAGTGATGGCCTCATGGAATCAACAAAATACCCTCTTTTTTAGTTCTTTTGTTTGTTTTTTGTTTTTGTTTTGGCTTTGGTTTTTTTGAGACAGGGTCATGCTCTGTTGCCCAGGCTGGAGTGCAGTGTCATGATCTTGGCTCACTGCAACCTGTACAGCCTGGCTCAAGTGATTCTTGCACTTCAGTCTATAGAGTAGCTAGGACTACAGGCACATGCCAGCATGCCCAGCTAATTTTTGTATATTTTGTAGAGATGGTCTTTGGCCACGTTGCCCAGGTTTCTCTCCAAACTCCTGACCTCAAGTGACCCACTCGCCTGGGCCACTCAAAGTGTTGGGATTATAGGCGTGAGCCACCACACTCTGCCCTCTTTTTCATTGCTGATATCGGTAAACTGTATCTTTTCTCCTTTTTCCGCTGGTTAAATTGACCAAAAGTATATCAGTCTTCTCAGTTTACCAATTTATTAATTATATTGAAATTTTCTAAGAAACAGCATTTGATGCTTCTCTTAAATTCACGGTTTTTTTTTTTTTTTTTTTTTTCAGATATCTAGATGAGGGTTTGTACTAGGACCCTAATTCTCTGATGGTCCGAGAAAAGCTGTCAGTTTTCAGGTTGTTCATCTTTTCTCTTCTTTTAATGTTCAGCATGGAATTTTCAAGCTTTTTACATATCAAAATTGATACTAAGTCTATGTCTGAATTTAAATATATATATGTATACATATATATGTCTTAAAATATTTTTCTTGTGCTCTTGTTACTTTTTAAAATAGCATTCTGTTCTCATTTATGATTTCAATTTCTCCTTGTGGACTTTTTAAATGACTATCTTAAAAAAACATATTCTGCTTCTGAAATTATTTTTATTTATTTTGGTCACATATTTTATTTTTTAAACATTTGTTTATCCTTTTTTTAATTTTGTATTTTTTTAAGTTCCGTTGATCCAGAATGGACCATTCATATTTAACAACGATGCCTGCAACTATGGGAGAGAAATTCCATATGTGGGCAGAATCTGTTCAATGTTATTCTTTATTTTCTGTGCTGGAGCTTAGGGCTGGTTGTTTTGCTGGGCAGAAATTCACTCCTCTAAGGTGCATTTGACATTTTTAAGAAAAAGTGTTGACTCATAGTTTCTTGACATTCTGAATATAAAGTAAGATAGATAAATTGGTGGTTTAAATGCTTTGCGTAACTTCAATTAATTTCCTTGGCTTTCAACCTCATGACTTGCCTCTAACATTCCTGGTGTTTCCAAATCGAAAGCTTCCCAAGCATATTTGGGCAGGATTACTGAATATTCTAACCTGCAGCTTCTGCCAACTTATTTTATCAGTTGGCATTCCTCTCTCTTCATTTAGCGTTCTCACAATCTGTTGAAATCTTTTCTGATTTTTTTTCCTTTCCAATTCTTTTTACTATTTTAAGCCCATGTGCTTTCTGTAATATCATTTAATCATATTTAGGAAAAAGGTAAAAGAGAAAAATGTGTATACAGCAAGCCTTATTTAATTGGAGTTCCCACCTGAAGTGCTTCAAATAAAATTTAATATAAATTTAAGTTATTTTGAAAGATTCTAAAGATTATCACTTATTTATAATATTGTCATATTTGACAGTTCACTAAATAATGCAGAGAAAGCCTCAGAAGCCCAGATTATTTTTCTAACAACATTGACTTCCAAAAGGGAGGAAGTGTGGTGATTGTTCCTTAATTGTTACATTTTGTGATCTACTGATTATTTTTAAAGACAGCAATCTTTATACCTTTCCAAGTAAAAATGTTTTAAAATAAAAAAGTCTATTACAGCAATATTTTTATAAATGTAGACATTTTATTATGAATGCAGAAGAAAGATGTAAACTCCTAATAATGATCAAAAGAGATAGTGCCAGGTCTTACATATAATCTTTCTGGGTTCATACAGTTGTTGTCTGAAGTTGGGAAACAATTGCCTAGCAAAATTATTGAAAATGATCATACAACACAGTAGCCTTTAAGAAGCATTTTATAAGGCATATGTGCTTGGCTATGATGAAATTTAACCCAGCCTTTCTAATTCTCATCATTGACTTTATTAAATAGCCCCAATAACTCTGCTGAGAAACATTTAATCATGAAAGCCAGATCTGTATGAAACATTATAGCATAATTCACATTTTAATGCTGACTAGACCACTGGCAATTACAAGCAGCACCCAGAGATAGATAACACATAATTTATGCATTTAAAAATGTTTTGTTAAGCAAAAATCGACAAATAGGATCTAATTAAACTAAAGAGCTTCTGCACAGGAAAAGAAACTATTCATATCAACAGAGTAAACAGACAACCTACAGAATGGGAGAAAATTTTTGCAATCTATCCATCTGGCAAAGGCCTAATATCTAGCACCTATAAGGAAAGTAAACAAATTTACAAGAAAAAAGCAAACAACCTCATTAAAAAATGGCGAAGGAGATGAACATACTCTTCCTCTTCTCAAAAGAAGATATACATGCGACCAACAAACATATGAAAAAAAAGAAGCTCAACATCACTGATCATTAGAGAAATACAAATCAAAACTACAATGAGATACCATCTCACACCCGTCAGAATGGCTGTTATTAAAAAGTCCAAAAACAACAGATGTTTGTGAGGTTGTAAAGAGAAAGGAATGCCTTTACACTCTTGGTGGGAGTATAAGTTAGTCCAACCATTGTGGAAGACAGTGGCAATTTCTTAAAAACCTGGAGGCAGAAATAGCATTTGACCCAACAATCGCATTACTGGGTATATGCCCAAATGACTATAAATCTTTCTATTACAAAGATACATGCACACATATGTTCGTTGCAGCACTATTCACAATAACCAAGACATGGAATCAACCTAAATGCCCATCAATGACAGACTGGGTAAAGAAAATGTGGTGCACATACACCATGGAATATTATGCAGCCATAAAAAGAAATAAGATCCTGTCCTTTTTGGGGCCATAGATAGAGCTGTAGGCCATTATTCTTAGCAAACTAACACAGGGACAGAAAACCAAACACAGCATGTTCTTGCTTATTAGTAGGAGCTAGATAATGAGAATATACGGACACATAGTGGGGAACAACACACACTGGGGCTTATTGGGGGTGGAGCGGGGCATGGGAAGAGCTAGAGGAACCAGAAGAATAGCTAATGGATGCTGGGCTTAATACCTAGATGATGGGGTGATCTGTGCAGCAAACCGCCATGGCACATGTTTATGTAACAAACCTGCACATCCTACACACGTACTTAGAATAAAAGTTGGTTTGTAGTTCTCCTTGAAGAGGCCCTTCAAATCTCTTGTTAGCTGTATTCCTATGTATTTTATTCTCTTGGTAGCAATTGTAAATGGGAGTTCATTCATGATGTGGCTCTCTGCTTGTCTGTTGTTGGTGTAAAGGAATGCTTGTGATTTTTGCACATTGATTTTGTATCCTGAGACTTTGCTGAATTTGCTTATCAGTTTAAGGAGTTTTGGGACTGAGATGATGGGGTTTTCTAAATAGAAAATCATGTCACCTGCAAACAGAGACAATTCGACTTCCTCTCTTCTTATTTGAATATGCTTTATTTCTTTCTCTTGCCTGATTGCCCCGGCCAGAACTTCCAATGCTACATTTAACAGGAGTGGTGAGAGAGAACTTCCTTGTCGTGTACCAGTTTTCAAAGAGAAAGCTTCCAGCTTTTGCCCGGGCACCCATTCAATATGTTATTGGCTGTGGGTTTGTCATAAATAGCTCTTATTATTTTGAGATAACGTTCATCAATACCTAGTTTATTGACGGTTTGTAACATGAAGAGATGTTGGATTGTATCAAAGGCCTTTTCTGCATTTATTGAGATAATCATGTGGCTTTTGTCTTTGGTTCTGTTTATGTGATGGATTATGTTTACTGATTTGCATATGTTGAGCCAGCCTTGCATCCCATGGATGAAGCTGACTTGATCGTAGTGGATAAGCTTTTTTACTTTCTGCTGGATTCGGTTTGCCAGTATTTTATTGAGGATTTTTGCATCCATGTTCATCAGGGATATTGGCCTGAAGTTTTCTTTTTTTGTTGTGTCTCTTCTCTGTTTTGGAATCAGGATTATGCTGGCTAAACTAAGTTTTACATATTTTAAGTTCTCAATTTGTTCTTTAAAAGTATGTAATTGCTATAAAAATAATAGAGAATTCAGAAAAAATATTTTAACAAAATGCTAATATCTTTTGCAATTATATTTAAATGTAACAGGGATGCTATTTGAAATAAGAAAAATGAAACAACCAACCCCATCAAAAAGTGGGCAAAGAATATGAACAGACACTTCTCAAAAGAAGATATTTATTTGACCAACAAACATATGAAAAAAGCTTGACATCACTGATCTGAGAAATGCAAATCAGAACCACCATCAGAAACCATCTCACACCAGTCAGAATGGCTATTATTAAAAAGTCAAGAAACACTATATCCTGGCAAGGCTGTGAGAAATAGGAACGCTTTACGCCGTTGGTGGGAATGTAAATTAGTTCAACCATTGTGGAAAAGAATATGGTGATTCCTCAAGGATCTAGAACCAGAAGTATCATTTGACCCAGCAATCCCATTACTAGGTATATACTCAAGGATTATAAATCATTCTACTATAAAGACACATGTACACATATGTTTACTGCAGCACTATTTATAATAGCAAAGTCATGGAACCAACCCAAATGCCCATCAATGATAGGCTGGATAAAAAATATGTTGTACATATATACCTTGGAATACTATGAAGCCATAAAAAGGAATGAAATAATGTCCTTTGCAGGGACATGGATGAAGCTGGAAGCCATCATCCTCAGCAAACTAACACAGGAACAGAAAACCGAACACTGCATGTTCTCACTCATAACTGGGAGTCGAACAATGAGAACACATGGACACAGGGAAGGGGAACATCACACACCAGGACCTGTTGGGAGTGGGAGTGAGGGGAGGGAACTTAGAGGACAAGTCAACAGGTGCAGCAAACCACCATGGCACACGCATACCTATGTAACAAATCTGCACTTTCTACACATGTATCCTGGAACTTAAAGCAAAATTTTTAAAAAGTTGGAAATATAAAAAAAAAACATGTTTTGTTTTTGCCTTTTTATTATTGTTATGTTTAATCCACTGAAAAACAACCTGAAAACACAACTATTACATACCGAACACTTTTAAAAAACTAGGTCATTTTCTATGTATCAGTCAGATTCTTGAAGTCAATATAAACAACAAAAAATATGTTTCTGGAAGGAGACTTAAAAAATGTTAATGGACAACCTTGGTATTGAAAGCATTTATTTCACTTATATACACATTTTAAAAATGAAACAGCTGCAATTTATCCTGCAATCAGTTCCAATATCTTATTGTTTTTGTGTAGCTCTTAATTTTAAATTAAAATTGATTTGCAGCCACAAAATTAAATGCCAAATTGATAAGTGTATCTGAAGTATTTCTAAAAACAATAAAAATTTTAAAAAACGACTGACGAAAGTTAAATGCTGTCTAAACTAAGTTTTGCCTGTTTTAAGGTCTCAATTTGTTCTTTAAAAATATGTAATTGCTATAAAAATAATAGAGAATTCAGAGAGAAAATGTTTTAACAAAATGCTAATATCTTTTGTAATTATATTTCAATGCAACAGGGATGCTATTTGAAATTAGAATAAAATTTAGTTATCCTAATTTATAAGTTCAAATTGAATTTTAAAATCTATAAGCTTGCCTACAAAAGTGGTTTCAAATATTTTTGTAAGAAATGTTTAATTACTTATTTTAGAAATTGTGTGATACAGATTTAACTTATAATATTATTTTTAGCCCCAAATTGTTTAAGTGAATTTGATAAACTAGATTGTTATGTATAACCATTTCTTTCAGTTAACGGTACTGGAGCAGATGATCATGTATTAATAAAGTTGCCCATGACAAAATCCTGGCCCTTCCGACCCCCTAAGCCAGAATTCTTTCTATCATTGTTTCAGGCTTCAAAATGGTGAGAAGATAATGAGAAAAGGAACGAATCTATGGATAAGAAGTAAGCAGAAAATCATTGACAATTGTCAAAATCTTGCCTCATTACTTCTCCAGGAATGATGTCTATCCTTTTCTTCAAACACATTCTGTATTCTAGGAATTCTGAATTATTTTGGATTAGCCAAACTCACTATAAACTCTACTGTAAGTATTTTCAAATACCTTACTTAAATAGGAACATTTATCCTTCTGGCCACTTTTATGGGCTATTTCTTCTTTACCTATCATGACATTTTTGCCATTTCTAAAGATCACCAGAACTAAGATTGGTACCTTTCCCGTGTAATCATTTCAAAGCTAATCATGACATGCAAAATATTATTTAGTTATTTGTTTTCAGAAGAGTTGTCTTGTACTCAGAGATGGTATTCTAAAGTCAGTATGTAAAAAAAAAAAATCTAACGTCAATATTACCCTTGAAAAATCACTGAACTGCAAATAAAGAGACTCTCTACCACTTAAGCCATTATGTATGAAATGACATGTGTAAGATCTAAAATTAATCAGTGTTAGGAAAGGAAATTTCCTAGCTTGAACTTTTATAATGTTAAATATAGTAGGTTTTTTCATTTTAAAAATATATAATATTAAGGTATAATTCACATGGAGTAAAATTAATCCTTTCTGGTATATATTTCTGAATGTTTGGCAAAGCACATAATCATGTAACTGGCAACACAATCATGATGTAGAACAAATTCATCATACTGAACAATTGGCTTCAGGCACTTTTGCTTCAAACCATCCTCCAAAACACAACCATTATAAACAGCTATTCTGTTGTCTGCCCCTATAGTTTTGCCTATAACACAATATAAAATGAATAATATCATATTGTATATTGACATTAGTGTATGGACTCTTTAATTTATCATAATGAATTTGTTTTTTTGTTTGTTTGTTTATTTTATTTTATTATTATTATAGTTTAAGTTTTAGGGTACATGTGCACAATGTGCAGGTTAGTTACATATGTATACATGTGCCATGTTGGTGTGCTGCACCCATTAACTCGTCATTTAGCGTTAGGTATATCTCCTAATGCTATCCCTCCCCCCTCCCCCCACCCCACAACAGTCCCCAGAGTGTGATGTTCCCCTTCCTGTGTCCATGTGGTCTCATTGTTCAATTCCCACCTATGAGTGAGAACATGTGGTGTTTGGTTTTTTGTCCTTGTGATAGTTTACTGAGAATGATGATTTCCAATTTCATCCATGTCCCTACAAAGGACATGAACTCATCATTTTTGATGGCTGCATAGTATTCCATGGTGTATATGTGCCACATTTTCTTAATCCAGTCTATCATTGTTGGACATTTGGCTTGGTTCCAAGTCTTTTCTATTGTGAATAGTGCCGCAATAAACATACATGTGCATGTGTCTTTATAGCAACATGATTTATAATCCTTTGGGTATATACCCAGTAATGGGATGTCTGGGTCAAATGGTATTTCTAGTTCTAGATCCCTGAGGAATCGCCACACTGACTTCCACAATGGTTGAATTAGTTTACAGTCCCACCAACAGTGTAAAAGTGTTCCTCTTTCTCCACATCTTCTCCAGCACCCATTGTTTCCTGACTTTTTAATGATTGCCATTCTAACTGGTGTGAGATGGTATCTCATTGTGGTTTTGATTTTCATTTCTCTGATGGCCAGTGATGGTGAGCATTTTTTCATGTGTTTTTTGGCTGCATAAATGTCTTCTTTTGAGAAGTGTCTGTTCATGTCCATCACCCACTTTTTGATGGGGTTGTTTTTTTCTTGTAAATTTGTTTGAGTTCATTGTAGATTCTGGATATTAGCCCTTTGTCAGATGAGTAGGTTGTGAAAATTTTCTCCCATTTTGTAGGTTGCCTGTTCACTCTGATGGTAGTTTCTTTTGCTGTGCAGAAGCTCTTTAGTTTAATTAGATCCCATTTGTCAATTTTGGCTTTTGTTGCCATTGCTTTTGGTGTTTTAGACATGAAGTCCTTGCCCATGCCTATGTCCTGAATGGTAATGCCTAGGTTTTCTTCTAGGGTTTTTATGGTTTTAGGTCTAACGTTTAAGTCTTTAGTCCATCTTGAATTAATTTTTGTATAAGGTGTAAGGAAGGGATCCAGTTTCAGCTTTCTACATATGGCTAGCCAGTTTTCCCAGCACCAAAAGTAGATAAAACCACAAACATGGGGAAAAAACAGAGCAGAAAAACTGGAAACTCTAAAAAGCAGAGCGCCTCTCCTCCTCCAAAGGAATGCAGTTCCTCACCAGCAACGGAACAAAGCTGGACAGATAATGACTTTGACAAGTTGAGGGAAGAAGGCTTCAGATGATCAAACTACTCCGAGCTACAGGAGGAAATTCAAACCAAAGACAAAGAAGTTAAAAACTTTGAAAAAAATTTAGACGAATGTATAACTGGAATAACCAATACAGAGAAGTGCTTAAAGGAGCTGATGGAGCTGAAAGCCAAGGCTCGAGAACTACGTGAAGAATGCAGAAGCCTCAGGAGCTGATGTGATCAGCTGGAAGAAAGGGTATCAGTGATGGAAGATGAAATGAATGAAATGAAGCGAGAAGGGAAGTTCATAATGCATTTGTTGTCTCCTGTATTGGTGCTTCACTACTTTCATTGTTGAAGAGTGTTGTAGCACAGTCACTTTTTTCTTTGTTTTTGTTTTTTATCAATTCAGCAATTGAAGGATATTTGTGTTGTTTCTAGTTCAGTGTGATTCCTAGTAAAGCCGTTATAAATATTGGCATACAGATTTTTACCTGAACAAAAGTTATCCTTTCACTTTGAGAAACAACCTGAGGTGAGATAGCCATGTCATAAAGTAAGCATATGAGAAAGACATTATCTGATTTATACTTTTAAAAGGCATTCTGAGATTTCAGGATTCCAGTATGAAGAAAATCTCGTAATTTGAGAATCTTATCCATATAACAAGAAAAAAATCAAAAAACCAACAAACTGAAAAACAACAAATTTTGTAGGACCCATTAGAAGTCACATAGTAATTCCCTTCCAGAGATCGTATAATGGAGAGAGGAACAAAAAGAACTTTACAGTGGGGAAACTTGACAAAAGTGATAACTCAGGTGTGAAACAACAAGTGAATAGTTTATATGCTTGATAAGATGTGATGAAAATGACATTTCACCTCTGTAGTCTTTCATAACATTCACGATGTTATAGGATATGTAGCACTTGGGTGTGAATTAGATATATCAGAATCATGAGAATGGATGAGAGATCCTCTTGGAAAAGTAAAAAGAAGACAAAGGAAAGAGATTGTAAGTTAAACCATTAGAAAACACCACCAACAACATTTCCTTCTCGATAATAAAATTGAAATGATCTTTAACTTGTATAACTAGACTAATAGCCTCTGAGGTTGTTCTCAGCTTCAGGGCCTCCCATACCTTTTCTGTTCTAAGTAAATAATTAAATCCCATCAGGATTGGTTCTTGTTTGAGTTCCCTTACAACCCATTAACATTAGCATTTGTTTATAACTCTGTTTGGTGAACTACCTTTGAGTATCTAATTATAGCTTACTTACTCATTGATCCCAGAAGAATATGGACCATAGCATGATTTTCTGTTTCCAGTGTAAACATATTTCATCTATTGTGACTTTGCAGAGATCTGAAGGCTGTATTATTTTTATAAGTTGTTGACTATGGCAAGTGCTTTCAAGCCTCAGGCTTCTGAAGGCATTCTAAATAGAAAATAGTTTCTACTCTGAAAAACTGTGAGGAACACTAATACTGAAAAACTTTGGCTTAATAGCATATGGAGCAAATTTGCCCTAAAAGTATATGGAGGGAAAAGTACTTGTGTTACCATAATGCATATTCTCAAGATAAGGCTAGACATAGTTAGATATTGAGCTAATTGTTATCTACAACACAAAATTTACTCGTCAATGTATATTTTTTAAATCAAATATTACAAAGAACATTTGTGTGTACTGGCCTTTTTAAAAACATAATTCTGCCATTGACCAGCTCAGAGGCTACTGCTAGAAAGGTGTATTTTGTGTCTGATATAGCCCTACAGCCATATAAGCAGTTTCTTTCTCTTGAGATATTTTATTCTGCAGGACAAATGTTATGGCTTCTAGCTATTCAATCACCACTGTATTTTAAACAAACAGCTATCCCTAAGTAGGTAAGCCCTACAGCACTTAGATATAAAATGTATGCAACTACTTGGTAAGTGAAAGATTTAAAGAAAGTAGTGCAAACTCCGGTATAGATTTCCATTTTAAATGAATCAACTTTACTGCAGCAGCAGTGAGATGTGAGCTCTATCCAGAGCTTTTTGTTAGCCTTTTGTAGTTACATTCATTTTCCCTGCTAACTCTGATGAAGCAAAAGCTAGAATACAAATTTGCATATAAAAGTAAGTGATAACATTTCATTCTACCAAAAAACCTATCAAATGAGAGAGTGTTCTGTAATTCTGTGTTCGAAACCAACTCTGGTGGTAAAGGGATGGCTAAAAGCTAACTCAAGCCTCTAGCACATAAATCAAACCTAAATTATTCTTCTAAGCTTCCTTGAAAGGCTCTAATCAAATTGCTCCAAATTATTGTTTATTTGATTTATTCTTCCCAATGAATTGACTATAAATTCTTATTTTGTAAATATAAATTGAGCAGTATATTTTGATATTAATGCTCTAAGTCATTAGATCTACTTTCACTAAAGATTTGTTTTTTGACTTTCAGTTAAATATTTATTTTACTCTTTTTTCAAATATTTATTCTTTTGATACTGATATTTTTGCTTGCCTTTATATAGCCAGAGATGTCCATCATATTTCAGGTTTTTAAATACTTATTCATTGAGGACCTATTCATAGGCACTAGTGGGTGATTTAGCTTAGTATTCTCTGTCTCTTTCTCTCTCTCTGTATGTATGTATGTGTATGTAAACATATATATGTATAGTAGTATCTATCTATATGGTTCCTTTATGCTACTCAAAATGTGGCAAAATCATGAAAAAATATCCAAAAAATTTCTAATAATTTAATATAATTTCCTCTTCAGATATTGCCAAAAGGAATTTTATTTCTACCTTGTCTGCTTAATAGATAATTATAGAAATAAAAATTAATATGTGCCAAAGAAAATAATTTTATTCTTCCAAAGAAGACTAAGATACAAATAGATAAACACATACGGATATGCAAATATTCATGCAGATTAATTTGGCAGATTGGAAAGCAAAATAAAAAATCTGAGTACTGCTTTAATAGCTGCACTCTAATTTCTTAAATATTATGAACACTTCATGAGAAAAATGATAATTATAAAAGTCATTTCTTCCCGCTTTTCTAACTTACATTTTTCTTTCTGGCTCTGAATATTACCATATATGTGCTATCACAAAGATTTAGTAAAAATGTAGTAAAAGGCACAAGATTCTTTCATCATTTAAATGTAAGTCCTATATGACACGTTGTTTCAAAAACTTTCAAAGAACTACTTCAAACGTTGTGGGAGCTAGTTCAAATTGATGTTAAGTTTCAAAAGATTATTGATTTGCTTAATCATTTTATTGTATACTCGTTAATAATTATGCAACATTTGGACATAGAAAGGAAGGTAATCAGTCCACTCTCATGGACTATCTTGAAGGAATTATGACACTCTTTCACAAAATACAAACAAAACCTACAAGAGATTCAGTCGATATAAACTTTAAGTCTACATCTAGGTGTCTAAAAGGTAAATTTAATTAAACCCAAATATCATTCAACCACAAATAACATAAAATCAAATTCACATCGAAAGTGCTTTTATTTGGCTGTGTTTTAATATTAATCTTTGATTTTCAATTTTGTTTCTTTTTCCCTTACTATGTCATTAATAACATCTACCAAACTTGAGGACACTATTTTTGAACATTTTCTTCTTGGTCATTTAGTTCTCAGACAGAATAAAAGGGAAAATTAATTTTGAATAAATACTAGGAAAGCGTACATGCATATGTTAAGTTTTCCTTAGTTTATTTGTATGATAATTTCTTAGTTTTTGCCATGGCATGAACATTTGAAATGGTAACTTTATTATAGCTATGAAATTAGCATAAAGGCAGTATAGGAGGATTTATAGCAGAATACTTAAAGAATCTTTGAGACTGATCATGAGGTGAGTTCATATTCTGGCCTTCCAAATTATTAATGGGAATTCAATGGGAAATTCATTTATCTTCTACAAGTCTAAATTTTTACAATATAAAAAAGGAGATAAGATAGTTTTAAGTAAAATAAATTAAAAATATATAAAATGTTATAGAATTAGGGTGGGTATGTAGTAAGCTGTGAATAAACCTTACTTATTAATAGTCACATCATTTTATTCAGATGTATTAAGAATCTCTTTTAAGCTTTAAAAAATGAATAAGACAGACTAATGGCAACATGGAAAGGATGAAGAGGTATATTATAAATATTAAACAGAAGAACCAGGTTATTTGCATTTGCACTAAGATACTATAAAGAATATGCCTTTATGTAATACAAACTAAATTAAAAGCAATGCTACTTAAATAGGATGGTCAAGGATGGTTTCTTAAAAATGTTTCATAACAATAATAATAGCATGATAATGATAATGATGATACTAATTTTAAAATAATAATAGATAAGTATTAAATGTTTCTAAGTATATTTACTGGGAATTTATATATGTTATTTTATTTATTTATAATATATCCCCTGCTGGGTAATTTATTATTATTCACATTTTATTGAGACCTTATATAACTTACCTGAAATCCAAAAATGTTGGCTGCTAGATTTGGATATGTAAATATAGAGCTGATAATGAAAAAAATAGAAAAATAATAAATCAATAAAAATACAAAACAGCTTTAAAAACTATGATTTTTTAATTAAATTCCACAATGGTTAATATGATCCAAAGACCTAACTCTGTGCAGGAATACATGCATGTAATAGGAGTGAATTGTTTGATGCATGTCTTCCCTTACTTTTCTTACCTGTACTGATTTACCTCTGTTTCCTCTACCTCATTCTTTCTTTCTACCATACTCCTTTATATTTACTCACAACACATTACTGGGGAACATTTTGGATTACATTTCTTTTTTTTCTATTAATTAAAATTTTATTTTATCAAGTCAACATATATTGAAATCAAAGGTAGGTAGTAATACCTGTGCTCTTAGAGAGGCTTAAAGAAGACTGTTATGAATGCCATTCTTAAGGAAAGGAATTTAGGAAGAAGTTGTGGCAAAGAGCTACTCATTATCTAAGGCACCACCTAAAGATTAATGCTATAATCATAGAAAGAAGTTGTCCTAATCAGGATCCAACATTATGCATCAAATACAAGATGGAGTAAGAATATAAGTAACGAGGTTTGAGCTTAGTGAAATGGAGAGGTAAGATGAAAGGTTTGGAGAATTTATACTCGCAAAAGAGAATATTGCCATAGTATCGCTTTTGCATAGCACCTGGTGCCTGAAATGAAGTAGGTGAGTGCTACTGCAAAAACGATACTGTCTTGAAAAATAATTTATTCATGAACCATGAATTGTAATATTTATGTAAACTAAATATTTCAATAAATTATAGTAGTTCTGTAGGATTAGTGGTGATATCCCCTTTATCATTTTTTATTCTGTCTATTTTATTCTTCTCTCTTTTCTTCTTTATTAGATTAGCTAGCAGTCTATCTATTTTGTTAATCTTTTCAAAAAAACAGCTACTAGATTCATTGATTTTTTGAAGGGTTTTTCGTGTCTCTCTCCTTCAGTTCTACTCTGTTCTTAGTTATTTCTTCTCTTCTGCTAGCTTTTGCATTTGTTTGCTCTTGCTTCTCCACTTCTTTTAACTGTGATGTTCGGGTGTCAATTTTAGATCTTTCCTGCTTTCTCCTATAGGCATTTAGTGCTATAAATTTCCCTCTAAACACTGCTTTAGCTGTGTCCCAGAGATTCTGGTATGTTGTGTCTTTGCTCTCATTGGTTTCAAAGAACTTATTTATTTCTGCATTAATTTCATTATTTACCCAGTAGTCATTAAGGTGATCATTAAAAAGTCAGAAAACAACAGATACTAGAGAGGATGTAGAGACATAGGATGGCTTTTACACTGTTGGTGGGAGTATAAATTAGTTCACCCATTGTGGAAGACAGTGTGGCGATTCCTCAAGGATTTAGAACTAGAAATACCGTTTGACCCAGCAATCCCATTATTGGTTATATACCCAAAGGATTATAAGTCATGCTGCTATACAGACACGTGCACATGTATGTTTATTGCAACAGCGTTCACAATAGCAAAGACTTGGAACCAACCCATCAATGATAGACTGGATAAAGAAAGTGTGGCACATATACAACATGGAATACTATGCATCCTTAAAAAACCCATATCGTTTGCAGGGACATGAATGAAGCTGGAAACCATCATTCTCAGTAAACTAACAGGAACAGAAAACCAAACACCACATGTCCTCACTCATAAGTTGGAGTTGAACAATGAGAACACATGGACACAGGGAGGGGAACATCACACATACTGAGGGCCTGTCAGGGGTTGAGGGGCAAGGGGAAGGATAGCATTAGGAGAAATACCTAATGTAGATGGCAGGTTGGTGGGTGCAGCAAACCACCATGGCATGTGTATACCTTTGCAACAAAGTTGCACGTTCTGCACATGTATCCCAGAACTTAAAGTGTAATAATAATTTTAAAAAGCTTAAAAAAATTACAGTAGAAGAGCTTACAATTTTTTCAAAAGAAATTACCTTTCCTTGTCTTTAATGTTGGCCCATTCTCAAGCCATTCTGGTACTGAAACACTTTTGTTTTTCCCATTTACTATCTTTAGTCTGTTTCAAATTTTATCTATATATTAGATCAGTAGACACATTTTTCTTACAGACTTTTATCTTAATCTGATGACTGGAAAGATTATTGCCATCATTTTGGAGACATGTTTGAAGTTTTTGTTACCTAATACAACAAAAACTAGCATAAGCCAATATCACAGGCATGTAATTATAGCTTACATATAATATTGAGACTCTTTAGTGTTCAGTAATCCTTTGCTTGTAACTGAAAAGACACAGCTTCCTAATTCATATAAAAAGCTTTAAAATTATCTTTATGATCTTTGTAATCATGTGCTGTATTCAAATGTGAAGACACACATATTGACTTCTTTTGGTATTGCAGAGGATTTTTTATGGGGAGGGCATTTTCTTTTAGTTATAATTAAAGTTTGTATTAGTCTGTTTTGATGGTGCTGACAAAGACGTACCAAAGACTGGAAAGAAAAAATGTTTAATTGGACTTAACAGTTTCACATGGCTAGGGAGGTGTCAGAATCATGGCAGGAGGTGAAACGCACATTTTACATAGCAGCAGAAAAAGAAAATGAGGAGGAAGCAAAAGCAGAAGCACCTGATAAACCCATGAGATCTCATGAGACTTATTCACTATCACAAGAATAGCACTGGAAAGACAGGCCCCCATGTTTCAATTACCTCCCCCTGGGTCCCTCCCGCAATACTTGGGCATTCTGGAAGATACAATTCAAGTTGAGATTTGGGTGGGGGCACAGCCAAACCATATCAATGTTCTCTGTTTATTGACCCATGCTATAGATCTAGTTTTGTCTTTGGTTAAAAGAATTTCTAACGTCTCTCTAGACTATTAAACCATTATGTGGTTTAGACTATTAAACCATTATGTGGTTTAGGCTATTAAACCACATATTAAAACAATTGACCATCCATAATGATTGTCCCCAATTTGTGGACTCTTTAGAAATGTATTCAAAACAAATAAAGGGACTAGCAACACCTCACTTATATGCCTAGTTTACACTTGACACTAATTTGATGCTTGAAAGCAATCGGTGAATTTCATCCATTAAAAACAAAAAATGGTTGAATCACAGAGAGATTAGTAGAATGATTATTATTCCTTGTGAATTCTTATTGGAGCCATTACAATACAGTTGACAGTATAGGATTTAGAAAATCTAAGTTTTGCTTCTGACTTCCTTATTTTTCAGATATATGGAACTTAAAAGCTGCTATGTGTTCATCTTTAAACATTTAAAGAATGTATTGGGTAGCAATGCTCAGTGCTGAAGATACAAACATAAGCAAAAAACTCTACTCCATAGCCTCTCTATCCTTTCATCACCTCTTAGGTGATGTTATCAGTACCTGACATACATTTTTCTCAGATAATTGCAGCTTTCTTCACATCTCTTGTCAAAATTCACTTTCTTATCCTATCTATAATGGCATTCTTGTGGAACTTCTTTTTCCCCATACTCCTTTATTTTTTCCCATAGTATTGAACACCTATTACCTGCAATTATATATCTTATTTATTTGATTTTTTGCCTCCAACCAAAATCATAAATAAAAGTTCCATGAGAACAAATATGTATGGCTCTTTTGTTTACTGTGATACCCATCAGTACCTAAAATGTAACCAAAGGTAGTAGAACTCAAATATTTATAAAATAGTTTTCAATCAGCTCATCATAAGTCATAATTTAAAGGCATCCTAAACAAATAAATGCACAGTTCAATGAGATTTAAATGAAATTGGTTTTGAGTTTCTCAGTTTTTTACCTTCTCCATGAATGAGATATATGGATATAAAGAAAATTTAGCACTTAAACTATTGAATCTGAGGTAGCAGAAATCTATCTTTTGATAGAAATCTATCTTCCTCAACCAATGAGAAAGATGAAACTGAATAAAAGGAGGGGGATATGTCTTCACTTATTTTTTTTATTTATTTTATTATTATTATTTTTTGAGACAGAGTCTCTCCTCTCTGTCCCCAGGCTGGAGTGCAGTGGTGCGATGTTGGCTCACTGCCACCTCTACCTCCGGGTTCAAGTGACTCTCCTGCCTCAGCCTCCCGAATAGCTGGGACTACAGGTACATGCCACCATGCCCAGCTAATTTTTGTGTTTTTAGTAGAGATAGGGTTTCGCCATGTTGGTCAGGCTTGTCTTGAGCTCCTAACATCAGGTGATCCACCTGCTTTGGGTTCCCAAAGTTTTGAGATTACAGGCGTGAGCCATTGCACCCAGCTTGACTAATTTCTAAAATAAAAAATTAATAGAAAAAAATGTTGTGAAGAGCCCTAAATGTTCTAGAGACATTATGTGTCCCAATACAATCTGGTTTAAAGAATTTAGATAACTTTTTGGTATTAATTAGTAGAAATCAAACCTGTATTATTTGGAATTGAATCACTGGTTTTATTATTAGGTTGGTGCAAAAGTAATGGCAAAAACCACAATTACATTTGCACCAACCTAATATTAGTAGTCATTTTGGTAACCCAAACAATTACCCAGGTGTAAATTTTTCTTATTTTCATCTCTGATAACCCAGGGTTACTAGAAAAACAGAGTCGGCTAATACAACATACTTTAAAGTCTTGTTGAAATAAAGCAGATAATTGACATTATTTTTTCTCTCCTGCTTGCTACACTGCAGTTGAAGTGTGGCTGTTCATTATAAGTTTCAAATGCTAACTCTACACATTTGATGAATCTAGGGATTTGAATAGATATTATAGCAAACTGGCGTGTTCTTATAAAAGGCAGAATTCACAATTTCTTGCCCTTTCTTTACTCAAAGGATAAACTTTATGACTGTGTTATCACCACCAACTAAAGTTGATTTAAGAGATATGATGCTTCTTTTAAAGACATGATTTTCATAATAATTGAAGCAAGGGAGACCTCTAGCAGCATCTGCTCATGATGAAATCTTAAATCAATGATTTGGCTTCATTCCCAACTAACAGGTATATCTGCATGGATTATTATTATTATTATTAGCTACCAAGAAAAGAAAGTATTACGCAAGGGGCACTCACCCTGACATTTCCAAATATTCATAAAATGATATAATGTTTTCAAAAATACAGGAGTAATGTTTCACTTATTCACCCTGCGATGCCCAGTCAATTCAATGAATGAAGTCATAGGTGGTGATAAAGCACAATGTGAGTGTTAGTCAGGATAAAATAATACTTGGCTGAGAACCACAATCCCAAAAGCCAAAATCCCTGACCACTTGCTTTCTTCTGACACAGACTTGCAAAAGAGACTTTTAGAAAGGTTATGTAAAACAAAAATCTCCCTATTTTTAGAGTAAGGCATAGCACCTTGATTTAGTCAACAATCGTTAAGCAGCCACTGAGTGCAGTTGGCAGAAATGTGTTGAGTGGTTTCTGGATCCTGAATGCAGACTCTCTAGATTGACATACTAAAGGAAGGCAACCCAAGGCAAAAGACATCAAGGAGAAAAAATGCAGTGAAATACACAGAAGTATCAATCATATCTATTCCCCAAACTTTCCTTAGTATGAAGTTTCTTCTCAAACAGTAAAGGGCAGCCTGATATCCTCTTATATTATTGCTCAAGTGGATGGTACAGAGATACTGCAAAGAGAGAGGAAGAATGATAGATTTTCAGAGAAATTGTGCCGAATGTTTATCATTCACTGAATCTGACCTGTATTTGAGAAAAAATGAATAACAGAAGGGAGAAGAAGGAACTTTATACTCTTCCTAGAAGCCAAATTTTCCACATTTATTGTTATTAATTTTTATCTATTGGGCTTAAAATTCAGACTGTTTTAAACCAAGAGTATAGCTGTGCCCATGAAGGAAGAAACTTGAGTGTCAAGTATCTTACCTAACCCTCGAGTTTTTCTTTTTTTTTCCTCCTTCTTCTCATTGATATAACATGCATTTTTACTTCAAACAATGGCATATATGTTTTAGCCACAGATGACTCAGAAATTGAAAGTTAGAAGACAATCATTAGTTTTCTTCAAGAACACAAAGCTCTAGAACAAAATTTTAATCTTCTAGTTCCCATCTTGATTAATGCGAAGGCATTTGTCTATACAAGCTCACTGTGTAAAAGTCATGTGATGTACACCATATAACACCACACAATGCTAACAATATGAAGTACTTCAAATTTATTTCTACTCCATTAACTTTAACAGTGAGAACCTTTCACATTTTCAAGTGAAACTATTGATTCCACAGTGAAATTAATATTCCACAACACGTATATAAAAGCATTTCTGCCACTCAATTTTCTTATCCTGTTCCAGGCAAGCCAAAAATCTTTCACTCGGGTGCCTGTTTGGAGTCTCCTTCTCCCAATCAGTGGATTCTACCACCTTTTCCAGAGCATCTCCCCTTTCACACCTCCACCATTGGGTTACCCCAACTCCAGTTTGCTCATGTTACGCTCTTTGAGGCAAGGCAGGACATAAGAATATAACAACGCGGTGTTTGGATTTTTGTTCTTGCGATAGTTTACTGAGAATGATGATTTCCAATTTCATCCATGTCCCTACAAACGACATGAACTCATCATTTTTTATGGCTGCATAGTATTCCATAGTGTATCTCAAACACCGCATATTCTCACTCATAGGTGGGAATTGAACAATGAGATCGCATGGACACAGGAAGGGGAACATCACACTCTGGGGACTGTTGTGGGGTTGGGGGAGGGGGGAGGGATAGCATTGGGAGATATACCTAATGCTGGATGACAAGTTAGTGGGTGCAGCGCACCAGTGTGGCACATGTATACATATGTAACTAACCTGCACAATGTGCACATGTACCCTAAAACTTAAACTATAATAATAAAAGAAAAAAATAAAAAATAAAATAAAATAAAATAAAAAGGAATATAACAACACTAGATACCCATGAAAAAAATAGAAAAATGAAATAAAATTTCAAAATTCATGTACAATAACAGCTGCTTATAATCCAAACACCAATTTTATCTCAAACAGATTTTTTTCAGCAAATCAGTGTTTTCAGAACCCCAAAAAATCCAATCTAGAATCACCCAAGTTAATTTACACAGTATGGAACTTTACTAATACGTTAGAATCACGCAGTCAGGAATCCAGACAAAATAGAGACAGACTTGGATCATCCCATGTGGCTCTCTAGGCCCTTGATTGCCACATAAGACAAGGGCTTTCTGCTCCAGGAAAACAGAAGGGGTTGCTATTCCAGCTTTAGGTGCCACATATAGCAAGGAGGATTTCAGTTACGAAACATCTATGTCTTATAACCCAGAGAGTTGTTTTTGTAACATTCTCCATAAATTGTTTACTTAAGAAATTTGAATCCAGAGACATCTTATTAAGGTCATTACATAGACAATGACTAGTATCATTAGTCTATTTACCAAGAAGTTCAAAAATCATATTTACATGGAAATTGAAATTGATTACACAAGGTTACTAGCCTTTTTTATTTTTCCCAAAGTGTTCGCCCACCTACCAATCACGGAAGAAATTGAGCACAGTTCAGCAGCTGTAACTTTTTCTTGCCTGCTACACATCTGACCTTGGATATTATCTCCTCATTGCATTTTATAGATATTCCACAATTTTCTGCAACATATAAAATAATATGCCAATTAACTACTAGATGAATAATAGGATTTGAACCATGAATAGGAATGTAAGTTCTCTCTGTTAAGCATGTTACTTGTGACCATATACTTTGATATTTGTTCAATTATTTGTGACCATATTTATGATAATCTTTGTCCAGATTATGTACTCTTTTTCCTCTACCATTCATGATTATTTGAATCAATGTATCCATGCTGATGAAGGCATTTATTTTCATGGATAATTTTCATGGCCAAATTTATGTTTCCCAGTTAATCTGTCTCCATAGGCGTTTCATCAGTTGGGAGCTTCAAATAAACTGCCACTAAATTTCCAAAAATATTTACTTATTTGACCGGGAGTGGCGGCTCATGTCTGTAATCCCAGCACTTTGGGAAGCTGCGTTGGGTGGATCACCTAAGGTCAGGAGATTGAGATCAGTCTGGTCAACAGGATGAAACCCTGTCTGTACTAAAAATACATAAAATTATTTGGGCGTGGTAGCAGGAGCCTGTAATCCCAGCTGCTCAGGAGGCAGAGAAAGGAGAATCACCTGAACCCGGGAGGCAGAGGTTGCAGTGAGCTGAGATTAGGCCACTGCACTATAGCATGGGCAATAAGAGAGAAACTCTGTCGCAAAAAAAAAAAAAAATAATAAGTTCCATCAATATCTAGACAAACCCATAGCCAATATCATATTAAAGGGGCAAAAGCTGGAAGCATTCCCTTTGAAAACCGGCACAAGACAAGGATGCCCTCTCTAACCATTCCTATTCAAAATGGTACTGGAAGTTCCGGCCAGGGCAATAAGGCGAGAAAAAGAAATAAAGGGTATTCAAATAGGAAGAGAGAAAATCAAATTATCTCTGTTTGCAGTTGGCATGTTTTTATGCTGAGAAAACCCCATCATCTCAGCCCCAAATCTCCTGAAGCTGATAAGCAACTTCACCAAGCCTTAGGATATGAAATCAATGTGCAAAAATCACAAGCATTCCTGTACACCAATAATAGACAGAGAGTCAAATCATGAGTGAACTCCTATTCACAATAGCTACAAAGAGAATAAAATACCTAGAAATAAAACTTACAAGGGATGTGAAGACCTTTTCAAGGAGAACTACAAAACACTGCTCAAGGAAATAAGACAGGACACAAATGGAAAAACATTCCATGCTCATTGATAGAAAGAATCAATATCAATGAAAATGGCCATACTGCCCAAAGTAATTTATAGATTCAATGCTATCCCCGTCAAGCTACCATTGACTTTTTTCATGGAATTAGAAAAACTACTTTAAATTTCATATGGAACAAAAAAAAAAGCCCATATACCCACGACAATCCTAAGCAAAAAAGAATAAAGCTGGAAGCATCACGTTACCTGACTTCAAACTATATTACAAGGCTATAGTAACAAAAACATCATGGTACTGGTATCAAAACAGATAAATAGACAAAAGGAACAGAACAGAGGCCTCAGAAATAACACCACACATCTACAACCATCTGATCTTTAAAAAACTTGACAAAAACAAGCAATGGGGAAATGATTCCCTGTTTAATAAATGGTGTTGGGAAAACTGGCTAGCCATATGCAGAAAAGTGAAACTGGACCCTTTCCTTACACCTTATACAAAAATTAACCCAAGATGGATTAAAGACTTAAACATAAGACCTAAAACCATAAAAACCCTAGAAGAAAACGTAGGCAATACTATTCAGGACACAGGCATGGGCAAAGTGTTCATGACTAAAACACCAAAAGCAATGGCAACAAAAACCAAAATTGACAAATGGGATCTAATTAAACTAAAGAGCTTCTGCACGGCAAAACAAACTATCATCAGAGTGAACAGGTAACCTACAGAACGAGAGAAAAATTGTTCAATCTATCCATCTGGCAAAGGGCTAATATGCAGAATCTACAAAGAACTTAAATTTACAAGAAAAAAACAAACAAAAAGTGGGTGAAGGATATGAACAGACACGTCTAAAAAGAAGACATTTATGCAGCCAACAAATATATGAAAAAATTCTCATCATCACTGGTCATTAGAGAAATGCAAATCAAAACCACAATGAGATATCATCTCACCCCAGTTAGAATGGCAATCATTAAAAAATCAGGAAACAACAGATGCTGGAGAGTTTGTGAAGAATAGGAACACTTTTACACTGTTGGTGGGAATATAAATTAGGTCAACATTGTGGAAAACAGTGTGGTGATTCCTCAAGGATCTAGAACCAGAAATACCATCTGACTTAGCAATCCCATTACTGAGTTTATACCCAAAGGATAATAAATCATTGTACTATAAAGATACATGCACATGTATGTTTATTGCTGCACTATTCAAAGTAGCAAAGACTTGGAACCAACCCAGATGCCCATCAATGATAGACTGGATAAAGAAAATGTGGCACATGTACAACACGGAATACTATGCCATAAAAAAGGATGAGTTCATGTCATTTGCAGGGACATGGATGAAGCTGGAAACCATCATTCTCAGCAAACTAACACAGGAACAGAAAACCAAACACCACATATTCTCACTCATAAGTCAGAGTTGAACAATGAGAACACATACACAGGGCAGGGAACATCACACCCTGGGCTGTATTGGGGAGTGGGGGGCTAGGGGAGTTATAGCATTAGGAGAAATACCTAATATAGGTGACGGGTTGATGGGTACAGCAAACCACCATGGCACATGTACACCTATGTAACAAACCTGCATGTTCTGTACATGTATCTCAGAATTTAAAGTATATAAAAAATTTTTACTTATCCTATGAATTATCATTGACATATATCCCTTTTATTTATTAATTTATTTTGGAGATGGAGTCTGGCTCTGTTCCCCAGGTTGTAGTGCAGTGGCAGGATCTTGGCTCACTGCAATCTCTGCCTCCCAGGTTGAAGAGATTCTCCTGCCTTAACTTCCTGAGTGGCTAAGACTACAGGCATGCACCCCCATGTCCAGCCGATTTTTGTATTTTTAATAGAGACGGGGTTTTACCTTGTTGGCCAGGCTGTGCTAGAACTCCTGGCTTCAGGTGATTCGCCTGCCTTGTCCTCTGTAAGCGTTGGGATTACAGGCATGAGCTACCATGCCTGGCCTCACATTTTTATTTCATCAGTAAACTTATAAACACTTTGATACATCATGTAATTGAGACAGAAAGATTAAACTAATGGTTTATGTATCACATTTCAGCTAAAATGGCAAGTTATCTCTAGCAAATAGTAATGAAATTTTCCCACTTACTGCACATTTCCAGTGACTAGGGTTGTGAATGGAGACCACTCTTCAGTAAATTTTGGATTTCACCTGGTTTGTGGACATGATCATATACCACATATTATAGTACAAGTTTTTATAGAAACTGGATATTTAGGCACAATGTCATATACAGTGCACAACACTACAGAGACCCAGCCTCATTCAGTGTAGCTGTATCTATATGAGTTAAACTAACAGCAGTGTTAAATTAGTTGTGTCTCTCTAGTCATCAAAAAAGTATAGTCTCAGGTTACCTGTGCAAATAGTATTCCAGACCCTTAAAACGGAGTATTAAATTTGAGGCAGAGGGCAGAAGGTAAGATTGCTTGCTACCTTCCCAAGTCAGGTCTGTTCAACCAGCACATAAATCACAGCAGTAGATCAGCTGCCATACCATGTAGATGCATCTGCTCACAAAAACTTGTAGCCACCTTGGCATCTGCGTTCAACCAAGTAATCTCTTTAATTCAATAGTATCTAAAATTAGCAAAGTTCCCTCCTGATCATTAAACCTAAGAATCTATACCAATAATGATTTTTTTTTAACAGTTGTCTGTTATAATTTACTTCTAAAAATATATCAGTTGTTTACTAGAATGCATTCACATTATATAGTCATCTGAATTTAGTCTCTGGCTACCTATACAGTCTTTTGGTTAATCAATGACCTTATTTGCTTCAATTTGCAGGTTAATATAAATCTTGCAGCTAGCAAAAAAAAATTATAAGAACATTATCCAGAGATAGAAAAAACTAGTCCTGCAGAATTATCTTTTACTCTCATACTCTCATCTTTCTCTCCTCTTTTTGTTTTTATCTAGACTTAGGCCTGCTCTATCCAGTACACTCACCACTAGCCATATGTTGAGCATACATTGAGCACTAGAAATATGTCTAGTCCAAACAAAGACACCTTCTAAGTGTTAAAATACACTCTGTTTTGCAAAGTTTTAGTATAAGATATTAATATAGAATAGCCTATTAATAAATTTTATATTGATTACATGGTAAAATAATATTTTGAATAATATTTTGAATTAATTGTTTCATCAAAATTAATTTCACCTTTTTTTACTCTAGTGACTGGAGCTACTGGAAAATTTTAAATTATAAATACAGCTTGCATTTGTGTCTCACATTATATTTCTGTTGGACAGTGCTGATATAGATTTTACTAGAACTGTTACAGCAGCAAATAAATATAATTTTTTGCCACATTTTCCTTAGCCTTGTATTTGTTATCAATTGACTTCCTTAATTTATCCTAGTTGATGCCTATGTCTTCCAAATCCCATTGGTAAGACTCATTTACAGTAATTTGCATCAAATCTTTTATCTATTTATACTAAGGTGAGTAGCAATCATCGACTATTTTATTTTCACTATATTTTCAATCCATTCAATTTTCTTACCAAAATTTTGATTCATTGAACTGAAGGACATTAATTTTCATAGCACAAATCTGAGTGATCTGAGTGGACACCAATATATCAGATCGGATTGTCCAGTCAGATTACCACACATCATAGATCTTACCCAGTATCGAACTCTATTTTAGAGGAAGAGACGAAGAAGGCAGAAGAAGCCTGGGGCATTCCATGTTGCATCCCATGTTCTTTCTTTCCACAATGGACTTGTGTTTTTGGCCCAGAGTCATAGATGAGGACTCAAATGGGTTTGATTAGTCATCTAATACAGCAGGGAGTATTTTATTTATGAAATAGTGCCATTTTATACTACAAGAGTATATAAGTTGTACAACATTCGCCAAAGAACAATACTTCATAAATATATATATATATTGTGTTTGCCATGTGCAATCTTCACCTAGAAATAAGCTACTAAAAGCATTCTGTAAGTAAAAACTGCCCTCACAAATATTATTAGTTAATTTATCCAAGGGTCCAGTTACCATATTTACAAAGATTAGACTGTCACCACCATTTTTTCCCCAAGAGAATTTCCCTGGTAACTAGAACATAGACTAGTATAATTTGTGAACTATGATACAGATAATAAAAGAAAAAGAAAGGCTGGATGTTTAAGACTTGCCAGCCAGTGATGTCCATAGTGTATTAAGACTTGCCAGCCAGTGATGTCCATAGTGTATAATACTTGAATTCAGTTAACTTCTCTTAAAGTGTTAATAAGCTCTCAAAATACAAGAATAAATAAATCCACCACCTATTCAGATTACCTCCCTCCTTTGAGGTTGCAATTTGAAACACAGTTGCAGAATTTTGCTAGGTCTGATCTCATCATTTTCCTCTTCCCTAGCTTCCACACACACACAGATGTGATATGCATATACATATACATAAGCACACACATATAGTAGGAATTTTAAGATATGTGTATGTAAGATACATGTCTATCTATATATAAATATATATAAATATACATATAATTTATATATAAATATTATATATATATATATTTAGTAGAAACGGGGTTTTGCCATGTTGGCCAGGCTGGTCTCAAACTTCTGACCTCAGGTGACCCACCTCCTCAACCTCCCAAAGTGCTGGGATTACAAGCGTGAGCCACCAGGCCCAGCCATATGTGTGTGTGTGTGTATGTTTAATTTTCTTTTTTTATTCTCTACCTTAGCCTCTGTGTTTGCAATCCCAGAGTTAGTTACACTGAGCCTGAGCTTCCCCTCAGATACTCTCCACTTTTACAGGTTGCTCACATTTGTAACAGTTAACTCTTCAAGCAAACTTCATGTCTCGATGTCTCAATTATCTGGTATATTTTTCAGCATTTCTCTCCAGCGATGTCCTAAAAGTATCTTCCTTCGCTCTCTGCTGAAATTTATTTTCCAGGATCTGGCATTCCTTAGCTCTTTTAAATCCTACCTCCATGAAGGCTTGTCTTTGTTTCCACAGTCTGCTAAGCCTCCTGATCTGCCTTAAATATTTGAAAGCAGTTGGTAGTCTTGTTGATGTTTCTAAGCTTCTGCTCTCAGGTTCCAAATACATCCTCAGAGAAGTGACACTCCTCAAAATCATGTCTCTCCTTTTTTGAGTAATATTCGCTATCCCCGTGAGGCTGAGACTTCTCTCTTTCTCACTTAGCAAGCATTGCAACCCCAATATCAGAAAAAATTAACTTATTTTTCCTTCTTTACCACAACCTAAGAGTCTATTTCTTTTTTTTTTTTTCTTTTTATTGAGACAGAGTCTCCCTCTCTTACATAAGCTAGACTGTAGTGGCATGATCACAGCTCACTGCAGCCTCCACCTCCCAGGATAAAGCAATCCTCCTCCCATATCAGACTCCTAAGTACCTGAGAAGCAAGGACTACAGTCATACACCACCATATGCAGCTAATATTTTGAATTTTTTTGTAGAGATGACAGTCTTCCTATATTACCCAGGCTGGTCTTGAACTCCTGGGCTCAGGCAATCCTCCTGCCTTGGCCTCCCAAGATGTTGAGCTTACAGCCGTGAGCCACCATGCTGAGCTCAAATTCCAATTCTCTCTGCCTTCCCCCTCCTCATAGTTATACCATGCAGGCCCAGACATTTTGGTTTTGTTTTTACTTTTTCTATAAGTGTTCATTTTATTGCCCCACCACGTGTAACTGGTGAGGTGAAATGATAGCAATTTGGATTCAGAGTTATGATTATTTCATCAGGTTGGGCATTATAATATCTGAATTGAGAATGTTTTTGTAACCTAGAAGTTCATTAATAGTAAGAAGTTGAGTAAAGAATCCTTGAGATCCACCTAATATTATCTAAGGATAGGGGAAAACTTTACTCATTGAGTACATTCTTTTTCTTATTATTATATTTTAAGTTCTGGGATACATGTGCAGAATGTGCAGCTTTGTTACATAGGTACATACATACAGTGGTGGTTTGCTGCACCATCAACCCGTCATCTACATTAGGTATTTCTCCTAATGCTATCCCTCCCCTAGCCCCCCACCCCCCAAAAGGGCCCAGGCTGTGATGTTCCATGCCCTGTGTATGTGTTCCCATTGTTTGACTCCGACTTATGAGTGAGAACATGTGGTGTTTGGTTTTCTGTTCCTGTGTTAGTTTGCTGAGAATGGTGGTTTCCACCTTCATCCACATCCCTGAAAATGACATGAACCCATCCTTTTTTATGGCTGCATATTATTCCATGTTGCATATGTGCCACATTTTCTTTATCCAGTCTATCATTGATGGGCATTTGGGTTGGTTCCAAGTCTTTGCTATTGTGAACACTGCTGCAATAAACATATATGTGCATGTGTCTTTATAGTAGAATCATTTATAGTTCTTTGGATTTATACCCAGTAATGGGATTGCAGGGTCAAATGGTATTTCTGGTTCTAGATCCTTGAGGAATCACCACACTGTCTTCCACAATGGTTGAACTAATTTACACTCCCACCAACAGTGTAAAAGTGTTCCTATTTCTCCACATCCTCACCAGCATCTGTTGTTTCTTGACTTTCTAATGATCGTCGTTCTAACAGGTGTGAGATTGTATCTCATTGTGGTTTTGATTTGCATTTCTCTAATGACCAGTGATGATGAACTTTTTTTCATACGTTTGTTGGCCACATAAATGTCTTCTTTTGAGAAGTGTCTGTTCATATCCTTTGCCCACTTTTGATGGGGTTGTTTGTTTTTTTCCTGTAAATTTGTTTAAGTTCCTTGTAGATTCTGGATATTAGCCCTTTGTCAGATGGATAGATTGCAAAAATTTTCTCCCATTCTGTTGGTTGCCTGTTCACTCTGATGATAGTTTCTTCTGCTGTGCAGAAGCTCTTTAGTTTAATTGGATCCCATGTGCCTATTTTGGCTTTTATTGCCATTGCTTTTGGTGTCGTAGTCATCAAGACTTTGCCCATGCCTATGTCCTGAATGGTATTGCCTAGGTTTTCTTCTAGGACTTTTATGGTTTTGTGTCTTACCTTTAATGCTTTAATCCATCTTGAGTTAATTTTTGTATAAAATGTAAGGAAGTGGTCCAGTTTATGTTTTCTTAATATGGCTAGCCCGTTTTCCCAACACCATTTATTAAACAGAGAATCCTTTCCCTATTATTACTCGTTTTCATCAGGTTTTTCAAAGATCAGATTGTTGTAAATGTGTTATTTCTAAGGTCTCTGTTCTGTTCCATTTGGTCTATATATCTGCTTTGGTACCAGTACCATGCTGTTTTTGTTACTGTAGCCTTGTAGTATAGTTTGAAGTCAGGTAGCGTGATGCCTCCAGCTTTGCCCTTTTTGCTTAGAATTGTCTTGGGTATATGGGCTCTTTTTTGGTTCCATATGAAACTTAAAGTAGTTTTCTTTAATTCTGTGAAGAAAGTTAATGGTAGCTTGATGGGGATAACATTTTGGGCAATATGGCCATTTCCACGATATTGATTCTTCCTATCCATGAGCATGTAATGTTTTTCTATTTGTGTCCTGTCTTATTTCCTTGAGCAGTGGTTTGTTCTTCTCCTTTCCATCCCTTGTAAGTTGTATTCCTAGGTATTTTATTGTCTTTGCAACAGTTGTGAATGCGAGTTCACTCATGATTTGGCTCTCTGTTTGTCTCTTATTTGTGTATAGGAATGCTTGTGATTTTTGCCCATTGATTTTGTATCCTGAAACTTTGCTGAAGTTGTTTATTAGCTTAAGGAGATTTTGGACTGAGATGATGGGGATTTCTAAATATACAAACATGTCATCTGCAAACAGAAGCAATTTTACTTCCTCTCTTCCTATTTGAATATCCTTTATTTATTTCTCTTGCCTGATTGCCCTGGCCAGAACTTTTAATATTATGTTGAATAGGAGTGGTCAGAGATGGCATCCTTGTCTTGTTCCGTTTTTTCAAAACCAGGTTTTGCCCATTCTGTATGATATTGGCTGTGGGTTTCTAAAAAATAGCTCTAGTATTTTCAAATTACATTCTATTGAGACCTAGTTTGTTGAGAGTGTTTAGCATGAAGAGGTGTTGAATTTTATCGAAGGCCTTTCCTGCATCTATTGAGATAATCATGTGGTTTTTGTCATTGGTTTTGTTTATGTGATGGATTAGTTTATTGGTTTGTATATTTTGGACCAGCCTTGCATTCCAGGGATGAAGCCAACTTGATCATGGTGGATAAACTTTTTGTTGTGCTGCTGGGTTGGGTTGCCATTATTTTATTGAGGATTTTCACATCAATGTTCATCAGGGATATTAGCCTGATTTTTTTTGTTGTTGTGTCTCTGCCAGGTTTTCATATCAGGATGATCCTGGCCTCATAAAATGAATTAGGGAGGAGTATCTTTTTTTCTATTGTTTGGAATAGTTTCAGAAGGAATGGTATCAGCTCCTCCTTGTACCTCTGGTAGAACTCAGCTGTGAATCCATCTGGTCCTGGGCTTTTTTTGGTTGGTAGGCTATTAATCTCAAATTCAGAGCTTGTTATTGGTCTAGTCAGGGATTCAACTTTATTGTTTAGTCTCGGGAGGATGTAAGTGTCGAGGAATTTATCCTTTTCTTCTAGATTTTCTAGTTTATTTGCATTGAGTTGTTTATAGTATTCTCTGATTGCGGTTTGTATTTCTGTGGGATCAGTGGTGATATCCCATTTATCATTTTTTATTATGTCTATTTGATTCTTTTTTTTTCTGTATTAGTTTGCCTAGCAGTCTATCTATTTTGTTAATCTTTTCAAAACCCAGCTCCTGGATGCATTGATTTTTTTAAGGGTTTTTTATATCTCTGTCTCCTTCAGTTCTGCTCTGATCTTAGTTATTTCTTGTCTTCTGCTAGCTTTTTAATTTGTTTGCTCTTGTTTCTCTAGTTATTTTAATTGTGATGTTATGGTGTCTATTTTTGATCTTTCCTGCTTTCTCCTGTGGGGATTTAGTGCTATAAATGTCCCTCTAAACACTGCTTAACTGTGTCCCAGAAATTCTGGTACATTGTTTCTTTGTTCTCATTGGTTTCAAATAACTTATTTATTTCTGCCTAAATTTTAAGCTTCATGAGAAAAGAAGAAATAAAATCCTTTACAGACAAGCAAATGCTGAGAGATTTTGTCATCACCAGGCTTGCCTTATAAGAGCTCCTGAAGGAAGCACTGAATATGCAAAGGAAAAACTGGTACCAGCAACTGCAAAAACATACCAAATTGTAAAGACTATTGAAACTATGAAGAAACTACATCAACTAAGGGGCAAAATAACCAGCATAACATCATAATGACAGGATCAAATTCACACATAACAATAGTAACCTTAAATGTAAATTGGCTAAATGCCCTAATTAAAAGACACAGACTGGCAAATTGGATAGAGTCAAGACCCATCTGTGTGCTGTATTCAGGAGACCCATGCAAAGACACACATACAAAGACACACATAGGCTCAAAATAAAGGGATGGAGGAATATTTGCCAAGCAAATGGAAAGCAAAAAAAGAGCAGGGGTTGCAATCCCAGTCGCTGATAAAACAGATTTTAAACCAACAAAGATCAAAAGAGACAAAAGACAGGCATTACATAGTGATGAAAGGATCAATGCAACAAGAAGAGCTAACTATTCTAAATATATATGCACCCAATAGAGGAGCACCCAAATTCATAAAGCAAGTTCTTAGAGACCTACAAAGAGACTTAGACTCTCACACCATAATAGTGGGAGACTTTAACACCCTACTTTCAATATCAGACAGATCAATGGGACAGAAAATTAACAAGGTTATTCAGAACTTGAACTCAGCTCTGGACCAAGGGGAACTAATAGATATTTACAGAACTTTCCACCACAGATCAACAGAATATAGATTCTTCTCAGCACCACATTGCACTTATTCTAAAATTGACCACATAATTGGAAGTAAAACACTCCTCAGCAAATGCAAAATAACGAAAATCATAAAAAACCGTCTCTCAGACCATGGTGCAATCGAATTAGAACCCAGGATTAAGAAACTCACTCAAGGCTCGGTGCAGTGGCTCATGCCTGTAATCCCAGCACTTTAGGAGGCTGAGGCTGGTGGATCACCTGAGGTCAGGAGTTCAAGACCAGCCTGACCAACATGGAGAAACCCCATCTCTATTAAAACTACAGAATTAGCTGGGCATGATGGCGCATGCTTGTAATCCTAGCTACTTGGGAGGCTGAATCAGAAGAATGGCTTGAACCTAGGAGGCAGAGGTTTTGATGAGCCGAGATCATGCCATTGCACTCCAGCCCGGGCAACAAGAGTGAAACTCCGTCTCAAAAAAAAAAAAAAAAAAAAGAAACAAAGGAAAAAAGAAACTCACTCAAAACCGCACAACTACATGGAAACTGAACAACCTGATCTTGAGTAAATTTTTCTATGTGAAATAAAAGGCAAAATTTAATTTCATTCAGATCACATTAAGATAAGCTTGTTCAACAAGTTGGTTTCAATGCTAAGGGGACAAATTAAATTTAAATTTTCCTGAAAGAGACTATATGAATATAAAAAATAATAAAACCCAAACATTTGTATACTGCCTTAAATGTGTCTCTATTAATAACAAAAATCTATACAAATAACACTATAGGTGTATATATATAATGAGAAGGTCATTTTCTATTCCTGGCCCATTGAGAACAAATTACATATAATTGGATGCAGGTCAAGATATTTACTACATATATTTTGTAGTTTAGTGTTGATTAACCCATTTTGTCAAAGGAGAAAGGGAAGCTTAATGTGAATGAACTGTTCATCTACAATACTTCAAGAGTAAGAGGCATAAACTCAAGAAAACCAAATTTCAGGCCATAATGCTAATGAGTAGATAAAGATGTATCAGCATGATCCAGGAACCTCTGGGCATCCAGCAAATTGGCCGTATGCTAATTTCACTCTCAGAGCCATTTCCAGAAGCTAAAATGTAGCTGGACTGGGAAATACTTGTGCTGCGTTCCTACAAGCCTGGCATATCTGTACTTTCTAAACATCTGGAGACACAGTGAGTCAGACCCAGGAGGAATTTTTACAACTCCCAGTAAACAGTGAGTCCCATCTTATAATTTACAGATTATCAAGGCAGGTAGTGAATCCCCAGGACCTCTTTTCTGGTGTTATCCAATTCATTTTATAAAAGTTCACAAAAGTGGAATACAACATACTATGTGTGATTTGTTTTTTTATTTATGGTTGATATTTATATACAGCCTCAAACTACATACATTCTAAAACACATTCATGTTTGGTTATCCCAAAAACAATTTTCCCTGAGACATAATTTATTATTCACATTCTATATAAAAGGAAGTAGACATAGAAATGTTTGATGAATTGGGCCAGGATACTTTTATTCATATTGGACTTGCTGAGCCTTCTGTTGTAAGTACAAAAAAGGAGATGTAAGAGAAAAGAAATTACACTTTCCTTTTCATGATGCTGTCACAAATAAATAAGCAAACACTTACTATAGAAGACCTAATATAAGTGCCCATAATAAAACAGTCTGCAAACTCAGAGGATGATGTGGGAGCCTAGGAAAAGATTCTCAGGGAAGGTGACTTTAGATGTACAATTTAAAGGATATGCAGAATTTTAGAAAGAAACAGAGAACAGTAAGGACATTCCAGTCAGATGGAGCAGCAGTATCCACTACCAAAACCAAGAAGCTCATCTTGTGTATGAGTGCTATAGTCTGAATGTTTGTGCTTCCCTGAGGTGACTTCAGAGATAGGGCTCAAATTCTGGACAAGACTGAATAATCATTGAAACAAGGAAGAAGTGAAAGCACTTCTCTCTGAGACAAGTCCACGAGTGTCACGTCAGTTTACTATTACCATGGCAACACCCAGAAGTTACCACCCCTTTCCATGGCTGTGACCTGGAAATTACCATCCTTTTTCTAAAAATTTCTGAATAACCTGCCTCTTAATTTGCATGTAATTAAAAGTGTGTATAAATACAACTGCAAAACTAATTTTAGGCTGATATTCTGAGCACACTGCCTCTGAGTAGCCCTGCTCTGCTAGGAGCAGTACCTCTGCTACTGCTGTACAGTGTTGCATCAATAATATTTGATGTCTAACACCACCAGCTTGCCCTTGGATACAGAAGTACTGCTCGTAGCAGAGCAGGGCTACCCCATAGGTACTGTGCCCAGAGTAGCAGCTTAGAAGTAGTTTTGCATTTGTATTTACACCCATTTTTGATTACATGCAAATTAAGACGGTTATTCAGATATTTTTAGGAAAGGGATGGTAATTTCCAGGTTGCTTCCATGGAAAGGGTTGGTAAACTTATGGGCAAAGCCTCAATTTGGGGGCTCACCTGGCCTATATCACACTCAAAATTCATATGCTGAAACCCAATCAATGTGATGTTATTAGAAGGTGGGGCCCTTGGGAGGCAATTTGGTCCTGAAGGCAGAGCCCTCATGAATGACATTAGTGCTCTTATAAAAGAGATATCAGAGAGCTGCTTTGTTGCTTACACTATTTGAGAACAGTACAAGGTGGTGCTGTCTATGAACGAGAAAGCAGGCCCTCTCTCGACACCAAATTTGCGGGTTCCAGGTTCCTTGATCTTGGACTTCTCAGTCTCCAGAACTGTAAGAAATAAATTTGTGTTATTTATAAGCTACCCAGTTTGTCATATTTTGTTATAGCAGTCAAAATGAACTGAGACAGGACAGTCCAGGCAGAGGGAATAGCACTATCCACTATCAAAAGCATGAAGCTTATCTTGCATATTAAGACAGATATGCTGATGCAGTAGGGGTCTAGATCTGTTTTGGCTTTTGTTACTTTTTTCTACAACTGCAAGCTGTTTCTCAGCCTAAGGAGATTTCTTTAGGCTGAGAGCTATCAAGAATTGAAAATGAATTAAGCCCCATCCCCTGGAGTTCAATTAGGGTCCCCCAGGGTGTTCTTGGAAGAGTCTTGGAAAAGTCTTAACATTGATTCAATCTGAGGAACACCATTGAGCCTGGAGGATTACACTCTAGAGTTATCTGTCAATCAAGTTTCATCTTCCAGTAGCTGGTTGCAGAAGAAGAAAGTAATTGGATGCCCACAGGGGCTACTTTCTGAAACTCCATTGTTGATAAACATCTAATTCTTTGATGATAATAAAGAGAAAAGACAGACTACAGGAAAAAGTAAAATTGAGTTCCTGAATAGTGTAATATACATTTCTATTCATATGTGTTCTATATGAGAATAGTTAATATTTACTTTTCCAATTTTAGTTTTCAGTTTTTATTTATTTTTTAAAATTTTTCTTCTTTCCCCATATCTCCTTAGTCCCATGACACGTATATCTTACAGAATCATTACTACATTTATTTATTCTCTTTTATAAGAAAAATAGATTTAGAAATTTTGCTCTTCAGAATGAATAATTCAATTGGTATTTTTCCTGTTTATGAAAGTCATTTTCTACTTTCGCTAAGCTTTCTTTTTTTCATAATTTTTGTTCTAAACAAAGGAAATGTAAAACTGCATGTCCCCTTTTCGGAATTCGTTTTGATGTATAAAAGCTCACCGTGGCTGTATTTTGTACAAGAAATATAATAATTCTTTAGCAAAATAGTAAAGGTTGAAATAGGTCAGTCTCATTTTATATATTGAAATCTTATAAAATATAACAGAATTAAAGTTGAGCAATTTATAACACTAGTTTATCTTTACCATTGAATAAAATATATTTTATTTTATTTTATTTTATTTTATTTATTTATTTATTTTTTTTTTGAGACGGAGTCTTGCTTTGTCGCCCAGGCTGGAGTGCAGTGGCGCGATCTCGGCTCACTGCAAGTTCCACCTCCCGGGTTCACGCCGTTCTCCTGCCTCAGCCTCCCGAGTAGCTGGGACTACAGGCGCCCACTACCACGCCTGGCTAATTTTTTTTTTTTGTATTTTTAGTAGAGACGGGGTTTCACCGTGTTAGCCAGGATGGTCTCGATCTCCTGTCCTCGTGATCCGCCTGCCTCGGCCTCCCAAAGTGCGGGGATTACAGGCGTGAGCCATCGCGCCCGGCCTTTATTTTTTATACAGTAAACTAGTGTATTATTATTTTTGTTCTTCTATTTTTTCTTTTTCCTTTCTTTTTCCTTCATTTCTTTTACATTTTCATAAGCAATTTTAATTTTTATCATGGTTTTGTTTGATTATTTGGATGTAACATGAGGATTTAATATCATCTGGCTCTGTGCCTCAACCTAAACTGCATCTTGAATTGTCATCCGAACTGTAATTCTCATGTGTTGGGAAAGGGACTTTGTGGGAGGTGATTGGATTATGGAGGTGGCTCCCTCATGCTGTTCTCATGAAAGTGAGTGAGTTCTCATGAGAGCTAGTGATTTTATAAGGAGCTCTTCCCCCTTCACTCTACACTTTCCTCTCTTGCCATTTTGTAAAGAAAGATGTGATTGCTTCCCCTTCTGCCATGATCGGAAGTCTCCTAAGACATCCCTAGCCATGTGGAACTGAGTCCATTAAACCTCTTTCCTCTATAAATTACCCTATCTTGGATATTTCTTCATAGCAGGGTGAGAACTGATGAATACAGTAAATTGGTACCGAGGTAGTGAGGATTTGCTGTAAACATACCCAAAAATATGGAAGCAACTTTGGAACTGGGTAACAGGCACAGGTTGGAAAAGTTTGGGGTGCTCAGAAGAAGAGAAGATTTGGGAAAGTTTGGAGCTTCCTAGAGACTTGTTGAATGGTTAAGATCAAAATGCTGATAATGATGTGGACAATAAAGTCCAGGTTGAAGTGGTCTCAGATGGAAATGAGGAACTTCTTGGGAACTGGAAAAAAGGTCTCTCTTGCTATGCAAAGAGACTGGCAGCATTTTGCCCCTGCCCTAGAGATCTGTGGAACTTTGAGCTTGAGAGAAATGATTTTGGAGTATCTGGTAGAAGAAATTTCTAAGCAGCAAAGCATTCAAGAGGTCACCTGATTGATTGTGAAAGTGTTCAGTTATGTATGCTCACAATGAGGTTGTTTGAAATTGAAATTTATGTTTAAAGGGGAAACAAAGCATAAAAGTTTGGAAAATGGGCAGCCTGACCATGTATTACAAAAAAAAGAAAAATTCTGTGGAGGATTTCATGCCGGCTGCAGAAATTTGCATGAGCAATGAAGAGCTGAACGTTAATAGCCAAGACAATGGGGATAATTACTCCTGGGCATGTCAGAGACCTTCACAGCAGCTCTTCCCATCACAGGCCAAGAGGCATAGGAAGAAAAACTGGTTTCATGGGCCAGGCTCAGGGCCCTGCTGCTGTATGCAGCCTTGGGACATGGTGCCCTGCTTTCAGCTCCAGATCCAGCTCCAGATGCTCCAGCTCCATCCATGGCTAAAAGGGGTTAAGGTATAGCTCAGGCCATTGCTTCAGAGGGGGCAAGCCTCAAGCCTTGGTGGCTTCCACATGGTGTTTTGCCTATGGGTGCACAGAAGTCAAGAACTGAGGTTTGAGAAACTCCACCTAAATTTCAGAGGATGTATGGAAACACCTGGGTATCCAGGCAGAAGTTTCCTGCAGTGGTGGAGCCCTCATGGAGAACCTCTGCTAGGGAAGTCCAGAAGGGAAATGTGTGGTTGGAGCCCCCACATAGAGTCCTCACTGGGGCACTGCCTAGCAGAGCTGTGAGAAGAGGGCCACTGTACTCCAGACCCCAGAATGATAGATCCACCAACAACTTGCACTATGCAATTAAAAAAGCCACACACATTCAATGTCAGCCCATGTGAAAATAGATGGAGGGGGTGTATACCCTGCAAAGCCACAGAAGCAGAGCTGCCCAAGGCCATGGGAGCTGCCTAAGGCCTCTTGCATCAGCGTACCCTGGATGTGAGACTTGGAGTTAAAGATTATTTTGGAGCTTTAAGATATAATGAACGCCCTATTGGATTTTGTATTTGCATGGGTCCTGTAGCCCCTTTCTTTTGGTCAATTTCTCCCATTTAGAATCAGAGCACTTATTCAATGTCTTTACCCTCATTGTATCTATTAAGTTGGTGCAAAGTAATGGCAAAAACAGCAATTACTTTTGCACAAAACTTACAGGAAGTAACTAACTCTTATGATTTTACAGGCTCCTAGGTGGATGGGACTTGCTTTCTCTCAGATGAGCTTTGAAGTTGGACTTTTGAGTTAGTGCTGGAATAAGTTAAGACTTTGGAGACTGTTGGGAAGGCATGATTGTGTTTTAAAATGTGAGAAAAATGAGATTTTGAAGGGGTAAAGGGTGGAATAATATGGTCTTAGCTCTGTGTCCCAACCCAAATCTCATCTTGACCTGTAATCCTATTTGTAATTCCCACATGTTGGGGAAGGGACCTTGCAGGAGGTGACTGGATCATGAGGGCAGCTCCCCCATGCTGTTCTCGTGATAGTGAGTGGATTGAGATCTTATGGTTTTATAAGGGGCTCTTCTCCCATCAATCTGCACTTCTTTCTTCTGCTGCATTGTGAAGGAGGATGTGTTTGCTTCCCCTTCTGCCATGATTGTAAGTTTCCTAAGGCCTCCCCAGCCATGTGGAACTGTGAGTCAATTAAACCACTTTCCTTTATGAATTATCCAGTCTCAGGATTTTGTTATAGCAGTGTGAAAACAGACTAATACAGTATTGCTTAAGATAATTCCTCTAGATATGTATTTTTTATCTTAGAGCCATTAGATGAAAAGTTTTTTGAAAAGTAAAAATTACATTGAAATAAGACCAAATGACTACAAAATTAAAATATGATGTGATTAGAATAGTTTAATTTTCAAACCACATATGGTCTTTGCAAAATCATTTTTTTAATTCTGTTAATTTTGAAATCAAATACATCTTTAGCCATTGGAAAAATACATTCTTCTAAACAGTATATGAGCATCTTTTTTCATAGAGTGCACTTTCCTCTGAGGGCTGTTAAATCAAGCTTAGCCTAAAGCTGCCTCCCTACATATTTAAGTTTGGCCTAAAGGTTTTTCTGTACATCATGAATTATAATAAGGGGCAGTATAAACCAACCATAGCTCACACCTTTGCCAATCCCTGAGTTTTGGCCAATCAAATGTAGCCAACTGTTCAAACTGTGTTCAAATATAGCAAATGCCAAGCTGTAACCAATCCAGTTGTTTCTGTTCTTCACCTTCATTTTCTGTATGTCACTTTCCTTTTTCTGTCAATAAATTTTTTTCCACCATGTGACTGCACTGGAATTTCTCTGAATCTGATGTGATTCTGGGGGCTGCCCAATTAGTGAATCATTCATTACACAATTAAACTCCCTTAAATTTCATTCAGCTAAATTTTTGATTTTAACAGGGCCTAAGAAAGCAAATAATTTGAATCAAACTTACCTAGGACAAGAACAATTATTATTAGTTTAATTTTATATATTGTGTCAAGTAGAAATCATATTCAGTTGTTAAGAGACACCCAGAAATGGAAAATGCTTTCAACTGTAAAATGGGGATTGGTTATTTCTCATAAACAAAGAAACCCAAAGATAGACATTCAGGCTCTTTAAGCTTTGCCATCATTGTGGAACTTACTCTTCCCTTCACTGTGTCAAAAAGAATGCCAGATATGTGGGAATCATTTTTTTGTTTCAAACTAAATGAAGGAAGAAAGCAAAGATTTAAAAAGGTGTGCTTGAGATGAAATGGTTCCCTTAAAAAGCCATTCCAGAATTCCTATCTCAACACTTTTGCTTACATCTGATTGTTCAAAATAGTTTCACTTTGCCATTGCTAGCCACAAGGAAGGCTGTGAAATATATTCTTTTTAGCTACGCACATTGCCATTCTTAATGAAATCATGCTATATTAGTAAGCAAGAAAAGATGAATCTGTATTTGATAGACAATTAATCAATGCTTTTTCAACCTGTATTATGCTTGGCTCTAAACCGATAATACAGAATTGACTTTTGAAATATGGGACGATTGTTGTTTTGAGTTACTACTCTAAAGAATGCCCAATAAGAACAAAATGAAACACTTATAGAACACCTTATGAGCCACACTGTAGGAACAAAATGATTCAGAACTTGCTTTTTTAGTCAAAGAGACCTGGGTTGTATTCCTGGCACTAATCTTTTAAACTGTGTAACGATAAATAAGTTACTTAACTTGTGGTCTCAATTTCTTTTTCTGCAATATATGAGAATTGTCTAGCTATCGCATGAGGTTGTTATAAGCATTATGTAAGTTAAACCATAGCAAAATGCCAGCAGAGTGCCTAGCATAGAAATCTTAAATACAGCTTAGCTACTATATAGCAATATGATTATTGAAATCACAAATTAGAACTAATGTAAAAATATAGAAATGGCATGCTCCTTGAAAAGGTAAGTCAGTGGCCAGGCCTGGTGGCTCTCTCTCCTGTAATCCCAGCACTTTGGGAAGTTGAGGTGGGTGGATCACTTGAGGTCAGGAGTTCGAGACCACTCTGACCAATATGATGAAACCCCATCTCTACTAAAAATACAAAAATTAGCTGGGCGTGGTGGCATTCCTGTAGTCCCAGCTACTCTGGAGGCTGATACAGGACAATTGTTTGAACCCGGGAGGCGGAAGTTGCAGTGAGCTGAGATCACATCACTGCAAGAGATCACACCACTGCAAGAGATCGCAACATTTGGGCAAGAGAATGAGACTCCATCTCAAAAAATAAATTAAAAAAAAAAAAGAAAAGAAAAAGAAAAAGGTAAATTCCTGCTCAATACAGTTACAGAAATATTCACATATTGCTTGTCTTTGATGCTTCCAAAATCTTGTGTTTTTTTGAATATTTTATTAAAATGGCAACATGCATCTTACTTAGTAATAGAAAGTGGCAAGTGGCATGTGTCTGTTAAATATTTTAAAAATTGGCACTTTAGCCATTTTTAACATCAGTGATTATATTTGAAAATTAAGTGAAAGCTTCATTGTTATAATACTCATTGATCTACTTTAAATAAGCGAAAGGGAAACTTCGACTTCACAATTCCTTTCCATGCAATAGAAGCAAGCTGGAATATGTGCATGTGACACTATGGATTTTTAGCAATTGAATTGAAGATAAGTACTAAATAATGCCTACCCATACTCTTAGGAATTATGCAGGGTGAAAACAATGTGTTCATAAATATAGAAGTGGGAGGGATCTTTCAGCCTATTCTTAGCAATCTCTTCTTGATCTGGAAAAATTTTCTGTCACCATTTTTGAAAGGTTCCTATCTCAATATTTTCATGGTTTTAACAGTATCTAGGGAGATTGTATTCTAAGGGTGAAAGATGGACTCTAAAAATGTGTTTTATTCTTGTTTACTTTTTATATATTAAATTCATCATTACTAAAAGATAGAACATTCTAGAATAAAAATTAGAGATCCTCATCTATCACTGACTTTGGACAAATAACTTAAAATTATCTATATCCTAAATTCCAGAGTGTGGGGATATCAGTGTATAACTTTCTGACTCAAAAAGTTGAGGTGATGTTAAACAAAAAAATTAACATATTTGTAGTTTAGATGACCTGTAGCATTCATTGTGACTTTCAATGTCAATAGTAAGATCAGGGTTATAATATAAATACCAGTTCAGCATACTGCCAAAATAAAAGGAAATTCAGAGGATATATCTGGGGTGGGGATGGGGGAATGAATGAATTTCCAATGGTCTTTTTTCTTTGCCTAAAAAAATACATAATCATTCCGTGTGACCCAATACAAAAATAACCAAATGAGAAGCTTTGACTCCCATTATATGCATTTCAAATTCTAATTTTCACATCATATTAGCATTTTCTTCTATTTCTTTCAATTTGTGCACTTTCCCTGTAAAGAAAACTCATTCTAGAAGTTAAGTGCTTGAGCTTTTCTTTTTATAAATCAGAGTTGTATATAGTTATGCTATCATAAAAAAGGTATTAAACTGGTAAATGGGTTTTACTGGAACTTATACACTTCACTGAAGAATAACAAGACCAATATTTCAGGGCATTTATTTGAAAAAGTGCACTTGTAGAGACTTTCTGTTGAATGTGATAAATTTCAGATGCACAAACTTTACAATGGAAGCTCTGATATTTCTGCCTATTTCTAATGTAAGCATTTTTATAAATGTCATAGTTATTTATCCTGTAAATGCTCTTTTTTTATTCCTTTACTGACAAAATAATTGCTATTCCAAAGTGGAGAGATTTTTAAATTTACTTTAGAGTCTGCCATGTCCTGGATCCCTTATATCCAACAGTTGGATATGTTGTGTTTTAAAATTTTGCCTTAATCAATTTGTTGGAATTTCATTAATGCAGTTACTAATTCTCTCTCTCTTGAATAATGTCAGTGCTCTCCCTTTTTAGGCTATAGCTATATCCTTTCAACTCTTCTGTTTGTTCTAAATAGAATTGTAGCTCTCACCTCACAATTACCTTCTTCTTTCATTTTACATGATATTTTAACTTTAAAAATCCTAATTATATGTTTCACAATTCTAAATGCTCATATTTTCTTGCTGGAGAGAAATGCTCTCCCTCTCTGTCAGACTGTTTGGTTCTAAAATTTCACCCTCTATTCAACCATCTCTGTGCTACGGAGCTCCACTCTTGTGGACCTTTGAAACAGCTACTACCCACAACAGGTCGGCTGCCTTCCCAAGAAAGCTCAGTTCCAGATAGTTCACTAAGAGATGCCTAGCCTTCTTTCCTAATCTGACTGTTCTTCAGGGTGGAAATTGCTTATATACTTAGACTTGAGTATCATTTTATATATTTTTGTCTTTTTCTTAAATAACTTTCAAAAGCAACAATATATTCGGTATGGGGTTAATGTATTCATTTTAAGTGGTTTGAATAGCTGGTTCAAAAATAATTTCAAATCAATTGAAATAAAAACATAACCTGATCAGTAAAATGCTGAAATCAAAAGATTTAATTAGTGCAGGTGCACTTTATATTATGGGCAAAGGAGCCTTGAGAATCCTTGAGGACTGCTTCTTCTCGTGGGAGAGTATAAACTTACGGACACTTGATTAACCTTTAGCAGTTGGGAATTGATCATCATCAGAAAAGACTCATTAAATTAACATTTAAAATCTCAGCTACTTTAACTTTTCAAAGTAAACTACTTGTAATTGTTTCAAATAACTTACTACTTTTCCCAGAGACTCTTTAATAATGTATATTATTGTTCTACCTGTTGCTTAGAAGTCAGAACACGCTGGTTGCATGCTAATGCATACACATTATGCAAAAACCACCCAAAGATAAAAAGTCTTAATGTATCAGGGAGAGATGCATGTGTCAGAGCTAACCAAGGTCATCAAATATAAAACACAATAAATTTAAGAACTGCTTATCACCTGTCAAAATAACAAATCTCTAAAGTAAAAGCTTTAGAGAAATTGTAAAGAATGCTGAAAGATCCCAAGGAATCAATAAAAAGACTGTCAAAAAGCCAAAGCCTAGAATAGGACAAGGCTAAAAATCACCCCCTCTAAATGGAAGCAATCTTTTTAAAAAAAGGATATAAATGTTTCAGCTAAATCCTTTTCCTATGGTTTTTTGGATGTTAAAGGAAGGTTAATTAAATTATTTACACGTATCCCCAAAATTATTAAAAAATATATACTTTCCAGAAAAAAAATTCTACTACACTAGAATAGCCTTAAAGAAATTCCAAATTCCTAGGAAGAATATAAAAGTTCATTTTAGAGAAAATTTTGAATTATTTAAAAGAGAGCCTAGAAGAGACAAGACATGGGACATCTTATATAATCTCACAGCTGGCTTTGAAGGTTGTCTTATAATAACATTAAATTCTTCCAATCATTTGTCTAACAAAAACTTTCAAAAGCATACATGGACATAGACTATGCCTTTAGTCCGTATTGAGAGTACTCTTTTTCCTCAAAAATTAAAATGAACTAATTATAGGACAACGTGCTAATATACCAAGTGCAATGAGGACAGATGTATCTTGCCTAAATGCCAGGCACCTCAAACCATCTGCTTCTTTAGTTTTTGTTTTTGTTTTTGTTTTGAAGGCAAATTTGTGTTTATTTGTTTTCCAAATAGTGTTAACAGATTATACATAGATTGCACCGAGGAGCACAATGCCATGGAAAGCCTGCATGACAGAAAAGCGTCCTTTCTTATTGCACATTTGTTCTACCCATGCCTAACATACAGAGATAGCATAGTGTAATGCTTTGCTGCTTGACATCTGCTCTGCAGAGCAGCAGCAGCACCTGGGAGCTTATTAGAAATGCACAAGGGGAGCTTCTAGCACAGATCTGTTCATTAGTGTCTACATTTCAGTAAGATCTGGGGTTAATGCACTTGGGAAGTACTGATATCGTGATTAAGAGCAGGCACCGTGGAGCCAGACTGGCTGGGTTCAAGTGGTCTTTCCTCTTGAAAGGATAGGTGACGTTATGCAACTTACAAAACATTTCTGTGCCTTGTTTTTCTCATCTGAAAAATGGAGAAAATAACAAAGCCAGCCCTTAGGACTAGTGTGAAGGCTGAAGGAGCGAATTCATGCAATGCTTTTACAGTGGGTCTGTAATATAATAAATGTTATAAAAATATTTGCTATTGGCCGTCCAAGGTGGCTCACGCCTGTAATCCCAGAACTTTGGGAGGCTGAGGCGCGTGGATCACGAGGTCAGGAGTTCAAGACCAGCCTGGCCAAGATGGTGAAACCCTGTCTCTACTAAAAATGCAAAAATTAGCCAGGCGTGGTGGTGGGCGCTTGTAATACCAGCTACTCGGGAGGCTGAGGCAGAGAATTGCTTGAACCCAGTAGGCAGAGTTTGCAGTGAGCCGAGATTGCCCCCACTGCATTCCAGCCTGGCCGACAGAGCGAGACTCCATCTCAAAAAAAAAATGCTATTACTGTTATTATCCCCATTTAGGTGTGAATAAATGTTCTTTTAGGGAGAATAAAAGAGGAATTGTAATGGTGAGGGGTTTTAGGTTGGAGAAAGGTAAAAATGAATGTGAAGAAGTTTATGCTCACTTCCTGCTTTGTGGATAAAGCTGTTCTGATTTGGAATACTGACACACAATCTTTTAATACCATTGATTCAAATGAGTAAGTAATTGTACATAACATCCTTCCCCAATTGCCCAACATCTCATTCTTTATTATTAATTAAGATTGTGAAAACATATTTAGATAAAACTTTGAAGAAAAAAAGGAAACACCCATAATTGAACCATGATAACAATTATTCTATTTTTATTATTATATTTGTAGTTAGAAACAAGTTTTAAAGCCATTTAAAAAAAAGTACTGAGTAAATATTGAAAATACTAATTTACCAACTGAGAGTGATGCTCATTTAAGTCAGAATATATATGTGTGTATATATATACATATATATATATTCTGACTTAAATGAGCACATATATATATATAAAATGTTACAGTTTTTCTTTTGAATGATTTAAAGCTCATGAAATACAGTTCATGTATACACATTCCCTATGTGTTCACGGCATCTTTAATTGTAAATGAGATAGCAACTAATAAAAGCATCTTTAGTTGTAAACGAGATAGCAACTAATAAAAAGTTTTAATTTCATGTTAACATATTTAAATTATGTGATTTTCCTTGTGCTGTTTTATTATTTTGATATTATTCTATGAAATCTAACATACCTAATCCTTTGCCTAACAAATAGTCTCAAAAAAAACAAATGTTTCCAGAAGTATTATATATGAGTTAAATCTGAGTATTCAGAGTTAATTTTAGAAAAGGACTAGTAAAGGGTACAGACATTTTTTTTCTGTCTACTTGAGTTCTACACTTACTGGCCTCAATGTTCTGGGACTATATTAAAGAGCATTAATATAACAGAATAATGGGGTGACATGTTTGAATATAGATCCAGTGTTGTATAGTCTCGTTTTTTGTTGTTTGTTCAGGTTTGGTTTGGTCTGGTGTTCTCGTACCAACAACAAAAAAAATTCTTTTACGTCAAAGTCCTTTTCACTATAGGTTTCAATTTCACACTCAAGTATTTGTATCTTATTTCACTTGAAGATTCATTTGCAATTTTACCCAAAGTTTTATGGATCACTATCATAAAGATAATACTTTTACTTTTCATAAATAATGAATAAAGAATAAAAGGCCATTCCCCTATGAATTTTTAAGAATTCAATTTGTTCAGAGAAAAAGCAAGTGGGGTTATAGTCAACCAAACCTGTTTGAAAAATAACTCAACTCTTTTGACAAACAAAAGATGGTTGAGTTAAAAAAATGTTAAATTAATTTGAATTCTATAATAAAATAAATTTAAATATTGTTTGTACCTATGAATGCAAAAATTCCAAAAATACAGAGAAAAAAGACTATGATAAAAGCATGCTTGAACAGTATTACCTATTCCATTTAAATAGGATATTTACACCAAATGTGCATTAAAACAATAAAGCAGTAAGTGCAAGAAGTGTGAAGATAAAAATTCAACAGTTTAAAAAATGGTTAAAATATGAATGGTGTTTTTTCTGGAATAAACAGGAAAAACATTTACTATAATTTCTGAAAGTGCCAAGAAATATGACTAGAAATATAAATGCCCTTGTATATCAGGTGATGTGAGTCAAGCCTTCAGAGAAAATCACCAAGGGACTTTGACTATGGGAGAATAGTGAAGGTTTTATATTTTTGTGGGTTCACACAGAGATCACTTTTATTTTCTCCTTTCATTTAACACAAATATATATATGACCTGAGAACTACTCAAAAAATAGAGTAGGGTATGTAAAAGTGTTTGCGGTAATTATTTCACTACATATATGCATTAAAACATCATGTACTTCTCAAATATGTACAATAAAAACACATTTAAAAATATAGTAGACAATGTCAACCCGAAGTTTTTTTATTGATGGCAGCTTATTATAAGATGACTATGTTTACATGTTAGTTAGTAGGAACAATTGACTATATTAGTTAAAACATGTTTTTTCATGTTGCCTATACATGTAACAGCTAAAGCAAGGGCATATTTAGGATTTAAAAAACTGAACTTTGAAGGCAAAGAATTTGTTAAAACTGAAAATTAGTATTTGGAGATTTTAATGACCACTACATATATTTATATCACATACTGTCTTCCTCCCCTAAATTAAGGAAATTATACATGTTACCTAAAAAAGTACAAATAAAAACTTAGTCAATAAAAAAAGTTCTGAGTAAAATTTTAATGGCCTCAAATTCTCACTAATGGATGCATTGAACTGCATAGTTTGGCTTAAAAATCTATTTTCTATACAGCTTGAAACCTTAGAAAGTTTGAGATATTCATAAATAAATGTATAATAAGATTAAAAACTTAATAACATTTATAAATGCATAATCACTTTGTACTGATTTCAAATTATAAGGGATTATATATTTTAAAATTATGGCTCATTTGTTTTAAAATTATACATATGACTAATTATTGACATTCATAATATAACCTTTTAAAAATTATTGTACATATTTGTATGATGACATCCTGAATTCTACTTATGTCTTGATTCCATATACAGGAACTCAGGAATTAATACATAAATGGAGTAGAACATAGAATGGGTGTTTAAGGTTATCAATCTTTTTTTACCATTTGAGTCATCCTAAAACCTGAACTTAATTGATTAGATCTAGTGAGAAGATATCATTTGATTTTCTATCATAATATGTAACTGTAGTTTAATGAAAGTAATAAAACATTAAACATTAAGCAAAATTATTAAACTGCATTAACAGCCAGGAACCAACAGTATATTAAAGGCCTTAAGGAGGTAAAGAAGCATACAAACAAGTATCTGGGAGTAGAATACCTCAGGTAAGGGAAACAGCATGCCTCAAAAGTCCTGAGGAAGGAGTTTGCTTCATCTTTTACAAGCTTGTTGCTAGAGAGAACAGAACAACAAAGAGAGTGAGAAAGGAGGAGGCTAGGGACATGACAAAGGACCAGGTCACTCTGAAGACTTTGGCTTCTACCCTGAGTGGCATAAGTGGCCACATGTTATACTTAGACTTATGTATTAATGGGTGAACAACCTATAAGGGCATACAAGTGAGAGCAGAAGGACCAGTCCAGAGGGGATTGCAATAATTTAAGACATGGCCACAGGTATCTGGTGAGTGGCAATGATGGAAATGGTAAAACATGCTCAGATTCTAGATATAGGTCAAAGGTAGTGGCAGGAAATCCCACCAGTGAATTGGATGTGTTGAGTTTTTATGTTTATCAAATCATAACTTTAAGGCTACAAATCTACTCATTTTAGATCCATCTTTCTTGATATAAATTTTCGTACACAACTATCTTCTACAGCTCTCCTGCTAAGATGGTATAATCGTTATGATTCAATAAGTGAGATGAATAGCCTCAGTTCCACATGACAGTTGCCTCCCCAACAAGAAATGTGATGGTAATCCACAGCAGGGTTATAATAAGCAAAATAAAATTAGGCAAAATAAATTGAAAACTTGTACATATGGAATATAACTTTAAAACTAATTATTGTTATTAACACAACTAATTTTCTATACTTTCTCTTTTTCCAGCCATACTAGTTAATTTCACGGTGCATTCTATTTTAGCCTTCCACTAGGGTCTCTCCATATTCCTTTTGGGAAAGATATAAAGATATTTATTTCTTGAAATTCCTTACTTAATGAGTTTTCTTTTTTTTATGGGTCATACCTGTTTTACCTATCAGACAAATTCTATTTTAAAATCCTTCTCCCATAATTTTCTTTCATAAAATAGACCATAGAGCAGCATTTATTTATTTAACTTCTTGAAAATATCACTTTGCTACTTAGTTTGTTATTGTTTGATATCTAAGAAATTTTGTATCATGTTATAGGTTGCACTTTAAGTGATATTTGCTAATAAGTTCTAATCAGACTAAAGTCTCTTCCATATTAATGTAATGATTTCATAACCTTAAGTGCCTAAATTTTTATTTGCTTTTGCCACATAAAATCAAAGGCAGCACAAAATTTAACAGATACTAATATCTGTGAAAGAAATATATCTGTCTAGTTTACTGAATACTGCACTGGGCTGATTCAAGCCACTTTGCCCTAGAGAACATTTCAGAAGCTTCTAAAGCACTCAGAGAAACTCAGCAACATCTTGTGTCCTAGTTGTCACAGGAGATACCCAGAAGCCCTTCATCTTCCTTACAGTAATTGTGCCCATCAGATCCCTCAGCTGTGTGTTCATTTGTCTGCTTTGTGGGCTCCTAATGAATATTTCCTGTATTTCCTTTGTCTTGTATAGATCTATCATAACAGTTATTCCATCAGTGTTTGTTAAATGGGCAGAGGGACAAAGAGGGATGTAGGCAGGAGGGCATCTTAAACTGCACACAAGAGAGAATCAATCCCCTAGTGACAATTTTCCACCTTACCTCTGTTCACCTTTAGTTATATCAACTGCCAGCTGGCTCTTACGATTTTCCTCTCATTGATCCTTAATTATAAACAATAAGGGATACTTTGTGGGGTCATATAATCAAGCATAATTTCCTGAAGGATCTACAAAATAAAGCAATTTTACTGTTTATCACCAAAAGCCAATGATAATGCATAAATAATCAAAACCCCTAAAGGAAGCTGACGATACTTTGAAAGGCATAATTAATCATGCAAATTCTAGAAATCATACAGTAATTTTACTACATAAAGGAAAAAGTAAAAAAGGCAAAACCCAAAGGAGTTTGGGGCCAGAACATTTCTTGAAACCAAACACTTGGTCAGTCTCTACAGGTGAACTATTTCTGCAACATAATTTTAAATAATTAAAATCACCACAGAACACACATTCACAAGCAAAAAAATCATTCTTTCTTATAGCTACTAGGGTCACAGTAACCAGAGCAGCACCTCAAGAGTGTGGAGAGTTGAGAAGTGAAGTAATGAAAATACTATAGACCTTGTTAAAAAATTTTAAGAACCACATTTCAAATTATACTCTATTTTCATCAAATCCTTATGGGGTGAAAGTGGCTGAATTTATTTTTGTTTTAATGTATACACATTTTTTGACTCTCTTGAACAGGTCATTCTCTTTGGTTTTGCACTTTTTAGTCAATACAGCATCAGTGGGAATCAAGTACCTAAATGATATACTGGTATGTCTCTATACATTAAAGGCCCATGATCTACTTAGTGATAACGTGGTTAATTTAAATTTCTCAGTAGTCAATATATGTGGGAAAGGGAAACAAGACAAGGGAGAAAAGAAATGAGAAAAATACAGAAGCTGAAGGGAAAAGAAAGAAAAAACAATGGAGTTGGGGGAAGAGAATAACTGATTTGAGACCAAAAAAAGTGAACTTTAAAGAAAAGCATATATTTATATCTGAGCGCATGGGTCATTTTCAACAAACAATATGTGCTATACAGCCTGTACATCACCAAGAAGAAATTTAGGGAGGTGTCAAAGACAAAAAATAATCTGCTCACAATGTTTTTGAAACTGGAATGAGAATTTTGGCTAGTAATAAATATCATTTCAACATTAACATGGCCGAACTTGAAAACTGTGTTATTTAAATTTATGTTTTTGGTATCACAAAGAATCGCTCGTTTTAGAGAAGTATTACATTTTAAAATCACCTAAATTCATAGAGGGCATTTAGAAATATACAGTTCTTTGATTTTAACTGCACTTGGCACCCACATGCTTTAGAATCAACATGCTGTTATGACCAGAAAGCTTCCTTTAAAATTAAAGTAATGCATGTCATTATCTATGAATCTCCTCATTTTACCCTCAGGATCTCATCTATATCGTTGGCTAAGAAAAACATATATTTACCATATTCTACCACTTTGATTTCACCAAAATTGTTTTGAGGAAATGAATTTTAATTGTACATAGAATAGTGTTGTACAGAATTACTGTGAATAAAGATCTAGTTTTCTGTCCTTTACAGTCTGTTGCAAAAGCATTTGAAAATATACACGGCTTCAGTGTTACTAGAGAAAGCTCAAACTTCTTTTATTTAAAATGTCATCATCAAGGAAAAAAGTCAGAATTCATAATCCATGGGGCCAATGCACATATAGGCTAATCACATTCAGTACTTTTGAGGTCAGGATTCATATCTGAGTCTGAATCAATATTGATATTCCTTCTCTGCAGTTGGTAGATAAAAAATGTTTTCTGCAAAAGAAAGAGCTTCTATTACTTTTATTAAATAGTAGTTAGTTGGCTGCACTTTCCTTGGATTTAAAAAGAAAGTGTAGAAACAGCTGTGCTTATAGTTTCACAGTTTGCAAGAAGTGGTTTTGAGAAATGATATTTTAGCTTTATGGCATTCTATGACTTCATAATAATAGTACTTTTACTCACTTCAATATGCTCCTCCCTGAGGAATCTAACAGTGTTAAAGTATACTATCTCACTGGTCTTCATAATAATCCCATTAAGTCTGAATAGATTCTTATTCGATAAATCTTTGAAAAACATGCTTCAGATTAAGCATCCTTATTGTTCTTCAAGGAATAGATTGATTTAATCCTCAACCGATCTCTTTTATGAGAATGGGAGCACAAGAATCACTCTTTCTAAATCTAAGTTCAGAGACAGAGCTTCCTTCATTACTGCCAGCTTCAAGAAATTCTTCCTCCAATTTACCCATCTTTATCTCTTTAAAGAGTACACTACTTGGCCAATTAAAAAAAAGACAAAACAGAGAAAGGGAGAAATGTCAGAAAATAATTTTTTCTTCTACCTTATGGAGCAGCAGATAATTTTCAGCTGAGATAATTTTGAATCACTAAAAACATTTTAGTGAACTAAAAAAGCCCAAGAGGCATATTAGGACAATCACATATTTCTTACTCTGCATCAGGCAATATACTATATTAGTTTTATTGTTTATGGAAAACCGCTCCAGTTACAGCTTATTGGAGAGTGTGCAGATATTTACATATTATTTATGTTGCCCAGAATGTTCACAACTGTCACCCCCAGCACCTCATAGCATATAAAATAGCGAGTTCTTGTAAGTCACACTTGGCTTAGCCTCTGCTATCTCCAGAATAATGTAAAGAAGATATCACTCTTTAACAGATGAGTGAAACCTAGGGAGTTGAGTGACAGATCTGCATTTCATGGACTAGCATAGTTCAAATGTCACTGTAAAAAAATTTACTTTTCCAAAATATAAAGTAAAATTTTACTTTTTATACTGTTTCTAAAAACAAAACAAAAAGACAGGAAATCAAACAAAATAATAGTACATCCTGTAATTACTAGTAATTTATAACACCAAATTTTAGATTCTTCTTTTAAATTTCTTAAGCTATATTTTTAATACTGGTGAAAGTAAAAGCCAAACATCTCATTTGTTTTGCCTCTTGGTAAAAATTGGATTATTAATTAGCTAAATAGACTCATCTGCCCAAGAATGTTGTCTTCATTTATTTTTCTACCTACTTTACCCTCAGGAAAGCTTTACAGCAAGAACAATAAAGTCAAGAGGACTTTGAGGCCGAATTTTATTGCTTGTGGCTGAATTTTAGCCAGATTTAGTTTTTGTTTCCATGACTTAAAGTTCTACCTCCTGCGCTAGTTTTCCAATATTCATTCATTCAGTCCCATAATAACGGATTCCTATTGCTCAAATTAAGACAGTGTCTTTGTATTGATTCATTAAGGCAACAATTTTATTTCTCACATCAACAATTTGTATCTGAACCTCGGGTTATGTCCCTACCCCACAGAAACTGAATTCACAATTCGAAAGCAAATCATTTGGGACAACATACCTGGGAATTATACTAGATAGGATTTTCAGCATATACATATTTTTTCAGGCTTGTTTATATACTGCAAAAGCAGAAACAAACTCAGTAATTCTATTTAATAGAGCGTCTCAAAGCTCTGTCTTGCTATAATTGAAGACAATAGCTGTCAGGAAGCAAACACTGAAAAGATGTATGCTGCTCTTTGCTCAGTGATGTAAGTAGAACAATCTTGGACAGAGGGGCCAATATCAGACAACAGAACTGCTGGCACAGAGTGGTGAGGCAATTAATTTCTCAGATGCTAATTCAATGTCATAAAGAAGAAAGGAAGGAAAACAAGAGAGCTACAATAATATTGTGAATATCATGTAGATGATAGATTAATGAAAATTGTAAAAATGAAAAGGAGAAATACATTTTCAATTCTTCTCATTCTAAGTTTGATTGAATGCAGCATAGCATTGCAAAATTGGTTTTTTATTTTTTATTTTTTGTAATGGAAGAAAAGGTGATATTTCTACCCAAATCAATCATTTATCTGTTTTTCCAACCAACATGATGAGATAAAAACTATATTGCCAGAATGGAGTTTGTCTGAGAGTCATATTTCCTTATAAGCTAAATCAGTAGCCATTTAAATGTTTCTAATTCAAAAGTGTAAGAAAGAGGGAAATTAAACAACAAACTAGGTCTCTGAGGGGAGGATTTTGGAAAAGGGAATCACATTTTAAGCTAGACGTCCTTCACAGCACAGACGAGCACTACATGGCTGGTTTGAAATTAGTTGTACTTTTTCTATCAGGTTCCTGTTTCTATCCGTATTTAAGGGGTTGTCCAGGTAACTTCACCACTTGGTTTCATTTTAAAGCCAGAAGCAACTATTTCCGTATGCTAAATTAGAAGTTCAAATTGTCTCAAGAACACAGAAATTAAGTCTGAAAAGCAGAGGTAATCATGTCCTTTGAAATCAAATTATCAGCTCGTTGTCTCTGCTATGGTTTGAATATGTCCCCTACAAAATTCCAGTGTTTCCTTTATCATCATAGGAAAAGGTGAGGCCTTTAAGAGGTAATTTGGCCATAAGTGCTCTTCCCTGGTATGGGATTAAAGCCCTCATAGAAGAGGCTTTATGTAACATTTGGCTAGCTTGCCTTTCTAATTTTTGCTATGTGAAGACACAGCAAGAAGGCCCTCCAAGATAACATGTCGGTGTCTTGATCTTCTATTTCTCAGTCTTTAGAACTGCAAGAAATATATTTCTGTTCTATATAAATTACCCAGTCTGTGATATTCTGTGACAGCAGCACACAATGAACTAAGACACTGTGTTGACATGTTTAAACTCTGCCGCTGTCTCACCTTTCATTGACTCCAGGACACTAAGACAGTGGTAAAGCTAATCATGGGAAGATAATTATCATCTCCAGAATTAATGATGTAGACCTCACTGTCTCTTATGGCAGCAAAACAAGAGGGTGAGGCAGGTAAAGAACCATTTGAAAGAGGGAAAAACATTCAGTCCAAGCTGGATGCAAGAAAAAGCTCAGCCGACCCAAATTGAATTTACATTTCCTACATCGATCAAAGTTTTTCCTTCTCTATTTATTAAAATTTTACTAATGTTCACAAGATATGGCATCTGAGCTCCAAGTGGTTTCATACATAAATCTCATGAGCATAACACATAACAAATAAAAGAACAGCAGAAGGAGGACTTCATATCCATCCTTTAAGGCTATTACAAACTTACAAATGGTGTTTTGTTAGATCATCTGAGAGCCTATGCAATGACAAGAGCCATTTCAAAAACTCATTAAATCAAAAGAGAATCCAATTAGTTCATTCAAAGAGCCACAGAATTTTCTTATATTTTGAACTTAATATATTGAACTATTTATGTAGTTGTTTTGTACAGACACTGAGAATATACTTTTGGAATATGGAATGTGGCTAATAAGTTCTGTGAATTACACCATTACCATTACTAATATCACTTTTGCTAATGAAGTCAAAATAATTCATGGTTTATGAACTTCAGGCTGTGAGAGGTTACTTCAAGTGTGAGGGGTAAGTGTTTATACATTATTAGACCATTCATTTCAATTTTAAAAAACAACTTATGGCATAATGATACCTACATGCACATGGTCTGTCAATGTTATGTTGTCTTGAGGCCATGTTTTTTAACTGTATAATTGTATTGTCAAATGGGATTTGTGTCACAGTTCTAAAGGTGTTTTTTAATATTTGTTTTATTTTGAGTCTCGCTCTGTCATCCATGCTAGAGTGCAGTGGCACGATCTCAGCCCACTGCAGCCTCCACCTCCCAGGTTCAAGCGATTCTCCTACCTCAGCCTCCTGGGTCGCTGGGATGACAGGGGTGCGCCACTGCACCTGGCTAATTTTTGTATTTTTAGTAGATACGAAGTTTCACCATGTTGCCCGCCTGTCTTCAACTCCTGGTCTCAAGTGATCCTCCCACCTCAGCCTCCCAAAGTGCTGGGATTACAGGCATGAGCCACCGCACCTGGCCTAAAGGTGTATTTTAAAGCATGCAAATAAAAAACTATTTTTAATAATCTGACTTTTATGAAAAGATGAATAAAAGTTAATGCTGATTGTCATGAAAGAAAAGTTTAATATGCTTAAATAAAATAGTTTTGTATTCTTTGTCTTAACCATATATTTATAAAGTAGAAGAAAATAGAAAACCTATTATAATACAAATATGTAATGTTTAATTGCATCAGTTGTTTTAAGAGGACAGATCACATAGTGCTGACTTAATTTTAACATTATTTAGAAGAGCGTAACATTATTACTGGATTTTATTTTAGCACCGCATTAATACTGCAGGCAACACTTCAACAGTAGTTTCATGCATCATCACACAACAAAGGTGTTTCTTAATAGACCGTTAAAATATCCATGCCATTTTTCTTAATAATTTATTTATAATATATGTATGCTTGCCTCTGACAAGTAGGGAAGAGCCATGAATTAAACTGATCATAAATGATGCAAATGTTGCTTTAAGAAATATAAAAAAAAAAAAGCATTTTTCCTCAAATGCTGTATCTGTTCTTGGTCTGTTTATTCCTTTCAGTACTTCCAGGCTCATTATTTTGACTATATGTTCTCCATAATGAACCTAATGTACATCTTAGACATTTATTCCTACCAATAGCTGACATTTAATTAATGTCTTTTAAAAATAGTTATATTTAGAAATGTTAATATTTTACTACTTATTAATAACTTTATAATATAAAACAATCTATAATACAAATTGCTATTATCTGAATAGAATGACATCATCTGTTAACTAAAATTACATCACACTGCTGGAATACACTTAAAGTTTAAAATTATATGATATTGTTAAACATATTGATCTAGCATCATTCATAAAAGGGTTACCTTAATTTTTTAACCTATGGATATGTTTTTATTTATTTTTCTTTATTGTTAAATAACTGCCTTTGTATATAGTAGTGGAATGTATTAAATAATTCAAGAAAGGATTTTTTGGTGACATTAACAGAGACTTTTTGTAACAGCAGTTGTATATGTATTATCAATTGATTTTTAACATTTGTAAAATATTAACTAGTAACTTTAGTAAGATGGTATATAATAGAACATATCCTCCATAAGCCATTAACTCAGTCCAAAAGTAAACTTGACTTATACTACTCTTTATTTATCTAAATATCCTTGCTTTTCAGGCCATACATTTATTTTCCATATTTTGGATGTGTTCTAAATGTAAAAAATGAATCCATGTCCCATATATATTGGTTCACACCTGTAATTCCAGCATTTTGTGGAGCCAAGGTAGGCAATCTCTTGAGGCCAGGAGTTTGAAACCAGTCTGGGCAATATAGTGAGACCTCATCTCTACAAATTAAAATGCATTCATGTAAATCCATCATTAATAGAAACTCTCACCATTAAACAGTACATGTGAAGCCAAGAAAGTACATTGACATTATCATCACTTTTAAAGTTGAATGTAATTTTTACAATGCCATTGCATAATTTGGTCGTCTTATAATTAGTTTATTTTGAGAATGTTCTAGGAAAAGTGTTAAGGCACTGAAGGAAACAAGCATTTTGTATTTACATGATTAGTTTAAATACTTAAGGGGACTATAGACTCAGAAATGTGAAAAAAAAAGAAAAATAGAGATATGAAAAAACTACAAAATAAGTAAAGAAATTCTAACAAATACTTGAATGCCTATCAAAGTATAGCATAGGTCCTCCAAGAAGCATAACCAAGACAGTATTAGCTGTGCAAGAGGTTTACTGAGGGAAATGGCAGGGAGGAAAAATGAAAAGTGCCCACAGAAGGCCAACACACCTTCAGAGTGTCAATTACGCTTTTTACAGGAGATTTGAATGGTATATTCCCATTATCGCCATACTACACTTCTTATCTCAAACAAGTTCCGGGCCACCTACTCCATGATCCCCCAGAGCCTCTCTTTCTAAGAAGAAATAAGAAAAGAATTGACAGGATAAACTACAGCCCTTTGGCTGCAGTTGATCTCAGACCAGCAACTCATTCTCTATTTCCTTTACAATTCTTCTATTTCTCAGAGGTTGAAACTCTTGGATACCATATTTTTTTTTTCTGGTTGGGATTTCTGTATGAATTTGTTCACAGGTATAATGGGGAGAGGGAATTGCAGGGCATATAGATGCCTCACCCTCTTGTTGTGCTGCCATAAGAGACAGTGAGGTCTACATCATTAATTCTGGGGATGATAATTATCTTCCCATGATTAGCTTTACCACTGTCTTAGCGTCCTGGAGTCAATGAAAGGTGAGACAGCGGCAGAGTTTAAATATGTCAACACAGTGTCTTAGTTCATTGTGTGCTGCTGTCACAGAATATCACAGACTGGGTAATTTACATATAATAAAGATCCAAATATCCTTATTATTGTTCCTACTGTGAAAAGCAGTCCTATGAACTCTTGTAGATGAGGGTTGATTACTCCTGCCAGACAGTGACTCCTCTTCTTGTCTCCAAATCTCTCAGAACATGTGTCCAAAGTGCCCTGGCAGCATGGTGATGTATAATTCTGTAGGAACTGTACTGTGTCTGCTGTCAGGAAGGTAACTATAGGGACCAGATTTGAGGGGCAGAAAGAACAAAATCTCCCAGTGAATCATTGGAAGTGATGGTAATTGCAAACACTAGTGCTTTCCCCCTTAATTACCAGATTATATATTCTTTCTATTGGGAACAATGCACCATATAGAGGTATCTAATTTCATGCATATACTGCATCCTGAAGGGTGGCACCCATCCGTTCAGCAGGTTGCCTCTGAACTGGTGCTTCAGCTGTAAAAGGCTTTCCTAGAATTGTGTGAGACAGACTGCTTCGGCATAGGGAGATATACAACACAGCTAGTGGATCTTATGGTTATTGTCTGTCTCATGCATGTCTTTCACTGCAAAGCCTGTCTCCTGGTTAGATGGTATGATATGCTTCTGTATCATACATTCTATAAGTACCTACATAGCAGTGATGGCTGAAGCTCAGTAGGAAAGGCAAATCAATACCCGTAATAGGTGTCTACCCTTAGGAAAAACTGGTGGCCTTTCCAGAACGGAAGGAGTACAATAAAGGTGGCTTAATTAGCTGGTTGGTCTCCATTAGAAGAGCATATTTCTCTGTTTCTGTGAAGTTGTATCAACCTTGGTAAGTTGGAGGCCATGCTATTAGACTAATGCTAGGCGCCATCTCTGCCACTGTAGCCACTATGCTCATATACCCATCATATCTGTTTTGGAGCACTCAATGATAAAGGGTTAATAATGTCAACTGACTCAGTCATTTTGTCTACTGCCTTCTCCACTAGAAGGTTGTCTAGTGCCTTCTCCACAGTGAATGGATGCTTTGCGTGGGTGTTAATATGTGAAGCAAAAATATTAATATGTTATCTTCACTTCTATACATTCATTTTTATGCCTCTCCCTCAGACCTCCTTGCTTTTGAATTTCTGGGTTTCATTCTTCCACACCCCTAACTAGGTGACCATACCATTACCTACTTCCTACACACACACACACACACACACACACACACACACACACACACACACTAACTAACTTCAGGCCACTTCTCTTTCCACACAAACTGAATAAACAGTTTCCTAGTAGCTCAGCTGCGAATCTACTGCATGGAAAAAATTTTCCCTCCTCACCATTTTATACTGTTTTTTGTTTGTTTGTTTGTTTGAGAGATGGGGTCTCATTATGTTGCCCAAGCTAGAGTGGAGTGATTATTCACAAATGTGATCATAGCATACTATAGCCCTAAACTCTTGGGCTCAGGCAATCCTCTTGCCTTAGCATCCTGGGTAGCTAGAATTACAGGCAAATGCTACTGCTCAGCTTCCAATGTCTTTTCAAAACCACCCCTGAATAGTGTTATAATGCAACCACCATCCACTTATAGTTTGCTTTGAAACCATATCTAAACTCAACATGTTTTTTTGTTGTTTTTGTTGGTCATCTCCTCTATGTGGTCTCCTCTATGTCCATGGGTATGAGCTTGCCATAAAATGTATACCATGTATTTTTCCACCACTGACATTTCCCAAGCCTTAAGGTCTGCCAGAAATATGGTCCAAGCAACAGGTTTATTGTGTTGCAACTGTACCTGCAGCAGAGCCTTTCCTCCTCCAGACTTCACCAGAAGCCCTTTCCTCCTCCAGATTTCACTGGAAGCTGGCAGACTTCTGTGCTACCCAGAATGTAGGCTAGAGCCACATATCTACACATGGAATGTGTTATCTCTAGAACCCAAATGGTCCAATGAGATTCTGTGTTTCCTTCTTTTTGGTAGAAGATACATACAAAGCAATTTCTCTTTTGCTTTGACTGTGGTATCCTGGCATCCCTTGACCATTCGACCTCCTAAACACATTACTGAAAATAGGTAATCCCTGAATCTTCATAGAGTTTATCTCTCACCTTTTGGAGCTACTGTATCTTAAGGAATCCTTGCACCAATACATACATTTTTTGCCCCATCCACTTAGCATGATACCAACAATGCCAGTATGATATTCTGCAGTATGTCCAGGCAGTCCAGATCCTTCCAGATTATACTATGACATAGGGAGAGAGAATTTGCTTAGACATGTGGTAAAACTGTAAATAAATATTCTTTTGTGTTTCACTTAAATGTATGTTATTTATGATACTCCTTTCTCATTAGAATAGAGTATGCAAGTATACTCTATAGGAATAGAATATAGGAATATAATTGCAAATCACTGGCCATATCTCATGTACCTGAGATCTTATTAATCTGCTCTAAAATGATACCATGTTTAGCACAACAACTGGGACCAAGGCCACTATTTAATTGATGCTGTGAGAGTCTACAGTCATTCTCCCAGGTTCATCCAGTTTCTGTAGGGCAAGACTGGTATACTTCATAAAGATATAACATGATAGGAACCACAAATCCTGCATGCTTGTGCAATATAATAGAGTTACTTACCTCAATTTTTTCCCATTTCCAGGAGTTAATATTGTTTTCGATTTACTATCTTGGACAGGGCAGTTTGAGAGGTTTTTCATTCAGCTTTCCCACTATGATCACTCTTACATCATAAGTCAGGGGAATAATGTGGGGGCTACTCCAATTGCCAAGTATATGAATTCTAATTATATCCTTTAAAAATGGGAAAATTATCCTGGTGCAGGTTCTTGAATCCAGTGAGGATACTGCGAGTTGGTCTTTGGTCAGAAGTTAAGATTCCAGTTATTCTCTGGATCCTATAAGCTCACGCTAATATGGGTGGAAGTGAAGTAATGATGCTTTGCATCTGCAGGTACCAATGTCAACTCAGATCTTTTATCTAATAACTCTCAAAATGTCTCCATGTCCCCCTTCTCCCAGTGTAGTATATGCTTGCAATAGCATAGTTGTGTAATATCACCTAGTGACCCAGTGGATTTCTGATTTGAAAACTACCTCAGTATTAGAAACTTGACAAGAGATCGCACATATTACTGACATTTTCATCACTATACTTTCACTTTTTGCTTCTTGACTTTTTGATATTTTTAATGTTGTAAATATTAATCTCATCTATTTTGTCCTTAGGGACACCAAGCTCTTCTAGCCATCTCTACAACTAGCTGAAGGTTAAGATCCCTTGATTGGTCCTCTGACTTTGCCAGTCTTTTAGGTAATTGTAGCCTCCTGCTTCCTGATGTTAAACTGATGTTCCCTAGCTTGTGTTGCTACAGGGCTATATTATCCATATGGGTATTAATTAGCCCAGCTCTGTGACTATTCGTCCCATTGTCAGTACTGCACTGCAGAAGAGACACACGACAGCATCTCAGGGATGCTGGTGCCCCCTCACTAGCACTTTTATAGTGGCCTTGGTGAATGTTGTGTTCTTTGGGCCCTCCCATGTGATATAATCTTCTGATGAGTTTTCTAGCCTAACGTTCATTCCCAATTGCCCAATTTCCTCAGCCTCTCTAATTTTCCCTTCACTACCTTCTAGAACAACTTGGGCATTTCCACTACTTTAGGCTTTGCCAGTATCTCCTCCAGATTTCAAAGAGCTACCACCACAGCAGCAAGTTTGACCCACCCCCTGGAAACTTTTCCATAATGTCAAATTCTATATCTTGAGAAAGTACCCCCAACCTAATACATTCTGGCTTATTCATTCTGATATTTAGGCTTTCTTTGGTCAAGCAATCTCATAACCCAATCTCAATATTACTGCTTTGATTTTTGCTTGTACATGTTACCAAATTCTTACAATCGTTTTAGAGCGTAATCGTTTTCAGGACCATAATGTTCTCAGGTGAGTTATGCTTAGACTTACTCCTACTTTTCAGCCTGAGAGCTAAGAGAAGAGGTTGAGAAAGGTCTTGAGGTGATAAAACGATGTACTTGTTTCCTGCTGGAAGAGGCCTCTGTGGTGTCTTGGAGCACAGGACGATAGTCTGGTAGAGAAAACCTGGGGTTGTAAAACATGGAATGAGTTTATCTAAAGGAATGCCTCTGAGCATGCTGGTATGCAGACCCCCGTGAATGTTCTGGGGCTGCAAGAGTAGACCCATCTATTCCTAGTAACTGTTGGTATGCTTTCTGTGCTTCAAGATATCCTAGTGGCTGAACACTCAAATATCTCTTGAGCTTTGCAACTCTATTGTATTTACATCCTGTTGCTCAGCATTGTCAGCTCTTCTCCGGGGAGAAATAAGGCCTGTTTTGTAAGCTACTGTGGGGAACCCCTTACTCTCACACAAGTAGCCGTTATCTGATTGTAAGTCACCCTCAGTTCTTATTTTTTGAAGGGAAGAGGTTAAATACAACTTGGTAGTCAGCTAACTCCACTGTAGCTGTATGCATTACTTACCCAATTATCATTCAAATGCCCAAATGATCGCACTTGTAAAAACATTCCCCTCAACCTGAAGATTTTCCAAGGCACCTTTGGTAAAATTTTTAGCAACTGGGGCCCTACTTTAGGCAAGAGACTCTCCTGCATCACCTAACAACTTAAATGGTGTTCTTTTTGCCTGTTGGCTAATAAGTGAGCTGGTCCCAAATTCCAATCTTAATATCTGTTTTCACATATCCACTTGTGTTTTTCTGGGTCCTCCCAAAAGTAGATGACAAGACAGGATTATATGTACAAGATTTTTTTGGATGAAATGCTAGTGAGGGAAAATAGGGAGGTACATAATGAATGCTGTGAGAGCCATTAGATCCTGTTACAGGTCTGTTCATTGACAAGAGAAAAGAAGAAGAAAAAAGGTTGCGTGGAAGACTCAGACTGCAGTGCATTTCTAAGAAATTTTCTGCAATGCCAAGTCTTTAAGCCAAAGTTGTCCATCAGAGGGGTTCTGTGTCTCACAGAAACTAGCCTACCTTAGTATGCCATCTGTTTTAGTCCATTTTCTTTGCTTATAGCAGAATACCTGAAACTGCATAATTTGTAAAGAAAATAAATTTACTTCTTACAGTTATTGGAATGAGAAATTTAGGTTGCAATTTATGAGATCCTTCTTGCTGTAGGGACTTTCTGTAGAGTCCCAAGGAAGCATGGGGTATTGCATGAGAAAGGGACTGAGCATGCTAGCTCATATTTTACTTCCTTTTCTTATAAAACCACTAATTTGACTCCCATGATAATCTTTTCATTCATTAACTCAGTAATCCAGTAATCCAATACCCCATGAATGGATTAATCCATTAATTCAGTAACCAATTAATGGAGTAATCTATTCATGAAGGTAGAGCCCTCCTTACCCCACCACCCTTTTAAGGCCCCACCTTTATTGGGGAATAAATGTCAACATAAATTTTGGAAGGAACAAATATTCAAAGCATTTCACCATCTACAAACATTCACTGCCTGAGAGCAGCCCTTGAGAAGTATGGCCTCAACATCAATGTGGCAATGGAATGTAGAGTGCAGCAGCTGGGGCCATCAGTCAACTATGCAAGCACTATTATGAAGCCTGAGAGGGATATTTTCATGGGTACCACATATTTATGCCATTTATATAAAGACATTATTTTTTAATAATATAGACAATTTTCTCTTTGCATAATGGAGGAAAGTTTTCTGACTATCTTGGTCTATAGACACAGCTAGGATTAACGCTGTTGGTTTCATAAACATGATTAAATAGCATTTACAGTGGAAAGCACTGATGATGAAATAATAATATGATATGTATAATAAGAGGAAGAAAAAATGATAAAATTTGATTGATGAGCTTAAAATGACAGAATGGAAGATATGCAGGTAAAATGTAGCACCTAAAAATGTGAATGGATAGTAAATTTTGCTAACGCTGTTTCTGACATCTCTAAACTCAGTTTTTGTCCTTCATTTAGCAGGTCATGATATCAAAGATAAAAGAATAAAAGAACCATTATGCATACTATATTAAGAGTTTAGTTAACCTCTAATTTCAGTTATCTCAAGCTATCTAAAATAACACAAGTAAGTTATAACTTACTGGAAAGTTTATATTTTCCAAAATTAGCTCTATTTAATCGGACAAAAAATTTATCATTTCAATCTTATAATCAGAGAGTTTCTGTGTCAAATTATGTTGCATTAAACATAAAGTGTGTATTAAAATTATTTTATGTGCAAACAAGAGGCAGTTTGTCCTGAATAAAATTCCCTTTCAACTATATGTCCTATCATACTCTGCCAAGACACTAACATTCTGCCCACATAGTATTTTTTTAAATAAATGCTGAAGAGCCAATTAGCCCATCTGGTATGTAAGGGAAAAAATAGAAATGAATAGATGCCTAAGTAATAGATATGGAATGAACAAGTACATATTCACTTCAGAATTCAGGTATCTCAAAAAATGTCTACAACTGGCTTTTATGAATAATATCAACTTCATTTTATTTAGCTGAAATGCAATGGAAATTGTTCTTTCTATAAAAATATTCTAAGAGTGGTCTTAAGAGAATATGGTTTTGTTATACATCTGGATGTAATATATCGCTATTGTGAAAGGATAATAACTTTGTTCTCTTAGAGGCATTTTAATAATGAATGAGCTATATGTTGTTCATGTGATTTGTTTGTTTCAACAGTGTGTCACCGAAGGCTTATGATCACAGAGACCCTAGGAATACATTTAAATACAGGTCATTAGCGTCATAAAGAAATTGAGTTCTGGGTGCTGTATATTCTGTCTGTATGATGTTTTGATACGATGCATATAAATATTCAATGGTAACTGAGCTCACCGGCTTATGTTTCAGGATCAATGCCATAAAAGCCACTTCTCTCTACTGAAATTGATAAGTACGAGATGTATACTTAATACAAATTTATTTTTCACTGTTGTAGAAGGAAACAAAAGGAGTTACATTATAATAATGTAAAGAATCTGTATAAAATGTGCAAACTTTTAGCTTTTCAAGCTGCAAATATACTGCTATACTAATATCAGGGTTTACTGTGGTTCCTTAGCAGAGGGCAAATTGTTTCTTTGCCTTAAAATGCACAACTATAACAGGTACGATAACCATAGGTGGAGTAAAATTTTACTTATACAATTAAAAACACCAATGAAAGATATCTTTGGGTGAATTTAGTTAGAATTATGCCAATGATTATATAATTTTATATAAATAAATAAAAACATGAATATAGATACATATCCACAAAATTTTCGCTGTAAAATTGTATTTTTACAGTAAAGGTTTTTTTGGACTAAAACTTGGCTGACAAGCTTTCAATCCATATGAGAAAGGAATTTTAAAATTAGGTATAAAAATAAAACATTGTTTAGAAAAGCATTTAAAATAAAAGAGCTTTGTAATTTTAGAATGCTTTCTTCTATTGTTTTTGAAGAAAATTCTACCCCATAAAATCATGGTTCTTAATTCAAAATGCGGTTTCTCTGTAAGCAAATTTGAATAGATGGTAAGGACTATTATTTAGGTGATCAAAATAAATAAGCTTGTTCAAAATAAAAGCGGTTTTATTGGTTCAAATTTTTTAGAGTGAATACATAAATTAATTAAATTAGTTACAAATTTGTCCAACACTTCTCTTTGCATGAGTGGATAAAATCTGAATAATAAAATAATAAAGATATATAAATGGTATACCACAAAAATATGTGCCTCCCTACAAAGAAAGTTTGGGGGAATGTGAAACTGCACAATCATATTTTAACAAATGAGTGAGTCAAGTAAAAATAAACTAGTAAATATGCCTATAATCTTAATAAATCATGTCCATTACAACTGACTCCTACCCAAGGTTTTAATTTTCTTTAACCTAGGATATAACAGAATAAATGTAACCAAATAATGTTCAAATAACTATACTTTCAACGTTACAGAAAATTGCAAGTCAAACAGGCTCTAGGTCACAGTGTGGTATTCTAAATATAAATTTAAGATTCACTTACTGTGATTCTGAAAGCATTTTCTCAGGCCAATATTTTGAAACGATTGACTCAGCCCTATTTACTTGTTAACATTGTTTCCCCTTAGGCTGCACACATACTTTTGCCAACTCTTTTTAAATCATTTCTTATGGTCTGAGTGTTTGTGTCCTCTAAAATTTAATGTTGAAATCCTAACCTTGAAAGACATGGTATGAAAAGGTAGAGCGCTGGGGAGGCGATTAGATCACGAAGCAGAATCCTAAGGACTGCGATTAGTGCCCTTACAAAAGAGACCCCTAGAGAGCTAGTTTGCACCTACCACCATGTGAGGACACAGTAGAAGTCAACCATCTATGAACCAGAAAGCAGGCCTTCACCTTCACTAGCCTTGATTTTGCCAGCACCTTAATCTTGGACTTCCAGCCTCCAGAACTGTCAAAAAATAAATTTCTATTATTGACAAGCTACCTAGTCTATAGCATATTTTTACAACAGTCCATATGGATTAATGCACCATTGGAGTACACAAGGGAGATCAGAGCAACAGTTCTGAGTTTCAGTCCCCACTCTGTTACTTAATGGTATGTAAAATTAAGCAATGTCTCATTATTTTATTTGTCAATATTACATTATTTTATCTACAGTCATTTTAAAATATTTTTATCATTAAAATAAAAATAGCAAGCATTTTAAAGAAAACAAAGTTGGAAACAGTAATTGTTCAAAAAATTATTTAGTGTGAAGATTTATTTAATTTCCTATTGTTTTATCAAGATATTCTTATTGAAGACTATAGAGATTAAGTGTATAGAAACATAATTCTGAAACACAAAAAATATAGTTACTATAGTCATATAAGATCAATGAAAAATAATATTGTTTGTTTGTTTTGTTTTTCTCTATCTACAAATAAATAGGAAACCCTGCCATGTTGAAAGGAATACAACCCAACATGGAGTAGAAACAAGAAATCAAGATATACACTCTAAGACAATGAGCAATAAGAATTTGACTTAAATGGTTATTTAGCATGTATTATAGTTAGAGTTGCAACTGGATTTTATGTAGTTACGAGGCAACCCTGAAAAAAGTACCATTGAACAGAAATGAGATTTGGTTTCAGAACTTCAGCCCAAATGCTATTAAATCTTTTGCATTTCTTGAACTACACCCCTTGTGTCCTTCTCATAATTTTCCAGAGGTCTTCTCAGTCAATATGGGTTCAGTTTACATAATCCTGTCAACTGAATAAAGTAAATATGTATTAGGCTTCTAAGTAAAGTGTAATCATAAGCATTGCATTGATATAAGATATATAAACTCAAGGATATAAAGAAACAATTTTTTTGTTCGTTTTGTTTTGGTTTTGTTTTAAGTCAAAGGAAAGGTGTGGTTCAGGAGTGATAAATTGCAGCCTGGTGACCAAGAAGATTTAAAATTTATCTCAACTTTACTAAAGTCTTCCTGACTATAGGCCCCTGACCACTCTTTTCTTGGAGCACTTACTTCAGAAAAATTGCAAATGTTAATTTTTTATTTGCTGATGATGTAATATCTGTCTCAAGTATCTGGGAATCATCAATTTGAAAAGTAATAAGAAAGAAAGAACCCTTGTCTCCTGGTTTCAGTGAAATGATAGGAGTCTTAGATAAATACCAACTAGCAACACAAATGGCCTAATAACATTGCACAACCTATTTGATAACATCATTGTCTTCCAGTACTTTTCCAGTAGCTTCCCCTGGTGCTTAAGAATTTACCCAACTTCTGTTTGAGTGGAGTGGAGTCATTCTTTCTCCTTCATAATAGTGTTGAATAAAGCCTCCCTTGACTCTTTAACTGGTCTGGTAATATTTTTCTTTAACACTGGGTAGAGATTGCTATAAAACCAACCGTCTCCTCTTCCTTTGTCTCTCAGTCAATGAAAAGAAAGTATAAATTTGTTAAATAAAACTGAAGAAGTAAAGAAAACACAGATTGCATTATAGCGTCTCACAAAATGATTTCTATGTGCTTTGTGATTAAACATAACTCAGCAGTCTCTTGTAGGTAGAAGATTATAGAGAAACTGAGTATCCATTTTAACTACTTTTTTTCATTGTATATGCATATATATTTAAATAACCAATGTAAACAACACCCTGCTGGTGAAGTGGAAAGAGTAAAAAATCTGATGTAGTTTACTAAAGGTTTAAGAGCTAGCATTTGTGCTTGATGGCTGACTTTTAAATAGTGTTTAAATACTTACTTGAAGAGATGCATACAGATGTGCACTGCATCTAATTACTTAGTACACAGTCTACCACTGAGAGAAATTTTCCAATGTTTATAACTTTCATTCAAAACTCTGCAAAAACAATTTTGTTCTCTTACTTGAAAAGTTTATATACTAAAAGGAAGATTAGCATCTAAGGAGATGAGGTAAAATAAGATATGCAATAAAAATCTTGTCAAAAGAAGGGATAATGCCAGAAGAAACAGCAAGTGAGAATAGGTCAGTTTCTAAGTAGAGATTTTCATTGTTCTATATTGTTTTCTTCTGATTATAAAATATATTTAACCTATATTTGTGAAAAATTTGAAATGCACAGAAAATTCTAAAGAAAAAGAAAAAATATTTAGACATTAATGTAACATACATGTATTGAAAAATTATGGTGTAACAAATCCTGTGTTTGACTCTGTGGACACTATAATAAATGACAATAGATGGACTCTGCCCCTAGGGACTTACATATAACAGTGGCAATAGCTGGATTAATATATATAGTGTCATATGATAATTGCACTTTGTTTTAGCTAGGCTTCCTTAGGGAGATGAATCTCAAATTATTTTTTATAAAATGGGTAGTGGCTGATCAGATAGAAGAACAATGTAAATAAATTTCCAAAAATTTAGTTGTACTGTATCTTTCTGTCTTTGAGTATAATACATAACTCTCATATAAATTTTCCACCAAGGTAATGCCAATGTACCTCAATATAATGCAAGATGAATGGCTAATCCCATCATTATGAACAATCAATTTTCCAGGGGGGAAATACTGTAATACAGCCACATCTTAGAGCCATGGAAGAAGGACATTCCTCCCATTACAGACTCCTCTTGTCATCTTGTCACTGCCTGAGGTGGAAAGGGTGGGAGCTATAAAGAAAAAGCTCTGTAAAAATCTAGGCCAGAGATTTAATTGGAAAGTTATAAGATACACCCCCTCTCCCACAATTTATCACCACACCAACATTGCATCATTGAACTAAAATAAAAGAGATGCATGACACAGACTCTTTTTCAACAAGAAGACTTAGGGAAGACTGGAAAGGAAGTAAGCACAAGGGCACTATGGGAATTTGAAATATCTGACACCTACAGTTATAGGAAACATTAAATCAACTCATAGGCAAATTAACATAAAACTTTATACTATAGTTCTACATTACTCAGTTCCTACCACCCAATGCAAAATGTCTGGCTCTTAATAAAAAGTAACAAGGCTAACCAAAAAGCAAAAACAAAAATAAAAACATAGTTTAAAGAGTCAGAACAAGATTTAGATATGACACAGGTTTTAGAACTATTGGACAAGGAAATTAAAGTAGCTATGATTAATACATTAAGGGCTTTACTGGAGAAAGTAGATACCATGCAAAAACAGATGGATATTGTAGATAAAGAGATGCAAAGCTAAGGAAGGATGAGACAGAAATGTTAGAAGTCAAAATCACTGTAGCAAAAATGATGAATACCTGTGGTGGACCCATTAGTAGACTAGATACAGCTGAGTTGAAAATCAGTGTGCTTAAGGTATGTCAATAGAAACTTCTGACTAAAATGTAAGTAGAAAAAATGATGAAAAAGAAACCAGAACATTCAAACATTGTGTCACAATTTCAATAGATGTAACATATGCATAATTGGAATACTATTGGGAACAGAAAGAATGAAGTAGAAGAAATACTGAAAGGATAATACTTGAGAATTTTCAAAAGTTAGTGAGACACACCAAAACAAAAATACAGGATGCTAGAAAACACCAAGCAAACTAAATGCCACAAAAGCTATACTGATTCATATTATATTAAAAATGCAGAAAAATAATACCTTAAGCTAGAAGGGGGAAAATGATTTATCTGTACAGTAACAAGAATAGATAATTACAAAACACTTTTCATCAGTAATCATGGAAGCAAAAAAAGTATAGTGAAATATTGAAAGTGTTGGAAGAAGATAGCAATAACACCTGAGAAGTATATATCCAGCAAAATTATACTATAAAAGTGAAGGGAAAATTAAAACCTCCTCAGGCAAACAAAGCAGGAGGTAATTCATCACCAAAAGACCTACCTTGCAAGAATTATTAAAATACTTTCTTCAGGTAGTACAAAAATGACATTTTTCAGAAACTTAACGGTACATATAGAAAGGAAGATTTTGTTATAAGATACTTGCACTGCACAGGAGGTATTATAGTGCTATTTGAAGATAGACTTAGATTACCTGTAAATATAAACTGAAAACTCTGGTACAAACAATACATTCTTAAAAAATAATTTGGCTGATATACCAGGGAAGAAGACAAAATTAAAGGAAGAAAAATTAGAAACAAATAACAAATGGAACATATACAAAACAATTACATACCATGGTAGATATTATCCCAAATGAATTAATAATTGCATCAATAATTACTTTAATTTCAAATTGTCTAAATATCCCAATTAAAAGACAGAGGTTTTCAGAGTGGTTTAAACAAAGTAACCAACTGTGTGTTTTCTACAAGAAATCCATTTTAAATATAAAGACTCTGATAGGTTAAAAGTACAGAGATGAAATACCTACTATGCAAACACTAATCAAGAGAAAGGCAGAGTGGATATATTACTCAAATTAAGCAGATTTCAGAAAAAAACATGAAAATTATAAAAAAGAGAGGTGTTACCCGATAACAAAGAAGTCAGTTCTTCAAGAAATCCTAACAATCCTAAATATTTAAAAATCTAATAGTGGAAAATCAAAATACAATGAAGCAAAGACTAGTAAAACTATTAGAAGAAACATATAAATCTATTATTTTAGGTGCACTCTTCAACATCCTCCTATCAGTAACTGATAGATTAAACATATGGAAACAATTGAGATTTTAAATTTTTGAAAGTAACCTTTCTAATACACTCCCCAAATTAAATGCTTAGGTATAAATCTAACAAAATGTAAGCAGGATCTACATGCAAAAAATCTACAGAATTCTGAAAAAAAGTCAAATAAAATCTAAATAAATTGAAAGATATTCCATATTCACAGAATGAAAGACTTAATTGTGAAGACGTCGATTTTTTTAAATTGATGTATACATTTGATAAGGTTTGGCTTTGTCCCCACCCAAAATCTCATCTTGAATTGTAATGCCTATAACCCCCACATGTCTAGGGCAGGACCAAGGGTGGAGGTAACTGGGTCATGGAGGCAGTTTCCCCCATGCTGTTCTCATGTTAATGAATGAGTCTCTTGAGATTTGACGGTCTTATAAGATTCTGGCATTTCGCCTGCTTGCACTCGTTCTGTCATGCCATCCTGTGAGGAAGGTGCCTGCTTCTCCTTTGCCTTCTGCCATGATTGTAAGTTTCCTGAAGCCTCCTCAGCAATACAGAACTGTGAGTCAATTAAACCTCTTTCCTTTATAAAATATCCAGTCTCAGGTATTTCCTCATAGCAGTGTGAGAATGGACTAATACAACATTCAATGCAATCCCTCTCAACATCCAAGAAAGCTATTTTGTAAACATAGACAAACTGATTCTAAGTTTTATATGGAAAGTAAAAGGTACTAGAATAGCCAAGAAAATAGTGAAGAATAACAAAGTTGAAAGACTTATACTTTAAGATTTCCAGGCATAGTTTATGGCTACAGATTAAAAGACAGTATAGTATTGAAAAAATAGACACATAAGTTAAGGCAACAGATTAGAAAGAGCAGAAATAGATCCATACAAATATAGTCATCAGATGTTTAACAAAAGAGCAAAATCAATTTGATGGAGAAAGGATAGTATTTTCAACAAATTGTGCCAGAAAATTAACAACCATATATTTGTTTAAAAGAGAGGCTTTACACTTCACAAAAATTAACTCGAAATGGACTACAGAACTAAATGTAAAATGAAAAACTGAAATATTCTTGAAGAAAACAGGAGAAAAACCTACATACCTTGGAATTGGTTGTAAGTTTCTTAATACAAACCAATAGAACAAGCTATGAAGAAAACAATTATAAGGAATTTATTAACGTTAAACCTGTCTCTTATGTGAAAAGCATATTTAAAAGAAGATTTAAAAACAAGCCACAGGCTGAGAGAAAATGTTTGCAAAAACACATAGCTGATAAAGAATTTGTATGAAAACACACAAAGAACTCTTAAAACTGGTTACTAAGAAAAGAAGTCCAGTGCAATAGCTCACACCTGTAATCTCAGCCCTTTGGGAGGCCGACAGGAGACTCACTTGAGGACAGAAATTTGAGATCAGCCTGGGCAACATATGGAGCCCCATCTCAAAAAAATAAAAAATAAAAATAAATAAATTAGCCAATCATGATGGCATGCATCTGTAATCCCAGCACACTTTGGGAGGCCAAGGACAGGAGGATTGCTTGGGCCTAGGAGTTTCAGGCTGCAGTGAGCTATGATCACACTATGACATTTCAACCTGGGCAACAAGTGAGACCCAGTCTCCTAAAAACAAATCATTTGTCCAGAGAAACTGCAAATTGAAACAAGGATCTATCAGTACATGGCTATTAGATGGTTAAAAAAAAATCGACAATAGGAATAGCTCGTGAATATTCAGAGCAACAGGAACTCTTATTCCTTGCAGGTGAGAATGCAAATTGATTCAGACACTTTTAGAAGACTGATAATTTCTAACAAAACTAAACACATTCTTACCCTATAAAATAAGAATTGCACCCTAGGTAGATGTAGAACTGACTAAAATCTTATGTTAACAGAAACAAAGAAAAAAACAACATGTGAATGTTTATAGCAGATTTATTTATAATTACCAAAAATTAGAAGCAAACAAGACGCCATTTAATTAGGTAAATGGACAAACCGTGGTCCATACATACAATGGAAATAATATTCAGAAATAAAAATAATGGGTATAGGAAGAAAAACCCCCAAACAAATATATAATACTATGAAATATAACAAAAGTCAGAGAATAGTGTATTAACCAGCAAACTCAATAAATGATAATAATGTAATCAGGCCAGGCGCAGTGGCTCATGCCTGTAATCCTGGCACTCTGGGAGGCCGAGGCCAGTGAATCACTTGAGGTCAGGAGTTCAAGACCAGCCTGGCCAACATAACAAAACCCTGTCTCTACTAAAAATACAAATATTAGCTGGGTGTGATGGCACATGCCTGTAATCCCAGCTACTCGGGAGGCTGAGCCAGGAGAATCGCTTGAACCTGGGAGGTGGAGGTTGCAGTGAGCCAAGGCCACAACACAGAGTGAGAGTATGTCTCAAGAAAAGAAAATAATGTAATCAACTAAGATTTGGAAGGAAAATTATTTAATGCATTTACTGCAAAAAATTACTACAATTGTACTTTTAGTAAAGTATAGTAGAGAAACAGACATCAGATTCCTGAAGTTCGATAGAAAACAAAGAAAGTACCAACTGTAGTAGATGCTCTAATGTACCAATCAGATCCACAATCACAAGAGAAAGGGGAGTTACTCTCCCACCTCTTGGTAGTGTTGATGAAGAAGCCTTCAGACAGACCCTGAAGGCTTTCAGATATTAATCTTCTTTGAGGATTTCCTCCACAGAGGAAAACTACCTTGCCCAAGTTCTCCATACAATCTATATCTAGTGACTGATCAATGTGAGGTATAATGCCAGATAGTTGCTCAAACTGCGTCAACTCTGTAACTGTATCCCAGCTGCAGTGATTTCCATGAAGTTGGCTGAGAGCTTCATCATAGTTTACTCTCTCTTTCCGCCATATTCTACTGTCATCCTCCGTCTTTCACAGATGTTAATCTCAAGAGCACTCCCTCATAGACATTAAACTCTAACTTTTGTTTCTTAGACTGCTTTCCAGGGAACTCAACCTGTGAAAGTTATTGTCAGCAGTGATACGTAAGATGGGCTTTTGAAGCAGATCACCTGATGTAGTTGTAAATGAAGACCTCTTCATTGGTGGTAGATGAGGCACAAATAATCCTCAGTAAAATGTAGCAGTGAAATTGCTAAATGAACTGTTTTCTCTTGTATACGAAGGGAAATGCATTTGCTCATTTGATGTTTCAGGTATTTGAAAACTATGGAGGAAATAATTACTACATAGATAGTAGAATTGACTCATGCTGAACTTACTTGATGCTCTGGTAAAGGAATCAAAAACTGGGAGCTATTACTCAATTAAAAGCTATATATAAAAATCAGAGGATTATCTTGGTAGCATGAAAAGAGGCTCTCATCTCCTGCAGGAGGAGGACATGTTTCAGGAGATTCACAAAAGGTTAAACTCTCAAGAGAGGGAGATGAGTAATAGCCAGGTCAGGGTCTTAGTTGGGAAAAAAATAAAAACATAGCTCTAGATATTTTAATTAAGGCACCCCCAAATCTTTTAAGTCCCACAATTCCCTGGATCCTGAGAGTCCTTTAAATTTCTCAACTATTTGATAGTGGAATTAATGCTCTCGACTTGATTCAACACTATACAGAGATTTCTCCCCTAACTGACTACACGTACTCCACGTCCTATCCTACTAGGACAGTATGAAAACTCACAGAATACCAAGCCAGGGACTTTCTAAGCTTACTAACAAGGAGATAACCTTTTCCCAGTGGAGCTATAAGACATAGACATGTACAAGCAGATGCTAAAGGAGTAATGACAGATCAAGAGAAGTTGGGACATCCACTTGAGTAAGAGTATTTTTCAATATGGAAGCCCTCTTTCTGGATACAGAATTTAATGCCTTGACCAGTTTCCAAAATAATGGTTCCAACATGCTGCTAGAAAGGCACCTAGAAACGTGAGATGCAATGTGCCTACACCAATGAGATAGAATTGACATAGCAAATGGTGGAAGAAAGTATTAAAAGCAAAGAAGTGATCATGTCTGAGCAGATACATTAAGCTGAAAACTCACCATATGGTTTATTTCATGAAAAGTCTTGAATGTTGTATCATCATACCATTTCTAACATGATAAGAAATGTCCTGGTGAGGATAAAGCAGCATCACTAAGAAGTTTAGTAGTGGTTCTCCTTGGTAGTCCAGGGATGACCATAAGATAATTTGTCTGAGAACTGAGCTTAGCAATGGGAATCATGCTACCGAAACAACCCCAAATCAAACCAAAACAAAACAAAAAAACAAAAAGCCCAAAAACAACAACAAATAACAAACAAACAAAAAAAACAGAGTCCAGGTGATGACGCTCAACTATAAGACATTAAGTACATAGAATTATTGTAATAAGAAGTAAAGTCCGAGGGGCGCCAAGGAGAGTGGGCATTTAGAAAGCTAAACACATAAAAATCCCTAGACTCAGAAGAGTATTGCTCAATCTGCAGAATAAGGAATTACTAAGGATGGGTAGGCAACAAGCTGAGGGCAATGTTCCTAACAGAGACTCATAAGCCATTATCCTGTTTGTAGACTTGATCCAATTTTATAACTGGACCACATTGAATGAGAGGCCAGGTCTTTAGGAGTAAGGATCCTAAAATACTGTGGCAGTGTACATAATATTGATTCTCTAATAATTCCCCAAAACAACTTCCAACTAATGATTTGGGTAACTGACCATTTGGAAAAATGATTATTCAAGTATTGTAAAACTTTTTGGACACAGTGTTCTATTTGATATTTATACCTGGAGATCAGAACATTACTATGGGCCCTGTTAGAGTGGAGGTATATGGAAGTCAGGTAATAAACAGAGTCCAGGCCAAGGTTCAAGTCACAGTGGGTCCACTGAATGTGTAGGTTCACCTACCAGTCATTTTCCCAATCCCCAAATGTATTATTGAAATAGACATATTTGGCAGTTGTCATAGCCTCTACAGTGGATCATAGACATTCATAGTGAGTGGGAATCTCTAAAATTCTCTCTCCCAACTACTGGCCAAATAATATCATACTCCAGGCAGAATGGTAAAAAATTAGCACCACCCATAAAGACCTAAAGAATGCTGGCAAAATGGTCCACTTTATTTTATATTTTTTATTTTATCAGTTTGCCCTACAAAAATCACACAGATCCTGAAGGTCTGTTTGTGTTTGCAAGGACACAGAGGATGATGACTGCAAACCCAACCAAGAAGTAGCATTGATTACTGCCTCTATGCTAAATATGGTATCCTTGCTACAGCCGATTAATACCTTCTCAAGTACATGGTATGTGGCTACTGATATGAATGCATTTTTCTATGGTGTTAGAAGAGGATCAGCAATCCTTCACATTCCCTTGAAATGAAGTACTGTGTGTATTCCAAAATTTTTCTTTAGGCTATTTTAACCTTCTTTCCTTCTTTTGTAATAGAATCTTATCATATCTGGATACCTGAAACATCCCACAGAACATCAAGTGGTCTGCTATATTAAAGACATAATGCAGAGCAAAAAAGACTAGCACACTAGAAGTCTTGGTAAGACACAAGTATTGCAGATATTTGGCTATAAACCTTATAAAATGCTATGGTTTGAATGTGTCCCCAAAGTTCACATGTTGGAAACTTGACCCCCAATGTGGTAGTGTTGGGAGGTATAGCCTAATGGAAGGTGGTTGAGTCATGAGGGCACTGGCTTCTTGAGTGGATTAATACCACCATTGTAAGAGAGGGTTTGTTATCACTGCAGGGAGTTTCTCATACAGTAACATATTCAGTCCCCTCTTCCTTTCTCTCCTAGCTCATGTTACCATTCTGCCTTTCATCATGGGATAATGCAGCAAGAAAACCCTGGCCAGATTTTTGACCCCTATTCTTGTACTTCCCAGCCTTCAAAATTGTAACCGAAAAAATTTCTGTTTATTTTAAATTACCCAGTCTGTGGTATTCTGATCTAGTAGCACAAAATTGGCTAATACATAAATATTTAAAGACCTCGCATAATAGAAATTTTTTTTAGAAATTCAGTAGTCTGAGGCATACACAGACATCCCTTCTGTAGTAAAGAACAAATAATTGCATTTTGCACCTCCCACACAATTCCAGACACAATACTGTCTGGAAGGGTTATTTTGGTTATGGAAGTAGTATATTTCACACCTGGGAAAACTAGGTCAAAAAACATACCAATCCATATGTAAAAAAAAAAAAAAAATCTGCTAGCTTTAGTAGGGTGCAGTGTAGAAGTCCTTGGTTATGTCTGACCTGCCAAGTTTTAAGGTCAGATAGACCTAGCACAACCACTTATAAAATGGAAGCACCATATCCATGATCAGAGGGCACAGGCAAGCTACACAGTGGGCAGTTCAAAACCCTATGTCATATACCATTGTTGCATCAGTATCTCTTCCTCACACCTGCATGGGAAATTCTTTATGACTCTGAAGGAAGAGAAAAAAGACCAAATTTGGCTGATTAATAGGTCAGATTAGTATGTAGGTACAGGTCAAATATGGACAGCTATTAAACTAGAGTTTTACTCAGGGAAGTCTTGAAAGACAGTTAAAAAAAAATCATCCAATGGGCAGAGCTTTGTCTTGCACACCTGTTTATCCAGTGTGTGACAAAGGAAGTGATTCAAGGTTAAAGTATACATGGATTCATTAGAAAATCAGGGTCATGAAAATATGAGGTACGGGCAGGTGGTTGGACATATGGGAGTGAGTATACATAAGGACATTTGTATTGCATGGTAACATGCAATGTACATAATAAACTTTTTAAAAAAAATATATGGTACACTGTCTCTGGTAGATACATTATTTTGCTCCTGTAAACAGGGGCTGAAAGCAGAAGTGGTTCCACTTACCATCACTGCCAATAAATCACTTGGAGAATTTATGCTTCCCATTTAGGCTCCATGAGTTCAGAAGTTCTGGTTCTCAAAGAGAGAACATGTCCACCAAAAGCACTGCAAGAATCCCATTGAATTACAAGTCACAGCTGCCACTTGAGATTTTGGGATTTTCATGACAGAAAATCAGCAGGGAAGAAGAGTTAACATCTTGGTATCAGTAATTAAGGTGATAGAGAGGCAACTGAAAACATGGATGACGTTACACAGTGGAAGCAGAAAAAATAGGTTTGGTATATAGACAATTCACTTGTGTACTTCTTGGTGCTCTCTTGCCCATTTGACAGTAAGTGAACAAGTGTGGACACCCTGTTTGAGAAGGGTACTGTGACAAAGGGTACAGATAATTTAAGGATGAGAATTTGAATCACACTACGAAGAAGACCATTAAGACCAGTAGGGGTGCTACCTGAGGATGAGGCAAATATAGAATGGATAGTAGATAAGAAAGTGGATGAATATAATTTGAAGTCTTGTGACCAGTAACAGTAGCTGGGACTGTAGTTCATCCTGCTCATCTTCCTTTTCTGATTCTTTCAGGAAGAGAAGCACTCTGGAATCCTAGAGGAACTACTTAAATTCCTGCAGAAGGAAGTGGATCTCAGCAACATAAGAATCAACTATGGTGGTACCTGTGATGCCCCCTCCTGAAAAAAGCCAGCACTAATTTGAAGTGACGAAGCACACAGGGCACAGAATTTAAGGAGATACACCCTCTCAAGGTCATACGAATGAGCATTTCCTTGAATTTGTTCCTTAGGCACTTCAGTCGATTCACCCTAGTCCCTGCTTGTTCCAGAATTGTCTTTCAAAATGGAAGATTTATCCCTTAGCTACTGGGAGTGTTGTTAGAAGAAAATCTTTGTCTAAGCAATCCTTAGGATGGGCTTTGGTTGAAAAAGTGGCCATCCAAAAGTCATAACCGCTACCATTGGCAGCCCATAACCCAAAACTACTGATCAAATAAAAAATGTAAATGCCTGGCTTCCTCTCCCCAAATCAGGACAATTCTGTTGGGCCATCTCAACATCAAAGCTTACTGTGAGGTGGCTGAAAGCTTCACTGGGACTGCATCACAGCTCAACTTTTTCTTCACCTTAATACTGCTTCCTTACCCTCTGCACATGTGTTCATCACAAGAGAAATTTCTAATTACTTTCCTTTTCACTAACCTGTATTTCAGAGTCTATTTCTTGGAGGAAATCTTGTGAAACCAAAAATAAATAACAAATACATTATGTTGTTCTGTTAATAATTTTCAGGAGTTTAAAGCGAAAAATATTATCACTCATCAAAACATCCTATGTACTAGATCCACTCAATCTTATTCATTGTAATTTTTCTTAAGTTTTGACTTGAATATTCTCATGTAATTTTTCCCTCACACTCTCCCCACCTCCCTTCCTCTCCTCTCTCCTCTCTTCTTCTCTCTCCCCCAGTTTCTCTTTTCCTCCTCCTTTCTTCCTTTTTTTTTCTTTTTCTAAAGGTGGCTACATGGCTATATAGGCAGTTCTCAGATCAAAACAGGTACATTATATGTCTAACTATAATTCCATTACAGGTACAATCTACATTACTCGAGTGCCTGGACATACTCAGCCTTAATATTAAATATAATAGCTATTTAATTTGCTAAAACTTGTAAGTCTCTAAGGACATATGAACTTATTCATGAAAATCCTCCTTATGAGGAGAATTCATCTTTTTCAGTCATATATATGTAACAGTGATCTCTTGACCTATTTCTTATGTAATTTTTATGCCCCATTTTTTCAAGGTTCTATGTACAGGCAACACAAATATTAGCTAAAGTTGAATAGCTAGATGTAACTAAATTGACACCCTCCCCAGAATAAAACTAGTTAGAAAAAGATTTGCTCTCTAGACTGAATAATTAAGAAAATGCTCTACTTCTTTTAGGCTAAGCTAGCTTGGAGATATGGCCATGGCTGGGAGGAGGTTTCTTGCTAGATTTCATGTACTGTGGCTAGAATGATTTGTTCAAATACATACAGCACAGCATCAGAGCGTATCGGATTCCTATTATCCCTTCTAAAAATTCTGCTTATAGACAGCCATAGAAGTTTATTGGATTATATCTGGGTGATAAAATATGGTTAGATGCATTCAAACAAAGCCTTCATTAATATTCTAGCAAGTCGCACCTGTGACTTTATGTGTGTCCAATTATGGAGGCCTTTATAAAAATATATATTTATAGTGTGGTTGGAAGTCAGCTTTTCCAAAAATCAATAATTTTTGTTCAAAAAATTTTTTTTGCCTATCACATTGTTTTGGAAATCAGATTTTTAAAAGACTGGACTGTGAGGCTTAGTGTGATGTAGTTATTATTTAAACCATTCAGAAAAAAAAAATAATAATGTTGCTTCATGATTTTATTTCCCGTATAAATCCCCCAGGAAAGATTGCAAAAAAGAACATGGATTCTAGTGAAAATATAAGCTCTTAGCTTTGTTAATCAACTAGAAAAAAAATGAAAATGTTTCTGTTATAAAGCACAAAAACAGATTTTCTGTCTATAAAAAATTTACAGTCTAGACTCTGAAATTTTTAACTTGAAAGTTGTAACCATCATTTGAATTTTCTCCTGCTTTGCAATTAGTCACAGATAGACTTACAGAGTTGGAGGAGCTGAAGTTTGGCTTAGTTGACCATATGAAAAATTGGATATTCGCCAGTTGCCACTCTGATTTATCCTGACATTTGAAATGTTTATCCAAACCAAAATTATTTTTTAGCATGTGCAGATATCCTTATTTACCAGATAAATGAGCTCTTCCTTTTCCCTTGTCTTTTATTATCCTTTAGCAAATATCTTTTAGGTTCTACCCATCTCTCTAATCAGTAGCTTGACAAGAGAAGAAAATCAGTAGATCTATGTATCATATGACAACACTTAAGGGCTCTGCCTGTGTCCATTACAGGGTGATTCCTGTTTATATTTCCAGCTGAGTTTGTGAAAGTCTGGCATGAGCAAAACTTTTACTGAGAGGTCTTACGTCACAAGGAAATTGGTTTTCGCTTTATTCGGGATATATTTTTAAGAGAATCACACTAATATTCTAAGCTTTGTGAAGGTTGAGACAGTGTTTAATTTGGTTGTTGTTTACTTTTATCTCCTCAGTGCCTTGCACAGTGACATCTAGCAGATGCTCAGTAAATACATGACACTCAATGAGTATATGCCTTCTTTTTATTTATCTTCAAAAGTTGAGTACTGCTTTAGAATTAGATTCATATTCCACTCTATTTTTTTCAGTCCCCCTATACATCATGTAGTTTTTGAGGTGTGGTCATATATATTTACTCTTTAAGTCTCCCCGAAATGCTTCAAAAGAAAGATATTCTTGAGTTTAAGATTAGACATAAGAACCACAGCAATAGTACGTTATGGCCTCAAGTGATCATAGTCAGGATACAAACCCAGGTTTTTATTAAATCAGTGCTCTGTTATCTTTCCATCAAACTGTAATGGTTTCTCTTTTTAATGTGCAAATTTTGTTTTTTTTAACATTTTTTAATTTTAATGTTTTGTAGTTACATAGTAGGTATATATATATTTATGGGGTACATGAGATGTTTTGATATAGGCATGTGATGCCTAATAATCTCATCACGGAGAATGGGTTATCTGCCTTCTCAAGCATTTATCCTTTGTGTTAGAAATAATCCCATTATATTATTTTAGTTATCTTAAAATGTATAATTAAATTATTATTGACCGTAGTTATCCTATGTACTACCAATACTGTCTTATTTATTTAAACTATTTTTCTTTTACCCATGAATCATCCCCACATCCTCCTCACTCCCACTGCCACTCCCAGTACCCTTCCCAGCCTCTGACAACCCTCCTTCTATTCTTTATCTCCATTAGTTCAATCGTTTTGATTTTTAGATCCCACAAAATAAGTGAGAACATGTGATGTTTGTCTTTCTCTGCCTGGCTTATTTCATTTCACATAATGACTTCCAGTTCCATCCATGTTGTTGCAAATGAGGATCTCATTCTTTTTTATGGCTGAATATGTAACGGCTTCTGAAAGGAATATATAGAGTCTAAAAAAGATATGAATCCGCTATTTTATTTAATATTAAGGAAGTTATAGAATGGCAATATTAAGGTAACAAAACAGAAAACTTTGATGGAGTTAGGTTTTAAAAATAGGGAGAGGGAAATACAGATAGGACTAAAAGACTCAAAGTTAAAAGGTGTAAGAAATGAAGATCTTGGAATGACAATCTACAAGCAGGTGGAAAAGTTCACAAAATATAGAATTGAAAGGTGGAAGCAAAATGCTAAAATGAATATTTGGCAAAATAATAGTTTAGAAAGAATTTGATAAAAATGCCTTGGAAATAACCTATGGTAGAAATAACTAGTTGTAATTTTCTCTTCTGTCTCACTCTGAGCAGCAAATGCTTTCAAGTTCTTCATTATGTCCACAGGTGATTCAGATGCCTATATAACCTTATGGTGGTTGTATTAGTCAGGATTCTCTAGAGCCACAGAACTGACAGGATATATAGATATCCTATTAGAAAATCAGGAAACCTATGTATCATATGACAACACTTAAGGGCTTGTGTAGATATAAGATATATGTATATTTATCTATCTATTTATCTATCTATCTATCTATATAGAGATATCTCTAAAGAGGAGTTTATTAAGTATTAACTCACATGATCACAAGATCCCATAATAGGACCTCTGCAAGCTGAGTATCAAGGAGAGCCAGTTTGAGTCCCAAAACTGAAGAACTTGGAGTCCTATGTCCAAGGGCAGGAAGCATCCAGCAGGGGAGAAAGATGTAGGCTGGGAGGCTAGGCTGGTCTACTCTTCACATTTTTCTGCCTGCTTCATATTCTAGCTGTCATGGCAGCTGATTAGATGGTGCCCACCCAGATTAAGGGTGGGTCTGCCTTTCCCAGCCCACTGACTCAAATGTTAATCTCTTTTGGCAACACCCTCACAGACACACCCAGGATCAATACTTTACATCCTTCAATCCAATCAAGATGACACTCAGTATTAACCCAAACAATGTTATTGAGAAGAGTCTTTAATGTGTGTTCTGGTTTTGGGGTTCTAAACTTCTGCCTGACTAAAAATTAATCTCTGCTTATGAGTGCTATAATTTCTCCCATGTCAACTGGTCTCTTACTAACTTTCTTTTCTACAGCATGTATAGTTTCACCAGACTTACTGAACTCTTGGGTATTTTGATCATCTAACACTTCCCTTTTTTAGGGATCCCCATTCTCCTCTCATATAAGGCTACCACAGAACGTATTTTCTAGGGCCCTCCATCTTTTGATTCCCTAACTTGAGTTACACAGGCCAACATGGTCTCCATGTTACTATTTCACCCTATGTGTTAGACAACATGCCATGTAAGTACACTTTTACCCCTAATTTACTTTGGCAACTTTCAGATCTCAAATTCTGACTTTGCCATTGTCTAAGAGTTTAAGTAAAACATAGGATAATCTGACTGACTTAAACCATATGATATTCCCACTTACCTAACTTTCTAAACAAAATAAAATAAGCACTCTGAGTATTTCTACCTCCAGCAGGGCCTCAGCTTGGTTGCAATGTGGTCATTTGGCTGAATGCTACACCTCCAATGTAGGAGAATGTCACAGCACTCAGTGGCTACATAAGGCACCGATGCATGATGGAGATACTAATATTGGAGTCACGAGAAGTATGAGGACTCAGTAATAAATAACATTATGAGTATAAGAGATAGCATCAAATATCCAGAAACTCTACTTTTATTGTGGCCATTGAGGATACCATGTAGAATCTTGCTATAAATGTCTTTCCATTTTAGAATCTGATTCTACTTCAAACCATTTTTTTAAAATTTCTACTTCTAGGATTTGGCTGACAAACCACCTTGTTGGTTTCACAGATTTAGATTCTCCCATAGATAGAAGAACCTCCATATTGTTGCAATTTGGCTGGGGAGTCCCATTTTACAACTCTTGTCCTATTGTCACAGCAAGTTTAGAATGTATTTCAGATTTTTTTCATTTGAAATTAATAGACATTAATAACAAAGTACTTTTAATTAATAGTAAATCTGAGTTTTATAAACATCCATTTTGTCCTTTCAGCTTCTGCCTAGTGGTCTTGTCTACTAATGGGAGATACAAGTGCACTGAACAAAGTTTTCAATTTTACAAATGTCAAACCTGAAAGTATAAATTGCCCATTTTCCTTTTTCTCACACTTTCTAGACACTGCATTACTAACACCTCTCTTCCAAGAATAACATGAAAGAGTATCACTCAAAATGGTTTGTGCTCAGATGTAAGCAGCTCAGCACTGCTAAGTCCTTCTATTGTCTAAGCTGGTGGGAAAAGCAATTTATGCTGTGGCTTCTGCAGGAAATATGTTGTACCAAGCAGTGGGCACATGTCCCATGCCTTGGCCTTTAAAGTGTGTGCAGCCACCATGCCAACATTCAGCAGTCAGTGGGAAAAATGAGGAATTATAGGTTAGGTGTGTATGAAATATGTTGATAAATAGGATTTCAGTAGTTCTGTCTTAGAACCTATAGAAAATATTCTGGATGCTGTTGCTACAGAGATTTTGACTTTTACAAAATGCTGTAAGACTATTTATTTATTTTTAGCGATTGTAATGCTATTTTTAAATGTTATAACTTTTTAGGTAGTAATAAATTTAAAATATAAAAGGGCATATTTAATGAAAAAATCACAAATTAACTTTGTCTCTTAAAACATATTAAAAATAAATGAATAACTGTCTTTAAATGTATGCTGACATTTATTATCCACCATTGGCACCAGAGTGACACCATTAATCACATAAAGCTCATAAGACACTCAATTTCACAATTTGTCTATGTAATAAACTTACTTATGTAACCCTGAACCTAAAATAAGTATATATATATATATAGCCAGGTATGACTATATGACTATATTTAAAAAAAGAAACAAAAAGACCATAAGAAACAAAAATGCTGAAGCAATATTAACATCTGATTCATATGTTAGAAATTATTTTAAAACAATTGCATTCAAAGACATGATTTAACATATCCAGCTACAGAAGTTGCATATAGGAAAAGTACGACTTTTCATGTAAATTAAAAATGACCATGGTTCTGAATGACTTCTGCACATTTTTTATTAAAAGTTTTAAATACATTTTTATAATATGAAATGATGGCTTTTAAGGTATTAGCTACAGAAACAGAAGAATACTTTTTCAAATAGTTAAATAATGTCAAAATTGTATGAGTATTATCAGGTAACTAAATAGAAAATTAGTAATTTCTAAGATAAGCTTGACTTTTATGTTTTAAGAGTTACTACAGTTGACATAAACTGCAGATATTATTGTGATTGCACTATTGCAAAAAAAGTTACATTCAATACTGAAGATAAAATTGTCTTTATAGTGATTATATAAATACACATTTTATTAAAGCATATTGTTATGATGAAAGCAATAATCCTACTAAATTAAGAAGGTTTCAGAGCAGAAATATACTTAAAATTGATTACAGTAAACATATACATGTATAATTATATTCACATAGGCTTAAATAATCTATCAATTAAAGTCCAAGTTTACAGATGTAAAACATTTAAAACATTATGTACATAAAGAAACTGAACTAAAATATTTTGTGATATTTGATGTAAAATTTCATAAGTATGTAAGTACATAATCAGTGAGACAGTATATCATTTGTTGTTTTAGGACCATCTCTAAGATTATAGAAAAGTCTAGGCAGTTGAAAAACTACTTTGTATATTAACTTAAATGTCATTCAGCAGTATTGGACCTCATTAGATCTGTCTAGGTTCCCTTTGTAACCCCACTATTTTAATCTACCGGGTACCTTATAAACTAATACTTAGATTTAATCGTTGGTATCATTAGTCCTGGATTTCTCTACTTTTGAATGATGAGGATGTCAAAAGTAGTTAATTTAAAAGATGCTAACATTGCTGTCACCTAAGTTCAGTCTCTTGACTTTTAGCCAAGCCTCCTGGGTTCTCATGAGTCCTACACTACCATTAATGGCGAGAATTTAAGATTTTGCCATGAAAACCACAGAAAAAATTTATTGGTGGCCCCTTTTCTCGAAAATCTTCCATATATTTATGTTGTAATTCTTATCCTCTACCCTCGGTGAAATAATCTTTAAGCATAGACCATTTCTCTTTAAACATTGTACTCCTCTCATTCAAAGGGAGCATTAATCATAATCACATGAACAATTTTCCATATCTGGACTAGTAAACTAGATTTCCTCAAGGTAGTTACCCAAGTTATTTTTATAAAAATATGTCCCCTCCCTGACCAGAGCACTACAAGATAAGTGCACTGCTCTGAAGAATGCCAAGGAGCAGTAATTATACAGATGTGAGGGTGATCTGGCCAAAGCATCTGGTACCCAGTGATCCATAATGCTCCATGTGTGTTCATCTGGAACCACTCTGCTTAGTCAATGAGGACTAGACAATAATATATAAATTGCAATAACATACAAATTGTTTTTCTCCTAGAACTCCTAAGATTGAAAAATACACATAGACACAAAAGAAACTCTGATAACACACCCCCGTTAGAATCCCCATGCTCAGCTGCACAACAGTTGATATTCCCCTCATTCAGCGTATTATCTCAGTGTGTCAGACGTGATGAGCTTTAAAGGGTAACTGCAACAAAGAGATTTCCTCTTTCTTTTTTTTATTTTATTTTATTTTTGCCAGAGTCTCGCTCTGACGCCCAGGCTGGAGTGCAGTGGCGCCATCTCAGCTCACTGCAACCTCTGCCTCCAGGGTTCAAGCAATTCTCCTGCCTCAGCCTCCGGAGTAGCTGGGATTACAGGCACATGCTGCCATGCCCGGATAATTTTTTATATTTTAGTAGAGAGGGGGTTTCACCGTGTTGCCCAGGCTGGTCTAGAACTCCTGAGCTCAGGCAATCTGCCTGCCTAGTCCTCCCAAACTATTAGGATTACAGGTGTGAGTCACCGAGCTCAGACCAAGAAGTTTCCTCTTTCATTCATTCACTTAGTCAAGTAGTCAATAAGTTTTTATAGAGCACCTAAAAATTTTACTCACTTTACCAGAACTAAGAATATTATATTGAATAAGAAAAACTTGGTTTTTATCCTTCTTGTTTAGTGAATAGAGTAAATAAACTAATAAATTCCAATGAAGGAAAAGATCAAAGAGTCAGAGAATAAAAATATAAAGGTGTATATTTGTGTTGGGAAAATGAACTACTTAACACTGAGTGACGAGAAAAGGCTTCTCTGACAAGGTAATCTTAAATTTGGAAATGAAGGGTGACATGAAGCCAGCCATGCTTTAGCACTAGAAGAGTTTTTTAGCAAAGAGATTGATTTGTGTAAAGGCCCTGAGGTTGAAAAGAATTTGCACTATATTAAAAACTGAAAAATGCTTGTTAGGCTGAGGCGTAGTAAACAAGGTGGATTTGTGGCATGAGATGAGGCCAGAGAGTTGAGCAGGAATCACATGAAGTAGAATCCTGTGAGCAATGGAAGAATAATGTGACGTGTATTTTAAGCAGGGAATTGATACAAACCTGTTTACGTTATTAAAAGATTCCTTATTACTGTGTAGAAAATAAACTGGGGGAGATGATGGACACAGCAAGAGAGGTACTTAATGGAATAAGCCCATCCAGCGATAAAAAATTAATCTCTGCTTAAAACCAAACTGAGAGTTCTTCTTTAGTACATTATTTACAGTCTTATTCCATTTAGAGATCTGAGTTATCTGTTATGTATTTATATAAGAGGTAAAATGATAAAATTGAAAATAAGTTACCATTCACACTTCTATTTATTTATGTAGAAATATTTTCACAATATAAATACTGCAGATACAAGCTGTATTATTTTTCCTGTTGCAAACGCTTTGTAATTCAAACACATCTGATTTATATTGATTTTAAATTTAGCACTGAGAGAAAACACTTACATGCTCTATAACATTGTTAAGCATCACAAATAAAATTAGAAGATGAATTATCATTGCTTTTCTAAGTTGTAAATTAGATGACTCACCATGTAGGAAAAATGACTCCATGATCATTGACTAGTTTATAATTTGAATTATAAGTTAGGCACCATGATGTGTTTTCTGTTACAAAATTCATGATCTGGCATTAGATCATGTATTCTTATCTTGCATTCAGTTAAGCAATAAAATACTGAATTTATTTATTGAATAAAACTTAAGATATAGCAGCTGGCTTTCCCCCAAATTATGGTGGTTGTCAACTGTGCTGATGCTGTATCATCTATGAACCTCCTGTTTCATTTCATTACCTGATCATTTCAAGTCATGCAGGTCCAAAATTTCCCCATTGTTATATTTATACACTCTTTTCAACTGTATTTAAAAGTCCTCATTTATTCTAGAATATAAGATTGATAATAGACATGTGTCATTATGAAAATTTGCTTGGCTGAAAAAAACAAAGTCCAAAAAAAGGACTGTGTTTAATTTAATCCCCCAGCCAGAGAGATTTAATTAAAAATAGTCATAGTTACCTAATCCTGTATCTCTAAGTTAAGTTGCCATGAGAATGTCTAGTGCTTAGATACTGTTAATTTTTTAAGAAAGTATTGTTTGCTTTAGAAAATTGTGGATCTCTCTTTGCTTTGGTTCCATAGATTAATGTTTTTCTTCATGGACAGGCAGCCGATATTTTTCTAGGGCACTAGATATGGTGCTGTTAGGAAATCTCCAAAAAATAGACCCAGCCCATGACTCAAAACATTTTTGCTGTGGGTAGAAATAACATTTTTTCACATATAAAACAAATTATGTAATTTCATAGAGTGTTCACAGAGTTTACATATAGAGACCAGTGCTTGTTACCACTAATATGTATGAGTGCATATACCTTTTTGCAATGAAAGATAATACATAGAAATCATGATAAATACTTTTAGTTTATTTCCATATGTCAGTAGGATATGTAGGAAATGAGGTGACTAACTGAAACCACATCAACTTTCCATGCATCAGACTTTGAAGCTTCAGACAATGGTTTTCTCTGCCTGAAATGCCTTCTCACCCAGTTTCACTTTCTTAGTCAATTGCTAATGATTTTTGAGATCTCAACTCAGATGTCTCTTGCTCAGGGGAGCCATTCATGCTTATTCAAACTAGGTCAATGCTTCTGTTTTAGATTCATATAACAACACTGTAGTTTTCTTTACAGCATGTTTTATGAAAGTTTTCAATGTGTGTAAATATTTGTTTATTGCTTTCTCCCTCTCTTGACCATAAGCTCCATGAAAGCAGTGGCCAGGATTCTTTTTACACACCTCTGAAACGCTAGCTCTTAGCATTATGCTCAACACATAATGAGCACTCAACAGTTGGGCTAAATGCTGAAGGACAGACACTTGTAGAGCCAGGAGTGAAAGAATACATTTAAAGAATAAGTTTTATAAGGCATAATGGAGAGAAACATAGCCTGATTAAATCAGCTAATGGAGGTTCCATTATTTAAAATCTGAAATCAGAATAAATGTTCGTTAAATATTCCACGCTACAGGTATAAAGACTATTTTTGAATTCCAACCTTGTAGGATAAAAATAGTATGAGGCCGGGTGCGGTGGCTCAAGCCTGTAATCCCAGCACTTTGGGAGGCCGAGGCAGGCGAATCACGAGGTCAGGAGATCGAGACCATCCTGGCTAACAAGGTGAAACCCCATCTCTACTAAAAATACAAAAAAATTAGCCGGGCGCTGTGGCAGGCGCCTGTAGTCCCAGCTATTCGGGAGGCTGAGGCAGGAGAATGGCGTGAACCCGGGAGGCGGAGCTTGCAGTGAGCCGAGATCGCGCCACTGCACTCCAGCCTGGGCGACAAAGTGAGACTCCGTCTCAAAAAAAAAAAAAAAAACAACAACAAAATAGTATGAGACACACAAAATTATATGTGTGTGTGTGTGTGTGTATATATATATATGAAAGATAATACATAGAGATCATCATAAATACTTTTAGTTTATTTCCACGTGTCAGTAGGATATATATCACTAATACAGGAAGAATTTTTAAAAAACAATAATATACATGATCAGAACGTTAACAGATCTTGATCTTAATCCTACCAGAATAAGACTTTATACAGGTTTTTTGTGAAAACAAAAAAGGAAAAGAGCTACTGGCATCCCAATGTAGAATGTAAGGTCTTTGGTCAGAATATCACATTAAACATACATTTCAGCACCAAATTAAGATATTTATCTTTTCTCTTTTGTATGCAAAAGTCTCTACTTTAAAAACCTCTACAGTTTGTTTTCTAAATAGATACTTAACTAATATGGAAATTTGTCACCAACATCCTTGGACCTAGAGTAAGTAATAGTACCCACTGTCATTAGTATCAGCAAAAATCCAGATTTCATTCATAAGTGACCTTCAATCACAGAAGCTCTTGGTGGTGCTGAAGGTCATCTTTCACATGCAATGTACACTGCAAGGTAGCAGGGGCCGTGATGGTGACAGGAAGGCCTATCTATCCTCCATAGTAAAGTTTGTGGATAATAGTGGCATGGCTTTTGAAAAGCTGGACTCTAAGGACTTGGAAGTGTACTGGATAGGCATGAAGTTCTGTGTGTCTTCCAGTTGTCAAATGGGAGTGAGTAGTGAGGCAATGGGAGAGGAGATTCAAATGAGTGTATCAACAAGACAGGAAGCAATAATAATGCTGTGTTAGCTTAGCCTTGAGTCCATACTGTGTGGTCAAATGCATTTCTCACCAATTTAGTTATCTGAGGAAAGGAGAGTATGGTAGGCTGTATAAAGGTCCTCCAAAAATGTCCATGTCCTAATGTTTCTTAATCTTTGGTATCTGTGAACATGTTACCTTACATGGCAAAAGGTACTTTGTAGATGTAAATAAATTAAGGACCAGGAGATAGGATGATTACTTTTGGTTTGTACAATCTAAGGCTCCTTACAAGAAAGAAGTAAGAAGGTCATAATTAGAGTCAGAGATGGAGAAGTACATACAAAAACAGAGGGGTGTGTGTGAGACAGAGACAGAGAGAGAAAAAACAAGAAAGAAAATAGGATTTGAAGATGCTCCACTGCAGGCTTTGAAGATAGAAAATTTAAAGATAGAAAAAAGAGCCGAAAACTAAGGAACTGGGGTGGCTACTATAAGCTGGAAAAGACAAGGAACAAAATTCTCATCTAGAGCCTCTAGGAGAAATGCAACCATGCTAACCTATTTTGGATTTCTGACCCCCGGAACTATAAAATTTTTAAAAAGTATGTACTTATTTAGCCACTAAGTTTGTCATGATTTATTAAAGCAGCTGTAAGGGACATAATACAGAAAGAAAGAGTTTCTGTGAGATTTACATGGAATACAACAGAAAAAGGAACAGTGAGCCCAAAGTTGTTATGTCTTCAGGACCTGATTACCATGCCATGAATCTTTCTAGCTAACAGATTGCAGGCAGCAGGAACTGGCAGAGTCTTTTCTCAGCATAGAATAAAGAGACAAAGAGAGATGCATAGCCATGTTTTAGAAAGCCAGATAATTATGAATACGAAAGAAATGAATATGAGATTAAAGTTGTTTGATACGGATGTAGTTTTGAAAACTAATATTTGATGTGTGCTGTGTTTCTTTGAAACTTCAGAGTTTGCTGCCTTAGGTTCCACAGAAATCTTTGAGAAAGAAGCATGACTAGAATTCCAGCCTTAATAAGTAAACAAACTGAAGCCCAGAAAGAGTAAGACATTTGTGCAAAAGCGCAAATTGGCTATCTTCTGACTCAAAATAAAATGATATTTCTAACAGAGAATAATTATCTCTGAAAGGATTTTAAACTATGATTTACAATGTAATAGGTATGTAGCCAATATGTAAGCATTAAAGGGGTATGAAATAAGTGAATTGTCATAATGAGGATTAGTTGGAATGAGTATTTGGTGGGGGATGAGTTTTGAATTACTAGCAAGTATAGTACAAAGAAAATGACAGTTGGTTCTGCTTGGAGTACCATCATTAAGTTTGCAGTGAAATATTCAGCATTACATTCTTTTTGTTTGAGTTTTCCCAGATTTAACTGTGAAAATTATCCCAGCCTATGAATTTTTCTTTAAGTTATACCTCTGCCAGCACCCTACCCATTCCTGGTAGTCCCCTGGAACACCACTGAATGTCTGAGTCAGTCTGGATGTCTCCCAGCCCAGCTTCCCAGAGTCTGACATGCCAAAGGGCACAAGACATCATGTTCTCAAGTGACTGTCACTCTCAGGATGTGATAAAGGCAAAACCAGGACCCTCTGAATGGGCATCAAGACCTGAGGGCCTGTGTTGTTTTGTCAACATATGAGCAGGAGAAAGAGACCAAAGGAGTTTCTTGGCACGACTTGAATCACATTCATTCCAGAGATGCAAAAAAAAAAAGAGCCATAGTGTATCAATTTCATTGATACATCTGGAAATTGAAAGGCTCTATTTATTTACTTAATCGCTGCACATTTCTTGGCCAGACCTGATGTGACATGACTTTACAGTAATAATAAACAAAACAGACAAGGTCCTTGATCTCCTATAGTTTACAGTCTCATTGAGAAGAAAGTTAATAAACAGGAGAATGGTTAAATAAATACATAGTTATCATTGAGGAAAATAATTGAGCAGATTGATAGGAGAGAATATATAGGAATAGAAACCCAATTTAGCTTGCATAGTCAGAAAGGACTATTCTGAGAGAAAGACATTAAAATTGAGACCCAGTAGGGAAAGAGGAAACAAGTAATGTCAAGATGCCTGGAAAGATATCAGAAAGAGGGGCTAGCATTTTCAAAGGCCTGAAGAAGAAGGGGCTTAAGGTTTTAAAAAAAATTCTGTGTGAAAAAGAACATAGTGAGAAAGGGTAAAAGTGGTATGACAAAAGATCAAAGAGTAGGTAAAGGTGAGTTCATGAGAGGTTATTGTTAAAATGTAAATAAACTAGGATTTATTCAAAGTTCAATGGAAAGTAATGGACAGTTTTTAGGCACAGCCTTCACTTCTAAAAACGAGGTTCTAATTAAAATTCATAAGAGTTGTGATTAGTCAATGTGGAACTTAAGATGTGGTGGTAGAAAGTAAAGGTGCCTTATAAACTATTTTTAATGTTTTAAATGTCAGTTCATAGTGAAGCACCTAGCAAAATGTATTAAATATTATATGATTAATGAAGTAAAGTAAAAAGGAAGGAAAGAAGGAAAGATGGAAGGAAGGAAGGAAGGAAGGAAGGAAGGAAGGAAAGGGAGGGAAGGAGGGAGGGAGGGAAGGGAAGGAAAAGGAAGGGAGGGAGGGAAGAAGGAAGGAAAGAAGGAAGGAAGCAAGGAAGCAAGGAAGAGAGGGAGGGAGAGAAAGAGGGAAGAAGGAAGGAAGGAAGGAGAGAAAGAGGGGAAGGAAGGAAGAGACAAAGAACGAAGTGGGGTTCTTTCAAGCACAAATTGGTAAAAACAAAGTAACAACAACAACCAAAACTTAGTAAAGTTAAATTGAGATAGAAATAAACAAATTAGGCAATATATACTAAACTCTTCACTATTACAGGAAAGGAAGGGAAAATGACAAAATAATTTGTTAAATATACTTGTGCATCACCTTTAACAGCATTCAGGTTTCGATCTTTCAGTCACTCAACAAATACTTACCAAACGTTTAGTAAATGCCAGTTAGTATGTTAAATATGCCCTGTCTTTAAGAAACGTATAATTTGGGAAAGAAAATTAATCATTTATAACTACTGTAACATTGGGCTAAAGAAAATGAAATCAATGGCATTGTTACTATCATGAAAGAACTGAAAGACATTCCATATAAAGAGAGGAGAAATAGCAAAAAAGGAAGGATGTGAGTGGTGAAATGTTAAAGATAGTTCTTGTAAGTCATGGTCACATTTTTATAACTTAAGGGAAATAGAAAAACATAAAATGGACTTAAATAGTGGAGTGACAAAATTAGATTTCTATTTTCAAAAGATACATTTGTCTTTAGGGGGCAATATTAAAAATGTAAGTAAGAAAGTAAGAGGGCTGGGCATCATGGCTCACACCTATAACCCCGGCACTTTGGGAGGCCGAGGAGGGTGGATCACTTGAGGTCAGGAGTCCTATATCAGCCTGGCCAACATGGTGAAACCCCATTTCTACTAAAAATACAAAAATTAGCCTGGTGTGGCCACGCACACCTGTAATCCCAGCTACTCCAGAGGTTGAGGCAGAAGAATCTCTTGAACCCAGGAGGCAGAGGTGGCAGTGAGCCAAGATCATGCCACTGCACTCCAGCCTGGGTGACAGAGCAAGACTTTGTCTCAAAAAATAAATAAATAAAGTGAAATGCTGATGCTGCGGGGTGGAGTGGTGGCTGTGGATTTGGTCAACAGAAGAGCAGGTTGAAAAAGGACTGTCAAAGTGTTTCTGACTGAGGAACTAAAAGGATGTTGCTGCATTTCTAAAAGGTGGAAATGCAGAGGAAAAACAGGCTAAATGAGTACATGTTTAAATGTGTTGTTTTTTTTTTTTAAGTTTCCTGAGAGCTATCCAGAAGGATGTCTCACATGCCTACAGCTCAGGAGGGATGTCTGAGTAGCAAATATAATTTGTTAGCCATCAACACTCGGAAAAAAAGAAAGTTGAAGCCATATTTTGGATTAGTTCTGCCATGAAAGGAGTTCAGTGAAACCAGATTGTAGATCAAGTCTCCATGATTCATCAGCATGTAATATTTTGATAGATGAAGTATTAGAATAGCTGGGACCACAAAACAAGACACTATTATTACAGTATGAGATATGCCAGAGATTGTAAGTTCTTAGAAACCAAACAAAGAAAAATGTGTAATCAGAAATAGGTAGTCAACTGTTAACTGTTATTTTAAAAAAGTAAAGATATTAATTGAAATTGGTACCTTCAATTAGCGAAAATCGGGGAAAACAAAGTATTGGAATTTCAAATTTAAAAATAGCATGTACAAAAGCATAATTTTTAAAAATAACTACAAACCCTTGGCTATGGGGAGTGTTATGAAATTGTGAGAAAGTGAGATGCTGATGCTTTGGAGTGGGCTAGTGGCCATGAGTTCAGTCAACAGAAGAGCAGGGAGAAGGAGAGGGAGTGTTAAAAGTTTTCTTTGTATGTAGGGTAGTGAAATAGCTAGGACTAAAGGAAAGAACAGGGAAATAAGCTAGAGATATAGCCTGGAACTCATGTGCTAACACAGTGACTTTTCTTAATTTCAAATATAATGGATATGTTAAAGTTGGGATGTGCCACTATTATACTTGTACTTTTAAAAAATTAATTAATCTGAAAAAATTTGGAAGATTGTGTCTGGAGTGAGCAAAAGGGGTGTCTGAACCAATTTTAATAAATCAGATGAGTAGTTAGTGGGACACAAAATAAGTCAAAGCATATAAGTAAGAGGAGGGGCCGGATTGGAGAGTTGACACTTCTGAATTTAGTGAAAGATTAGATGAAAAGAATGACAAATGGTAGGCAGGAATGTCAAAAATGAGTCTTGGTTTTAAAACTTGGTACAGACTAGAATATAGCATTGCTACTCACCAGCACTGGGAACCAGAGATCATTAAGTTCATTGATTTCTTCATTCAGCAAATGTTTATGGAGCTGCCACAGTGTTCAAGGCAACAGTGTACAACAGTGAATAAAATACAAAAAAATTTACTAAACACGTGATATTTTCATATGATAGGCAAGAAAAGCAGTACCATTTTATTGATCTCAAATTGGTCAAATAACATACCTACTTTGTTAATATCTCAAAATGAATGGCTCTTTGGGAGAAGTTTTGGAAATTGAAGATTTCCCTTACACAGTTCAATGTTTTACCATGCTATTTTATTTGGAATAATTGCAAGCAAATCAACTTTAAATACATTTTAATAACTGAAAAAGGCCAAATATTCTGAAGCTAAAACAAAAATTATACTTGCCTTAAATATACATTGAATTCAATCTGCCCCGATCCTATACAAATAGTCAGCTAACCAATAATGGTAAACCAGAAAAACTTCAGCTTCTTTCGGAGCCTATGGTGTTGGCATTTGCTTTCTCTGTCTTTTACTCTCTGATGCTTTTATTCTTTTATGCTATGCTTTCTGCATAATTTGAATCAGTTTCCAATTCCGGCTCTGTTAAAATACACTGATTTAACATTCAAGGCAGTATCTTAAGAATTCAAGGTATCCACTATCCCTAATCCTTAACAAGGGAGAGTTCAGGCAAATAGTGTCTACATAAATCACAAAGGACGTTTTCTTCTTAACTCCATTAGTAGTCAAACATGTATTAGCATAGTAGGTTGCATTTAAACATCCCTAACTGAGTCATGATAAAGAGAATTTGGAAAGAAACCAAAGAGGAGTAATAAAAATGATTAACAATTTAAGAAATGTGTCCTAGGAGAAAAGGCTAAAGGAACCAGGTTTGTAAAGCCTGGAGAAATAAATGTTAGAGCTAGAGGGTCAGCTTAAGCACTATAAATAGTCAAAAGACTCTTCGTAGTGATAGAGAGCAAGTGTTCTTTCCAAGAAGTAACCGTAGGTATAGAGATTACAGTAAGGTGTTTAGCCCGAGAAGAGCCTTATTGATTTAATGGATTCTAAGAGTTAGGTATATTTTCTAGTTTCCTAGTGGGACTATGTTATTTTTCCCATTACAGGCATACATCTATATTGACAGTTATCCTACAATTGTGTAACTAAAGGCACAGAGGGATATCTAGAATATTTGGAATCCCTATAAATATCAATAATATTTAATTGAATAGATGTGGTTTGACAACTAGTAAGAGAGGGGGAAATATCTCTCAAGAAAAAATAATATTTTATTTTCATTTAAATATCTTGGCCTTCCAATTATCTTGGAGTTATTGTTGTACTACAAATGCCATAAACTTCATGACTTTTAAAATGTCTCTCATGTATTTGTGCCTTTAGGAAAGAATTTATTTGGTATTAAATGGCAAAATGTTTGGGAGGAGGCAATAAAGAATACCTTAAATGTAAAAAAAAAGTATCTTTTTTCCTTTATAATATTACTAAACAATATTCAATGCAATTTATTTTCTGTTTTAGCCCTTGATTTGGAATGTGGGCATTCAGTGTCTACATTTAAAGAAAGCATATCAATGTGTTTATAATCCAAAGTGCAATCTTAGTGCCTCGTATAAAAATACCTAAGCAGCCAATTCTGCATGCTGAAGCAATGAATAATATTACATATTTTACTTAATAGTTTTGGGCCTCTTTATTAACATGAATGATATATTGATGCTATATCCCAGCATGGAATTATTCCTATTTGCAAGTGTTTTTAACAGCCCAATTAATATATTTGTTTTCTTAAAAAGTATACCTACGGGGGTATTATATTAATTTTATGATACTAGGCTATAGAATCAGATGTTACATGAATATGAGTGTTCATGCAATTTATTCCATGCTCAAATCCAATTTACTGCATTCAAAGTAACAGAACACTACTGAAGGAAGCACTATGCAAAATTAGTCACAGAAATTGTTTGATGATATTATCGGCGTTTGTTAGTTGTACCTCCACCCATATTACCACAATGTAGCGAAGCTAACATTAATCTACTCAGAATGTTAGTCTAGTCCCAGAAGAGCCCTGACACTAATTATTCAGAACAAAGTAAAAATTTGCTCCATTTTAAATAATTTTTCAAAAATGCTCATAAAATGTGATTTTATAAAATCTCCAATGTTTAACAATGTCGGATTCAAGAATTCTCCCCAATATTACAAAGTCCTTTTGCTCAGTGGAAAATGACACTTTCTGACTATAGCCAATAAGAGTTCTTCAAATTATTGGCAAACACTGGTAAATGGAAACTTGGTAGCATTATATGTTTTATAAAGCGGCATACTCACTCCTTCTTTATTTGTGCTTTTTGGTGTAAGTATCCACCTCTCTTGTAAACCCTCAAGATAGGGCTTCACCATGTCCTTTGTGAACACACTTTCAGTAAGAGATTAACAAGAAGAAATATAAAGGGAGAAATATAAAGGGAGAGTTACATTTATTGAAAAATTATGTATCAAATGTCTAATATACAATTATGATATTAGCTAATAAGAGGAAAACAAAGAAAAAAGTAAAAATACTGTTCTTGTCCTTAGAATACTGTGTGTAAGTTTGAAAAACAAAGCATACACAAATTAAGCAATTAGTTGTATGTAGTGAGGACCTATTATGTGCAAGGTAGTAAAATGAAGAGATCACTTTCATTCTCTCATTAAATCCTTGCAATGACATTTTGAGATATTTATTATTGTTGATATTTTGAAGGGAAAAAGGCTAACTTTTATAAGATTATACAATTAATAATTAGATGATTTGGGTTTGAAACACAGATTTGAGTCCCACACTTGGGCTTTCCATAGAAGACTATGCCATCTCCCCTACTAATTAAGAAACAAAAAGCTTAAGAAGTTATGGAAGAGGAAAGGACAATCTTCCAGTAGCTAGATGAATTCAACTCATCTTAAAACTGAGGTCTCCTTTTCTTATCTTTCTGAAGACTAAATTGTTGCTGGTTGTTCCTAAAGTTTCCTTCCATCTCTAGAATTTAATAATTCTATAATTCTATGGTCTTCATGTGACTAGATTTATTGGAGTGGTATTTCTGAAATAAGCAAGACCCAGCTAATTCTTGAAGAATGGGAATTTTGGGGACTGGTGGAGGGAAATCCATGACATTTCAAAGGGGTTTGAAAGAAAGAAGGAATTCAAGCTCAGCAGCAAGAAAAAACAGAAAAAGGTACATATAACTTGATCACTATGTTTTTGTTAGAGCAGAAGGTGGTATTGTTGGCTAGGTAATGTGCAGTTACATTTATAAAAAGTTTGAAAGCAAGGCTGAGGAGCCCAAGATCAAACAAAAAATGTTAATACGGTGGTTGGCCTTGAGATGGTGATGAACAGATACTACAGACCTCAAAAGCAGCCTATAGTAAAATGCAGAGTATTTGGAGATGATTAATCCTAGTGAAAGCCAGCTGAATTAAGAAAAGGAAAGTGTCCAAACCAAGGGCATTGATGAGAAAGCATCAAGGTACTAGACAATTAGAATCTGGGCTAGAAACATCATGCAGAAGGGGATTAACCAGAAGGAAGATGAAGAATAAGTATAAGGTCTCTAGATTTCATTTACATAAAGGAGTGCCTTGATGTTATCCTCAGAATTCCTTTCTCTGTATACTAATACTGTTGCCTTTTTGTATTTTTTCAATTTACATAACCGTATATATATGTATATGGTTAATATATAACTGATCTTTGCTTTAATTTATATTTATGATATCTTTTGTCTAACTCAGATGAAATATCTAACATGTATTTATTGTTCATGCTCCACTACCTCACCCTTTGCTTCAGATCACTGTTCAAATTTCAAAAGGCTACTTTCACTGCTGATTTTACCTACTATTCACCCTTCCTCATGCATCTTCAGATGTTTTTCAAACTTAGCCCATCCTGGTCACTGAAGAGAATGTTAGCCCCCTGTGAATTCACAATTGCCTTCTAGTAACTATGTTTTCCTCTGTATCTCCTTTGACAGAGATACTAGAATAAATAGTCTGATTGCAGTTCTGCCTACTTATTATGTGTAACTCTACAGTTCTGTAATTTCAGGCCTTCGAATGATGATAACAATATATGAGAAAGTTGAACATTTTCCTAAGCGAAGAGCAACTCATTCATGTGATGCTTAACCATAACATATATACAATTATTTCACTCAGAAATGATTGTTTGAGAAATTCTCCCTATTTTGGAATTTGACAATTTGCAAAGTGTACTTCACATATATTTAAGAAAATGTTGTTGAATGCAACTTTGTATTTCATGGACATTTATGAGAAATATTTATTAGCAACTAATATATGACATGGTATGTTACTTTGCACAGCTGTATTTCATTTAGGTTATATTTTTCATTATTTTCCTGTATTTTTAAAGTAGGTTTTTAGGATTTTCAGATAATGACAATAGCATGTCACTCTCAATAAACTGCTCTTACAGGAGGTAAGCTCTCTCTTTTCTCTTGAGACACTTGTAGCATAATGCAGAAGGTGTCAAAAATAATTAAGATGAATGAATGTATATCCAATAAAATGAAATTTATCTTTGGAATCTTGACATTTTTTCTATGCTGTGCACGATTTTAATAAGAGCAAATCAAGTGTGCATTTTCTCAACAGGAGTGGAAAGAATATTATATAGCAGTTTTGAGTAATTAGTTGGTAGAATAATATAGGGAGTTCAAATCATTAGCAGCCTCTCTGTTTCAACTGTTACACAAACATGGTTAGGGCTTACGGCCTTTGATATTGGTAATTTGATAATCTTGCCAAATGAAATAATTTCTGTGATTTACATGAACATAAAACTAAGTTCGTTTGAAAAAGAATGCTGTTGGGTAATAAAAATAAGTTTTGTAATTTAACTTATGTATTGCAACCCTCTATTTGTTCAGGAAATTATAGACATCTCTAAAAGCTTCAGTAAAAATGGTCAAAATATTTCCAGAGAATATCTTTTTCTATTGACGTGAGTATGTTTTACTATGAATATTTTACTCATTAATTAGTTTTCTGAAAAGGACTCCCTGCAACTACAGTTTCCTAAGATTTAGATTTGGTCATATCATTAACTCATTCACTCAGTTATCCAAAAGTCATTTGATATGCATAGGAACATTTCTTCAAAGTAAGTATGCTCGTATTTGTTTTATATAAGGTCACTGTCTTGTGGGTTACAAATTTGGGGATTCATTTGCCCCCATTTTCAAGCTGTATCATTAATGTCCTCATGTACTGAGAAGTTGATAAGATTAGAACAATTCGCATGTTCATGCTGGTATTTAAAGCTGTGGTATCACTCTAATTCCTTGCTATCCAAGTTTCTCCAAATCTAGAGGTATGTCCCCAAGGAAAGAATCTAAATTCTATGATAGTGCATTCTAGCCAAGAAGTTGAGGCAGCCAAATTGTTCTCTGGCTTTCAAAATTTTATTTCAAATGGTCTCAGGTATCGTATGTAAAAATTGGTCTTCTACTTTCAAGGAAAAGATGTTGCATTTTTTATCAGCATAGAAAAATTATATCCTGTCCACCACATATAGCCAGAATCTGAGAAATGATATAGAGCTCCTGATTCATTTTCTCCACATTGCTGGAAATTCTCTAATTAGGTACATGCACTCATCATTTCACACCATTAGCATGTGGATAACAAGAGGATCCTAGTCAGAGGAGGCAACTAGCCAAGGCCATGCCAGGATAGGAAATGCATACACTCCTGCAGCTGCCTTATGGGATCACAACGAGTCTGCATTTTTAGAAATGTTATGATAGTGTCAGTTTGAGTCACTAATGGCTACACAGAGAACGTACATGATACCAGCAACGTGACTAAGAGTGGTAATTAAATTTTATTTTCTGATGTCAGTATAAAATGATATAAACTACTATAGAGTAAAATAATATCTCATAAAAATATGTTTTGCATCATAGCAAATATTTTAACAATCAGCAATAGTTACACTGAAGAATTTGGCAACTTACTAGCCAAAGTGAACTTAGCAAGTATGTCAGAGTGAGGTGAGAATTACATGAGCTAATGCTTGTAAAGTGGTCTAGTGCAAGGTGTAGCCCTTCTGAAGCACTCAGCAAATATTGATTTCATTATTACGTGTATTAGGCCTTCCTCAAACTATACTTTCAAAGCTTCCTATCTTCTGGCTTATAATTCTCCATGCTTGATAGGCACTACTTCAAATTTTTGTGACATAAAGTGGCAAAATTTTGCACTTATTAAATTGGTCACAGGAGTGCTTTATTACCTTTATTTCTGGGCTCTCATTCTGCACCTTTGGTTTATATGTCTTTATGTCTGTACCGTAGTGTTTTTATTATTATAGCTTTGTAATATATTTTGAAATTAGAATGTGCAATGCCTCAAAACACATTAAAAACTGAAATGTAAGACCTGAAACTGTGATATGCTTACAAGAAAACAGTGAAAATACTTCATGAGTTTGGTCTTGGCAATGATTTTATCAATATGACACCAAAAGCACAGGCAACAAAAATGAAAATAAACAAGTGGGACTACATCAAGCTACAAAGTCTTTGCATTGCAAAGGACATGAGCCACAGAATTTGAGAAGGCAGCCTCTGAAATGGGAGAAAATATTTACAAACCAAATATCTGATAATAAAAATATTTCCAAAATATATAAGGAATTCCTACAAGTCAATAAGATAAAAAAACCCAATAAAAATGGACTTGAATAGGCATTTCTTTAAAAAACATACAAATGGTCAACAGGTATATTTAAAAAATGCACAATGTCATTAATCATCAGATAAATGCAAATCAAAATTACAATATATCATCTTATAGCTGACAGGATAAATAGACACTATCAAAAAACAAAAGACAAAAAGTGTATTCAAGAATATGGAGAAATTGAAACCTTTCACGCTGTTGGAGGAATTGCAAAATGGTTTAGCTGCTATGAAAATAGCATGGAGGTTTCTCAAAAAAAATAAAAATAGAACTACCATATGTTCCCACTTTTGAGTATTTATCCAAAAGAGTTGAAAATGGATCTCAAAGCAATATTAGAATTCTTATGTTTGTTGGAGCACTATTCACAATAGCTAAAACGTGGAAATAATCTAAATGTCTATCAGCAGATGATGGATAAAGAAAACAAAATGTTATTTATTCTGCTTAAAAAACGAAGGAAATTCTGCAATATGAAACAAAACAGATGAAGCTTAAAGAAATCATTCTTTTTTATTATTATATTTTAAGTTCTGGGATACACCTGCAGAACGTGCAGTTTTGTTACATAAGTATACACGTGCTATGGTGGTTTGCTGCACCCATCAACCAGTCATCTACATTAGATATTTCCCCTAATGGTATCCCTCCCCTAACCCCCCACCCCTCAACAGGCCCCGGTGTGTGATGTTCCCTTCCCTGTGTCCATGTGTTCTCATTGTTCAACTCCCACTTATGAGTGAGAACATGAGGTGTTTGGTTTTCTGTTCTTGTGTTAGTTTGCTGAGAATGTTTTCTAGCTTCATCCATGTCCCTACAAAGGACATGAATTGATCCTTTTTTATGGCTGCATAGTATTCCATGGTGTATATGTGCCACGTTTTCTTTATCCAGTCTATCATTGATGGGCATTTGGATTGGTTCCAAGTCTTTGCTATTGTGAATAGTGCCACAATAAACATACATATGCATGTGTAGAACAATTTATAATCCTTTGGGTATATACCCAGTAATGGGATTGCTGGGTCAAATGGTATTTCTAGTTCTAGATCCTTGAGGAATCACCACACAGTCTTCCACAACGTTTGAACTAATTTACCCTCCCACCAACAGTGTAAAGCATTCCTATTTCTCCACATCCTCTCCAGCATCTGTGGTTTCCTAACTTTTTAATGATCGCCATTCTAACTGGCATGAGATGGTATCTAATTGTGGTTTTGATTTGAATTTCTCTAATGACCAGTGATGAAGAGCTTTTTTGCATATGTTTGTTGACTGCATAAATGTCTTCTTTTGAGAAGTGTCTGTTCATATCCTTTGCCCCCTTTTTGATAGGGTTGTTTTTGTTTTTTTCTTGTAAATTTGTTTAAGATCTTTGTAGATTGTGTATATTAGCCCTTTTAGATAGATTGCAAAAATGTTCTCCCATTCTGTAGGTTGCCTGTTCACTCTGATCATAGGTTATTTTGCGCGCAGAAGCGCTTTAGTTTAATTAGATCCCATTTGTCAATTTTGGCTTTTGTTACCATTGATTTTGGTGTTTTACTCATGAAGCCTTTGCCCATGCCTATGTCCTTATTGCCTAGGTTTTCTTCTAGGGTTTTGATGGTTTAAGTCTTTAATCCATCTTGAGTTAATTTTTCTATAAGGTATAAGGAAGGGGTTCAGTTCCACTTTTCAGCATATGGCTAGCCAGTTTTCCCAACATCATTTATTAAATAGGGAATTCTTTCCCTGTTGCTTGTTTTTGTCAGGTTTTTCAAAGATCACATAGTTATAGATGTGTGGTGTTATTTCTGAGGCCTCTGTTCTGTTCCATTGTTCTCTATATCTGTTTTAATACTAGTACCATGCTGTTTTGGTTACTGTAGCCTTGTAGTATAGTTTGAAGTCAAGTAACATGATGCCTCTGGCTTTGTGCCTTTTGCTTACGATTGTCTTGGCTATGTGGGCTTTTTTTTAGTTCCATATAAAATTTAAAGTAGTTTTTTTTCAATTCTGTGAAGAAAGGCAATGGTAGCTTGATTGGTATAGCATTGAATCTATAAATTACTTTGGGCGGTATGGCCATTTTCATGATATTGATTCTTTCTATCCATGAACATGGATGTTTTTCCATTTGTTTGTGTCCTCTCTTATTTCCTTGAGCAGTGGTTTGTAGTTCTCTTGAAGAGTTCCTTCACATCCGTTATAAGTTCTATTCCTAGGTATTTTATTCTCTTTGTAGCAATTGTGAATGGGAGTTCACTCATGATTTTGCTGTTTGTCTGTTATTGGTGTATAGGAATGCATGTGATTTTTGCACATTGATTTTGTATCTTGACACTTTGCTGAAGTTGTTTATCTGCTTAAGAAGATTTTGGGCTGAGACTATGGGGTTTTCCAAATAAGCAAACATGTCATCTGCAAACAGAGGCAATTTGACTTCCTCTTTTCCTAACTGAATACCCTTTATTTCTTTCTCTCACCTGACTGCCGTGGCCAGAACTTCCAATAGTATGTTCAATGGTAGTGAGAGAGGGTATCCTGGTCTTGTGCTGGTTTTCAAAGGGAACACTTCCAGTTTTTGCCTATTCAGCATGATATAGGCTGTGTATTTGTCATAAATAGCTCTTATTATTTTGAGATATGTTCCATCATTGCCTGGTTTATTGAGAGTTTTTAACATGAAGGGGGTGTTGAAAGCCAGCTGTGGAAAGACAAATACTGCATAAGTCCAGTCATACCAGGTCTCTAAAATAGTTAAATGGATAGAATCAATGAGTGGAATGGTAGTAACCAGAGGCTGAGAGGAGGGGGAAATGAGGATCACTACTCAATTAGCATAAAATTTATATGAAGCAAAATAAAGAAACTTTACAGGTCTGCTGTGCGTCATTGTACTTATAGTCAACAATTAGTTATTGTACACTTAGAAATTTGTGAAGAGGGTTGGTCTCATATTAAATTTTTTTAGCATAATAAATATAAATCTCTCTCTCACTGTCTCTATATATATATAATTCTTATGATAATGACATTGAACATTTATTTCATATACCTGTTGCCCCTTTGTTTTTGTTATTTTTAAGAAATGCCTATTTGAGCCTCTCTCTCTCTATCTCTCTCTCTCTTTCAGAGAGCGAAAATGGTACAATAAAGGTAATAAAATTCATTCCTTATGCTTATATAGGGATGTACAACAAATTAGGAAAATTCATCTAGAACAAGGAACAGCATACTTTTTCTGTTTAGGCCTAGATATTAAAAGTTTTCAGTTTTGTTATAGTGAAAAAGAGTTTTCTTAAAGGATAAAATGAAGGTAGACTATGAAGAGTGTTTTGGGGGGCTCCCCTTAAAATCCTGCTGTGGAGGTTTAGTAGTTCCTTTGGGAATTAATCCCAAGAAGCTAAAGTAAGAGACCTAGAAGAGTGAGTCAGGGGAGGATGAAAACACAATCCAAGAGTGCATTTTTATTTTTACTGCTGTGTGCAACAGAAAGGACCCTGCCAGACATCCTGAAATGTACAGTTGCTTTACAGAATTCTCTGCTTGAAAGGCTATTAATCCTTTAGCTCCTACCTCCTGTTTGTTGAGGGCACCCCAAGAACATTAACTCCAGTACTTCCGGGCTGAAGTGCATATGAGTCAAGGAGGCTCCTACGGCATTAGAGAAGGACGAGAGGCAGAAAAGTATATCTGTGCTTCTGGTGTTGCGCTGTAAGTTTGAGATAAGCCTGACTTACATAGAGCAGTTCAGCATTGCTGCTACTGAAATAAGAGGTGAACCAAAGAAAATAAAGGAAATAAAGACTGCTATCATCTACTGCTTACACAGATCAAATTTACAAATGGGGAAACACTTACTGTACATTCTTTTTTCCCTGCTCAAATTTATTGAAGTATAATTGATATATAAAAATTGTATATATTTAAGGTGTACAATGTGATGTTTGGATATATGTATACACTGAAATAATTAACAAAACCAAACTAAGTAACCTAATTAACCTATCACTTCATATAGTTTCTATTTTGTGTGTCTATTTGTGATGATACAATCAAGGTTGACTTTCTTAGCAAGTTTCAATTACCTTACATTATTATTAACTGTTCTTGAAGTGTCTTTGTCAGGTCCTCCTTCAAGAATCTCCTTTTAGATCAGCAAGACCTTGATCTAAAAATAGGCTCAGAATTGGAACTGGTGGGGAAATCACAATATTGACACTATGGTATCTGACATCAATTACTTTTTGCCAATATGATAGGTAAAAAGCAACAACAGTATTAGTTTATTATTTTTTTCTCTTATGAGGAGAATCCAGAATGTTTTCATAAGTTTAACAGTTAGTTGTGTATCTGTTTTTGTGAATTGTTTGTTCATGGCTTTTGCCCATTTTTCTATCAGGCTTTGAGAGTTATTTTTGCTATCAAATTATAAGAATTATTTTTAGGACGTGTGAATGGCTCATTCCTGTAATCCTAGAAATTTGAGTGGACCTGGGGAAGAGACCGCTTAGATCCGGGAGTTTGAGACCAGCCTGGGCAACATGGTAAAAACCTGTGTCTACAAAAGAATACAAAAACTAGATGGGCATGGTGGTGCACGCCTATAATTCCAGCTATTCAGAAGGCTGAGGTGAGAGGATTGATTGAGACCAGGAAGCCGAAGCTTCAGTGATCCATGATAGTGCCACTGCACTCCAGCCTAGGTGACAAAGTAAGACCCTGTCTCAAATAAATAAATAAATAAGTAAATAAGAATGATTTGTATACTGGAGAGATTACCCTTTTGCACATAATCTGTATTGCAAATAGTCTCCCAGTTTGACACCTCTTTTTAAATATTGTTTATGGTGTTTATTGCTATCATACAAACTTTTTTTTAAAAAGGTAATGTAATTTGATTTTGAATTTGAATTTTGAAGCACAGTTAAGTTTTCCCCAGGACACTTAATAGCACTTGTATGTTTGACATGTCTTTAAGAGCATTAAAATCCATTTTTAATGTATTTTGTCAGTCTCTGTATTTTCTGTAGCATCTGATTGTAAGAAATATATACATTTTTTAATATGGCCCAAAGATCTTCAAAATCATTTATACCACATGAGAAATCTGACCTTTACTTTGTAAAGCATCTTTCTCTTCTTTCATTTCTTTTGGCTTCAATTCAATCTTGTATGCGACTAGGTTCACAATCGATGCTTTTTTACTGCCTCCATTTGCCATGCACACTCTTGCCTACAGAACATCTCTGATCTGAATTTCTGTAATAGCATCCTGACTGGTCTTTTGTGAACTACTGATTGTCCCCTAAACTTTGTTTTCAAAGCATCAGCTGGAGCAATCTTTGTAAAAGTTAAATCATAGTATGCCATTCCTCTCCTTAAAGGTTTGCAACAGCTTCTTGTGCCACTTGGAGTAAAACTCAAATTTCTTAAAGATGGCTTGAAATGTCCTAAGTGTTCTGGTCCCTCACTGCCTGTCTGGGATCCTCATCTACTCCTTGCTGTTCCTGATCCAACTACATCAGCGACCTTACTGATCTTTGGGATTCCCACTCACATTCTCACCTCAGGGAATTTACACTAGCTATGCCCTTTAGTTACCACACCTCTCACATATCTGAATAGCTGATTCCCTCATTACCTTCAGATCTTTGCTGAAATATAAAATTTAAATTCTTCCCTCATCACCTTTTTAAATATTACAACATGACCCTGATCCCTCTCACCCTGATCTACGTTTGCTAATTTATCATGGTTATTGTTACTGTGCCTCTCCCTGCTAGAATGAAGGCACCAGGAGGAGAGGGATCTCACACAATTTGTTCACTGACGTGTCCTAAGAACCTAGAAAGACACCAGAACATAGTTGGACTCTGAATAATATGTGCTACATGAAGGTCTTTTTCCCCCTCCTACTAATCTTGCATCATACAGATATGTTCTTCTTAATAATGCCAGTGATCTTTCAAAGCATCATAGAACCACACTACCTCCTTTATTTAAAACCTTTTAGTGACATCCCATCACCTTTAAAGTGAAACTAACTTCCCTAGCCTGAGGAGCAAGGCCCTTCATACTTTATTCCCAGGCTCTCTAATCTTTCACAATTCCCATCTCACATTCTGAATTCTAGCCATGATAAATTGCTTGCATTTTGCCAAATATGCTATGTTTTCTCACAACTCTCTGTCCCTGCCCTTAGGTAGGGTGGCTATATAATTTATCGTCTAAACCAGGACACTTCTGAGAGTTAAAGTGGGTGTTATTAATAATTGCACCAGAACATCAGGCACAAAGTAGGACGTTCTCAGACAAACAGGGATGAATGGTCAGGTATGTTACCCTCAGGCTTTCTGCCTGAAATGTCCTTCCCAATTTCTTCGCCTGATACTGTCAAAACATCTTTCATGTTTTCAGCTTCTATATCACATCCTTATATAAGCCTTTTCAGATCTCTGATTCCCATCAGACATCCTTCATTCATACCTGATAATAGCAATCACTTCTTTTACCATAATTACCATTTACTTATCTGGGGGCACATACGAGTGTACGTGTGCTTCTTAAAGGCAAGGAGCTTCTATCCCTGGCACTAGACACAGAGTATACCAAATAATAGATAATATATTGTGAGAGTGTAAGGTTAGTAGTTGAGTTTATGGGCTGTGGTGCCAAACTAATGAGTTTAAATTTGGGATTTTCCGAATTTTAGCTGGGTGTCCTTGAGCAATTAAATAGTCTGCCCATAGAATGGTTGTGGAAACCAAATGAGATAATACCAAAATGAATAAGCATAATGTAAGAACTCAGCAAACCTTAAATACTTCAGCAGTAATTCAATAACAATTCACTGAATAAATAACTTTTCTACCAAAAAAATCATATAAATATTATAATTAATATTCTCACTGGAATCTTAGATAGAACACCTATGCACATAATATTTCAACTGACCACTCCCTCAAGAAAACTGCTAGGAAGAACTAGCTCACACATTATAATATTTTCTATTCATAGTGAAAAAGCTCATTCAAAGCATTAAATGACTTGCACAGAAATTGAGAGAATTGGGAGTTAGTATGCAAATTAACTGTAACACAGTCTTGTGTCTTCATCCTTCATCCATGTGCTCTCTCGGCCTAAAATATTCCTCCCTTTTCCGCCAGCCAATCTTCACAATGCTTTAGGATGAGATTTCACCTCATCCAGGAACTTTTTCTAGTTTTGCTCTTGCCTCCTCCCAGCCAGGCAAGGTGCCCCTCTCCTGGGCAGCGCTGTGCTGGACTTTGCTATCTGAGCTGTTTTGCCATCTAGGCCAGGAACTGTGTCTTTTTTGTTTTTCTCAGAATCTGTCTCTAGGAGCTAGCTGCTATGCTTGATATTTAGTAGTTGCTTTACTAAACCTGACTCTAAATCTAGTTATAATTTCAATATTCCAAGTGGTTGCTGAAAATTGGCCTTAGAAATTTTTGCTACAAAATGAACACGTGCACGCACACACACACACACACACACTCACACACACACACGTACAAAAAACTGCATGTTAAACAGAAAATGGGATGTTAATTGGAAATACTGATTTGAAAAATAATACTGGCATTTATTAAATATTTGTTCTGCGCCCAGGACTCTGCTAAGAACATCATACATGTTTTTGTTGTTGTTGTTGATTTTCCATTTTTGACTTAGAGTAACCCTATGGACAAAGTATGGCCTTCCACCTTATAATTATACTATCATTCTCATTCTACACATGAAGAAAACATATTTACACCATTCTTCATGTTTTGTTTGTTGCAAAACTTTAGGTCTAGATAGAAGAAAATATTTAAAAAGAAAAGATGCAATTCTAACATATATCCATTTATCTTAGAAAAATTATCAGATGATACATTAGTAGTAGGGGTTAGGGAGAAGTTTTAGAATGAAATTCATGACTGTGACTGTGCCATTTCTATTTTCTCATATACATAAGGAAAGTCTTTATGTTCTACAAACACATTACAAAAGAAATATCTCCTCAAATTATTATGTAGAGATGGTTCATTCATATACTTTTGCTCTCCAAAATCATCTTTTATTATAGAGTCCCCTAATGAATATCTGATTTTTCTTTTCAAGACATTTATTTGATTCTTCCAGGATTCTTAGTTTATTCTTCAAAATCATATATTTTCTACTAAAACTTTTAGAAGTTAATTTAGGTTTTCCTTTATATTTTGCAATATAAAACATCTGATTTACTAAAATTAAGTGTATTATTTACTACATATTGTTTATTTTTATAAACATTTCAGAGTGGTACACCTAATACTTTTCGTATGCACACCTGTACATCTATTTGTAAGATTTTATGTAATGTGTATATGTGTAAAAATACCATTAACATTTTTTCTCTGAGATCACATAGAGTATTTGAATCTGTTTAGATAGTGACATATGGGCTGCTGAAATATGACAGTGGATACAGAAGTATATGGTAATAGCCTTTGTTGACTTCCATGACTATACTCAGTAGAAATAACTAAAATTTATTGCATTACAGTGAGTTAAAAATGATACTAGCATTTAGTTTGGATTTGACATCTGATTGCCCTTTTTTATATGGATTCATATTAACTTTAAGACTCTTCCTAGAGCAGCAAATCAGCCCCATAATTTCCTCCTTGGTGCTTTGCAATGGCTCTTGAGCTTTTTTCCCCCCATCAATATTGCAAGTAAGTTTGTGCTTCCAGGAAAGAAGAAAATTAAACTCTAGCATCACGATGGCCTCTGTTTCTCTTTCTCCAGCCTTATAGTTCTTATATCCCAACAGTTTGATCTTTCAGTGATTTTAGAATACATAATTTAATTTGCACAATCCACAGCAATTTCATGACTTTGGAAATCCTTCAGAATTCAAGACTAACACTACTCCTATCATTGCTGCTGTGGCAGGAACTGCTGACTATTAGAAAATGAAAACAACAAATGAAGAGGGATTCTTTTGTTCCAAAATTTGAGAAGAGTAAGAAAGAAAATCTGTTTCTATTGCTTTATGATTCTTATCATGGTTTATGTGTAAATTTGTTAGAAAATGGTTAGATAATTTAGAAATGACTTATTTTAACATCTATAGATGTCAGTTAGCAGACATGTTATAAGCAACTTCACAAAGACATAAATAGGAATTACGTAAAAGTTAATGAAACATAAAAAGTATGTTTGTTGGCCAGGCGCGGTGGCTCACGCCTGTAATCCCAGCACTTTGGGAGGCCGAGGCGGGCAGATCACGAGGTCAGGAGATCGAGACCATCCTGGCTAACACAGTGAAACTCCGTCTCTACTAAAAATACAAAAAAAAAAAAAAAAAAAAAAAAAAGCCAGGAGTGGTGGTGGGCGCCTGTAGTCCCAGCTACTCAGGAGGCTAAGGCAGGAGAATGGCGTGAACCTGGGAGGCGGAGCTTGCAGTGAGCCGAGATCACGCCGTTGCACTCCAGCCTGGGCGACAGAGCGAGACTCCGTCTCAAAAAAAGTAAAAAATAAATTTAAAAAGTATGTTTGCTTTTTTTTCTCCATGTATGTATGCATGCTCTTCTTTTAGAAAAGACTTAATCAGGCCAGGTGCAGTGGCTTATGCCTGTAATCCCAACACTTTGGGAGGCCAAGGTGGGCAGATCACCTGAGGTCAGGAGTTCCAGACCAGACTGGCCAATATGGTGAAAACCCATCTCTACTAAAAATACAAAAATTAGCCGGGCATGGTGGTGCATGCCTGTAATCCCAGCTACTCGGGAGATGGAGGCAGGAAAACACTTGAACTTGAGAGGCAGAGGTTGCAGTGAGCCTATATCCGCCACTGCACTCCAGGCTGGGCTACAGAGTGAGCCCTCGCCTCAAAGAAAAAAAAAGGAAAGAAAGAAAAGACTTAATCATTGGTCACTGTTTAGTAAATAGGTAGCTTTGCTTTACTGATTATTATTTCTTACTTGGGAAAGGGATGTGTTTAAAGGTCCCATCTTCTACTCTCTACATTTCAGGGTGGAATAATTATACAAGCATAGTTAAATGTATGCAAAATGCCAAATCCCTATAAAATAAGAGTTATTGTCTTTTTATTTGACAGTAGTAATGAAACTGACATACTAAAACTGAATTTTTAACTGTGTCTGCACATGCTACTCGTTCAAATGTAACTTTCACTCGTATATCAAAGTAAACAATTGTTCGATTCCACTAACTGGCTTTTAAACTGTCTTTATAAAAATCGGCCAGTGAGATTATTGAAATGTGCAACTGCTGAGATAACTTGGTGAAACAATTTTTATGGTGATATTATGCAGTCTGATATCATATTACATAATAAATTCAGTAGATGAACTGGAATTTAATCGTTATTTCTGTAACAATTTTAAAAATGAAATGAAAGATAGATTGATCTAACCAGAAAATAACAACTATAGAGAAAAAATTATGAGTTTATTCTTATGAGATGTAGCCTGCACTAAAGTGGAAGTTTCAAATATTTTGTCCATTCATTTATTTTATAAACTAATTATTATGTTTTAATGAATTCATATCAATTTTATTTTTATTGTATTGGAAATTATTAATATCTACAGAATCACTTATTTAATAAAATAACTCGATATTATGACCAATCTATAATACAGAAGAAAGTGGAATCTTATGGCTGAAAGGGGAACTTTAAGGGACCCCACATTGTAAGTTTCTTCATTTCTAGGCACAACTGAAGAAAATTATAAAACTCAAAATTTTAAAACCACTATGTGTGTTAATGTTATTGATCACTACCATAATCACTGACATTTTAATTTTTACAGGACAAAGATGATTCAGTATCTTAGTCTTCCCTTGACCCTCATGATATTTTATATAGGTCCTTTCTTTCCAGTAAAATATGTTAAAATAGTTGCTAGCTTAAAAATCTTTCATAAACATTCAAACTACAAGCAAAGTTTTTATAGGAACTCAATATAAAACATTCCCTTCTCTGTTCCTTTTAGATAATGGATTCATCAATACAGTTAATTCACATAAAAAAATTACCTTTCTGAAACACAATGTTGAGATTGGCATAAGTTTCAATATAGTGCAAGTCGATAACTAATTGGCATACATAGAAATATTTCATAGCATATTTTCTTGACACACCTAAGTGAATTAACTCTATAAATATTAAATGTTTACTTTTGATGTCTCATTAATCATAAAGAAATTTTATTATTACTATCAACATTTGATTTAATAGACCCGGAAATTTTAAACTTAGGATACTTCAAATGTCAAAAACAAAGATATTTCTGAGACTAAATTTGAATTTATAATTTAAATCTTTCTAATTGCATGTTCACATCATGTTTTTGCAAGATAAAATCTTTCCTTTTGAGAAAGTAAGCTCTATTCTGGGGGACTGTCAATACTTTAAGGAAAGGAAAGAAAATGTAGTAGGCTAAGAGAAAAGAAAAAGAAGGTTTTCAATTCTGGGAACGAATGGAGGGCAGGAGCGAAAAAAAGAGAAGAAAGAATGAGAAAACATGAATGATCGAGAAGTTTTTCTTGCCTCAGATTCCATGTAGTACAATCTACTAAGATAGTGTTCAAACATTCTTGAAGCATATAAAGAGTACTCCACATGAACATCAGTTTTATGTGAAAAATAAAAATTTTTAAATAGTTAAAAGATATATATTTTTTCCATTAGAAATATATATTTTTTATCAGAAAAAAATTTCTAATAACCCACATATTAAATACACAGGAGCTGAAGTGAAGTAGAAGATACTTCTTGGACTGAAATACAGGAAATAAAACTTGAAAACTGAAAGTGAAATTATTAATTTCATTAAAAAATAATGGAAATGCATATTAATAGGTATTGGTGGATCATTATTTAAGCATTAATTAAATTCTTTAATCTTGTGCCTAGAAATGTAAATTTAGTTCTTGAAAAGCCTTCAGGATTTGGAAACTTAACTGACTGTATACATTTTTCTTAGCTACTATAAAACTCAAATTCGCTGCACATTGTAAAATTCTAAAAATAAATTTAAAAGTTTCTTCTTACTTTTCTTCTTTCTGGTTCAATCTTGATTTTTTTTCCAAAAATGTTTTGTTACGTACACACACAGACATATGTGTGCATGTACACGTATATATATGTTTTACCATATTAATATTATAAGCTTCTGTATATTAAAAACACCATTAAATAGTAGGCAAAAAATACAACTTTGGAGAAGATATTTCAATGCATATAATCTAAAAATAATTGTAGTATATATTATACAATAACATTGTGTACATTGCTTTGGTTTGAATGTGTCCCATAGAAAATTCAAACATTGCCAATATGATAGTATTAAGAGGTAGAGCATTTAAGAGGTGATAAGGTCTTGAGTATGCTTTTCTGATGACTGGGGATCAAGGCTCCTATAAAGGGCCTTCTTCACACAGTATTTGTTCTTCTGCCTTCTGCCATGTGACTACATGGGATTCCTGTGTTGTGTGGCCTTCTCCCTTCCACCATGTGAGGACACAGGATTCCCGTGTCTTGATGCCTGATGCAACATCAAAGCCCCATCTTGGAAAAAGAAAGCAGTGCTCACCAGAAAACCTAACCTGCTGGTGCCTTGACCTTGGACTTTCCAGCCCCCAGAACTCTGATGAAATACAATTTCTGTTCTTTATAAATTACTCAGTCTACAGTATTTTGTTACAGCAGCACAAATGGACTAAAACATACATGAAAAGCAGAAAAACAATTGACATAAGATAGACAATGGCAAAAATACAGACATTTCCCTGAAAAAAATGCAATAATATTTAATAAATACATTAAAAATCTCAACCTAGTCAGTAATTAGGGATTTATTAAATAAAACCTTAATGAAAAAAATTCAAACCACCACAGCTGGCAGCGATAATTTTGTCAGATAATATTAGCATCTGTGAAGAAATGTAACAGCGCAGACCCTAATACACTGCTAATGAAAAATCAACTGATACAACTACTATGGACTGCAAGTTGATAAGTATTATGTAAAACTAAATATGCACATCCCAACAATCAACACTTCCACTACTAGGTAGATATTTTTACTAGATACTTTTAAACAAGTGTATAAGAAGCCCCAGAAAATAATACATAGTCATAGGTTATAGAAATATTTATTGTTCATAACAAGTCCAAAGATAAAAGGTAATAAAACAATCTACAAACAAGAGAATGGAAAAAACATATGCCATTTATAATAGAAAGCTTTATACTTGAGTAAACAACAATGAAGAACAGCTTTGTATATTACCATGAATGAAGCTTAGAGAACAATGCAATGAAACAACTGAATTGATACCACATATACAAAGCTCAAAAAGTACTCAGAACTACCATTCAACTCCAAAAATCCCATTACTAGGAAAAAACCCAATGGAAAATAAATCATTCTGTCAAAAAGACATACACACTTGTATGTTTATTGCAGCACAATTCACAATAGCGAAGACGTGGAATCAACTTAGGTGCCCATAAACGGTGAATTAGATAAATAATATGTGGTACATAAACACCATGGAATACTACACAGCCATACAAAAGAATGAAATCATATGCTTTGCAGCAACATAGATGCAGCTGGATATTATCCTAAGCAAATTAAATCAGGAACAGAAGACCAAATACCACATGTTCTCACTTAGAGTAGAAACCAAATATTGGGAACAAATGTAATAAAAGTGGAAATAATAGATATGTGAGACTAGTAGAGGGGGGAAAGAGAGGGGGGACAAGGGATGAAAAACTACCTGTTGGGTACTATGCTTACTACCTGGGTGACTGGATCATTATTAGTACCCTAAACCTCAGTGTCACCCAATCTTACCATGTAACAAACCTCCAGATGTACTTTCTGAACCTAAAATAGAAGCTGAGCTTTCTTTTTTCCTTTTTTTTTTTTCTTTTTTAAGAATGTTTAGAAGAAGGGAGGGGTGCTCCTCATATCGAAGTTCTCTTGTTTCACTGGAGGGCACAATATGGAGGTTACAATCATTGGCTACAGATTGTAACATATAGGCTAACATGTCTACAGGTAAGACAATCAGTAAAACTTCGTGATTCAGAAACAAATCAGCATCTTTCTCAATATTAGCTGTTTATGCATTAATCAGTATATACGCAATTTGAGGAACTCAGAATTTTTTTTTTTTGAGAGATGGAGTCTCGCTCTGTCACCTAGGTTGGAGTGCAGTGGCGCGATCCCGGCTCACTGCAACCTTGCAACCTCCATCACCCGGGTTCAAGCCATTCTCCTGCCTCAGCCTCCTGAGTAGCTGAGACTACAGGCACGTAGAAAATATTTTTTATCCTAAGGTTTTCTTCACCCTAAGGAAAGGATGTCATTATGAATCACACCACCTCCCAAGACAGGTTAATTTGGAAGCCTGTTTACTTTTAAATTGTCAAAAGTAACCTAAAGGTTAGTTTTACAAATGTTAATAGGGTTGGCTTTACTGTATCAACAAACAGAAACCAAGACTTAATGACAAGTATGAGTATCTCCAGAAGGGTTAGGGTAAATTAGTGTCAATAGGATTATTTTTAAACTGGAAACAAATAAGTTGATAATTCAACTAAATAAAAACACTAGCTATGACCATAAAAGTCACTTAACCTCCCTGAACCCATCTTTCTGCTTATTGAGGTAAAAGCATTGTTTCTATTATTTTATTATTCTAAGTTAAAAACCATGTGATTAAACAACAGAATGTATATCTAAAGTTCATAGGTGACTATTCATATAAATTCTTTCTCTTTGTGAAATATGTGTATCTAATTATGACTTTCAGGATATTTATTTCAGTTTCTGAATCCAAGGAGGTAGGATTTTTTCTTTTTAATTTCTTTAAGAAGGGCAAATCTTGACTCTGGGCTATATGTTATTCCAAATAATCAGGCTAGATTGAGCAAGATCATTTCACAAGTTAGCCAAACAACATATCATTCTTATTAAGAATCATTGCAATGGCTTTTTCCAAAAAGGGTATACAACTCTTTCCATGACAGCATATACAAGATAAGCAAACCAAGGCCCAAGGATCAAACCTAGTCTGCTATTAATTATTGTAAATCAAGTTTTATTGGAACACAGCCATACCCATTTATTTGCATAGTGCCCTTGGCTGTCCTACAGTGGCTATTTGAATAGTAAGGATAGAATCTATCTAACTTGCAAAGGCTAGAATATTTGCTATGTGGCTTATCATAGAAAGTATGCTGACCTGGTGTATTAATTAGTCCATTTTCACACTAATATAAAGATACTACCTAAGAATGGGTAATTTATAAAGGAAAGAGGTTTAATTGACTCACAGTTCCCCATGGCTGGGGAAGCCTCAGAAAACTTACAATCATGGCCGAAGGTGAAAAGGAATAAGACACGTCTTACGTGGTGGCAGGAGAGAAAGAGAGAACACACATAGGTGAAAATTGCCACTTTTAAAACCATCAGATCTCATGAGAGCTCCCTCACTATCATCATAACAGGATGAGGGAAACTGTCCCCATGATCCAATCAACTCCCAACAGGTTCCCCCCTTGACATGTAGGGATTATAATTTGAGATAAGATTTGGGTGTGGATACAGAGCCAAACTATTTCATTCTGCTCCTGGTCCCTCCAAAATCTCACGTCCTTTTCATATTTCAAAACCAATCATGCCTTCCCAACAGTCCCCTAATGTCTTAACTCATTCCAGCATTGACTCACAACTCCAAGTCCAAAGGCTCATCTGAGACAAGGCAAGTCCCGTCTGCCTATAAGCCTGTGAATTCAAAAGCAAGTTAGTTATTTCCAAGACACAATGTGGGTAAAGGCATTTGGTAAATGTTTCTACGTCATATGGGAGAAATTGGCCAAAACAAAGGTGACACAGGCCCCTTGAAAGTCTGAAACCCAGCTGTGCAGTCATTAAATCTTAGAGCTCCAAAATCTCCTTTGACTCTGTGTCTCATATCCAGGGCAGGCTAATGCAAGGGGTGGGCTCCCACACCCTCGGGCAGCTCTGCCCCTATGTCTCTGCAGCGTGCAGCCCCTGAAGCTGTTTTCATAGGCTGGTGTTGAGTGCCTGTGGCTTTTTCAGGTGCATGGTGCAAGCTGTTGGTGGATCTACCTTTCTGGGGTCTGGAAGATTGTGGCCTTTTTCTTATAGTTCCACTAGGCAGTGCCCCAGTGGTACTCTGTATGAGGGCTCCAACTGCACATTTTCCCTCTGCATTGCTCTAGTAGAGGTTTTCCGTCAGAGCTCCAATGCTGTAGCACTTTTGCCCAGACATACAGGAATTTCTATGCATCCTCTGAAATCTAGGCATAGGCTCCCCAAGCTCAACTCTTGTCTTCTGTGCACCCCCAGGCAAAACACCAAGTGGAAGCTGCCAAGGTTTGGGGCTTGCACCCTCTGAAGCAACAGCTTGAGCTGTATATAGGCACCTTTTAGCCACGGCTGGAGCTAGAGTTGCTGGGACACAGGGTACCAAGTCTGGAACATGCACAGAGCAGCAGGGCCCTGGGTCCAGCAAACGAAGCCATTTTTCCCTTGTAAGCTTCTGGGCCTGTGAAGGGAGGAGCTGCCATGTCTGGGCTATTAACATTCAGCTCCTCTTTACTTATGAGGCAGATTTCTGCAGCAGGCTTGAATTCCTCCCCAGAAAATGGGTTTTTCATTTCTACCACATGGTCAGACTGCAAATTTTTTAAACCTTTCTGCTCTGCTTCCCTTTTAAACATGTTCACATTTCAAACCATCTCTTTGGGAATGCATATAACTGAGCACTTTTGGAATAAGCCAGGTCACATCTTGAATACTTTGCTGCTTAGAAATTTCTTCTGTCAGATACTCTAAAATCTCTCTCAAGTTCAAAGTTTCACAGATCTCTAAAGCAGGGACAAAATGCCACCAATCTCTTTAATAAATCATAGCAAGAGTGATATTTGCTCTGGTTTCCAATAAGTTCCTCATCTCCATCTGAGACCACCTCAGTCTGTACTTTATTGTCCATATCACTGTTAACATTGTGGTCACAACCATTCCACAAGTCTCTAGGAAATTCCAAACTTTTCCACATTTCTGTCTTTTTCTGAGCACTCCAAACTGTTAAAGCCTCTGCCTGTTACCCAGTTCCAAAGTCATTTTCCTTATTGTCTTGGCTATTAGCATTCAGCTCCTCTTTACTTATGATGCAGATTTCTGCATCAGGCTTGAATTCCTCCCCAGAAAATGGGTTTTTCATTTCTACCACATGGTCAGGCTGTAAATTTTTCAAACCTTTTCCGGTTGTCTTTATAGCAGTGCCCCACTCCCAGTACCAATTCTCTGTATTAGTCTGTTTTTACATTGATATAAAGGTACTCCCTAATAAATTAGAATAGGATAAACATGAACATTTAGAAGACTGGATTGTTATAAATTGTTTTATTAACATGCATGTGTAGATGGATATTTTCAGGACCTAGAAATGATGGGGGGGGGGGGGTTATGCAATAAGTTAAATTATAATAAAAAATCATTTGGGCACAATTTGAACAAAAATGCTACTATTCATTTATCATTATGTAATGCCTAAGGTTCTTGCCTAGCCACGCCAAAGAATTTGTGTGGCAGCTGACCGTGGTGAGGGATAGAGACACAGACCGAGAGAGAAAAAAGCTGTAGGCTTTATTGAGCAGAGTGAAAGGACAAAGCTTCCACAGTGTGGAAGGGGTCCCGAGCGGGTAGCCAGAGTTAGATTATGTGACTGCCTTTTAAACTCTTTAAGGCGGGAAATACGTGTGGCGAGATGTTACCAGAGCGAGAAACAAAGGCAATTAACCGTTTGTAACATGTCTTAGATCTTGAGGAAAACTGGAATTGCAACTTAGGTTTTATCTACTTTATGAACTTGCAGCAGCATGGCAAAGGAGACGGGACCTTACAGGACTTTGTTACAAAGTATGTTTTCTAGGAATTGGAATTGGGAGGATAGATAAGGTCCGCTGGTCACAGAAAAACAGGCAGTTAACGTTCCTTTTACTTTAGTTTCGGGGGAGGCGGAAGGGAAAGAGAGAGAGAGGACACAGGGAAACTTACAGCAAAAGTTTCGATGTTTATAGCTTTCTTGGGGAAGAAAACACATGCACAGATCCTGGTGTTAGGAATATTTTAAGCATGTATCTTCAACATTATTCATCCAGGACCGAAGTAAGTCCTGATGCAGGAAATGAGTGAGTTTCACAGCTTTCTGAGCCCCTACTCGACCCAGGAAGTCCAGCTGGCACCTCCTCTGGATCACAAGGTTTTTTTGTTTGTTTGTTTGTTTTATCATATTGGCGTTGTGTTTATTTCCTCTCTACTCCTCTAATGCCTGCAGAGTAACAAATGCACATCTAAATGCTTATGTTGTGCCTCTTTGCTAGCTTGTACGTTGTTCTTTCTTCTCCCCTAACCTCAGCTCCACGGTATTAACCATACATACCTCTGAAATACATCTGATTGAACATATAATTATTGCAGTGATACAGATTGCATGGTTTCATGTTGATGTAAATGTTCACCCTGACCACCAGTCTAACACATAATCAATGTTTTCATTTTACTTAGTGACTGTTATTTTTTCCTATAGAGGACAGGAAAAATAAATAAATAAAAACCTAAGTTCACTTGCTTTTAAATTCACTGCAGTTTTTTTTACTACCCTTAAAAAACAGCCTTCTACCTTTTCAACTTACCCTATTTTGTACCCAAATCAAGTGATATGATTGCAATTGGGTACATGACAGAATACTTTAGGCTGACTGTAATAAGGATAGGAACATTGCATATAATGTTTTACATAATTATAAGCCCTCAGTAACCTTTTGTTCAGTGGATCCGGTGATAATTTCATAACTAGTTAAATGAAGGAACTACCCTGGTTAATTACGTAATTCCTCCAATTAAATCAAGCTTGAGTTCTTGACTCGATTAATTTAGCTTAATTTAATTTAATTAAAAACAGCAGCAACAACAACAACAATGCCCTACAATTCAGCAAGATATTTTGAGAATTTCAACAAATGTAAATAAATTTAAACATATGTTTACATGGAAATGTAAAAGACCCAGAATAGCCAACTTAATACTAAAGGAGAATAACAAAGTCAGAAGACTGACACTACCTGACTTCAAGACTCCCTGTAAAACTACAGTGTTCAAAACAGTATTGTATTGGGGAAAAATAGACAAATATATCAGTGGAATAAAATGCAGATCTCAGAAATAGACTTATATAAATCCAGCAAACAGATCTCTGACAAGAGCAAAGGCAGTAGCATGGGAAAAGGATAATCTTTTCAACAAGCAGTGCTGGAATAACAGAACATCTGCATGCAAATGAGTGAATCCAGGCACAGACTTTATTCCCTTTTCAAAAATTAATTTAAAATGGATATTTTACACCATAATGGATATTTTATAACTATAAAAATTCTGGAAGATAACATAGGAGAGAACACAGATGACCTTGGATGGTGATTACTTTTTAGATAGGACACCAAAGGCATGATCTATGAAATAGACAATTAATAAACAGGAATAAATTAAACTTAGAAGTTCCTTCTCTGAAAAAAACAAAAACAAAAACAAAAAAACACTGTCAAGAGAATAAAAAGAGAAGCCACAGACCGAGTGGAAATATTTGCAATCCACATATCTGATAAAAGACTGTTAAAGAAAATAAACTCCAATTTTAAAAAATGGGCTAAGGACCTTAACAGAAACCTCACCAAAAATATACATAAATATTGCAAATAAGCATATGAAAAGATGCCCAAACCGTGTATCATCAGAAATATGCACATTAAAATAACAATGAGATACCATAACACACCTATTGAAATGGCCAAAATCCAAGAAGAACACTGAAGCCACCAAATGCTGGGAAGCTGTGGAGCAACAGACTCTCATTCATTGCAAAATGAGACAACGATTTTGGAACTTAGTTTGGCAGCATTTCACAAAACTAAGCATACCCTTATTATAAGATTTAACAATTGAGCTTTTTGGCATGTACCTAAAGGAGCTGAAAAAGGTATGCCCACAGAAACATCAGCACGTGAACGTTTAAAGCAGCTTAGTAATAATTGACAAAATGTGAAAGCAACTGAGCTTTCCTAAAATGAGTTAATGGACAAACAAAATATGGAACATCCAAATGATGAAATGCTATTTAGCGCTAAAAAGAAATAAGGTATCAAGCCATGAAAAGTTATGAAATTAACTTATTAAATACTGCCAAGTGAAAGAAGCCAATCTGAAAAGGCTAAATACTGTATAATTTCCATTTATGACATTCTGGAAATGGTGAAACTATGAAACAATGAAAAGATCAGTGATTGCCATGGGTTATGGAAGAGTGGGGGATGAATAGTCAGAGCACAGAGGATTTTCAGGACAGTAAAAACCAGTATGATTTCATAATGGTACATACATGTTATTATACATTTGTCAAAACCTATAGAATGTAGAGTACCAAGAGTGAACCCATATGTAAACTATGGACTTTGGACAATATGATGCATCAGTGTAATTTCAACAATTGTGATAACAATATACCACACTGGTGGGGGAATGGTAAAAATGGGGAAGGGTTTTTATGGGTAATCTCTGTATCTTCCTCTTAATTTTGCTGTGAACCTAAAACTTCTCTAAAAACATCATCAAGAAAGAAAAAACCCACTTCCAACAAGGGGTAAATAGAATAATCTTTGGGTTAGATTTTGTAGGTGGAGATAAAGAAAATAAGGACAAAAACAGCCAATTTATTTAGGAAAAAAGATAATCTGATTAGGCCTGAATTGCTATTAAAAAAAAAAAAAAGCCCCTCTACTATATTCTGAAGAATATCTGATTTAATGTAAGGATATTTTAATACATGCTTACAACTTACTAACTTTGTCCTTAACTTTGCAAATTGCTTCAAAAATCATACTGGAGTCTGAACTTTGCAGGAGCAAAGATAGGGCACTGCATGTTGAGCTTTTTGACATACTACAAGTAGTGGCAGAATAATCGGATTTCCTTTGTGTTGAAAAAAATACCCAGTGAGTTTCTGGCAATCCTAAAAATATCTAATCTAAAGATTCTCATTCAGAGAAATAAGCTTCCTGCTGTAGGAAAGGTATCATGAATTCCAGGCTGCAATTTATATAATTGGATGTGAACAACAACTATTTATATAATAGACATAATACATTTCTCCAGAATTCTCTTGAGTGATTTAGATAATATCGTAGATGGAACATTGATACTCAAATTATAGTCCAACATTTTTAAATTGAGGGTAGGAAAACAAAAGAGATTTTTACAGTTATTAAAAGAAAATATAAATTTTAAAATGTTGAGTACTGAACTCTGTTTGCTATGTAATTTCTGGGCAATTGTAAGCATATCAATGTAATGAATCAATAACACTTCAAATATTAAGAAATTAAACATTTTAAGAATCAATATCCTCAGTTATAATTTTTCAGTGCCTATAATTCTGTAATTATGTCCAGAAAAATAAGAAATTGGAAAAACAAGGTATAGATTTAACAAAAGATTATTATGTAATATATGGTTTAGAGCATATTTAAACTTAAATATTTTAAATTGAATTAAATTAGTTTAATAATCCATTCCTTTTCTAAAATTTGAGATCATATTGATTCTGTAAAATCAGGGTAAGCACAACAGTGAGGTTGAGTGAGATGAAGGAATCAACTCTTCTGGAGGCAGCAATGTGCAATACCACCTGAGTTCTTGTCCTGAGCTAATGTCACTCCACCTTGCATTCTATTCAGAGTTCCAGCAATTTCTGCTAATATCTGGGTCCTAAAATGCCCCAGAGTCATGTTGAACAATAAATAAAATCAGACTCTGGGTGAATTCCCAACCTGTATAAAATCCTGATTTTAGCTGATAAGAATATTTTGAAACAATGTAAACCTTATTTAAACATTTGTTAGCTTAAAATAATAATTTCCACCAGCTTCTGCAGGAGTGGTATTTGAAAATATCGGTTTTCAAATTGAGAGATTTATGACAAAGCAAACTATAATCAGGATTGGTTTAAGCAAGACAAGACTTGAAATAAGTAATATATTTGCAATCAATTTTATATTCTCACACTCTTTAATAATTAGACTAAAGAAATACAAAGAGAAACTGGAAAGGGGCCAAAGTAAGAGTATTATTTTATAAGAACTAAATGACAGACAAGTAAGTTGGCTGTTCAGTACTCATTCAGATTCTCAAAGGATATTGCTGTCATCTGAGAAAAAAGAGATACTCACATTACATCTACTTTTATAAAAATTTCAGCAAAATTCCACATTGGAGGTTGCTATCTGGGTTACAGAAACGGGAAATAAATCGAAAGTTCAGAATATTAAGCTGACTGGCATAAAGAGGTTATCATAAATATATGCTGAAATGCAGTGATGTCTTAACCTAGAAGCTTTATTAAGAAAAAAAAAAAACTACAGAAAATAGAACATGTCCTCAGGTAACTTTTTCTATGTGCTAATTTGGGTCTCTCAAGTGTTTTCTTGCCTGAAAAGTATGTGCGTGTGTGCATTCCTATACATACTTGCTAACTATATCCATAATGCTAATACAATTTCATATTGTAGAAAATAATAATGTCTGACTTAGCAAGATCTTTCACGTGTTTTTCCTTATACTTACTTTGAGTTTTTTATTTCTTGAGTATCTCAGGACAACCTCTCATTCTCTATGCATGAAGTGCTATGCATTTCTGAATTTCTCAATATAACTTTTCTCTGGTACTGACACCTAATAAAGCACCTTAAAGTGACTAGTAAAAGAAAGTAAACTGTTCCATTGGTCAATGTGTCAGTTTTCATGCTAGTACCATGTCGTTTTAACTACTATCACATTGTAGCATAGTTTGAAATCAGGTAGTATGATGCCTTCAGCTTTTTTTTTTTTTTTTTCGCTCATGATTTCCTTGGCTATTCATGTGTTTTTTGCATTTTCATATGAATTTTAGGATTACTTTTTCCTATTTCTATGAGAAAACACATAGTGTTTTGTTAGGAATTACATTGAATTTGTAGAACATTTTAGTAGTGCAAACATTTCAACAACATTTATTATTCCAATCTAAGAACACAAGATATGTCTCCATTTATTTATATCTTCTTCAATTTATATTAATGTTTTATAATTTTCAGTGTACAGCTCTTTCACCTTCTTGGTTAAATGTATTTGTAATTATTTCATAGCTATTGTAAATGGAATTATTCTCTTGATTTTGTTTTGGTAAAGTTCACTGTTAGAGCAGAGAAACGTTACTGATTTTTGCATGTTGATTTTGTATCCTGCAACTTTACTGAACTTGTCAGTTTAAACAGTGTTTTCAGTGGAATATGTAGGGTTTTCTATATATAAATTCATGTTATCTGCAAAAAGGGAGAATTTAACTTCTTTCTTTATAATTTGAATATCTTTTATTTTTTTCTCTGACCTCACTGCTCTGGCTAAGACCTCTAGTACTATATCGAATAGACGTAGTACAAATGGGCATTCTTATCTTGTTTAGGATCTTAGAGGAAAACCTTTCAACTTTTCCACATTAAGTATGTTGTTAGCTGTGGGTTTTTCAAATATGGCTCTTATTGTGTTAAGATATGTTTCTTCTATGCTGAATATTTTTTTCTTTTTTTCCTTCTGACCCTAATCTTAACCCTGCCCTTAACCCTTAATTTGTTGAGAGTTTGTATCATGAAAGGATATTGGATTTTGCCAAATGCTTTTTTTCACTGTCTAGTGAGATGATCATATGATTTTGCTTAATTCTGTTAATGTGGTATATCACATTTATTGATTTGCGTATGTTGAGTAGGAAGCTCAGAAAAGAATCCATACTTTGGTGATCAATTGGTCTTTGACAAAGGTGTCAAGAATATACAATGGGAAAAGGTCAGTCTCTTCAATAAATATATAGGGAAAATTTGGTATCCACATGCAAAGAATGAAATTGGCCCCTTATCTCACATTGTATACAAAAATCAACTAAAAAATGGATGAAAAACTTAAACATTTTTCTGGATATATACCCAGTAATGGGATTGCTGTGTTGAATGGGAGTTCTGCTTTTAGCTCTTTGAGGAATCTCACACTGCTTTCCACAATGGTTGAACTAATTTACACTCCCACCAACAATGCATAAGTGTTCCCTTTTCTCCACAACTTTGCTAGCATCTGTTATTGTCTGACTTTTTAAAAATAGCGGATCTGACTGGTTTGAGATGATATCTCATTGTGGTTTTGATTTGCATTTCTCTAATGATTAGTCATATTGAGCTTTTTTTCATATGGTGGTGGCTGCATGTATATCTTCTTTTATAAAGTGTCTGTTCATATTCTTTGCCCACTTTTTTATGGGGTTGTTTGTTTTTGTCTTGTAAATTTGCTGAAGTTCTTTATAGAAGATGGATATTAGACCTTTGTCAGATGCATAGTTTGCAAATATTTTCTTCTATTCTGTAGATTGTCTGTTTAATCTGTTGATACTTATTTTGTTGTGCAGAGCTCTTGTTTAATTAGATTTCACTTGTCAATTTTTGCTTTCGTTGCAATTGTTTTTTGTGTCTTTGTCATGAAGCCTTTGCCCATTCCTGTGTTCAGAATGATATTGCCTAGGTTGTCTTCCAGAATTTTTATAGTTTTGGGTTTTACATTTAAGTCTTTAATCTACTTTGAGTTGATTTTTGCATATGGTGTAAGGAAAATCATTCTACCTTAAAGACACATGCGTGCAAATGTTCACTGCAGCATATTCACAAAAGCAAAGACATGGATTCAACCTAAATGCCCATCAATTACAGACTGGAAAAAGAAAATATGGTACATATATATCATGGAATATTATGCAGTCATAAAAAGAATAATATCATATATTTTTCCAGAACATGGATGGAGCTGGAGGCTATTATCATTAGCAAACTAATGCAGGAACAGAAAACCAAATACTGCGTGTTCTCACTTATAAGTGGGAGCTAAATGACACATGGACACAAAAGAGAAAATAATAGACACTGTGGTCTACTTGAGGGTGGAAGGTGGGAGAATGGAGAGGAGCAGAAAAGGCAAATCTTGGGTACTGAGCGTAATACCTCGGCAATTAAATAATCTTTACAACAAACCCTCATTACATAAGCTTACCCATGTAACAAACCCTAACATATACCCCTGAACATAAAAGAAAAGTTAAACTTTTCTTAACTTTTAAACTTTTAAAGTTAAACTTTTCTTAAACTTAAGACATGAAACTATAAAACTACTAGAAAAAAATAAAAAGAAGAAAAACCACTTGACACTGGGCTGGGCAATGATTTTTTAGATTTGACCCCCAAAGGGCAGGCAACAACCTCAAAGATAGAAAAATAGGATTACAATAAAATGTTTTAAAATTTGCCTATCAAAGGAAACAATTAATAACAGTGAAGAGACAATCCTTGGATTGAGAAAAAATATTTGCAAGCCATATATCTGATAAAGAACTAATATCCAAAACATAGAAGAAACTCAACTCTATAAAAGAAAAAAAAATCATTTGATTAAAAAACAAGCAAAGGGCATGAATAAACACTTCTCAAAAGAAGACAAAGGAATGGCTAACAGATACATAAAAATGCTCAACATTGTTAATCATTAGCCAGACATAAATTAAAACACAGTGAGATATCACCTCACGCCTTTTAGAATGGCTTTTATAAAAAAGACAAGAAATAACAATGGTTGTTAAGAATGTAAAGCAAAGGGAACACTTGTACAGTCTTGGTAGAAATGTAAATTGGTATAACCATTATAGAAAACAGCATGAAGTATCATTTAAAAACAAAATAGAATTACCATATGGTCCAGCAATCCCACTTCTGACTATTGACCCAAAAGATTTGAAATTGCCCAGGTGCAGTGGCTCATGCTTGTAATCCCAACAGTTTAGGAGGCTGAAGCGGGTGGATCACCTGAGGTCAGGAGTTCAAGACTAGCCTGACCAATATGGTGAAACCCTGTCTCTACCAAAAATACAAAAATTAGCTGGACGTGGTGGCAGGTACCTGTAATCCCAGCTACTCAGGAGGCTGAGGCAGGAGAATTGCTAGAACCCAGGAGGCGGAGGTTGCAGTGACCCTAGATTATGCCATTGCACTCCAGCGTGGGGGACAGGGTGAGACTCTGTCTCAAAAAAAAAAAAAAGATTTGAAATCAGTATGTATTGCACTCCCATGTTCATTGCCACACTATTCACCATAGCCAAGATGTTAATTCAACCTAAGGGTCCATCATGGGATAGATGAATAAAGAAAACGTGGGATATATACTTAGTAGACTACAATTCAGCCTTATCAAAGGGAGAATTTCTGTCATTTGCAACAACATGGATGGAAGTAGAGGAGATTATATGAGTGAAAAAAGCCAAACACAAAAAGACAAATACTGCATGTTCTCATTTGCGTGTGAAATCTAAAACAATTGAACTCACAGAATACCCAAGTAGAATGGTAGTATCGAGAGGCTGAAGGTTGGAGGCAATGGGGAGATGATAGCTAAAGGGTACAAAACCTCAGTTAGATAGCAGGAATAAGCCTGACTTCTTTTCAAAAGCATAGCGTGTTAAATATAGCTAATAATTGCATACTGTTCATTTCAATATTACTGACAGTTAATTTCTAATGTTCTCACCACAAAAGCTGTTAAATAGTTGAGGTGATAAGTATGTTAATTAGCTTAGTTTAATCATTCCACATTGTATTCAAAAATTATAGCAACACTTTGTACCTTGTAAATATATACAACCATAATTTGTCAATATACAATTTAAAAAACAGTGACTACACTAACCCATAAAATGGGTATCTTTGATAGATATTAACTAAAATCAACTTTGGCATTTGAAATATACCTTAGACCACATCTGCTTATATGAGTCTCATGGACATCCAGCACCAAAAGTATATTGCCTCGCTTTGGTGATGTCAATACAGCGGACAGAGGCTCTGTTTCACTGGGCCAGTGTAATAACAGAGTATGACAAAATTTCCAGTTAAGCATTCCTATGTAGCAGAAGTACCCTAGTCAGCAGTTTTCCCTTTTATCCCTAAATTTGTTGCAGCTTATATGTAACAAATAAACCAATCTGTGACGTGAGTAGCATTGCATCAAGCCCTTAGGGTAATAACCATAATTTAAATCAGCCAACTGTTTCATTCTGAGAAGAGTTTACTAATGTGTGAATTTCACTGGCTAGATGCAAATAAAAACCTTAATTTGTGATTTAATGCATTGCTACCTACACACAGCCAAATATCACACACTTTCTCCAGGTAAAAGTGCCTGGAAATACGCAAAAACCAAACAAAACAAAACAAAACAAATTAGTTTTGAAAATTTTTTAAAAAGACTGAATAAATGAGATTAATTTGTTTAAAGCAATTTTTCTATTTTAAGAATAGTTTCTCGTACTTTGGTGTCTACCATGTATGGCAATTAAATTATTAGGATTATTTGCACTGGCACCGTGTTTTTAATTTTTTACTTAGTAGACTTCATTTTTCAGAGTCGTTTAAATTTATAGTAAAATTGAGCAGAGTGCAGAGAGCTTCCTTAAACCTCCTGGCTCCCATCCCCAAACCTGATTTTCCCTATGATTAATATTTTGCATTAGTGTGGTACATTTGTTATAACAGATGAGCCAACATTAACACAATATTTTTAGCTAAAATCCATAGTTTACATTTGCATTCACTTATTGTGCTACACATTTTATTGATTTTGAGAAATGAATGATATTTATTTGTTAGTATTTGTTGTTATATTATCATCCATAACAGTTTCACTGTCCTAAAAATACCCTGTTCTGCATCTATTCATCCCTCCCTTCTACCCCCCAAGCACTTGGCAACTACTGAACTTTTTATCTTTCTGTATTTCTGTCTTTTCCAGAATGTCGTAGAGTTGGGATTATATAGTATGTAGCTTTTTCGGATTGGCTTCTTTCACTTACTAATATGTATTTAAGTTCATAACTTTTCAGGGCTTAATAGCTCATTTCATTTTATCACTGAATAACATTCCACCATTTGGATATACAAGTTTCTTTGTTCTTTCACCTATTGAAGGATATCTTGGTTACTTTTAAATTTTGACAACTGTTAATAAAGCTGACATAAACATTTGTTTATGTGGACGTAAGTTATCAATACCTTTGAATAAATACCAGGAACACAATTGCTGGACTTTATAGTAAGACCATTTTTAACCTTGTAAGAGACTGCCAAACTACTTTCTAAAGTGTCTGTTCCATTTTGCATTTCCACAAGCAATGAATTGTAGTTTCTGTTAGTCAACATCCTCGCCAGCATTTAGCAATGTCTAGATTTTTGCATTTTAACCATGCTAGTAGGTGTGTGATGGCATCTGTTCATTGTTTTAATTTGCAATTCCCTAATGACATATGAAATAGAGCTCTATTTATATGCATATATATTCTTTGACATACATGCATATAAATGGAAGAAGCCATATTCTATTTATTATTTATTCTATTTATTTTTCTATTCATATCTATATCTAGATATAGATATATATAGATATAGATATATCTAGATAGAGATATATATAGATATAGATATATCTAGATAGAGATATATAGATATAGATATATCTAGATAGATATATATAGATATAGATATATCTAGATAGATATATATAGATATAGATATACCTAGATAGATATATCTAGATATGTATAGATATATCTATCTATCTATATCTATAGAGATAGATAGATAGATAGATAGATAGATAGATAGATAGATAGATATCTCCTTTGGTGAGATGCCTGTTCGGATCTTTGGTCGATTTCTCAATTGAATTGTTGGTTTCTTATTTAGTTTCAGAAATTATTTTTACATTTTAGATATACAAAGACTTTTAAGTTAGCTTTGCATTTTTCATTTTTTTTCTCCCGGTTTGTGATTTGTCTTGGCTTTTCTCAACAGTGTCCTTATCAAAATTGAAGTTTTTAATTTTAATAATGCCCAACTTGATTTTGTTTTATAATGGTGCTCTTGTTTTTTTATTCTTAGAAAACATTGCCAAACCCAAGTTCTCCTAGATTTTTCTATGTTATCTTCCAGATTTTAGATTTAAATTTTTTTGCAATCATTTTTATGCACTCAAACTTCAGAAATTGGACTGAAGAAGTACAAAGTTAGAGAAACTGTAAAGGGGCCAAAAAGAAAACTACTCTTTTACAAGAACTAAGGAAAAACAAGGAAATTGGATGTTCACTACTCATTCAGATTCTCAAAGGATATTGCTGTCACCTGAGACAAAAGAGAAATTCATATCACACCTACTTTTAGAAAAACTTCAGCAAAATTCTGCATTGGAGGTTGCTATTTTTGTTTTACACTTAGTTCTACCTTCCATTGAGAATTAATTTTAGTGAAAAGTGCAAAATCTGTATTTAAATTTATTTTTTGCCTATATATGTGTAGTTCAGCACTATTTGTTGAAATCACTATCCTTTCTCTATTAAATGTCTTTTACTCATTTGTAAAAGATCAGTTGACCAGATCTATGTGTTTCTATTCCTGGGCTAAATTCTTTGGCTGGTAACATATTTTTAATTGTCAGCATTTTTTTTTACTTTATTTTTTTATGAGTATAGCACTATTGTACATTGGTATGCAAAATTGTTACTTTTCTTTTGTAATTATTTTTGAAAATTGTGTGCATTATTATATAATTAGGTAAGAATCAAGTACCTTATTTTATTTGTTAAGAAAAAATAATGGTTTTAGGGGGAAAATAATATTTGCTAAACACAAACTCATTTTATAGAAAATCTTGGATTGTGTCGAATTTAACTAGAGATATCTATAGATTAATATACTCATCTTCAGATATATAGATTGTGCTATAAAATAATTCAGAATAATGATGTAAATGTTTGCTTAGTAACACTAAGAATAATAGTTAAGAGGTATGGAAATATTATTATGTATGTGACACTTTTATAAGGTTGTTTTTTTAATTCCTTAAGAATCTTTTCAAGTCAATGGGTTTTCAATATTTTTAGTCACAGATATCTAATAAAGAATAATAATCTCTCTCCACATGAAAGCATTTAAATAAACCCAACTGACTGTATACAATTTGAGGAGCTGATAGTTCCTTTGAAATCCATCCATGGATGCCAGAAATGGAACCAACAAGACCCAACATTCACAAAGTGTATTCTCAGAGCTCAGCAAAATATTAGTAAGCATTAGGTGATTTTCTGGTTTCTGTAGTCTATTACATTTTTAAAATGTCTACTTCAGCAAAGTTAAGACTTTTCTTAACTACTACCTATTAGATTCTTGCAAATATTAATGTCCATTGTGACTATTAAAGAAGGGCATGGCTACACAACACTTCTAAAGCTAATTTGAAATTGAAATCTTTTTATCTTATAAAAATAATATTACTGTGATATTATTGAGCTATTACTCAATATTAATAATAATATTACTGAGCTAGTCTAAGGTCTAGTAGTCTCTCTGATAAATAGATGAGGTATAAAGAGATGAGGTAAAATTAACTATTAAGTTGAATATTTCTTTGTCATTCAGCATCAGAGTTTCTACTATGAAAGTCTGAGCTCCTAGAAAGTGCCATATCAATTTAGCTTTATTTTTGTAGCACTCAATATTTTAACACACATATTTAAATATTTATTATGAAATTGATTTCAAAAATTAATGATATATTTCATGCCCCCTTCCAAAATGTTGCATAAAGTATTAAATATATTCAAATATCTTCCAGTTATGGTTACTATAAATTATGCTAAGATGGTTTTCATGTTCACAGAACATGCACTGAAAAGTTTCTCTTTTGAGATATTTTTGTTTTGTTTGAATCAGGAAGTTATTTGGAAAGCTGAAAGCTGGGTCGAGTTTTTCAGCTCAGGAGAAATGTTTGTGGAAACAGATTGAGAATATTAGAAAGAATGAAGACCCATTTCTCTTTCTCTCACTGTATTACATCACCGGGAATCCATTCATTTAGTTCAACAAGTTTCTCTTTAGAAATACATATAATGGCTGAGAGAATAATTTGTTTCTCATACATATAACGTCTATCTCTGTTAGCTTATCTGCTTATGTCATCTCATAACTGTATATTCGCTGACATTTCTTTTAATCTGGGAATATGAGTAAAGCCAAGCATGCACTGAATTGTTTGAATGATAAATGAATCTTTGTCAACTAGCTGACAGGAAGTTATCTGAAAATATTGACGCTGAGAAGTAAATAACAGAAGGATAATGTGGACTTGAATGAGATGTAACAGTGTGTAGCAGGAGGGCAATGAAATCTTCCCCGCCAAAAAAATGCACAAGTTCTTGCCCTGTCATGGCAGCTTAGGCTATTATCTGCTGATAAATGTCTTATAGTATATTTTGGGTTAAAATGGAAAACTTAAGTTGCTGATATTATATGGATAAAGATAAGTATGTATGTAATAAAATGTAACAAATGAGAGTTCAAAGAAAACAACGTAGAATTTTGTAGAGAATAATTTCAAGCATGTGAATTGTCTTTGTTCTAAGAGCTTTTGGAGATTTTAGACCCTGTCATTATGTGAAGGGAGCAGGTGTATTCATTTATTTTATTTATCACTTTCTCTTGCCTTTCATCATCAAAATTTAAAAGTGAAATTCATCACTCTAAGTTATATAATCAAAAGGCTTCATTTGAATAATGATTAAATAATTGAGGAAGAAATATGTAAAGGGGCAGATCTTGAAAGATATATTATGAAATAGCTGCTGAAATTACTTACATTAAAAAAACAGTGTCAATAAATGAAAAATACTCTCAGCAATGCCTTTGGCATATAGTTACATTTCTGGTAATTACAGAGATTGGGGCTTCTCATCAGTCTTCTCAATTTGAACATGTTCCAAAAGAAAACATCTGGGAATCTAGTAGATGCAAAATCAGTGTGTGAATACAGCTATAAAGTAGCAACACACTGTCCTGTCCGTGAAGTTCATCACTCTAAAATTATTCCTTTGTTGAAATTATTCAAAACACTAAACCATGGTTTATTAAGCATAGTCTGTAGGGTACTACAAAAAAGACATTCTTAGGGTAGAACTAATGTTACCCACAACATACCAGTCTATAAATTCCAACCAAGTTAGCAAACTGTTATGTGACTTGGGAAATATGAATTCTTGCAGCAGTAAATAAGTTATCTCTTTTACATTCTTCCTTCAGAAACAGCCAGTGAAATATATGGCCATAAGTAAGCATGTACAGGATGACTTCACTGGATGAGATTTGCCAGATTTTCTGAGGAACAGAAATAGGAAATGAAATAAGAATTTTAAAAGAAAATGAATTCTCAGTAGAGCTTTGTTAAGTATTGTTTGTATAATTTAAGGGAAGTTATTTCAATATGTTTGGCTTTTGTTAGACATAGAGTTTTCATTTTGGTAATGATTTTTCAGTCATAAAAATAATTTAATTTTCTCTAGGTTCAAGTGAATCTGGATATTTCAAATAATCTTTCTTTTGCCGTAAATTACAAGATTTTCCAGTCTGACCACTGGCGCTTAACCTAACTACATACTGAAAGTAAATAAAAGGACTTATTAAAAGGATCAGTTGAGAAGATATGGAAAACACATTCTTGTCCCAGTGTTGAACTGTTTCATAAATACTTACTAGCATTTAGAATTGTTTCAACAAATTGCACTATTTGCATACAGATTTTGTAATTTTTTTACTTCAGTAATTTTTAAAATTTATTTCTTTTATTCTGAAAAAATACTTACAACAGATTTTAAAATTTTGCTTATATTTGAAAATTACCAATGCAAAGGTAAACATGTTCTCCAAAAGCTTTAAAAATGAGTTTCCAAACACAAATTCAACCTTTTTTTTTTTTTAGTATAGGAGTGATAGTAAAAATAGTATAATTTAACATTCAACCACCTTATTGCCTCTTCTAAGGTAGAAGAGTAAAAACAAAGAGGAAAAAAAACAAAAAAACCTTTTTTTTCTTGTTTGTGTCTTCTGGAATGCTCTTACCAAAAATGAACTTAGTCTTTCTGCATCACATATTCCACATCTATAATATCAGGAATATAGAAGAAAAATTTTAAATGTGGCTAAAGTTCAAAAGAATATCTTTGTTTAGTTCACTTACAATAGAGTGTCACTGGACGTATCATAGCTAATGGTATCCTTTGTCCTTTTCAGTGTTGTAAACCTGGGACAATATCCACCAATGTTAAGGATCTTGTGATGACTCAAAATAGCTAAAGAGCTCCCTTTTTGAAATATCTTCTCAATAACATTACACACACCCACACACAAACACACACACAAGCACACACAAATGAAACATCTTATTACATTAAATATTATTTGCCTACAATACTATCATGTACTTTGATGTTCACCTCAACACAATAAATACTTTTGAAATTTTTTTTCTTGTTTGCAAAAGTCAAATCCGGCATCCAAAATAAAGACTTGCTGCCTGAAAAGTCTTTTCAGATTGCCTGGCAATTACAATATATCTTAAGCACAGGCAATATCCGTGGTTTAAGTGGCTACTTTGAAGAGCTGATGCCTCTTCAGATGCATAAATTCTAATTTATTAAAAATAAGTCATCTTGTGTCTTTATAGTAGAATGATTTATAATCCTTCAGGTATATACCCCGTAATGGGATTGCTGGGTCAAATGGTATTTCTGGTTCTAGGTCCTTGAAGAATCACACTGACTTCCAAAATGGTGGAACTAGTTTACCCTCCCTCTAACAGTGTAAAAGCTTTCATATTTCTCCACAACCTTATCAGCATCTATTGTTTCCTGACTTTTTAATGATGGCCATTCTAACTGGCGTGAGATGGTATCTCATTGTGGTTTTGATTTGCATTTCCCTAATGACCAGTGACGAACTTTTTTTCATATGTTTGTTGGCTGCATAAATGTCTTCTTTTGAGAAGTGTCTGTTCATATCCTTCACCCATTTTTTGATAGGGTTGTTTGTTTTTTCCTTGTTAATTTAAGTTCTTTGTAGATTCAGGATATTAGCCCTTTGTCAGATGGATAGATTGCAAAAAATTTCTCCCATTCTGTAGGTTGCCTGTTCACTCTGATGATAGTTTATTTTGCTATGCAAAAGCTCTTTAGTTTAATGAGATCCCATATGTGAATTTTGGCTTTTGTTGCCATTGCTTTTGGTATTTTAATCATGAAGACTTTGCCCATGCCTATGGCCTGAATGGTACTGCCTAAGTTTTCTTCTAAGGTTTTTATGATTTTAGGTCTTATGTTTTAGTCTTTAATCCCTCTAGAGTTAATTTTTGTATAAGGTGTGAAGGGGTGGGTTGCCCCTCCACACCTGTGGGTGTTTCTCGTAAGGTGGAACGAGAGACTTAGGAAAGAAAAAGACACAGAGACAAAGTATAGAGAAAGAAATAAGGGGGCCCGGGGAACCAGCGTTCAGCATATGGAGGATCCCGCCAGTCTCTGAGTTCCCTTAGTATTTATTGATCATTCATGGGTGTTTCTCCGAGAGGGGGATGTGTCAGGGTCACAAGACAATTGTGGGGAGAGGGTCAGCAGACAAACACGTGAACAAAGGTCTTTGCATCATAGACAAGGTAAAGGATTAAGTGCTGTGCTTTTAGATATGCATACACATAAACATCTCAATGCTTTACAAAGCAGTATTGCTGCCCGCATGTCCCACCTCCAGCCCTAAGGCGGTTTTTCCCTATCTCAGTAGATGGAACATACAATCGGTTTTTATACCGAGACATTCCATTGCCCAGGGACGGGCAGAAGACAGATGCCTTCCTCTTGTCTCAACTGCAAGAGGCATGCCTTCCTCTTATACTAATCCTTCTCAGCACAGACCCTTTACGGGTGTCGGGCTGGGGGACGGTCAGGTCTTTCCCTTCCCACGAGGCCATATTTCAGACTATCACATGGGGAGAAACCTTGGACAATACCTGGCTTTCCTAGGCAGAGGTCCCTGTGGCCTTCCGCAGTTTTTGTGTCCCTGGGTACTTGAGATTAGGGAGTGGTGATGACTCTTAAGGAGCGTGCTGCCTTCAAGCATTTGTTTAACAAAGCACATCTTGCACCGCCCTTAAGCCATTTAACTCTGAGTTGACACAGCACATGTTTCAGAGAGCACGGGGTTGGGGGTAAGGTTATAGATTAACAGAATCTCAAGGCAGAAGAATTTTTCTTAGTACAGAACAAAATGGAGTCTCCTATGTCTACTTCTTTCTACACAGACACAGTAACAATCTGATCTCTCTTGCTTTTCCCCACAAGGTGTAAGGAAGGGGTCCAGTCTCAGTTTTCTGCATGGGGCTAGCCAGTTTTCCCTACACCATTTATAAAATAGGGAATACTTTCCCCATTGCTTGTTTTTGTCAGGTTTGTCAAAGATCAGATAGTTGTAGATGTGTGGTGTTATTTCTGAGGCCTCTGTTCTGTTCCATTGGTCTATGTATCTGTTTTGGTACCAGTACCATGCTGTTTTGGTACTGTAGCCTTGTAGTATAGTTTGAAGTCAGGTAGCATGATGCCTCCAGCTTTGTTCTTTTTGCCTAGGATTGTTTTGGCTATACAGGCTCTTTTTTGGTTCCATATAAAATTTAAAGTAGTTTTTTCTAATTATTTGATGAAAATCAATGGTGGCTTGATGGGGATAGCATTGAATCTATAAATTACTTTGGGCAGTATGGCCATTTTCATGATATTGATTCCTCCTATCCATGAGCATGGAATGTTTTTCCATTTGTTTGTGTCTTCTCTTATTTTCTTGAGCAGTGGTTTGTAGTTCTTTTGTAGAGATTCTTCACAACCCTTGTAAGTTGTACATGTATGTTTATTACAGCACTATTCACAATAGCAAAGACTTGGAACCAATCCAAATGCCCATCAATGATAGACTGGATAAAGAAAATGTGGCACATATACATCATGGAATACTATGCAGCCATAAGAAATAATGAGTTCATGTCTTTTGCAGGGACATGGATAAAGCTGGAAGCTGTCATTTTCAGCAAACTAACACAGGAACAGAAAACCAAACACTCCATGTTCTCACTCATAAATGGCTGTTGAACAATGAGAACACATGGACACAGGGAAGGGAACATCACACACTGGGGCCTATCAGGGGGTGGGGGGCTAGGACAGGGATAGCAGTAGGAGAAATACCTAATGTAGATGACTGGTTAACAAGTGCAGCAAACCACCATGGCACATGTATACCTATGTAACAAACCTGCATGTTCTGCACATGTATCCCAGAACTTAAAGTATAATAATAATAATAAAAGAAAAAAATAAGCCATCTTACTTATCAGTCTTAGAGATAATATTTTGGAAGATAAAATAAAACAAAAATAAGACATATCTTTGGGGAGTAAAATGATAAGTCTAGTAAATATGCAGCCAAATAATTTGGGCTGCTCTTTCGGAAAGCACCCAAAGACCTGGGAGGCAGTAGAGTCCAACGGCTGAGAGAGCAACATGTGAGGGGCCAGGCTACCTGTATTTGTGTGCTGGTTCTGACACTAACTAGCTCTATGACCTTAGACAAATTATGTCACTTTTATGTGTCTCAATTTTCTTATCTACCAATGGGCATAATGTCCCACTTTGTTGTTAAAAGGATTAAATACGTTAATAATTAAAGCATTTATATGGACTTATACAGTAGCAATTCTTAGCGTGAGAACAATTCTTAACACATAGTAAGTACTTAACAAATAAAAAGAGACTTGAACTCATGCTCAGCAGTGGCTATATATAACCATATATATATACATTTTTTTCCGGTGATCTGCATGCCTATTAAATGAGAAGGTTGGATTTGTTGAATTATATTTAAATTAATCGTGTTAAAACTCTTAAAATCTGATAAGCAACCAGGATAAAGAAAATTAAGACTGGTTTTTGTATGCTAGTACTTCAGAAAAAGAATAAATCCCATTATTTAAGAGAAAGATGTTTCTTTCTATTCCTGAATGAATGCAAGTGAGCAACCTTTAAAAACAGAAAATAAATTAGAAGTTTATTTTAAAATTACAAAATGAGGACTAGGGCTAGCTCATAGAAGAAAGCTGTAAGAATTACCATGAATACATGTACACTAGTATTATGTTATAGACATATAACATATGAATTTCTAGGCATAAATATATTCAGGAAAATGATCACTTACATGAATAGCTAAGTTACAGCACCTTATTTTTTTCCCCAACTCACTGGGACACTATATTAAATGTTATAACTATTAGGAACCTAAGTAATAATGTCACTTATATTTATTATACCTATTTCCTCTAGTATTGATATTAACCACTAGAAATCTGATTTATTATCTTCCACATTAATCCCATTTCTTGGGAAATTAACTGTGGTTAACAAGCAGAACAGGAATTTGGAGTGCCTGTTTTGTGTATCCCTCAAAATTAATGGAGAAATTACCACAGGACCATCTTAGAGGACCAAATACTGAATACAGAAACAAAGGCCAGAAGGCTAGATCAAAACTGCCACTGCTATTCTGGTGGGTCACCATGGACAGTGCGGTAGTGCTGCTACCATGAAAAGTAAATTTTAAACTGCCTTTGCTTCCTTGTGACGCTCCCTACAGATTCAAAGGTTGGTACAGCTGATGGGCCAAATCTAAGTTATGGGCCATAATCTAGCCGTCACAGAGTAAAGAGAACAAGTATTTGAACTTTCCACCATTCACTCTGCAAAGCAGGGAACAATGTAGTAGTCTGGTAACATAAGTTCAAATTGCTGGGTAACCAAAACCAAAAAAACATACATTTATTACATTTATCACATTTATCAAGATGAGGTAATTGAAAGAGCACGTATTCTGAAGAAAGACAAGCTAAGCTTGCATCCAAATCAGGAATCAGTAATTGTGTGTTATTTCACAATGTAAAAAAAAAAACTTAAAACTATGACTTTTCCAAATGTAGATCACGTGTAAAATATTGGAAAACATGTGAAAGCCTGTTGTGAGAGCTAAAATAAATAATTCATCTAAAAGTGTGAGACTGGTAGAAGTTATCTAATGCATGTTAATTAACATCCATAATCTACTTTCACTTTTCTTTGCCTTTACAAAAAAGAAAAGAAAAGTGTTTGATATTGAGAATTTTACATCTGGAACCGATACTGAAACTTTCTGTTTTACATTTTTGGTTGACATTAATAAGGCGCTTCAAGCTGGTGTGGGTGGATGTTCTTTCCTGTTGAAAAGAGAACAAAACCCTCAACAAGGAGCAGCTGGAGACAACTTGGAGTGAGGAAAAGCAGAAAGTGTTGCGAAGCATAATCATTTAAATCACAGATTAAGTCAACATAATAGCAGAGAAAAGGCAGGAAATTTAAAATGTTTGACTATAGTGGCAACCTCACAGAGTCTTTTCATTGGGATCAACAGAGAAAATGAGCTAAATGAATACAATTTTATATCTCCTGACATAGAAGTAAAGGATTCATGAGCAAATGTTTTATTTTATACTACAATTTTTAAAATATTTCCTTTAAATACAAAGCCTTAACCAACAAAATATAAGCATTAGCTTCATGAAAAACAATAAAAATAAGAGCTATTAACTATTACGCTTTCTTGATATTTCATTATATACATATCCAAATTAATTTGATTTAAGAAATATCATTTTTATTTTTATTTATAACTTGTATTTTAAGTTCAGGGGTAATGTGCAGGATGTGCATGTTTGTTACATAAGTAAACATGTGACATGGGAATTTGTGGTACCGATTAAAGAAATATTATTTTTAACTATCTCATGTACACCATGAATATATACACCTACTAAGTACCCACAAAAATTACAAATAAAAAATTTTAATACCATTTTTTCTGCAATCATTGAAAAGCTAAAATTGAAATAATAGAAGCCAAATAAATGTATCAGAGAAAGTTATATTTTCCCCCCAAAATAAAATTGTAAGTGAGAAATCAGGTACCATTATATGATACAGCTAGAAAATGAAGTAAAGATATATTTTTAAATGAATTTTTCACAAGACGCTGATTCTGATGTGCAAAAAAAAAAAAAAAAGAGAGAGAGAGAATGAAAAAAATAGTAACTTTAAATTCTTGGCTGCTGCGACCACAGGCTAGTTTAAAGTTTTCAAGTTAATGGTTCAAAAGATCACAAGCTCTCCATCTGTCACCCTCAAGTCAAGCTGCATATAATGATGAATACCTGTCACCTTGCTACATAAAAGTTTCATCTGAGGCTTTCTCCCTCATTAATTAATGCAATAGGAAACTGGCATGGCTCTAGAGAGAAACCTTTGCCATGCAAAGGAGAGAGTTAGCTTTATTTCAAAATGAATCAACCCTTCAGTATTTTTACAATTTTATACAAATGTGAGGACTTATATACGTATTAATTATTTATTCCCTCCTTATTCTAAGAATGAGTTAGGAGCTTTGCCTTACAAGGCAATGTGATTAGGGACTTTATGGAAGACTTTATTTTTTTAAAAAAGATATTTTTAAGAGAAAATGGTTGTCAGGTTCGTACTTTTTATTAGCTAGCAGTCATGGAAGTTCCAAGTGACTGGTAAATTTATTTTTTAAATTAAGACAAGGGTGGAAGTTGTTTTCCTTTTGTTATTTGTTCGTTCACATCTTCAATTGAAGCAAAACCTCAAAATGCTCAGGTTCATGGAAAATCTAAATTTGTTGCATATTTGTATTACCAGGAGTAATTTTCCAAAGAGCATCATCAACCTCACTATTTGGTTTGAATGCAAACTTACACAGTATTTCTTGAAGATGAAATAAGATGTGGAATTGTTTATGTGCTTCTTGGATGCCACTTCTGAGCATAACTATGATGACAGATTTGAGTAGATCAGTAAATAATGCCTAGGCAGGCTTACAGATGACTTTGTCCTTGGACTAAATCTTTAAAACCAGAGACCTAATGACTGAATCTATATTGCAGACTTCATCTTCTTGAATCTTGAAGTCAAAAAACATAGACATAGCACTTTTCACTTTCCATTCCCTTTTTTCCACTTTATCCTCTGCCTTTCAAAATAAGACAGAAAAAAAATAAGCAATTGAATCTTGAACACAGTGTTCCACTTATTTATCACTTCTGAAATACCATAATCTTGAGCAGATGTTAATCAAAACTTTATCATCAACAATCTTCTCTATCTCTGTATTTGGAGTAGATAATGGAGTATTCAGGCAAGATAACAATTAGTAACGATATTTTCTATTAACTTTCCAGAAAGTTTGTTTTAAGGCATAATTATCCTCATTGAAGTAAAACTTCAGGATAAACACAACTGATAAATTCATTTTATGAAAACAAATTTAGCATTGATATCAAAACATTGTAAAGATTACACACAAAAAATACAGATAAATCCTATTTATAAGTATTTATAAAAATTACACATCATGACCCAGATTAATTCCATGAAGAAGCATGCAGTTGAATATTAGAAATGCATTACTATAATGATTCATATTAATAGGTCTAAGGAACACTAGTAAAATACACATTAATTAATAAATACTTAAATAACATGCCAAAGAAATATATGCACTTCTTTACGTATCCGGCACAAATCCAGCATATTACATGAGAAAGGAATACTAAAGTCAGTTCTAGTAATGTCAGAAAAAATACAAGTTTGGCTACTATAACTAGTAATATATTGAACATATCTTCAATGTAATCAAAGCAAATAGAGGCATTAAAAATCAGAAAAGATATAAAACATTCTCCAATTTAATGAGATAAAATGAGAAATTAACTCATAAATTAATAGCCTTTATATGTGCAAGTAATAGCCAACTAGATAACATGATGGATTAAAACATGACATTTAAAATAACTAAAATATCTAAACATAAACTTATCAAAGAATAAAAGTCATTTCTGAAAAGCAAAAACATAGACTTGAACAAATGGAAAGACATACCATACTCATGAATAGAAAATTCAACATCAAAAAGCTGCTAATGGTTTCTAAGTTAATTATAAATTTAATATAAATACAACAGATAAAAGTTTATTTTTTATTCTGTAGCTTGAAATTTTTATTTAAAAGTTTCTAAGAAAACAGAAAGAAAAATACCAGAATAGCTAAGTAAACACTTAGATTTAAAAAAAGCAAAATGTGTGTTTGTTTGCATGAGTGGGTGAGAGACAGAGTTTGGGAGGTAAAGGTGGGTAGAGCTAGTCTGTAGGATGTTAAAGCATACTATAAAGGCTACATAATTAAATGAGTATGGTACTTATGCATAAATGGACAACACAGATCAATAAAACTGAATGGAAATTATAGAAATAGATCCAAGTGTATGGTGAAATTCAGTATAGGATAAAAATGGCATCTCAAATAATGTAGAGAAAAAAATAGACTTGTGGCCGGACATGGTGGCTCACACCTGTAATCCCAGCACTTTGGGAGGCCAATGCAGGCAGATCATGAGGTCAGGATCGAGACCATCCTGGCTAACATGGTGAAACCCTATCTCTACTAAAAATACAAAAAATTAGCCGGGCGTGGTGGCGGGCGCCTGTAGTCCCAGCTACTCTGGAGGCTGAGGCAGGAGAATGGCATGAACCTGGGAGTTGGAGCTTGCAGTGAGCCTGGGCGACAGAGCGAAAAAAAAAAAAAAAGACTTGTTAATAAATAATCCGCTCCAGGAACAACTGGATAGATATTTAAAGTACAAAGATAAAATTAGATCTGTTCTTATGAAACATATTCTACTACAAATGCCAAAAATATCAATAATCTAAATAACAGAAAAGGAAAAAACACTATACAAGCACTAAAACACTAAAAGAAAACAGTGGCAAATTTGGTTAAAACCTAAGAGTAGGGAAACATTTTCTTGTAGAGTTGCCACAACAAAGTACGACAAGCCAAGTGACTTAAACAACAAAAATTTAACAGCTTACATTTTTGAAGGCTAGAAGTATTAAATCAAGGGGTTGGCAAGATTTGCTCCGAGGGCTGGGAGTGGAAAACCTGTTTCAGGCTTCTCTTCTTGGCTTATCCACAGTGATTTTCTCCCGTGTCTCTCCACATCTTTCCTCTATGTGCGTCTCTGTGTTTAAATTTTCCCTTTTTCTAAGGACATAAGAGATTGAATTAGAGCCACTTTAATGACCTCATTTTAATCTAATTATGGTTAAAACTCTGACATACCTTTTTTTTTGAGAGTGGGGAAAAACTCAACCCATAACAACTCCAAAGAATAACAAAAAATACAAAATAAAAATACATAGTAAATTTGAACTACATAAAAGTATAATAATTCTATATATGGCAGACAAGTCATACCATATTGTAAATGACAATTGACAATCAGTGTCACTAATGCAAAATATTGGCACTAGAAATGAAAATAAAAGACTGGTAACCCAATGGAAAAATAGCCAATGATATGTTGAGATGGATTACAAAAAAATTATCCTTGGAAACATAAGAAGTTAATAAAAGAATAAATGCTTGTCATTCCCCACTTATTAGGTTGGTCCACACTGTGACAGCATTTTCTGTTAGTGACACTGTGGGGAAATGGCTATTTGCTCTGGATATGAAAAATAAAATAAGTGAAAGAGTCATGGCAAACCAGGTGACAAAATTATCTAAGCATTTATTCATTGATCCAACAATTCCACTTCTAGAAATCTAGCCCCAATCTTACAGCAAAAATATGAAAATCTTTTACACAAGATTATTCATTGTGGCATGACTTGTTAATCAAAGAATGGAAACAATTCTACTATCCATCATAGAAATATATTAAAGATAAATGTAATTAGAAAGAAATTATGAACTCTATTTAGTTATCTTATTGTTAATAATATTGGAAGAATGGAAATAATGGAAACAAAGAATGGAAACAATCCTACTATCCGTCATAGAAATATATTAAGGATAAATGTAATTAGAAAGAAATTATGAACTCTGTGTAGTAATCTTAGTAATATTAGCAAGAAAACTTATTTCAGTTGCCAGCATCTCATCTCAAGTACAAGTTTACATCGTCAGTCTTTTCCTAAGCACATATATTGCAAAAACTGCACACAAATACCGCCTAGAATTAAGAGTGAGAGTGAGTCAGGGAAGTGGTTGGGAAAAATAGGGTAGAAATGCGGGGGTGTGGAAGATTAAAATCAGCAGAAGCAATTCTTAAACATAACAAGCAAATAACTTGAATGGGAGAAGTTCTCCACACAAAGAGAGAAGACTTAAATTTTCAGAAGCAGGAGGGATACCAAGGATGAAGAATAAAAAGAAGCAAGAAACCAATCCAGCAGGAGGCCACCAATGTCCTGTGAGTGAATATGATGGAGTGGCAGAGATAAAAGCTGCACTACAGTGAGTTGAAAGACAGATGTGGAGAGCAAACAATTTTTAAAAGCAGTTTTGTATTGGAATCAGAATACGATGGGGTGGTTTTGTAGCCAAAATGGGAGGAAGGGACAAAGAAAATTATCTTTTCAAAAATGATGATAATATCCATTTCAGGCTGGATGCAGTGGCTCACACCTGTAATCCCAGCACTTTGGGAGGCTGAGGCAGGCAGATCTCTTGAGGCCAGGAGTTTGAGACCAACCTGGCCAACATGGAGAAACCCCATCTCTACTGAAAATACAAAAATTAGCTGAACATGGTTGTTAATGCCTGTAATCCCAGCAACACAGGAAAGTGAGGCAGGAGAATCGCTTGAACCCGGGAGGCAGAGGTTGCAGTGAGCTGGGATCATGCCACTGCACTCCAGCCTCGGCTACAGAGCCAGACTCTGCCTCAAAAAAAAAAAAAAAAAAGATTTCATGGTATTTGGAATATTCAGAATTATACTTACCTTTATAAAATGCCATAAAATCTACTGTAACATATTTTACTCTGAGATGAATTTACTTATCTTGCCCCTCAATCATGATTTCCGTAAGACAGGGATTACATGGGTGCTTTAGTTAAAAGCATCAGGCCATGGACTATGAAACCATGCAGTTTAAATCAACCAAGACACCTAGGCAAATTAATCTCCCTGAGCAGTGATTTTTTTTCACTTATAAAATGGGGCTTCTAGTAATATACAGGATGCTGGATGAGAGGATATTTTGTCAATTGTACAAAACTTTCTTCTGAATACAGAGAGTATATAAACAGTCTGGAAGTTAAACTTCATCACTCCATTATAAAACATGTTAAAGTCATAATAATGACTCTAATAGAAGTAGTGGTAGCAGGTACAAAATTTTGAGGTACAAAATTATACAGACATTTTAGATATGTTATTTAATATAATGTTTTATTAATACACTAAGATGTTAATAAAATTCCACAGGCAGATAAGTACATTATCATGCTCAAAGCATAACTACCCATGAAATGACTTACTAAACCACCGTGGAACTGCATCTTTTGTAGATAAGTTTTGGCTCTCACCCTAACAAGTGAATATAGAGATAATAAGCTGTAATCACTAAAACTAATCCTAATAAATGGTCAAGGTATTGGTTAGAAAAATAATGTAAATAGGTAGGCTCATATACCTTCAAAGAAACTAGGTCAGACTAATGGTAATTCTTGTTTTTGAATTTACTATGATCCTACTAAGTTTAATTGATGTATAGTTCAAATAAGCACTTCAGGAGATTATTTTTCTCAGTTGTTTGTTTTACCACAAAGACAGAATAAAATGTTAATCTCTGAAACTTTGTTACACTGACAAAAATTGACTTAGAACCTCTTTGAAGAAAAAGTTTTGGTGTTCTGTTACACAGTGGTGTGATTATAGCAAGTAATGATATACATCTCAAGATAGCTACAAGGTTCTAAACATCACCACAAACAATGATAAATATTTAAAGTGATAAATATAGTAATTACCTAAATTTGATCATTATGCCATGTATACATGCATTGAAATATCACATTGTACACCATAATTATGTACAATTATGTGTCAATGTATAATTTAAAAAATTAAAAATGAAAACAACAGTTGATAGAAATGGTTCATCTGCAGGATTATGAATGACTATTCTTTATATTGGGGGATTTGCAAACATATTAATATTTAATATTAGTAAGTAATAAAGAACATAGGCTTAAACATTGGACCACTTGGGCTTCTGTATCGGTTCTGCCAATTGCCAGCAGTATGATTTTTGGCCACATACGTGATCTTTCTTGCCTCAGAGTTCTCACTTGTGTGAAAAAAAAATACGTTTTTTTGTTTTTTTTAATACCATACAGTCTTTTTATTTGAAAAGTTCCTGCATGATAGGAAATGTTCAATAATAGCAGTCTCTCATTCCTTACCATATGATGTGAGGAAGTAGAAAACACTGTGTTAAAAATAAGCTTATACTTGAAAATTAAATGAAAAGTGGGATTCCGTATTTGAATCTGGAACAGAAAAAAATAACATTAATTTTAAAAAACCTTGGTAAAATCTAAATAAAGCCTGTAGTTTAGTTAGCGGCATTTGTCAATATTAATTTATTAGCATTAATAATTTTACTGTGGCTATACAAGACGTTAACATGAGAGAAAGCTGGTAGAAGTGCATACAGGAGCTTTCTGTACTATTTTTTGCAATTTTTAAGTAAATCTAACATTTTTTTTTTAAAAAAGTGCTTAAATCTTATAGAAAAATATGTAATCACATAGAAATATTCTCAGAATATAAATTTTTATGTGAAGGATGCAGGTTACAGAAAATGTACAGAATGATGTTGCATTTGTTTAAAAACTAAATAAATGGATGAAAAGGCAAGGAATAAATGGAGCAGTAGGTTCACATTGGTTCTCCTTCTATGATGAGAATATGAGTGATTTTTAAAAATGTCTTTGCCTATATTTTCTAAGTTTTCTGCAACAATATTTTTATTTTATAATAAGAAAAGTTTGGAGACCAAAAGTCATTTGTTTTAACATATAAGATATACCTTTCTTAAATTCAGTACAATCATTTGGTTTTCAGTTTGTTCCAAATAACATTAAATTAGTTTATATGCATAATATTTTCAGCTAAAACTAAAAATTACTGAGAACAATTTTATCATTTTATTTCAACTCATGTATTTCTATTTGTAGAAGTAAATCAGTACTTCAAATGACAAAACATTAGAAAACATATGGATGTCTAAAATATGTATAAGATTCAGTGTTCATTAAGATCAAATAAATACAAATAGATTGAGACTCAGGTAATCATTGTTTGAAAATATTGAACATAAATGTATTTGTCTAGTTAATTTTTCTCTAACGTTGGAAGTCTAAATCAGGCCATTCTTTAGAATAATATGCTTTAAGACAAACACTGATAAACAATATTTTCATGCTACATATTTCCCTGGAAGAGAAAATTCAAAAGTGAGTAAAACTTGATCCTAATCCACAAATAATTATACTAATATGGGTTTGTATGCAGGCAAATAGTTACAAAAGAGGCAAGAAATGGGAGGGCATCATTCATTCTTTCAGTGTTGTGGTGAAGTCAGAAAATTTCATAAAGGAGGTGCCAACTGAGTTGTTTTGAAGTGTAGATCACAATTCTTAGGAAAGACAGAGAATACCATTCTAAGCAGAGAGAAGAACACCCAGGAGTTCACAAACAAAATGGGGCGTGCTCACTTATGAGTTCTTTAGGCTACAAGTAACAGAAAGCCTCACTGATAGGAGTTTAAATTATAAGGTTATTTCTTGTTTGATTACAAGAAACATAATTAGTTATAAAGTTGGTTCAGCAACTCCACAATGTTAGGGTGTTGGAATAGTATATTTCCTACTACTTTAATATTTCCTGTATCACTGCAAGATGACAACCACACTCCCAGGCATCATATTCAGTTCTTTCTGTGAGCCTTACTTCATCTACCAGAAAGAAAGCATCTTTCACAGAAGCCTTATTAAAGTTCCAGTGAAATTGTCAACAAACAGATCTGGATGATATTGTTCTTTTTAGATTCAAAGGATTCTAGGAATAAGATCCAACCTCCTTAATCAGTGATAGTCAGAGAAAGGAAGAATACATTTGTTCAGACTATATATGAGGTTTGGCCAACAGTACATTAAGGAGAATTAAATACATCAGTACTGCTGGACAGTAAACAATGGATAGGAGAGTATCAGAGGCTGATTCTGGGAAGATCAGCAAGTTTCAGAGTATAAAAGAGAATACTGGGCTTTGCCAGAGTGGTCAGGGACAGCCAATGAGGAATTTAAAACATAAGCATCATATTTAAATTTCCAGAGGCACATGATGGTGTTGGTGTAAAGAAAGAAAAGTAGGTCAGAGAAATCAAAGTAGTTATAAATAAATAGAGATGTATTTCATGTTCACGGTTAGGAAGACTTAATATTTTTTAAATGTCCTCCCAACTTTTATTCTAAAGATTAAATGAAATGCCAGTCACAATCTCAGCATGTTACTTGGACACTGATAAAGTGAATCTGTAGTTTATACACATGGCGAAAGCCTCAAAATAACCAACACAATATTGAAGAACAAAGTAAAAAAAAAAATTGATTCTGATTCTAAGTCTTAATATAAAGCTACAGTCTCTAGAGAGTCAGTGTAGTAGTGGTTAAATAATAGATAAACAAGTGAATGAGACAGAATAGAGAGCTCAGAATTATATCTACACAGGTACAGTCAACTGCATTTTGACAAGCAAAGGCAATCCAATAGAGAATGAATGTTTTCAGCAAGTGGTCCTGGAGAGACATCCACATGCCACAAAAATGAATCTAGACACTGACTTTATGCCTTTCATAATAATTAATTTAAAATGAGTTATAGAAGTAAAATATAAAACTATACAATTCTTAGACGGTAACATAGTTTTGGCAATGTTGAATTTGTAATGAATTTTTAGATACAACACCAAAGTCTGATTCATCAAATAAAATTGGTAAATTGTACTTTATTAAAATTAAAAGGTCCTATTCTGTGAAAGACATTGTTAAGAGAATTAAAAGGCTAGCCACAAACTGGGAGAAATTATTTGCAAAACACATATCTGATAAAGGGGTTGCTTGTTTGCAAAATATGCAAAGAACTCTTAAAACCCAACAATAAGAAAAAGCCAATTAAAAAATAAGCAAAAGATCTTAAAAGACACCTCACTGTCAGGCCTCTGAGCCCAAGCTAATCCATCATATCTCCTGTGATCTGCACCTATACATCCAGATGGCCTAAAGTAATGGAAGAATCACAAAAGAAGTGATAATGGCCTGTTCCTGCCTTAACTGATGACATTACCTTGTGAAATTCTTTCTCCTGGCTCATCCTGGCTCAAAAGCTCCCCCACTGAGCACCTTGTAACCCGCACCCCTGCCAGTCAGAGAAAAACCCCCTTTGACTGTAATTTTCCACTACCTACCCAAATCCTATAAAATGGCCCCACCCCTATCTCCCTTCGCTGACTCTTTTTGGACTCAGCCCGCCTGCACCCAGGTGATTAAAAAGCTTTATTGCTCACACAAGGCCTGTTTGGTGGTGTCTTCACACGGCCACACGTGAAACTCACCAAATAAGATTTGCAAATGGCCAGAGCATATGACAAGATGTTCAACATCATATGTCATTAGGGAACTGTAGATTGAAAGAGCAACGAGATACCAATGAGAATGGCTAGTATCCAAAGTGCTGACAACACCAGATGCTGGTGAGCATGTGGAATAACAGAAACTTTCATTAAATTTTGCTTGGAATGCAAAATAGAACAGTCACTTTGGAAGAAAGCTGGGGCATTTCTTATAAAAGTAAATGTATTCTTACTACACAGTTCAATAATCATGCTTCTAGATATTTACTCATCTGAATTAAAAACTATTTGACAAAAAATCCACATATAAATGTTTACAGAAGTTTTCTTCATAATTGACAAAACTTGGAAGAAATCAAAATGTATGTACCAAAAGCAAACTGTAGTACATATGTAGACTAGAATATTATTCACTGATAAAAATATTGAGTTGTTAATCCATAATAATAGAGAAATTTTAAGTGCATATTGTTAAGTGAAATAAGCCAATCTGAAAGGCTACGTACCATATGAATCCAACTATATGACATTCTGGAAGTCAAAAATTATGGAGATAGTACAAAAATCAGTGGTTGTCAGAATCTGGGGATATGGGAAGAGAGATAGATGAAGAGACGAACCTCAAAGGAGTTTTAGGTCAGTGAAACTATTCTTTATAACACTGTCATAATGGATATATGACATTATACCTTTGTCAAAGCCCTAAAACAGTTTGACACAAGAATGATCTGTAAATTATGAACTTTAGTTAATAATAATCAATATCAATATTGGTTCATCAATATCAATATTGGTTCATCAGTTGCATCAAATGTATCATGTTAATGTGAGATGTTACTAATAGAGGAAACTGAGGAGCAGACAGAAGTATTTGGGAACTCTCTGTACTCTCTGCTTAAGTTTTCAGTGAAGCTAAAATTCGAAAAATAGTGTGTATTGATTGAGAAAATAAAATTTTGGCAAGTTTGAAAGCCACGGGAGCTCTTGAGATTAGTAATGCAAATAACAAAAAATAAAGTTCAAACAAGGACAAATGTAATAACATTAGGGAAAGGGGAATGATTTGGGTGATGTTAAAGGTCTAGCATCAATGTCACTTACGGTTCAGTGGTATCATGGAGATAGGAGGCAATAAGGGAAAAAGTAGAACCTGGAATAACTTTTATAATCCTGACTTGCACGCCTGGATGACCGTGATCATGGTAGGGAAGAGAAGATTATGACAGGGAACAAATGAAGCTTTCATCTTTGAACTTGTTGAGATTTACATGATAGTGGCAAATAATAAAGAAGACAGCCTGCAAAAATAACATGACTTAAAAATAAAAAGATGCTCTCTCTTGCCAGAGATTTGAGGGATTCTGTATGTTTGAAATAGGCTTTCCCTCTTTACTAATCTTCTATGCTATGTAAGCCAGTCTTAGAATGGAATGAGAAGAGAAAATTTTAAAATCTGCTTACTCATGCTAATGAGAGCAAAAGTAAAGGGGATTGATATTTTAATGACTAAAAATAGTCAGTCATTGTGAAAGAGCAAGTACTAAGTATTATTTCCAAATTATTAGGTAATCTGATTTTGCAAAACACCAGTAGTGGAGGGGGACAAACTTAGATATGAAAGCACTACAAATCTCAGCATGAGATGCTTCAATTGTGTCTCTGAAAATATTTTGATTTTTTAGTGTAGATGCCACTGCATATTATTGCCTCTAACTAAATACTTACAACACTCTTTAAAAATTGAGCTGGTAGTTTAGATAGCATATCATAACAAATGTAGCAAAGCAGGAGAATATTAAATTGATATGCAAATTGATTCATGAATATGAATAGTATCTGAGGTTACAGATACTGTCATAACATCATAAAGCTAAAAATAGGATTTTATCATAAAGATTCAAGGTCTGTAGAATAAAGTAAAAGTGGCAATCTATTCATAGAATTCTAGTTTCATGAAAGACAGACAGTATTCTTCTATTCAATTTTTTTACTGAAAAAATGACTATTCTAAGTACTGAGTAAGTTGTAACAGGTAGAATATAAAAACTTACTTGGTTAAATAAATGGTAATAATTTTTAGTATTTTAATAACAATATATGTTTTTCACAAGTACCACCATATAAATGTGTCATGGGCTACTTGATTCTTGCAGAGTGAGTAGGGCAGGTACTAATATCTCTATTTATAAAGGAGTAAACTGTGGCTCAGGAAGCTTAAGAAAGTTGGTACAATCAGAACCTATACTGGGTTCCAAGTCTACACAGAACACCTTATGTCATATGAGTCTCTTAGGGTCTTCTAAAGATTCGGTTTGTGTTTGTCATTTTTCTTTGTGTTATTTATTTTTGTTCTACTCTACTCTGCAAGTCTCATGGATCATAAGAAGGATCCCTTTGAATCCCCAAAGTTGCTTATCCTGGAGGTAGTGTATAGGCATCCGTGAAGCATTGAAGAGAGTTACCCTAAGGAGAAGTGAGTAGGTACTCCATGATCTGGAAAAGTAAGTTGCAGTGGTACAGTTGTATGAAGAATATGTAAAAAGAAAGCTATAATAGTTTACAGTAAGTGCTGTGAGAGAACTCAGTGCTAGTTATGGGTCAGCATTCTATAGCTGTTTTACATAAACAGGATCACACACATAAGTAAACATCTTTGTAATAAAATGACTAGTGGCATTAACAAACGACTTCCCTAGACCTTCACGAAAACAGAATTTATAACCAATGAAGGAGCAAAGAACCATACCATTACCTGACCCATCTGAGAAACTTTCATTTATGATTATATGTGATTCAAATTTAAATATATATGAATGGTTCTCCAAATGTCATCCAGCTAATCTCACCATTAACCCCATGTGGTTTAATTTAGCTAAGCTCCTATTGTTCTGTAATTTTGCCTTTTCTCATTTCATTCTATGTATTTCCCCTGGGTAGTTTCATACATTATCTTTATTGGAAATCTTACCTATATGCTGAAAATCATAAATCTCTTCTCTAAAATTGAGACAGAAAACACTGCGGCCCTTAGGATCTATTACATCACTCTACACACAAAACAGATTATCCAGCTTTCCTTTGTGTCCTTCTACCATTTCCAATTGGTCATTATTTTCAACACATTTTTCATAACAGTAACAGGGTAGTACGTTTCTTAAAGGAAAAGTGTTGACGACCTGCACTACTCAAAACCAGTTTCCATTTCCCAAAGCCTACAGGAAAAAGAAATCTAAATTCTTACAGGAAAGTCAAGGTTTTTCATCATTTGGCTTTGCCCTCCGTCTGTTTCCAGCCACTAAACTAGACCCTTAGTCCGTCTTCTGCCACTTTTCTGAACTTCTTGCAATTCAGGAGTAAATAAGCTTTTTATTTTCTGTCTCCTGGCAGGGTTTGTCTTCCCCACTTCACAGTTTTCTGCCTCTAATAGAAATGCCCTTTTATCCCTTGCTCACCAAGAAAATTTCTATCTTGAGTCTCAGTGCAAATGTCACTTTCAATGGAAAGCCTTTTCTTCTCCTTTTTTTCTGCTGTAACTTTTCTTTGTATCTATTATATCATGTTTCAAATAATATTATTTTTATTTGTTATGTGTGTAAACATACCTGGTTTCATCTACATGGTCTCACTGAAAATAATAACTAAAATAGAGCTGCACTCCTTAAGTTCACAGTGTATTGATGCAGCTGCTTTAATCAGAAGACGTTTTAAATTGAAATGAAATACAAATTATTGAATATCCAACTTTTGCCAACATTGGCAAAATATCCACAAAATGGCAGTAGAATGCCACTCCAGCATCTCATCTCATCCTGGTGTCTATAGGGAAAATGGTCAGATGCATAAAAATGGCTAAGTTAAACCACTTATGTCAAAATGGCATGCTGGAAAAAAAAAAAAAAACTGCATGACTAAGGTATTGAGAATATTTTCAGATAAGAAAGGTCAGACACATTAGATCCTACATAACTATACCTATGTAACTATGAAGATAAATGCATATGCTATATATATATATATATATATATAATATATACAGCCACCATCTCTGAAGTCAAGTCGCCTCTCCCTGACATCCAGCCACTTCTCTCCTCTGCCAGCTGAATCTGAGGTCTTTATAGGCACAGGTTGGGTGGCATGGTGGACCTTAGGTAGTTCTGGAAAAGGCAACATTCAATTGTTAAAAAGACATCATTCAGAAAGAACCAGTCGGGATAGAGTGGGCGTGCAGACATAGAAGTTCTCACTTTGGGCCGTGTGTTTCAGGCTTTTCAGCTTGAGGGTGGGGTACTGCCAATCCATTAATCCTATAGACCAATGTTTCTAAAATTTTTAAAAAATTATTAGTCTCCTGAGCAGGCTTGTTAGACATTTTATCTTAATTCCTCCCAGGAAATTTTAATACTACAGCTGTACTGTATATCTATTTATACAATTTATGTATATCTGTGCTTTACACGTAAGAATAAGGTATTCTTACTTCCCTGAGGAAATGGTATTGCCTCCATTGAGAAAGCGTGTAGTAGAAAAGGGTCGGAAAGAATACTCAGTTTATAATTTTGCCTAACCATAGACACAATGTGAATTTTTCCACTCATTTCCTTTAGCATAATATGACAAACTGAAATTTTGTGAAATGTGACTAAGATTGGTGTACTTCAGAGTAACCATCAGTTACCAGAGTCCTCTCATGTTCCCTGCTAGCTCTAGCAAAGTTTCCCTTTAGAATATTTCTGTGCTGCACTTCTAAGCAAGCTGGAACTTCTCAGGAAGATATGGGCCAAGCTGGTAATCAGCTTTTCTGCTAAACTTGAAAGGAGGGCCACTCAAGGGTCTGCTTTCTCAACATGTATATTCTAGGGGCGTTAGAATATTAATGGTGCTCGTTCAGTTAATGGTGCCTAGATATTTATGTGTCTTTTGGTAGAAAGTTGGGGGCAATGTAGGATGAACATCCATAAAAAAAGCAATAAAGAAAAGACATCTATACAAAAGTTTTAGAGTATGTACACAGACACAGGAGGACTGGATATTCCCTTAAATGCTAAACTCTTGAAGGTGTTCCCACAGTTATAGGAGTCTAAATCCATTCTCCTTACTGGCACACAAACAAAAACAAACAATTTCACATCAGTTGTGCGATACAATGAACCTGTAATTCACTCAATAACACATATTTATTGCGTAATGCTTTAGAGATTGAAAGCCTACTGTATCACACAAGATATGATTTTGTAAATGTTGAAAACAATAAGACTAAGGGTTTTCAAGTTCAAGGCAGGTTCAAAACATTTCTCCATCCAGGGAATTTCTTTTTGATCACAAACAGAGATTTGATACCTCATCGCCAGAATCTCAGTTTATTTTATTTTATCCTATGTAGACTATAGTGAAATTTATCCTAGGTAGATTTGAATGCTAATGGTAATTTTCTTATTAACTTACACACTAGTCACAGAACTCTCACAGACAATTTTCCCTCCAGATCATGCTGTGTATGCATAACTGTAGGCAAGTCACATAACCTGGAGAAATTTATTTTTTTGTGCTTGTGAACTGGAGACCATCTTGCCTGCTGTATAAAAACTGTTCCATACCTTTTAGTTCAAATAGCTCTTCAAACGTTTCCTATTTTTGTGGGTCACCTAGGCAAATTTAGCAATTTTGTGGCAATGATAATGGGGCATAAGAATAAAAATAACCAACTACTTGAAATGCTAATGCTACTAATACCTTCTAGCTGGGGAGAGGGGAGAGGACAGGAAGGGCAAAATCTAAAATAGGATAGTTAGGACATCTGCAGTTCAGATCTGTGATTACACAAAAAACACTTTGGTCTTATGTGTTTTCATGTGAGACATAATGTTTACTGAATCAGAATTATATCCCAAGAATGATACTGAGAGAAAGGACTCTTAAAACTAAGTTTCAAACCTCTTAAAGAGAATACCTTTATTACTTGAGAAAAAAGAATATCACGGCTGGCCTGCAAGTGTGGTAGGAAATTCCCCTTCATAGTCAGTAGGCTTTTGCAGTCAAAGTATACTTCATCACAAGGAAGAATCCTTGGAGAACATTACTCCCCATATTTCTAATGGATGGAGTCATCAACACTGACATATTTTCAGGATGCTACTCAATCTTGGGTGGAAGCTACAACATGTGAGTGAGAAGTTGCTGAAACGGCAATTGTCAGAGTAACCTTTCTAGTGAGCACAAAGCCTGGAAGTGATTCTTTAAATACTTTAACTGATGTCTGAAGAAGAAGAATAAGTTTATGTATTGAAGTTGAATATCTTGCCAGAGCATACCTGGGCACAGGATCACTGGATTCTAAAAAAAAATGTGATCAAATACCGGTTGGCTGTCAGGCTGGGGCTATTTTAAGTGGACATGCCATTCAAAAATTAACCAAGAATGTTTTTCCCAACGTAAAAAGAAGGTGATCATGACCTGGCAGGGCGTTGGTGTGATGCCTGCCATAGTTGTAGCAGCTAATCTAGATGAGTACAGATCACAGCTGATGAAAGCAATAGCAACAACTTTACAGGCCTTTGGACAATGTCATAGTAGTGCTATTCTTTGAAAACTTAAGAGCCTACTACTAAAGAGATGGAACCTTCATACCAAATATAGGGCTCACAGCATATGTACTTATATGGTGTGATTTTGAAAGTCTAGCTTGTAAGCAGATAGATTGTGATAGGAAGCAGTCTTTCAACTCTAAGCCTTAGAGCTTGGAAAACTAGGAAATCCATGGAAAAGAGCAGAAAGCCAATGAATGAGCTTTTCCCAGGACACACCAGAATAAGCTGTCCTGTACATACATAAATACAAAACTGTCCTGTCCCTTTCCATTCCCCAAATGAAGGTGGATACAAAAATAGAAGAGACCTAGATAATGGGTTACTGCAGATCACAGTGATCAAAACATTTTCTTAAAAGTATCAGAGCCACTTTCTATTGCAGATTGTACATGCAACAGGTCTATGAGTTTTTAGCCTAGAACATGTTCTTATCTAAATTGCATGGTTATTAGAATGAAATTTCCTTAAAGGCTTAAGTTGACAAATGATGCTGTAGAAATTTTTGAATTATATTTTATAAATCTTGGATGCATGGAAGAACATTTGGACCTAAAATAAAATATTTTTGGCTTTTAAAAAATTAGTCAGGCTGGGTGCGTTGGCTCACCACTGTAATCGCAGCACTTGGGGAGGCTGAGCCGGGCAGATCATTTGTTGTCAGGAGTTCAACATGAGCCTGACCAACATGGTGAAACCCCATCTCTACTAAAAATAAAAAATTAAATTAAATTAACCAGGTGTGGTGGTGTGCGCCTGTAATATTAGCTGTTCAGGAGGCTGAGGCTAATATTATTAATAATTAACTATTATTAACTAGTACTATTAATAACCATTATTAACTATTAATTAATATTAATATTAATTAATTATTAACTATTAATTTCCGTGTGTTTTCTTCTTACAAATTTTTCCTTAGTGTTTTTATTTTCAAATTATTGTGATCTCACTGGAATTACATGTTTTTATCATTTGTTAATAAAAATTCATTGACCCTGGAATGAAGGTGATATGAAAAGAATCTTGAAGACAAATGTTTCCCACAGTTGGTCTTCTTCAGGTTAAAAAAAAAGAAAAAGATGTAGCTTTTTTGATAAAATTGAAAAGATGCAGAAAGCAATTCTTATTTTCCCTGGTGATAAAAATGCTCAATTTGTTGCCTTATGTAGCTCTGCTTTCATGATGAATACAGGAGAAAAGCTAGGAAAGAAAGAGGAAATAGGAGAAGAAATGTCTGATAATTCTCTCAACATAGTAATTTAGATGCATCAATTGTTTAGCTATTACTATTTAGTAAGTGCTGGGTTAGACAAGTACTGGTTACTTTTGTGAAAGCTTATATGTACATCAATTGCAGCTTGAAAAAGATCTAAAGGATGTGGCTTGAAAAAATATATTTCCAGGATCTCAAAAGAGTAACATTTCAAAGAAACAGTTAATTTGATCTCCCAAATTTACCTGAAAACACATAAATAACTTGATTTGTCATTTGAGTAAAGGAATGCTAGTCCTTTTAAACCAAAGCTTTCCCTTTTGATTTATTTTTTCTTTAATGAGAGTTAATCGTTAAATAATTTTGTAGTGTCTGATAATATATTTGTTTCATTAATATTTATTTTAAAAATATTTTGTTTAATTTCCCCTTGACTCTATACCCCTGTTAATCTATCATTTATGTATTTATTCTCATTTACATTAAAACTTCTTAAAATAATTGTCTATACTTATCTCCCTTCTGCGCTGTCCATTCTCTGCTTAAATGAACTCTGCTTAAACAAGAAGGATTCTCTGCTTAAACAAGTAGGATTTAGTCTCCACCACTTGAAAGAAATTCTTCCTCCCCAGGCAAGGTCACCATTGTTCCTAATAACATTGCCAAAGCCAGTAGTCAATCCGCTACACTTACCTGTCCCATATTGGATAATTAACTCCTTTTAGAGAACTTCCTCCTCTATGGTTTCAGTATTATAAGTTTGATTTTTTCTCCCACCTTTAGGCTACTTCTCAGGCTTCTTGGCTGTGTACACCCCGTCAGGGGACTTCAAGTATGTGAGTGTCCTTCCTCCCTCTCAGTGATTGCTTTTCTAGTTATATTCCCTTAGGTGATTCCATTCAAACCAATATCCATATCACTATGATAATGACATGAAGTCATTATCTCCAAATCTTGCCTCTTTCAGGCCTTCCATGTCTACACTGGGTATCCAATACGTTTCTCAAACTTAAGGTGGTAAAACATAATTTATTTATCTATCCCTATATCCCAATCTGTTCCTTACCAAAGTTTCTCCCTTTCAATTAGTGGTGGCACTCTTCAACAGATATGCTCAGGCCAAATTCATGGAATTATTTTTTATTTCTTCCTTTTCATCAAATGCCATAAACTCTCTCTCAAATATATATTTCTCCTATGACTAACTTTCATCAAGATTTGTGCAACAATTTTTATAGATGCTGTGCTTTATACCAGGAGTTTCTTAGCTGGCCTCACTCCTCTGTTTCCTTTGCTTCACAATCTGTTTTTTGTTTTTTTTTTTTTTTGAGATGGAGTCTCGCTCTGTCACCCAGGCTAGATTTCAGGGGTGCGATCTTGGCTCACTGCAAGCTACGCCTCCTGGGTTCACGCCATTCTCCCTCCTCAGCCTTCCTAGCAGCTGGGACTAGAGGTGCCCGCTGCCACGCCCTGCTAATTTTTTTTTTTTTTTTTTTTTTTTTGAGACAGCGTCCTCACTCTGTTGTGCCGGCTAGAGTGCAGTGGCGTGATCTAGGCTCACTGCAACATCCGCCTCCCGGGTTCAAGCGATTCTCCTGCCTCAACCTCCTGAGTAGCTGGGATTACAGGCACGCGCCACCACGCCGGGCTAATTTTTTTTTGTATTTATAGTAGAGATGGGGTTTCTCCATATTGGCCAGGCTGGTCTCGAGCTCCTGACCTCGTGATCTGCCCACCTCGGCCTCCCAAAGTTCTGGGATTACAGGCGTGAGCCACCGCGCCTGGCCCACAATCTGTTCTTTGTTCTTTCTTTACCTTTTGATTGGAGAACTCTTTTTCCAGTTCTTCACCTGACAGTTGTTTTATCATAATGCAATGCTCTACTATAATGTTTAATTTACTGTGAGACAGTGAGACACATTGACGGACTCCTCTCATTCTACCTTCAAGCTATTATCCTTTTCTCATTCCCAAAGCCATATTAGCATATATACACATATTAGCATATATACATATATTAGCATATATATATAATTTATTGACTGAGTAAACTTAGTGAACCTAAAATTTTTAGGTCACACAATCATTATTGACTCCTGCAAAGTCCTTTCTTAATTTATGTTTACATCCATTACTTTCTCCCTGCAATATGTAACCGTCTATATCTATATATCTATCTACACAGATAGATATCGTTTCTTAAACTTAAGGTGGCAAAACATAATTATAAGCTTGATTTTTTTTCTACCTTAAGGCTACTTCTCAGGTTTTAGATATAGCTGGAGATCATTTCAGTGTGTTATTACAAAATCTATATTGTCCTTTCATATAAATGAAACATTTCATATAAATGTTCTTCAAATTTACAAAAATGGAATTGTGTTATGTATGTACTTATCTATTCTGCTTTAATCACTAAAGACCATATGTTAAAGATCCATTCCTGTTGTGTGTTTATCCTGTCTGTTGCATATACTTCTTATATAATACTCTAGAAAGTATATATTTCAAATGTTACCTAATCAATAATGCTCCAATGACCCACCACTATAATCAATGCCACCATGAATATCTTACATGTCCTCATATAAAACAATGGAAGAATCTCCCTGTAATACCCACCCGAAAATATAATTGCTGTGTAGTAGAATATGCGTATGTATAATTTAAGGAAGAAGTATTACGTTGCTTTCTAGGAGACCTGTACCACACTACATTATCAACAGCAGTGCTTGAGGAACACCATATCTCCACATCTTCTTCACAGTTGGCTTTAAAGAACATCCTAATTTTTGTCATTCTAACAAGTATCAAGTAATACGTATTGTTCAAAAAGGTGTAGTCTAATTAAAATCATTTTGACCACATTCTCTCATGTTTGCTAGCTTTGAGGAATTTTCCTTCTCTATGTTGTCTGTTCAAACACTTTTGCTGTTTTCCTATTGTTTTAAAAGTTATTTTTATACTCTGGATATTAATTTTATGTCTAGATATTAATTTCAGGCATTGTATATATATTTCAATATTTTTATCTTTAAATTAATGGTGTCCATGGTATTTTTTATTGATAGAAATTCTTACTTTTTAAGTTAAGCACATGCACACTTTTTTTCTTAGGGGTTGAGCTTTGGAATTTCTTTAAGAATCCATATTGCCTTATAGATAAAATAAAAATATCATTTTTTGTCTTGTTTTGGTTTAGTTAACATTATAGTTTTACAATTTATATTTCATTTTATTTTATCTTTTTATATGGTGTTAGATAGGAAAACTTTTTTACATTTCTCCATTTAATGTGCCAGGTTTCTAACACTTTTGCTAAACAATCTACCTCTTCCCTTTTGATTTGTGGTGTTACCATTACTTATATTAAATTTGTATATATACATAGAGAAATCTCTCTTCCAACATATCATTTGGCTTTGCTTGCCCCAATACCACATTGTGCTTTCTTTTTTTTTTCTACAAATCTTTTAAATATTTTGTTCTTTCAATTTCCTGCTACTCTCTTACAAAGTTAACCTTTCTATTCACATTTCTCTTCTGCCATTTACATTTTAGATTCCATTGTCAAGTTTCTAAAAATGTACATTAAGAATATTGGAACTTCATTGAATAGTTATATAAATTTGAGAATAATTAACATCGTTAGAATGCTAATGTCACCTTCAAGGGCAACAACTGTCTTCTCATAATTCAGCTTATCTTCTATTACCTTTATCATGTTTTATATTTTCTTCCATAGATGTTTTATGTATTTTTAATTAGCTCCTAAATAATTTTTTAGTTTTTGTTGTAAATTGCTTATTTTAAATTATAGATTTAATGCTATTTGTTGTTTCTAAGCTGTAGGCAGCTGCCAAGTCAGCTCCATACTGTATCACAGATTTAGCAAGAAGAAAGAAGCCTAAATGGATTTAGACAATTTATTACTCATGACACAGCAGACCACATGTGCTTCATATTCCCATTGCTTTCACTTTCTCTCCTATCTACTGGGCCAAGGTAGAGAGGACTCATGTGGATGATAAACACATGATGGATCAGTGACACAGCTGAGGAATACTAAGCTTAGGACTCCTTCAAATCTTATAGGGATGCTCTGGTAGGCACACACATTCTCCCCTCCAAGGAGATGTATTATCTTATTACCTTGGAAAGTAAGCAAATCTCATCCTGGGAGGAAAAGGAAGACTTTAGCTTTAAATTTCTGGAATGTCTTGTACAAAAAATCTTAAATTCTGTAATTTCAGCACTTTGGGAGGCCAAAGCAAGAGGATTGCTTGAGCCCAGGAGTTTGAGACCAGACTGGACAACACAGTGAAACCTCATCCCTACAAAAAAATAAAAAGTAAAAAACGAAGCCGAAGGATCTTTTGAGCTCGGGAGGTCGAGATTGCAATGAGCCGTGATCATGCCATTACACTTACACCTGGGTGGCGGAGTGATACCCTGCCTCAAAAAAAAAATAAATAAAAATAAATAAATAAAAAATAAATCTTAAATTGACTGTAAATGCTTTTGCTTAGAAGACCTAGATTGTCTAGAAACATAAGAGATCTACAAAGAACTATATCCAAATATTTAGTTATTTCTGATAGGGTTCCATTTCTCATTTTCAGAGAAGGCTGCCAGGATATGATCAGTGTTCCTAACAGTTCTTGCTGATTAGAAGAACTTCATCAGGAGTTAGTATTCAACACTCTACTGTACTGTAATATAATCTTTTTCTGCCTCTACTGCCCCATGCATGCATTATAGATGGGATTCACAAAAACACACAGAGAACAAATATTTGATTCCCAGAAGACAGTAATTTCAAATTCAACTTAGAACAAATATATTTTTCTCCAAAAGTCTAATCTATGATTTTATGTGGTTCACTTCATCAATTTATCATTCTAATTTTCTTGCCGACCTCTGGCATTCTGAGAAGTTCACCTTCCATTCACATATAAGAAGACGTCTTCATGTGTTTATAGTGTGGCTGTGAGTCAATGGGTGGCACCAACTCTTTGTGCCATTTCATTTATCTATTTTAAAGCAAACTTTCATCTGATTGGATTTACTTAATTTTGTTATAAATAGTCCTTTCATCCTATTGCTGTTTATAGAGTATTCTTCAGTGTATAAAAATAAAGGCAAATATAACTATAATGTATTTTAGAAATACTCTACTATTACCTTTTCGCTTAACATATTTTTATACAATTATTATCTGGAACAAAGTTTCTCAAGCTTTGGTTGACATTAGTATCATCTATGAATTTTTTTTCTTGTATTTGCAATAAATAGAGATGTTCATATTTACAGAATCAAAATAAAAAACAGTGGAATATATATATGTATACATATATTTTAACTCCTTAAAAGTATTGCTGATAGGCATGATAGTTTGAGAACAAATAGCTAGCATGTAGAAAATTTTTAAATAATAAAAGAAAACTTGTAATTCTATAATGACTATTTTTAATCATGATTTTTTTTTAGTGTTCAACCTGTCACCCTGCTCTTGTCTCAATACAATACACTCATTATTACTACTTCTAAAACTCTTCTTCACTTTCTAATTAGCACATAGAAAATTGATTTTTCTCTCCATCAATTTATAAAAAATAGAAGTCATAAAGAACATTTTAATGACATCTTCAGTGTCACAATTTAATTTCTATGCTTGATCTCCAAATTTTACAATTAATTTTTTCTGTGAATTTTTTAAAAGATTAAAAATATAAAAAATTAAAATCTATTGTAATTACAGCCAATCATACATGATTATAAATTATCTATATTCAACTCCTTTGTATATGCATCTATTTACAATTCATTTTACAAAAGTAACAATAATAGCTAACATGTTAAATGCTACTTTGTAAGGATATTTAATACCAACAGCACCACTGTGAGGTAGGTTTATATTAATTTAACCTAAAAGGTGAGGAATCTGAATCAAAGAGTTGAAGTAACTTACCTAAAGACCCATGATTACTAAGAGTGGGACTAGGCAATGAGTTTGGCATCTGATTCTGAATATTATGCAGTCAATTACTGTATTGCCTCCATATGCAAATCATTTATAACTTGCTTTTTTGTTGTTGGCTTTTAAAAATATGTTATGAACATATTTGCATGTTATTAAATAAGCTACCGCCACAATATTTTTAGTATTTGTATAGAAGTACCATTTATCTTATTAATCACTTACTATAGCACTAAATCTACAAGTATATGCTTATGTATTTATTATAAATTCCCATAATTGGGTGATTTTGTCAAAAATAAATATATTTTAAAGCTTTTGATGTGTTGTGCCCCAAAGAAAAATTGTACAATGTAGCACATCACCATATCCTCTCATTGTTGCATTTCCTCATTCTTCGTATACCCCTACATTAATTTTAAACAATATCATTTTTCTGGATTTTTTTCTTAGTGTTCTTTCATCTTTTTTTGCCTCCTTTTACTTTAATTTTTTAAGTAGACAAATAAAAATTGTATATATGTCTGTGGTATACAACATAATGTTTTGAAATATGAATACATTATGGAATGGCTAAATAAAGCTAACTAATATATGCAGTATCTCACAAACTGTTATTTACTTGTGGTGAGAACACTTAAAATCTATTCTCTCAGCAATGTTCAAGAATACAGTACATTTTTCCTAACTATAGTCACCATGTAGTACAACAGATCTCTTAAACGTCTACTCTTCAATTAGTAATTCTTAGCTTTGAAAATCTATATCTATATCATTGGGGAGTATATAAAGAACACTGAGCAAAATTCTCTTTCTGTTTAACACACAGACATCCTATTCCATAGAAATGAGACTACTTAAAAGTCTATAAAATGAAGCCATATAAAAGTTTTGTCTTTCTTTTTCCTCTATACAGTTTTCCTGAATGAGATTATGTATTCCCGAAGCTTCAGATACTAAGAGACACTAAAAATAAATATTTCACTTAATTCTCTGCATACATCCTGAACTCCAGAGTCATGTTTTCAACTACTTTACATATACTTCTACTTGTATGAGCCGAAGATATCCACATGTATCGGGGGAACCAGCCCCAAATATTTCAACATAGGTTCTTTTCTATTTTCCTTAAGTGTCAGCCAGTCTGAGAAATAAAGAGAAAGAGTAATAAGAGAGAAATTTTACAGCTGGGCCTCCGGGGGTGACATCACATATTGGTAGGTCCTTGATGCCCACCTGAGCCTCAAAACCATCAAGTTTTTATTAGGGATTTCAAAAGGGTAGGGGTGTACGAATAGGGAGTAGGTCACAGGGATCACATGCTTCAGAGGGCAATAAAAGATCACAGGGCAGAGGGTGAAGTTAGAATTACTGATGAGGTTCCATGTCCCCCTGGGCACACATTGTCTTAATAAACATCTTAACAGGAAACAGTGTTCAAGAGCAGACAACCAGTCTGACTAGAATTCAACAGGCTGGAATTTCCCAATCCTGGTAAGCCTGAGGGCACTGCAGGAGACCAGGGCGTATTTCATCCCTTATCTCCAACTGCATAAGACAGACACTCCCAGAGCGGCCATTCATAGACCCACCCCTGGGAATGCATTCCTTCCCCAGGGTTATTCCTTGCTGGGAAAAGAATTCAGTGATATTTCTCCTACTCACTTTCTGCAAGAAGAAAAATATGGCTCTATTCTGCCTGACCTGCAGGCAGTCAGACCTTATGGTTATCTCCCTTGTTCCCTGAAAATTGCTGTTATCCTGTTCTTTTTCAGGGTGCCCAGATTTCATATTGTTCAAACACACATTTTACAATTTGTACAGTTAATGCAATCATCACAGGGTCCTGAGGCGACATACATCCTCAGCTTACAATGATGATGGGATTAAGAGATTAAAGTAAAGAAAGGCATAGGAAATTATAAGAGTATTGATTGGGAAAGTGATAAATGTCCATGAAATCTTCACAATTTATGTTCTTCCATGGCTTCAGCTGGTCCCTCCATTCGGGGTCCCTGACTTCCTGTAACACACATGCCCCCCTATTTCCTTGCTTTTATTTAGAAACAAAATGTCTGACATAAAGGAGCAAAAGTCAATATTTGCTGAACTTAAATAGAGATGTTCATATTTACAGAAGTGAAACTGTTAAAATATACCTTGCCAAACATATCTTGATTTCAAAGTAGTGCAGCTTGTAACTGAAGTCTAGTTACTTTATATAAAATTTTACCTAGGATTTCGTAGTGTGTATAACTGTTAATGATAATATTACTCAGGCAGAAACACAGTAGTGCTGGCCACTCTAGTCCCTTAGCACTTTTCTGCTCTCCTTCCTTGGAGTATTCTTGCTTTTTGAACATTAGAGCTCTCTGAGGTCAATGCCTTACTCCCCTGACTTTGTTGACTATCTACACAGTATTATCAAGCTTTTTGGACTAATGCAGAAGTAGAATGGTATGCTTGAAAAACCTTATGTGAATGTCTTTAAAAAACAACTCAGGGGAGTATTTAGCTTCTCAGGTAGTTGTATTTTGATAGTATCACAAATGGCACAGGATCAACCACTTGTACTTGCTGCCAGGGACAATGCTCTTCCAGAGAAATAAAGTAAATAAATATGTTAGAAATTCTAATAGAATTAAATATGTACATAAATTGTATCTTTATCATGCATTAGAGAAAAGTACACACCTTCATTAACTGATAACATTTTAAAGATATTTCATTATTTAGAAGAAAATTGTTTTTGAGAAGCCTGAATTTCACAAAGTAAAAGAATTATAGATACAAAGAGAAAAATTACTTTTAATTTAAAAATATTTCCATAAAATGCCTTTTTAGTTACAGTGAAGAAACCCCAATATTATGAAGATGTATAAACTTTCTGTTAATGCAAAATTGAGGGCACTGAACAAACCACAGTACTTACTTTTATTTGCTGACTTTGTGGAACAAAATAAGAAGGGAACATATAAATTTTTAAAGGAGGCTGTGCATGGTGGCTCACATCTGTAGTCCCAGCGTTTTGGGAGGCCCAGACAGGAGAATCACTTGAGGCCAGGAGTTAGAGATGAGCCTGGGCAACAGAGCAAGAGTGTCTGCTGGCCCAGCTACTTGGGAGTCTGAGGCAGGAGGATCCCTTGAGCCAGGAATTTAAGGCTATATGAGCTTTGATCATGCCACTACACTCCAGTCTCGGCCACAGAGCAAAGTCCTATATCTAAAATAAAAAGTATATCTTTTAATTTAATTTAATTTTATAAATTTATAAATAATTTTATAAATTTATAAATAAAATTTATAAATAATTTTATAAATTTATAAATAATTTTATAAATTTATAAATAAAATTTATAAATAATTTTATAAATTTATAAATAAAATTTATAAATAATTTTATAAATTTATAAATAAAATTTATAAATAATTTTATAAATTTATAAATAAAATTTATAAATAATTTTATAAATTTATAAATAAAATTTATAAATAATTTTATAAATTTATAAATAAAATTTATAAATAATTTTATAAATTTATAAATAAAATTTATAAATAATTTTATAAATTTATAAATAAAATTTATAAATAATTTTATAAATTTATAAATAAAATTTATAAATAATTTTATAAATTTATAAATAAAATTTATAAATAATTTTATAAATTTATAAATAAAATTTATAAATAATTTCATAAATTTATAAATAAAATTTATAAATAATTTCATAAATTTATAAATAAAATTTATAAATAATTTCATAAATTTATAAATAAAATTTATAAATAATTTTATAAATTTATAAATAAAATTTATAAATAATTTTATAAATTTATAAATAAAATTTATAAATAATTTTATAAATTTATAAATAAAATTTATAAATAATTTTATAAATTTATAAATAAAATTTATAAATAATTTTATAAATTTATAAATAAAATTTATATAAATAAATTTTATAAATTTTAATAAAATAAAATTTATAAATAAATTTATTTTAAAAATTTATAAATAAATAAATAATTGTATTTAATTTAAAAATAAAAAAGTAAATTTCTGAAGCAAAAGAGGCATCAGAATAAAAAAAGAACTAGAACGTTCAGTGTTGATTTTGGTGTACTAAAAGAAGTTTCAGATTCATGGTTGTAACTCTTTGGATAAATAGCCAATTGTTCAACAATTATTAAAATTATGCTCAAGAACTTGTTCTCTTCAGTTGCAGAGTACAAGTTCAAAGCAAATCAAAACCACTTCGTATTGCAATAGAATTTTGCTCAAGAGAAAAAAAAGAGAGAGAGAGAGACTATTCAAATCTCAAAGTCAAAGCCAAGAGGCTCTGGTGATGAAACAGAAAGTAAAAAAAAACCCCACTGTTTGTTCTTTCTACCTTCTCCAAGCTCATTGTAATAATCCTATAACTTTACACAGCTGTTTTGTTAGCCAACTCAGACTCAGGCTGAAAAGAAAAGATTATAAAGTTAAAGAAATTAGGAAAATATTTTTTGCTCCTTCTTACCACTCTTGGAAATGTTGTTTCGCACTAAATGGTCAAAAGAGGGGAAAAGAGAACAAAGCATTATGTAAGTTATGTTAGCTACAAGAATATTAAACATGAATTGTGGAAATAAATCACTTTGTGCTTAGTTGGGGGAAGATAATGGCCATTTTTGGCAAAAATGATTGAAACTGGCAGTTAGCACTCACTGTTGTATTTTCTTGTTAAAAATACAGCAATGAGAAAGAAAATTGCTGCATTCATATATTCCACTTGTTTCTTTCATGCCTCAAGTAAACTTAGATTCCTTTCTCAATTTTCAGCCACTGAAGTAAGTAGGATTTACTTCAAGTAGTTGTTTCTGAAATTGTTTTCAATTATCTCAATAAGCTTGTTTCTTCAGGCAGCTGAGAATTTTACTTTCCAGAGGCCTCTATTTGAGATAAATTGGCTCACCAATGCCTAAGCCTCAAGAATAATACATCAACTCAGACATTTTTTCAGGGTTAAGGAGGAAAACGTGACTGCTTCAGTAATGGTAGACAATCCACTTGACAACAGACAAGCTCCTTTATTCAGTGGTGCTAATTCAGTAAATATTTACTGAGTAAAAAGGGCCAAGCTCAATGTTGGGTAGATAATAGCAATAAAATTATTTATGTTACAGTATCTGAACTCAAATGAAAACACTGGCACTATCTTCAACAAGTAGAGAATTCTTCATTCCAAAACTCATGGAAAAGGTTTATTGATTTATATGGTTGAATTGAGATACAACAGAACATGAAGAGGATTAAAACTTGTACTGTAGCTGAGAGATACTGTAATTATAATAAGGGAAATAACATTTATTACAGGCTATCCTAACTATGTCACTGAAACTGCTTTTGCAATTCATGTTATTAAAGGCAATGCATAGTATTATTTCCTTATTTTGTCAAATCCACCTGCAGCGTTTACTGTGTTTACTACCTTACCTACTTCAAAATACCGTTTGGCTTTCATATGTCAGTGTGTCCCTTTACAATTCTCATTGTTCCCTCATAGCTTAACTGAGAAACTTTCTTCTACTTGTTCCCTCATAGCTTAACTGAGAAACTTTCTTCTACTTTATAACACCTTTCTTCTACTTTATAACACTCAAGCAAGAAGTTATGTGCTTTGGACTCCACAATTTGAGAGCTTCTTGCCCTTCTCCAGGTGCACTGCTCCTCACAATGAAAGAAATGGGTGAAAGAGGAAAGAGCATGACCACCTGGAGCCCATGATCCCCCTTCTACAACAAATTCTAGTGATCCAGAACCCCAGGAATCCCTGCCCCATAAATACTCTTGTTTAAATCAAAGGACATCATGAGCCATTTTTTTCCATTTTCATTCTTCCATGAATGTTCTATGCACATTCATGCACACGTGCAGGTTTGAGAAGTGCCAAAAAACAGCTGTTTGGAGTAAAGGAGATGAATGGACAACATGTTTGCAGGCAAAGGTGAGCACCATCATCTGCATGCATGTAAGCACCATACGGTATGATAAGAAAGCGTGAGTAAGAATGGGCTGTAAACTTGGTTCTGCAGACACTATATTGCACAAGAAACTGGTAAGAGTGGATGCCTCTGAGGTGTTAAATCTTTCATTCACATCCCACTAAAATAATAAAAATTAAATATATTGTTAGTAAGTCTGGAATATTATAAATTTAAAAAAAAATTTTGAACAAAAGTAATGAAGTTACCAATAAAAACAGAGAAAAATATTAATTTACAGAATTATGCCATGATCAAAAACTCAGTGAAATTTCTACCACAATTTCATGTCAGTCTTCAAATAACTTGGCAAAGTAATCCTAACTTCCTAATAATGTATGAGAGTGAGGAAGAGTCAAGATGATTCTGAAGAAAAATAAGAGGGGGAAGTTAACCTACCAAATACTACGTATGTACTGTAGGTAGGCTATAGTAAATTAAACATTATTAACTAAAATCAAGTCATGGAAATGAAAAGAAACATAAATCCAACTCATTAGTATTTTTGGATCTTGGGGTTTAACAGTTGAAGTCTGTATATGTCTGATTGCATCCTTTAAGGGGAAGTTACATGTGTTTCTCAGTTCTATGTATTTGACAGCTAGATACAAAGACTTGATGGAACTCAAGTGTTTGTATGTTTCTTCATTAGAAGACGTATATATCTATTTTTGTTGCTTTTGGAGAAAAGTAGCAAAAATGCTGATGATGTTCAATGCCTGTTTATTTATTGCAGAGATGGGTACAAAATGGCAATATTCTAATTGCATCATTTTGTTTTCATTTATTGGTTAGGATAATTTTATCATATGCTGCTTGTATCTATTATTTCTACAAGGTTTCATTTATGTAGGAAAGGTAGAATAAATGCTCAATTCTATCCTGTAATTTTCTTATTTTTCAATTTCTCTCTCACCTCTGAAAATCACCAATTAAAATGTATAAGATCAGAGATTTAAACATATTTTTTCACCTTTACTCTACATGATTGCAATTCTTATGCATATTGAAGTACAAAATGCCAATTCACAGGCCAGTGAGAACCCCTTCAAGTTGACTGTGGTGGGTTTTTCGTAAAACCCTCTTTGACTTTAAGAGCTTGATATCTCTATCTAGTATGTCAAGATGTTTCAGGCTTACCTTGAACATTTTCCCCAAAATACCGTATATTTTGGTACTAAATTATATGGCCTAACCACAATTTCGGCACTATGAACGTTCATTGCCATTGTTGCTAATTGGTTCTAGGATTTTTAGTGAACAAATCTGGGGATAAGTATATATATATATACATCACACACATATACACACACACACATATATATATATATACTGTCATGATATCACGGATATATAAAATAATATATTTAATCATATCTGTTTATTCATAAATGTGTGTGTGTGTACACAAGCATTTGTCATGATGTTTAGGGTGATTTCAAATTCAGGACTATGTGGTTTACTTAATCCCCTCTACAATATATCTCTGTTGCCTTCTTTTCACATAAATTTCCAAAGAAAATTTCCCAGAATTTTCAATGAAAAAGGGAATAATAAAGAATACAACATTCTTGATTACTCATTTGCTTAACCACACTTTATGATACAATTTATAATATAACATTCTTGAAATAATAATACAATGTTAATACTATCACCACCTATTACTGCTCTTATATTGATGTCTCTCTAGTTATTTTGGTTGTCTAAAATTTTGTCTCTAGTATATTTTTAGAATGAGCTTATGGGGCAATATTGCCTGAGAATACTCAGGGAAAATGTTTGATAATAGTTTGTGTCATTAATAACTGAAATTTTAGTTTAATTGCTGAATATAGATGGTAAATATATAAAAAAGATAAAATGAATTGTAATTAAACAATATTATCTTTATGATATGTAATAGGCATTTACATTGTCTATTCTATTTTGTATTTGTTTAAAACTTGTGAAGTGAACTAAACTGATCTCACTATCCGTGAGTAGGTTAGATTCTAAAGAACATCACATCTAGAAGTTACATGTAATGGGATGACTTTCTGGAACCATAAAATTAAACATACCAGAGCAACAAATACTGGTATCTTTTATATAATCAATCTACTCTTCTCCTATCGTCCTCTTCCACTTCCACTTCCCTATTTCCATTGCCTTTCTTACATTTCTCCTGCCACTCCCTCCCAGTTACTCACCGCTACCCTGCGTTCCTGCATAGACTTCCATCAGAGAGAACATGTTAGGAAACTTAAATTGCAGTAAGCACATCACAGCAATGACGAGGACAGGTACTTTTCTGGGAAACACTGGAAGACAGCTGGAGAGGATTCTGCTGCTGTGAAAGCACCTAAAGCCTCCTTGACTCAGCCTCACATCCTATCTTCAAGAAAACATCATATGGTTATTATATAAACCTCTTATGGGATTTCTAAGGTTAATTTCAATATATAAATGGCTACTCAACAGAATCAAGGTAATTAGAGTTTGCTTATATTCAAAAAGAGTTGCAAAATGTCTCCTAGAAAACAGAATTAACTATAAGAACCTGAAATTTGCATTTCATAAATTTAAGGAGTTTAAATTATCAAGATTAATATTGCACTAAAAAGTTTGTGGGTTCATGCATGATCGAATATGAAAACACAAGACCTGTGAACTGAGCAAAAGGTATGCTTTCCGAAGCATATACTCTGTGTGATTAGGTCACTGATGCCATTAAAATATGTAGATTTAATATTAAAGCTACTGGTTCTCTGAGTGTTTTCATGATCTCACCAGATTTTTTTTTTTTTTGTACCATTCACTCTTTTCTATTTAAAAGACTTTCAGTCGTAGTCTAAAAAAAATTCCAAACACTTTAGTTCTGGAATTTCACTTATTCTCTACAAGTTATTATTACTACAATTTAGTACAAACTCTCATTTTCATAGCTTACTATTCCAACTTCTCCTAGTATGTAACCCTTATGCTCTATAACTGAAAACATTCTGGTAAAAGGAATCAGCATGCTAATACTATTTTAAACACACATCCTCATTCTCTTTCCTATTATTCATAAAACTAGAAAAATAAAAAAGCACTTTTCTTCCAGCAGTGGATAGAAGAAAAAGAAACTCAAATTTACAATTTAATTGTCATGGGTCACTCACTTGCAGTGACTTGCTCTAGTTGCTTCTGTTGTTTTAATGCTAAGGTAAGATGATGAAGGTCTGTTTTGAGTAAAGTAAGCTCCAAATATGAGCTTTGCACTACTACCATTCTTAATTTGTGGATCATATCAATGTTAGGAGTTGAAGGTTTAATTTGCATTTATTTAAATAAATTATCCCTAGACTATAACTTATTTTCCAAATGTCTCATTCTTTCTCTCATGTTTATCTTTTTTCTTGACATTCATTTCTTATACACGCATTCATCAATATCAGCCCTTCTATGTGGATATACTAATTCATATTTACTTCAATCCATTAATATTTGCATTCTAATAAAATTCATTGCTTCTCTACAATAGATAGTTCAAGCAGAACTTATAGTTTTGGTCATTAATTTCTAGCTACAGATTGCAGAAGAGAAGCAGCACATAATAAAGTATATCCTAGTCATGTTTGCATATAAATACATACTACATTGCACAGAATAATTGTTACCCTCCTACAAAAGCCCAAAATAAATTAAAGATATAAAATCACTGATATAATTCAGTTTTGTATCTCAATCACAATCCAGTTTCTTTCTTTTTCTGATCTTATAGCCTGGGGGTTCTCAAAAGAAAATGTTTTAGAATAAAATTTTATTTTCTATAAACCTAAGGATATAGTGCACATTCATTGATAGAACAGGCATCAACTTCTGTTTCTCTGATCTCATTTCACTAGGGCTTACATTTTCAGCCATATCACTAGGCAGAACTGTGAAAGCAATTCTGTATTAATGTTCAAAGACGCATTTTTTTTATTAGAAAAGAAACACATGTTTTGTACTTAGCCCTATATCCTGTATCTTCCCCTCCCTTCCTCTTTTGGTTTTTCTTGACCTATAATAAAAAGCACTAGAATATCCACTGGATGTATTGTTTATAAATTAAGTAACATATTGTTCATATAATAAAATGATTCTCTTCCCCACATGATTTCATCACCACTGTCTCTTCCTAAGTGTGACAATGTCTTCTGCTTACTTCAACATTAAATATTTTATATTTACTTCTAGATTAATAAACTGTAGACCCTACCAATTGTCTCTATAGAAGATTACTAGTTTGCTCATTTATATAATACTCATATTCCCCTTTCATGTACCTTCCTTAAATTTTAATAGTTGCATTTATCCTTCCAAGTAGCGTTCAAACTTTAAATATAAATACATCTTCATCACTTGTTCCCTCATTTACACAATACTTCCTAATTATTTACTACATAAGACAGTGGTCTTATAACTATATTTTCCTCTATATCCCTTGTATCAACTTTCAAACTGGAATTTTTGACAGATACCACTTCTATATATAGGTGTACAGGTCCTGCTAATGCTGAGAGACAAAAAAAGAGAACAGAAAGGACCACTCTTGCTGAGGCAAAAAAGAGAACTGGGAGGACAACTCCTGCAGGCATGTGGACATTCATAGAAAATACAGCCTTCACCATCCAAGACTTGGGACAGGAAAGCAGAGCAGAAAAAGATAAACATAAAATGAAAGGGCCAGATGGGAGAATAAACTGTGTAGAAAAGCTGACAGGTTCTAAAGCACTGTGATATCTCCTACTGTTTATAAAACAGGCATACGGACTTTAAACCAGGAGCAAATCTCTGGAACATCTCTGGTTATCAGATTTCAAATTTTGATAAAAAGAAGACTCTGATTCCATTCTCAAATAATTTCAAGACAGTAGTGAACTAAATTTTAGACAACAAAAATGCATATTCACCTTCTACAGAGATAACTGTCTCAGAAATACTTGCTCAATACTAGAAGCCTGACGAAAAGAAAAGCACATATTTTGAGGGTATACATATCATTTAATATAGTTTCTACTATTTTCTGCACAAAATCTGGGATAACCTTTAAAAAATGCAATAAAAACAAGCAAGAAAATATAACCAACTGTCAAGAGAGAAAACATTTAATAGAAAACAAGCAAGGATGGCCAAGATGTTGGTTTTTATCAGGCTTATAAATAAAAATACGTATGAAAAAGTCAAAAGATATATATATGTGTGTGTGTGTGTGTGTGTGTGTGTGTGTATTTGAAGAATCTCAACAAAGATGGAAAATATGAAAAAAATTCAAATAGAAATTTTATACCTGGAAAATGTAGTATTAGAAATAAATAGCCATAGCGGAGAAACTTGAAGAAAAGACAAGATAAATTATTCAAACTGAATTAAAAATTAGAAACATACAGTGATCTGTAGGACTATGCCAAATGTTCTAACAGATGCATAATTGAAATTCACAAAAGAGGAGAAATCAGAAGTATGTAAAAAATCAAAGCCTGGTGTTGTGGCATGTGCTTCTCAGGAGGCTGAGCCAGGAGCATTACTGGAGCCCAGGAGTTTGAGACCAGCCTAGGAAACATAATGAGACTCTGTCTCAAAAAAAAAAAAGAGAGAGAGAGAGTGAGAGAGAGATAATATTTAAATTTTTCTAAGTGAAAGACATACTGTAACTACCAGAAACATAAAACCCAGTGAACTTCAGAAAGTATAAGTAGAAAGAAAAACACACTTAAATGTATAGCAGACAAACTGGTAAAAACCAAGGATAAAGAATGGATCTTAAAAAGTCACCACAGAGTAAAGGACATTGCTTCAGATCAATGGAGGTCAGAAGACAATAGAACACATTTTTAAGGGGCTGCAAATATATTGCCATGTGGAATCATCCCATGTTCAGTAAAATATGTGTTCTCCAAATGAAGGCAAATTAAAGTCTTTTTGATGAACAAAAGACATGAGAATTTTTATCCAATCGATTTGAATATCAAGAAATATTTTTTAAAATGTTTTTTGATGATAAAAAATTAAAGCATATCATAAGAAAAACAAGTCTTCAGGAGTGAATGAAGAAACCAGAAAGGATAAATATAAAAATAAAACTTCAAAGTCCAACTACTAAAATTTTCATAACATAGCATTGACTGTGTGAAGTAAAATTATCAATGTTGCACAATTGATACTATATGCAGATGTGAATTATGTGTTATTAGACCAAAAAAGCAGAAGGATGATAAGAAAACCATATTACATCAGGTTCTTACATTACTAAAATATGCTTTTCAACAAAGATAGTAATAGGATGAAAATGGACATTATAATCTCTAAAGTAACTCACAAAAATTAATAATACAAGGAAGCATAATAAAACAAAAACTAAATAGAGATAAAAGTACATGATTTACGAAAAAAGAAGGCACAAAAGTGGGAACAAAGAAAAGAACAAATTAAAGAGAAAATAAACACCAATGTGTTAGACTTAAACTTAACAAGAGTTGCATAAAAAATTAAAATGTAGAGATTGTCAGACTGAATAAGAATGTGAAGCTCAACCGCACACTGTTTGCAAGAAAAAATTTTAAACATAAATAAGAGATTTATAAAAAGGGATAAAAAATGCATACCAAATTAAATATACACATAAGAAAGCTTGTATCTATACTGGTGTCAGACAAATTGAATTGTAAGAAAACAGTAATACTAAAAACAAAAGGGACATCTCATAGTTATGTAATAGTTTATCAAGATGCTGCAGCAAAAGAAGTCATAACATGAAAATTTGTGATGTATATTAGAAAACAGAAAGGTAGAACATCAATGATATTTCCACATGAAAATGTTAGAAAGCAAATAACAAATTATAATCAACATAAGTAGAAGACAGAAAATGTAGAAATAAAAACAAAAAAATTAAAACAGTAGATGAACAAAGAACAGAGAATATCAACATTTTAAAAATTAAGTTTTGAAAATATTAATGAAGTTGATAAATAAATAAGAATAATCAAGAAAAAATAGAAAACATAAATTATCAATATCAAGAATAACAAAGGAGACTTCACTACAGAATCTGTAGATATTAAATAGACACTAGCAGTATAAAGTTAACGACTTTACGCTAGCAAATTTTACAACTTACATAAAATAAAATAATTATTTAAAATCACAACCTGCAAATTATGACAACAAAAGGAGTTGAAAACCTAAAAATTTCTAAACCTATTAAGCACAGTCATGCACCACATGAACACCCTTTTGACCAATAATGGACCATGTACATGACAGTGGTCCCACAAGACTATGATGGATCTGAAAAATTTCTATTGTTTAGGGATATTGTAGCCATATAATATCATAGGGCAATGTATTGCTCACATGTTTGTGGTGGTGTTGGTGTAAACAAGCATACTGTGCCACCAGTCATATGAAAGTATAGCACATACAATTATGTACACTATATTTTATAAAGATAATAAATGATGTTACTGGTTTACACACTTACTATACTATACTTTTTATTGTTTTTTTAGTGTACTACTCTACTTACATTTTAAAAAATTTTAACTGTAAAATAGCCTGAGGTAGGTCCTTCAGGAGGTATTCCGGAAGAAGGCATTATTATTACAGGAGATGACAGCTCCGTACATGTTTTGCCCTTGAAGACCGTTTAGTGGGACAAGATGTGGAGGTAAATCAGTGATATGGATGATCGTAGCCCTGTTTGAGCCTATCCTAATGTGTATGTTTGTGTCTTGGTTTTTATTGTTTTATTTTTATTTTTGTTTTTTCAGACAGGGTCTTGCTCTGTCACCCAGGGCCTAAAGTGCAGTGGCATGATCAGCTTGGACCTCCTGGGCTCAAGCGATCTTCCTATCTCAGGTGGAACACAGGTGTACGCCACCACAACTGGCTTTTTTTTTTTTTTTTTTTTTTTTTTTTTTTTTACGTTTGTAGAGAGGAGGTTTAACTATGCTGCCCAGGCTGGTCTTGAAGTCTTGGGCTAAAGTGATCCTCCCACCTCGGCCTCCCAAAGTGCAAGGATTAAGCCACTGCACCCAGCTGTATATTGATTTTTAACGAAAAAAGTTTAAAAGGTAAAAATAAAATAAAAAATAAAAGTTTTAAAAATATAAAAAAATGTATAAAATAAGGAGATAGAGAAAGAAAATATTTTTCTACAAGTGTACAATGTATTTGTGCTTTAAACTAAGTGTTATTGCAAGAGTCAAAAAGTTAAAAAATTATTAAGTTTACAAAATAAAAAAGTTTCAATAAGCTAAGGTTAATATTGCTAGAAAGAAATTTAATAAATTTGTGATAGCCTAAGTATACAGCATTTATAAAGTCTACAGTAGTGTACACTAATGTCCTGCCCCTTCACATTCACTTACCACTCACTCACTGACTCATCAAGAGTAACTTCCAGTGTTGCGAACTCCATTTACCGTAAGTGCCCCCAGCAGGTGTATAACATTTTTAATCTTTTATGCCATATGTTTACTGTACTCTTTGTATGTTTAGATGTGTTTAGATATACAAATACCATTGTGTTACAATTGCCTACATTATTCAGGACATTGGCACACTATACAGGTTTGTAGCCTAGGAGCACTAGGCTATACCAGATAGCCTAGGTACACAGTAGAGTATACTATGGAGATTTGTGTAAGTACACTCCTTGATGTTGGAATGATAAAATTTTACCTAACAATATACCTGTCAGAATGTATTTCCATTGTTAAGCAACGCATGACTGTAATAAAACTAATTATGGAGGCTTTACACACACTGTGCACAAAATCACACACACTTTTACATAGTCAAGGCCCAGATACCCTCAATGGTGAATTATTTCCAGCCATTTACTGAATAAATAATGTCAATATTACGCAAACACTAAACAAAAAAAGGGTGAACACTCCATTCTCCCATACTCAATTCAGGAGACCAGCATGAACCTGGTATGAAACTTGAAAAACATATAACCCCCTTCTCCAAAGTACTAACATACCTATAAACGTAAATGCAAGTGTATTTAAGAAGTACTTGTAAATTGAATCCAGTAGTATGTTGAGGAATAGTGTCTCATGACAAAGTATATTTAACTTCATCAAAGCTTAAAACACACTAAAACGTCATTAAGAAAATAAATAAAAAAGCCACAGTAGGATAATATATTTGCAATACGTAGAATTAACATCTTTTAGTGCTAAAACTTAGATATTTAAATCTATTTGCCTCTCTCTCCATCTATCTATCATCTTCTGCAGCTCAATAATAAAAAGACAAGCAATAATACAGAACTATAAGCAAAACCCTTGTATAGACATTTCACAAAGAAAGACATAAAAATGGCCAATAAGCATGTGAAAAGATGATCAAAATTATCAGTTATCAGGTAAATGAAAATAACAACGACAATATATTACTAATTGTCTTACAAACCAAATTGGCTTAAGAGCATCTGACAACAGCAAATGTCAAGGTTGTGAGGCAACAAAAACTATCATATACAGTTGGTGGGAAAGCAAAATCATATCAACATTTGGAAAATTTTTTGGTTTTTTTTTTTAATTAAGCACATATATACTATTAAGACACAAAAGATTTCAGCCCTAGGTATTTACCTAAAATAAATAAAAATCTATATTCATAAGGAAAAATGTGGATAATAAGTGTTCACAGAAACTTTATTCATTATAACTTAAAAGTGAAAAGTACCCAAATACCCATTAACAGGTGAATGCATAATAAATTGTATATTCATACATTGGAATACTATTAGAAATAAAAAGGAATCAGCTAATAATACCACACATGTATAAATCTCAAAAACATTTTACTAAAAATCACAAAAAGGTATATATAGTGTGACATTTTAAAAATAAAGCTCTACGGTGAATAAACAAAATTGACAGATTTTTATCAAAGATGGTAGAAATCAGAGCAGCAGTCGCCTAGGGTTGGGGCACAGCTCAAGAGTTGCTGGGAAGGTACACCAGAGAACTATCTAGGGCAATTAAAATGTTCTACATCATAATAGGGATGTGGGTTATATACATACATATGTACATTTTCAAAACTCATATAACTTACACTTAAGATCTGTACATACACTGTATATAAATTATGCCTCAATAAAAGGGAAATAAATAAATGATTTGTTTGTGATTGCATAAATATTGGTAAACAATATTTTGCATGTTATTTGCATATACTACAGAATAATTTGCATACTTCGTTCTACTGGGTTGATATGGGTTGATATGACCTTTCTAGAATAATAATTTTAGCAAAAAGGAGATACATTTATTCTTTTCTATTAAGTTAGTTGATCAAAATAAGAACAGATTTTGGTTTGCTTCATATTTGAATCAGAAATGCATAATTTATTCATGAAACCACAACATTTTTATATATTTTAGTCTTTCATGTTTTGCTAAGTAATGAAACTCTCCTGTTCTTTGTAACCTTTTCAGCTAGGCACAGTGGCTCACGCTGTAATCCCAGCACTCTAGGAGGCTGAGGCAGGCAGATTGCTTGAGCTTAGATGTTTAAGACCAGCCTGGGCAACATGGCGAAACCCAGTTTCTATAAAACAATACAAAAAATAGCCAGATGTGATGCTGTGTGCTTGTAGTTCCAGCTACTGGAGAGGCTGAAGCAGGAGGTTTGCTTGAGCCTGGGAGGCAGAGGTTGCAGTGAGCTGTGATCCTGCCATTGCACTCCAGCTTGGGCAGCAGAGCAAGATCCTCAAAGAAGAAAAGAAGAATAAGAAAAGAAAAATAAGAATAAAAAAAATACCTGAACACATTATTTTCAAAACTTAACTGTCCTAAGTTGGGCTTACCACTTCCAAAGCCAGCTGCACAGTGATCATTCTAAAACACTTTCACACTTAACTGCGTTGCATGCTCTCACTTTACTAATATGTTCTCTTGGAAGCTGCTTTAGTTACGTACATGTGCATTGGACATAAATTTATTGAGTTTTTTTTAGAGTCCAGTGTTAATAATAATCTGAAACTATTTCTTTCTAAGTCACACATGTTTTATCTACCACCACCCTCCTCCTGATTTGAATAATTTTAGTTTTTCCTTATTTTCTTGTGCATTCAAAAAATTTACATCAGATCGGGGTGTGAATTTTAAAATATATATTCTATATGTCATTTGGCAGGCCCTTTGATCTAGACTTGTGTCTTTCTTACGCATGAATGACTCATTTCTTCTCCTCCATCTCCCTTCCTCTCTCCCTCTCCCTCTGGCTCTCATTTTCTTTCTTTCCTTTTTTTTTTTCTGATGAATTTGTTCTTCAGTTACCCTTGCCTAGAACATCATAGTAAGGTGTCACTTCTAGATCAATCATCTTTCTTGTTTATATTTTTTCATACTGTCTAGCCTATGCCCTATATTATAAGAGATTTTCACCCTGAATACTCATAAAACTCTATCTTCTGGCTTCCTCCTGGTCCATTACTTTATTTTTTATTTGCTTTGTTCTTTCATACTAAATTTCCTTATATATCTGTTGTTTCTTAAGGCTTTTTTCATACTTAAGGAGGCTCCCTTGCTTTTTCTAAGTTCAGGTTAAGAGTCCTCTGCTATTGCTCTGCTTTGCTAAGGGGTTTCTACCTTAAAGGAAATAGTGACTGGAATTCTGAATAAAATTGACATGTTTTCCAGGCTTGCTGCATTATACACTTTGTTTAAACATCAGAGTGTGGGCCGAGCACAATGGCTCATGCCTGTAATCCCAGCACTTTGAGAGGCCGAGGTGGACAGATCAGGAGGTTGGCAGTTCGAGACCAGTCTGGCCAACATGGTGAAACCTCGTCTTTACTAAAAATACAAAAATCAGCCAGGTGTGGTGGCAGGTGCCTGTAATCCCAGCTACTCAGGAGACTGAGGTGGGAGAATCTCTTGAACCCGGGAGGCGGAGGTTGCAGTGATCTGAGATGGAGCCCCTGCACTGCAGGCTGGGCGACAGAGTGAGACTCGGTCTCAAAAAAAAAAAAAAAATCAGAGTGCTCGTCTGCATAGAGGCCAAAATATATCAAAATAAGGTGAGCCACATTCTGATTAACTGACTTGTTTTTAAAAAGGACCCCAAGTAATTTTGGTTTTATTTCCTTTTTGGTTATAAGTACCAGACTGCTTGGCTCTCTTGGTGAAGGGTTGAGAAGCAACTGAAGAAACCTCTCTGGAGATAAACTTTCAATTACTTCATTTCATTTCTCATACTCAGTACCTAGCTCTTAACCTGTTCTCTATACTGATTTTCATAGGGAAGATCACCACCGAATAATAATGCAGCCCCCTCCTGTTCACAGTGCAGGCTATAGTAATCTCTGTTTTATCTTTCTGTAGATCTGTTTTCCACTATTTTTCACTTCAAAAAATTGTTAACATATAGGTCTATCGATTCACTACACCATCACTCCAATAAGGTATGTTGAGAGTAACATGCGTGCTCAGTCCACAGTTTTAAGAAAAAAATAAAAAGCCTAGCCTACAGGAGTTAATAAACTGTATGATTTCATTTACTCTCATCAAAGTTCATGTGACTGCAGCAGTCTTACAACTATAAACAAAACAATTTTTCTATCTAATGAAACTGAATCAAAATTGATTGAAATTATGTTGTTGGACAAATTATTTTACTTCTCTAAGCCAATTTTCACATTTTCTAAACTAGATAGAAATCATGGTACTTCACAGAGAGGTTGATAGGATTAGACTAAATGAGGCTTATAAAGGAATGTAGCATTCTGCCTGGTATTTACTAGCCTTTCAATAAAGTTTTAGCATAAATGTTATTAGCCATTACCTCCCCCATCCCTTTGCAAGATTCTGTGGGATGCAACACACTTTGAAATGAACACTGCCTTTTCCTTGAAGTCTTCCTACCCTAATTTTTGCATGTGAGCCATAGTTCATCCATTAATCATATTGTTGTCTATCCCTCATTCCTCTGTTCTAAAGTCAATTATTACTTTAAAAATAGTCTCATCTCGATTTAGTTGGAATTCATTGTTTTGTACAGATACTTTGTAAGGATTTACCTAATATTCTATTTCTGGCTTGCTGCTATTCAAAAAGTGAAGTGCAACATATTAGTATAAAACATTGAACTCTCCAAATGTATCACATTAGTCTCATCCTAAATGTATCTAAAACTCCCTGCTACATAATAGGAATGCCTTTCCATGCCATATGCAACACAAAACAGAATAATATTTTCAACGTTGATTGATTCTCAATTGACAGTAATACTTAAGCTATAATTGAAATCATTCTCCACACCACATTTGGCTGATTTGTTTGTTCCTGAGCATAATTTATAAGTTAATTCCTTGCTCTACTCTGTTCCTGTAGTATAATCAAGATGCTAATCTGTTGCCAGTAACTGTATCAAATGGAAAGAATTAAATTAATGTTAAATGACAAGGTCTATGCTAGGTTTTGTGGCTAAAATTGCTTTGATATTTAAAATACAAAGGTTTCCTTTAATCTTTCATAATATGAATTCTGAATTGCTCAAGCTGCTGCCATCTGAGAACTTATACAATGCTTGAACTAGAGAAGACCCTAGAGATTTTCTAATGAGACTTTCCCTTTTAATATAATATATATTTGTTAAACAAAATGTTGAAAATCAAAGAAAAATCACTTATAGCCCATCATTGGAGGACTTATAACTTTAAATGAATCAACTGAGAAGAAAATAGACGTAATGAAATTTCAGAACAGCTTCTTAGTAATAATCAATTTAAAAGAGCAACAGAAAAAGTGATTCAATTCACAGTAGATAGATGTCCATGAATTATCTATTATAAGAATGTAAATGTAGAATACTTTCATGACAAGAGAAAACAATGATTAAATGTACTAAAAGGCATAAATAACTTACTGAATAGAAAGTGTTGCCACTTAGTTTGTCTTTCCATTCTGGTATAAAGTCACAGTTTTATGAAATCATGATACTAGCCACTCATGCTTCATTTTGATTTCAACAAGATTTCACCAAATATTTCCCATTTGAAGTGTGCTATAATTTTTTGTTGTAGACAAACCTCTTTAATAATGCTAAGCAACACAGACTAATATTTGGAACAATATTTGGTGGTATACTTGTTGTTTTGGTTTTATATCAGGGATAGCGTAGCAGATTGTATTATAGTTCTCAGGTATAATTTCCATGCCCTGTAGGAGGATTCACCCCAGCTCAGCGTCACATCTTATTCATTGCCTTGTGAGGGGAGTGTATTCTGTCCCATTAATGATAGTCATGGATTTGTGATGTACTTGATAAGTGGTATTTGAGAAAACATGGCATATGTTGTATATAAGCAGAAGCTTAGAAGACACTAAAAATTTCTACCAGTTCTCTTTCTTTTTTCCCTCTGATAAGAAAATAATATGTTCAAAATAGGGCTGCTCCTTTAGCCTGGGTTCTGGGGAAAGGAGACATATAGAGCAGATCGAAGTAACCTGTATCTGATTACATACAACATGAACAGGACATAGATGTTTGTTGTTATAAACTAATAAGATTATAAACTAATGGGTTGTTAGCCATTAGCAATGTAGTCTTGAATTTTATTGTAAACTTTCACAATAAATGAAGACAAGCATAATTTTGTTTCTTATTTAAGCAATGACCAGAATAATAACATTTCCAAAATCAAACCATATTCATATTTATATTGATAAAATATTCTTGTAAGTCAAAACTGTTAACTGAAATTAGTTTTTTTTCCCCATAATGTTCTTTGTCCCAAAGAAGTTTCCACCTCCTGGCAAATATATATTAATGAAAATTTGAAAATGGTCCTCTTAAACGATCTTTGCTTCCACAAAATTTCTTAATTTTACTTAAACATTTAAAAATTCAGAAGTTTAAGTGTAGCATAATGAAAACATGTTATAAAAAGATATTTTCTAATTTTTATTGTAATAATCTCATAAAATTATATCCTCTAAAACTCTCTACCTCTCATTGGCACCCCACTATCCATGTAGACCATTGGCATCTTTCTTTATTACTTCCTTCAGCTGTTTCTTCTGGTGCAAAAATGTGTTGACAACCCCTATATGCAATTGCCCCTGCTCTAATACTCTGATTTTTTTTTTGAGGGGGAGGTGGAAATATATATATATGTATCTTTTTTCATTCTTTTCTTATAATTTTTTCAAGTTTCATGTAGGATTGTAAAAGGGAAACACATGTATTTGATTTGCCATGTTTACTATAATGCGTTTCATATACTCATATTCTTTCCTTTCAAGGCTTAGATTTAATGGTGAATTCTCTGTGCTAGATCCCTTGAAATTCCAAAGTGGAATAATTACTCCTTCCTCCATGCTCTCCTAGCACTTTGATTATCATGCTAACATAGCAATCATTAGATTATATTTTAGCTACATTTGGATATAGTTATCTAGCTTTGTAAATTGAGTTTTACTTTGTAAAAATATAAAAGTAATAAAACTTGGTTAAATGTAACTCGGGTTTGAGAAATCAGAGATAGTCCTAAGTACATAATAAGATCACAGAAAAATAGTGGGAGTCACAGCAATCTGGAGAAGATGGTAATGTCCTTCATTCAGTCAATACATATTTATCAAGTACCAAGCATGAGCCAGGTACTGTGCTAGGGCATTAGAGATAGAGCAGTGAACAAGACAGACATGGTTCCAAATTACAATATACTCACAGAGGCTTAATATTTAATTTTTTTTCCAATTTCCAAAGTATTTTATATTAGTTGAACCCGTGAGCCAGTATGCTGCTGTTATTGTGATTGCTATGGCTTTAGCAAGGAAAGGCAAAGGCAACAGAAATTGTGCCTTACAAGTCGTAAAATATGTGATTGAATTTTAAAATAAGGAATCTTGCCAACCCCTGTAATCGCAGATTTATGTGCCACTTACAATAAATACCTATCAATAAAACTAATCATTTTACTTCCTTTTGGGACCTACATTTATATTGGAGTTGTTCTCATGATAGTTATGGCAAACACCTGCTGACCTCACTCTGTGAACCGCCATCCCCTATCCAAGCCCTACAGCTGCCTCAGTGCCAGCTCTCCAGAGCTTAAAAGGTGCTAGCCACGATCAACACTCACTATTGAGGCACAACATACATTAAACCTAGCACTTGAATTATGTGAGGGAAGAAAATTTAAAAGAAAACTTTAAAGAAAATATGAGGGAACTTTTAAAAATTCATGGAAAATGCATATTACGAAAAAGTAGGCATGGATTTCAAAATTATGTTTGCATCAAAGTAAACTCATACTACCTTCTAATAACATGTCTCAACAGGATCTAGTCTGAAACATTAGGAAGGATAAGACATCAGTTTGAAAATAGTCCCTATCAGAGCAACATACATTCTGCTAAAATTGAAGTGAAAACAAACATCAAATTTATGGTGAAGCTTGGATGAAAGAATGGTGAAATCATATATGCTTTATGAAAACTTTATTGGGACAGTCTTCAAATAACTAGGCAGTTTACAAGTGGATTTAAAAGAAGGAATAGGATGGTGTTGAGGATGAGGCTTGAAGTGGCAGACCATCCACATCAACTTGCAAGGAAAAATTCAGTCTCGTTTTTGCTCTAATTGAAGAACACTGATGATTGACAGCAAAAACAATAGCCAATGCAATACACATTTCAGTTAGTTCAACTTACACAATTCTGACTAAAAAATTAAAGGAGAGCAAGTTTTCTACTTGATGGGTGCCAAAATGGTTACCCCCAGATCAGCTGCCGAGAAGAGCAGAGCTTTTGATGGAACTTTCAAACAAGTCAATCAAGGTCCTGAAGCATTGTTTTGAATAATTGGATAGTAAAGATGAAACATAGCTTTCCCAATATGATCCTGAAGACACAGCACAATCAAAGCAATGCTTACCAAGACCTGGAAGTGGTCCAGTGACAGCAAACACAGGATGGCCAAGAGCAAAGCTAATGGAGACAGTTTTCTTCAGATGCTCAAGGCATTTTGCTTCTTGACTTTCTGGAGGGCCAAAAAACGATAACATCTGCTTATTATCACAGTGTTTTGAGCAAGTAAGAAAAAGCTTTAGCAGAAAAATGCTCAAGACACCTCGATTTGAGAGTCCCTTTCCACCGTGACAATGCTCATTCCTTTCGTCAAATAAGGGTAATTTTGTGGGAATTCTATGGGAAATCATTAAGCATCCCCTTAACCCTTCTGATTTGGCTCTAAGTTATTTTTGTTTTCTAATCATAACAAATCTGTAAAGGGCATCCATTTTTCAGTTAACAATGTATTAGGTTAGTGCAAAATTAACTGCGGTTTTTCCATTACTTTTTTGGGTTTTTTTTGAGACGGAGTCTCACTCTGCCACCCAGGCTGGAGTGCAGTGGCACGATCTCGGCTCACTACAACCTCCGCCTCCCATGCTCAAGTGATTCTCCTGCCTCAGCCTTCCAAGTAGCTAGGATTACAGGCATAAGCCACCACGCAGTGCTAATTTTTTTTATTTTTAGTGGAGTCAGTGTTTCAACTAGTTGGCCAGGCTGGTCACAAACTCCTGACCTCAAGTGATCCGCCCTCCTCGGCCTCCCAAAGTGCTAGGATTACAGGCGTGAGCCATCCCACTCGACCTTGCCATTTCTTTTTGAAAGGCAAGACCACAATTACTTTTGCACCAAGCTAATAAGAAAAGACTGCATTGACATTAAATTCCTAAGACTGTCAGTTCTTTAGGGATGGATTAAACGGCTGATATGATCTCTCACAATGTGTATTGAGCTTGATGGCCCTTATGTTGAGAAATAAAGTTTAAAGTTTATATTACTTTTTAAAAATTTTTGTCTTTCAATTCAATTTTTACACAAACTTTTTAGTTTCCTTGTATTTGGGGTGAGGAATTTCCCATGAGATTTATCATACAGAAAGGAAGAGAGATACAGAAAAAGACACAGAGAGAGAGGGAAAGAGTAGGAAGGAAAGAGGAAGAAGAAGCAATATTAATACAACTACAAAGTATGACATATAAACTAAGGAAACCACTGTAAATCAGAATGAAAGAAAAATAATTTTTTGTTTTCTTTTTTTTCTTTTTTTACCTAGTCTCGCTCTGTCGCTCAGGCTGGAGTGCAGTGGTGCAATCTCAGCTAACTACAGCCTCCGCCTCCCAGGTTCAAGCAATTCTCCTGCCTCAGCCTCCCAAATAGCTGAGATTACAAGTGCCCACCACCACGCCCAGCTAATATTTGTATTTTTAATAGAGATGGGGTTTAACCATGTTGGCCAGGCTGGTCTCAACCTTCTGGCCACAAGATATCCACCTGCCTTGGCCTCCCAAAGTGCTGGGTTACAGACGTGGGAGCCACTATGCCAGGCCTAATTTTTGTTTGTTTGTTTGTTTATTTTACATTTCCTTTGTGTAAAAATCCAAGGGAGAAACTCTAACAGAATTAGTTTACTATAAATGTGCTAAGGTACTTATGACCCTTCCTCTATCTTCTGGATAGGCACACATACAGTTGAATTGAGTTACCCATTGTTATACTTTTAATTGTAAGCCCTGAAAATATATTTCTCTCTTCAGCTAAAGGTTTACCATGACATCTGACTCATCACCATGTTCAAACTTCCAAGTTCTTTTCAATTCAATTAAAATGAAAACAGTGAGGAAATTTCTGTAACTCCATAAGATTACTGATTCAACAGCTTGGTATTTTACCATATGTAACAGAGACTAAAAATGGAGTTAATCTAGAGGGAGAAGGACACAATGACTCAGCATAGTACCTTTCACTTTCATGTCAGTAGTTAAAATTCAGTACAAGGCTGTAGTTACTAAGTCTGCTCCCAAGTGTTCCACGGAGGCATATAGGAAAATGAGGAAAGGGAGTTTCTCATGGTTTGACAATTCTGGTTGACTGGTAAATTCCCATGACATAAATGGAAAAAAAAAAAAGGTTGATGGTGCTAAAGATATCAAGGAGTGACTAATGAGGCACGAGTATGGCTTTCTTTTAGATTCTCTTTCTGCCAGAAGCAAAGGGCTGTATTTCTATTTCTTGACACCTGATATGTGAATAGTCTCTTATATTATTTGACATGATTAAAAATCATTTTGCTCTTAAAAATAACTTAGAACATTCTTGAAATACAAATAATGAGTTTGAAAAAAAGGTTCAATGGGTAGTAATTCTGTTTACATTGTCCATAGGCTATAAAACTTAGGTAATTAACATGCTTAGCTTCTTCTATCTGAAAGCCAGTACACATGTGCATTCTGAACATTTGAAATATCTTTAAAACAAGACAGCTCTCATTAACTGAGATTCAAGTTATGATTCAGAGCTCTTCTCTTCTTATATTTATAGGTATAAGGCAAATTCACAAACCATTCGTTTTCTTTATTAAAGCATATGTGATGTAGTGGAGAGAAAAGATTTCATTTAAATTTTCTAGCTTTATGAAATTGTTTCTGTTTTTCTTCTTTCTACAAAATTTCATTAGAGTTTCTTTAAAAGGGAGAATATAACCTACTCCTTGTGGGTTTTGCTGCTTCAACCAATGACATATTTATAAATACGTACAGTACCATCCCATTATTCACAATTTACTTTCCATAGTTTTAATTACTCATTGTCAACTGCAGGCCCAAAATAGGTGAGTACAGTACAATAAGATATTTTAAGAGAGACCACAATCTCATAATTTTTACTACAGGAATTATTCTATTTTATTATTAGTTATTATTGTTAATTTTTCACTGCACCAAGCTTAAATTAAACTTTATAATAACTGTGTGTATACAGGAAAAAAACATGGTATGCATAGGGTTCAGCACCTTCCATGGTTTTAGGCATCCACTGGAAGTCTTGGAACATATCCCCTGAGAATAAGGAAGAGCTACTGTTACACATATCACTTCTATATGTATATACATACACACATGCAAACATAGAAAATAGTGAACATAAATGAATAAATGCAGTTTTATAGTCCATATTTCCTACCCAGCCCCTTAGTGAGTCAGCACCTCTTGGTGTGTCATAGTAACCTGTCTTTTAAATAAGCACTCTTAGAGAATGTAAGAGAAATAAGAGATAACCAAGCTCACTTGAAATGTTAGAATATTAAGGATCAGATGGCTTCAGTGAGTGAGACACCCTGGACACACACACACACACACACACACACACACACACACACGGAGAGAGAGAAAAAATGATAGACTACAATTTGTATATATATATAGAGATTTTTCTTGTGATTTCTGCTTATGTGTATTTTTACCTCATAGGGCTGCGTGGTTCTGTTTGCCAAGGTTCTTCTCGTCAAAATCTGCACTGGAAGGTAAAGCAAAATAAACTTATTGGAATAAGTTTATTCCAAAATAAACGTATTTCTTTGGGCAACTCAGGCATCAAAAGGAAACTGAAATATGCAGATTTTTTTCCTGGTCTGGATGCAGAGCAGCCCCGAAACCTCAGCCACAATAATTCACAAAAATGATCTCTAAGTTGCCAACATGTCCCTAAGGTCTTAGGTTTCATGGTTCCTAATATCTGTGTCTTTGTTCAAGTTTTAAATTCTGGAAAAGAAAATCTGATTTTCCTAAGTTGGATCATGTTGTGTTCCCTAGATTAGAAACCCTAGCAAAAAAAAAAACAGTTCCTGTAGCATAGATATGACTTCAGTGGTAACCCATGGGTAGTAAAACCATTTCCAGTAAAGAGGGGATCATTTTGAGATGTAGCACCCAATGCCAATGCTGTGGACAGAATTTTGGATCTAGAAGGACAGTTTAGCTAGATAGACTATCCCACTTTTCATAGCCAATGAGAAAGATCCAGTAAGGAGGCTAGGTCAGCTATTGCTAAAGGACAGATTAATACAGTTAAATGGAGAAAATAAAATTCAAATTTCTCTGGACAAGAGCAGAAAATAGGAGTGAGGACAAATGTCTTACAAGTTCAAGGTTCAGGATCTGATTAGGACAAAAATGGAAGGGCAATTAGATACAGTGTAGGAATAATGCATAAGGATTACTGCTAAAGTCGGAAGGGAAGTATCTTTGGTTTGCATTTATTAGACATAATTGTCTTACTGTCTGAATGGATCCTGTTTGTTTATATGTTAATGGAACCACATTTCTTAACAAATTGAATTGTGCATGTAATTTAGTAGCCTTAATAATGACTCGAATTTTGAGTTCAGTGAATATGCACGACGCTTGTAAAAAAACTTTCACTATGACTTCCTTCTGAAGCTTCAGATTTTCATTCCCTTTAGCTTTCTTATGGTCTTATGATTCCAAAAAATCAAAAATTAAAATATGGTATTTCTCCCAAATTTTTTCTTTTCTTTCTCACATTCATAGTTCATTAATAGCACCATGCTTTTTGTCACTTAAGTTCAAATGTAATGGCTGATGATATTATAGATCTGTTACACATTAATTAGATTAAAAATACTTCTACATACAGTTCATCTCACTAGCATCCTACAGATAATCTAGGGCTTTCTTTTATAGCTTATCACCACAATTTAGGCAGATAAAAATCTAAATGCACATCCTTTCTCTTAGACTGTATCTTATTACTAAACCTTATATAAATAGTCAAGTTCTCAGCACGGTTAATATTTCATCAGGTCTGTTGCCCGGCTCATTTCTCTTTTGACTGCTGTGTGTGCCTTGGAGCTCTCGTTTTACATGCTTCACTCCAAAGAGTTTCCTTGTACGTTACTGCAAGATGAGTCCAAGTACTCTTTCCCTCACTTTGATGACGCTCAACAGTGTGCTCTCAAAGAGTATTTGACAAATTATCCTCCTTAAAAGCATCTTTGCCTCAGGATAAATATTAATTCTTCCCCAAAGATACGCGTTGTATTGAATACAGCTGTGGTAAACAACAAGACTATTTTTTAAAACTTGTTTCTGGGTTTTTCAGTGAAAAAGCAGCAAGAGACATAAAATTATATAACTGAAATGTCTTTTATAGATTATTCATCTTTCATTTTGCATATGAGAACGTCTAAGACCCAGAGCAGTCATTTGGTGTTCCCAAAGACACACAACTAACTGATAAGAGACATGAAATGTCTTTCTTAGAGTTTCCAGTGTATTGCTGTTTTTTGTTGTTCTTGTTTCTCACTACAGCAAACTCATATAAACCCGTGACATCTTAATATGTACTTAATTTAATGATTGTTCAAAGTGTCACATAATTTGCACCTACAATGGATTAGTAAAAGCTTATAGCAATTGACCAATCTTTTTCTCAAAATAAAGTCAGTTAAGCAAAAATTGTAATGTCAAAATTAGATTATTTTCTTGGGTAATATTTTAAAATAAGATTTTACAGTTAAAAATATTAACATTTTAAAACTTAGATATACAAATTTTGTTTCCAATATAGTATCAATACACTCTTGCATAATAATTTTATTAGAAAGACATTCTCAACACACCCTGGCCAACATTCTGACCTTCGCTAATTTTATGAGAAAATGAAAAGAGAAATTATTTTAATAAATAATGTAATTAATTTCATGGTAATATCACTAAATCCTTTAACGGTGTATTGAACAATACTGTAGTCACCAGCCACATATAACTATTTTCATTTAAATTAACTAAAATTGGCCAGGCGTGGTGGCTCACGCCTGTAATCCTAGTACTTTGGGAGGCTGAGGAAGGTGGGTCACTTGAAGTCAGGAGTTCAAGACCAGCCTGGTCAATATGGTGAAACCCCATCTCTATTAAATACACAAAAATTAACCGGACATGGTGGCACACGCCTATAATCCTAGCTACTTAGGAGGCTGAGGCAGGAGAAACCCTTGAACCCAGGAGGGGAGGTTGCAGTGAGCTGAGATTGCACCACTGCACTCCAGCCTGTGCAACAGAGCAACAGGCTGTCTCAAAATAAATAAATAAAATTTAAAAATTAATTAACTAAAATTAAGAATTCAGATTTTCAATAGCACCAATCTTATCCAAAGTGTTCAATAACCACATGTGCTTAGTGGCTATTGTATCAGACAGAGCTGATATAGGACACTTTCTTCATCACAGAAAGTTCTATTGATAATGCAGGTCCAAGTTATTAATACCAATTTATAGAGGAAGAAACTTAGCCTTAGTTATATGCTCATACTCTTACATGTAGTAAGTGAAAAAGTCAGAAATGAATAAAATTTCCTAATAATCTACGTTATTTAAAACTATTTGCCATTGAATTTTTCTACTAATAGGATAAACATAGAATTTTATTTTATTCATTAATACTTTCTGTGTTTCAAATTGCTTATTCACATAGAATAAACATCTACTGAATAAAAAAACCTTTTTATATTTCTCTTATTAATGTTATAATCTTGGTATTTTGCTTTTAAATTAAATCTCCATTAATCCAAACCAAATATATTATCAGTATTAAATATAGTATTGTATAATTGAAATAAAATTACATTAACATATTGCTTCTACTGGTTTCCTTACATTTCCAATGAGGAGGATTCTCTGTTGACCCATTCATTTCTTTTCTTCAGTAAGATTCTTCCTTGACAAACCATCTTTTGAACATCTGGTGAAAAAAAAAATGGAGAAATAATATGAGAGAAGAAAACGTGAATAAGACATTAAATGAAACTGCATGAGAGGTTTTATTCAAGGTTCACAATAAAATATATACCAGAGCAGTAGAAGAGCTGTTGTATTTAAAGACACTGGAAGGGGAATAAAATGTGAAGCATTTGGAAGATCTGTCCTAGCTTACATGTGTATTTTCAAAGTTGCCTTTAGGAAATGTACGGTAATAAACTGAGTTTTATTGAAATTAGTTTTCAAGTGCTGAATTGTGCTGCATAAAAGACTAACACAGGTTCTTCCATAGAAAATGGTATTTTAATTGCTATATGTGGTAATAATATACTTTGATGATGAAAAGTTTAACAAATATGTTATACTGCCACATATATGTCATACTTAACTGAAGGAGTAAAGAAGTACTTTGTTAAACACTTTGCTAGTTTTAATACCTTAACTAACAAGAGCATTTATTCTTTTTTTATTTCTAAGAAATACATACATGTTAGGAATTTAGAACCTCACAGAGTTTTTTGTTTGTTTGTTTGTTTCTTCCCTCTTGGAAAATTCCAAGTATCATTGATTATTAGTATTTGTGAAATAACTGTATATACTTCATTTTAATACAAAAGTAACGATTAAGAGTTAGTCAAAAGAATGGCAAAATTTGATTTTTTTTCTTGTCTCCCTAGCATGTTATTCTAAATTAAATGGAGCATTCCACATTATAATAGTAATAACAAATACAAACAAGCTTCTTAAAGACTCTCTTTTAATTTAATAAACGGTCCCATTTTAAAAAACAAATTCCCAGTAACTATTCGTACAAGATAGATTATATTTTTGGTCCTTTTCCCATATTTTAATTGGTTGTGCTTGGAGCTATGTTATAGCCTTGGCCAGAAAATTATTCAGACAGTAACTTCTAAATGTCATCATATGTATTAAAGTGACATTCTTCACCTTGTTTTTAAACATCAAAAAGTTCATGGAGTTTTGCTTCTCACTTCTTAACAAATGGAAATGGAATTTGTCTTCTTGATTATCACGCAACGTTCCCTCCTCTTCCTGGCATGCCTCTTTTCCAGCCCAGACTTTTTATTTAAATGCATTAGAACAGAATTTATAAACAGAATTTATTAGAACAGAATATCTAAAGTTAGATGCAGCTCAGGACAAAGTTGTAGTATATGTTGATAATTTAGTCCTCAAGCAAAACCACGTTGTACACTTGTGTTTCTAAAACCAGCAAAAATTCATATTTTTGTTTGAACAGAAGAGTAGAGACGCAACAAATTCCTATCTTCCTTTTCAGAAACTATATTGAAAATCTCTTTTTGACTTGCAAGGCTGATGCAGACTTTAGGCAGGTATGCTTCCATATTGAAATCCTCCGGAGATTAACAGCAACAGCAACTGCCTCAAGGCATTCTTGGTTCCATTTCACCACTTCACCATCTGGTAGACATATGAGGATCAGTTCAACAGATTTAGGAAATGGTTATTATGAGGTTATTCTTTTTAGCAGACGATTTTTTTGTTTTGCCACTCCCACATAAATGCAAAACAGAAAATATGTTTGAAGCAGAGACTACTATAGAGCTTACCTATTTGAAATTTCCCCTCCAGCAAATAAAACCACTGCAAACTGAGCTTAACAATGTCCAGTCACAGCGTGAAGGGCAAATTTTAAACTGCATGTGCATTAGTATGATATATAGTTCTCTTTGGCCCCCAAAATAAATTACTCTCCTTAAAGATAAATGTAAATATAAGAACAAGCTGCAATATTACTTTATAATTTAATTCTCCTTCAATGTGTCCTTGAAACTTCTACAAAGCAGACAGTGTTTTAGGAGAATTTAATGCAGAAAATATCAAAGTACTGCAAGACTCTAACAGGTTTTCAAAATTAGACAAGCATTGATTTTAAAACATTTTTAACTTCATATTCATTATTAATATTTTCTTTGTGTATAGAAGTAATTTTATGTAAGGTACAGATGCCTCTAGCCTTTAAAATTTTAATACAGTGTGTAGAGTTTATTGTTATGTAATTTACACACTTCTTTACAGACAATTAATAACCCTATAATTATTACAGCCTTTGTGAATTTAAGCAGAATTTTTAAGCAGAAGTGTATGATAATAGCTTTGACCTTATCCTTTTATATAGATTTTACTAAACAAATGATCATACTTCTCAAATGTGACTTGGCCAAAGAATGAAGTATGATATTTAAAGAACATAATAATGTAAAAAAATTGAAATTACATATTTACAAAGGATCTGTGTATGCTGAGAAAGAGTGTCTGTGTCTTTTATTGTTTATTTTTCTCTAGGCAGTAGTTGTTAACTGGGATGATTTCACTTCCTCTCCCATGAAACATCTGGAAATATCTAGAGAAATATTTGGTTGTCAAAACTAGGGCATGGCTACTACTAGCATCTACTTGATAGAGACTGGGGATGCTGCTAACTTTCTACAATGTTCAAGACAGCCTCATTCTGACAACAAAGATCGATGCATTCCAAAATGTCAACAGACCCAAAGTTGAAAATCTCTGCTCCAAAGCTTATATTAATATATACAAAATAAAATTTGGCAAATAAATTATTCACAAGTAAATTGGAAACTCCAAATCTTAGAATGAGACAATCTTCTGTGACTTGTTAACCCATGCGCACGCACACAAACGTACATTTTCATGCACAGATTAAACACACATATATATGTATTTATATGTTATATAAACAAATACATATATTCCAATATGCCAGCTCATACTCAATTTTTAGTATTTGATTCTGAATACTCTTTTGAAGCAATTGATTTTTTTCATCAGTTATTAAAATATTGGTTGTCCTGGATTATTTAAATCTCTAGTGATCAAAGCCACAATTTCAAGTAAACGTAGGCTTTCTCCTCTTGGTAATCACAGCAACCACACAGGGTCCAAGTCATCATAGTGTGGGACTAATATTTAGAAAAGCATTTCTTTGTGTGCCTATCATATTTCTGGATTATTGGTCTTCAGGCTCTAGGACAGATTCATTTCTAAATTAGACATTTTTCATCTTCAGTATAAAATGTTATCTTGAAACATTTACAAAAATATCATTGTTGTTTTTCATAACTCAATGTATGTGCAATCTGATTTTCTAAATTGTGACTAAAAGACTTAGCTGTCATAATTTTGGAAAGTGAAGAGAATTATCATCTGTATGTTTCTCTACAGTCTAAGTTTCATCTTTACATGGAAAAAAAATCAAAACTCTATAGCTCATCTGCATCTGGAAGGAAACATATAAGACACTCTGAACACTATTCTGCTAGTCAAACAAAACTTCCTAATCTTTTTTCCATTTAAGATCTTCGAAAATTCTCACTGGTCAGTAACACCTATGAACACTAAGTGGAAGTATAAGAAGGTTCTGCTGCAGGGTGCAGTGGCTCACACCTGTAATCCCAGCACTTTGGGAGGCTGAGGCTGGCGGATCACCTGAGGTCAGTAGTTTGAGACCAGCCTGGCCAACACGGTGAAACCCTGTCTCTCCTAAAAACACAAAAATTAGCCGGGCGTGGTGGTGGGTCCCTGCAGTCCCAGCTACTCAGGAGGCTGAGGCAGGAGAATTGCTTAAACCCGGGAGGCGGAGGTTGCAGTGAGCCGAGATATCACCACTGCACTCCAGCCTGGGTGACAGAGCAAGGCTCCGCCTCAAAAAAAAAAAAAAAAAAAAAAAAAGTTCTGCTCCCATTTATATAAAGCAAAGTGAGTTACTGCTTTCCAACATACTTACTGTTAAAGAGCTACTGCAAGAAGGAAAGTACAATAAAGGGAATATACAGAGTCCATCAGTTAGAGATATTGATAGATAGTTATGCTACAGTATACCTGTATGTGTTGATACACATGTCTACATGGTGGACCATATAATGAGTCAGTTCTACTATCATATAATTGACTTGAACAACTGTGAAGCTATTCTTCATTCAGCCTCATTAGATCATTTGATTTTCATTTACAATAAATTTACCTTCTCATGTCTGTTTTGTTTTTAGCTCCTCATCATTACTTTCCGACCACCTTTCTATTTATTTTTTATGATGTTCAGGCAGTCTCTCACTATATGAACCTAAGAAACTAGGTTTTATTCTACATAAGCATTTTTAAATTGTGAATTATTTTTGAAATAAAGAAAACATTTGCCCTGTGAAGTGATCAAACTTGAATATAATATTAAGGGTAGAAAACTGTACTTTTATTCCCTATAGTATCATAGATACTAAAATTATTGGAGAACAATTGATGTGAAATGGACTAAAACGGACACCAAAATTCTGTGGCAGTACTGAGTTATAACATGGCTGTCTCTGATTGTATTCTCATATTATTTTTGTTAGGTTGTCATGAGATGAAAAGATAAAATTTAAAAAAATAAAAAGTAAAGAATGCTTAGAATTCATGCTTCACACAGGCAATGCTGAGAAAAACATAAAATTGGCAGGTCATTTGGGGGAGGATATTTGGCAAAAAGATTGGGGCTAAGCAGATAGTGAGATAAAATCTGGATGTTTCAGGCAAAAGTAAATGTGTGACTAATGGCACAGAGGTGAAAAAACTTGCTTTATCTATGAGGAGAGTTACTAGCAGGTTAAGTTCAGACAAAGGTTGACAAGACTTGGGAGTACTTTAAATGCAAGTATATTATTATAGATAAAATAAACAATGTCTAGGTATAAATGATTTTTTAAATTAGGAAGTTAAATAAACAAAGCTGCTTTTACAAAGTAAGTCAGACCATGGTATAAAATGCATTTGAGGCCGGGCGTGGTGTCTCACTGCTGTAATCCCAGCACTTTGGGAGGCCGAGGCGGGCGGATCACGAGGTCAGGAGATCAAGACCATCCGGATAACACGGTGAAACCCCGTCTCTACTAAAAATACAAAAAATTAGCCGGATGTAGTGGCGGGCGTCTGTAGTCCCAGCTACTCGGGAGGCTGAGGCAGGAGAATGGCGTGAACCTGGGAGGCAGAGGTTGCATTGAGCCAAGATCGTGCCACTGCACTCCGTGGTGACAGAGAGAGACCCTGTCTCAAAAAAAAAAAAAAAAAAAAAAAAAAAACCAGAAAGATGTGAGTGAAGGATATATATTATTCGTTATAAGAAATTAAATAATGAACAAAAATCAATCTGAAGACATATGTAGAGAAAAACAGTAATTAGTATGGAAAATGTTAGATAATTTTAATGCAAAAAATAATAACTATAAAATCTGAGTCTTGTAAAAATATCACTAAAACTGGTAAATTCCTTAAAATAAGGTTTTCAAAAATGGAGGGCGGCAAACAGTATTAGATTAGGACTAAAAAAGGAATCTTAACATGAGATATAAAAATGTAAACTAATCAGCCGGGCACGCTAGCTCACGCCTATAACCCCAGCACTTTGGGAGTCTGAGGCAGTCGGATCACCTGAGGTCAAGAGTTTGAGACCAGCCTGACCTACATGGAGAAACCCCGTCTTTACTAAAAATACAAACAAATTAGCCAGGCTTTGTGGCACATGCCTGTAATCCCAGCTACTCAAGAGGCTGAGGCAGGAGAATTGCTTGAACCCGGAAGGCGGAGGTTGCAGTGAGCCGAGATCGTGCCATTGCAATCCAGGCTGGGCAAAAAAAGCAAAACTCTGTCTCAAAAAGAAAAAAAGTAAACTAATCATGGGAATATATTATATACAAATTTATATCAGCAAATCTTAAGATAACAATAAGGAGAAAATTGAATATAAAAATTATATAATGATTGTAAACTGATAAACATTCTAACATTTGAACATATATTTTGTCAGGATACTTTTCAATACAACTTAAATTAATCTAGATGAAATAAATAATAACCCCTCCCAATTTAGTTTTTCAATTTAGCATAACCTGTTTCTGGTAAAAGTAATACAAAAAAAAACCTATAGACAAATTTTATTGATCAATATGAAAAGCACATTCTAAGCAAATATTAGGAAACCAAATCCAGATGTTTATCAAAAATGATTAAAGAATATTCCAGAAAAGTAATAGCAGTCCTTTATTATAATTCATTTACTCAGTAAATTAAAGCAAAACAATATGATTACATTAACAGCAGCTTTAAAAGACAATCAGACTGGACATGGTGGTTCATGCCTGTAATTCCAGCACTTTGGGAGGCCAAGGCAGGTGGATCACTTGAGGTCAGGGGTTCGAGACCAGCCTGGCCAACATGGTGAAACCCCATCTCTACTAAAAAATAAATGAACAAAAAAATTAGTCAGGCATGGTGGCGGGCACCTGTAATCCCAGCTACTCAGGAGGCTGAGGCAGGAGAATTACTTGAACTCAGGAGGGGGGAGTTTGCAGTGAGCCATGATCGTGCCACTGCACTCCAGCCTGGGTGACAGAGTGTGACTCCATTCTCAAAATAATAATAATAATAATAATAATTAATAATAATAATAATGGAAGGAAGCTTAGAGTCTCTGCTGCATTTAGAAAGCCTCTGCTTTTTAAACAGCCATTCTATTCTCACCATCTTTCCATCAATCCAAACATCTGGGCTCCTTGTTTTGATAGATTATTTGCCTTAGTATTATAGATTCTACCCTATGTATACTATCTTTACCTACAACTTATATTACTAATTTTATATATAATCAACTTCTTTGCCATAATCTTAGGCTCTCTAAGCTTTTGAATCTGTACTACATATGCTCTTTCTAATAGTATCTTTTTACAAACATGCTTTTATAAACAGTATTGCTGGATCACTATTACACTGGAGGTGACATCATTAGGATTTGTAAACAGAAAATACAAGAGGTATGGATGAGTGTACAAGTTCTCCAAAACTTGGAAAATTTCTTTCATCTTATTTCTGTTACATTAGAAAATTTTAATTTAACATATTAAATTGTTTTTGAGGATTTATTAACTAGTGTAGGAAGAGAGAAACAAAGTGCTGCTGTATTTGTCTGTTCTCATGCTGCTAATAAAGACATACTGAAAACTGGGTAATTTAAATAATAAAAAAGAGGTTTAATGGACTCACAGTTCCACATGACTGGGGAGGCCTCACAATTACAGCAGAAGGCAAAAGAGGAGCAAAGCCATGTCTTACATGGTGGCAGGGAAGAGAGCATGTGCAGGGGAACTGCCCTTTATAAAACCATCAGATATCATGAGACTTATTCACTATCACAAGAACAGCATGGGAAAAACCTGGCCCCATGATTATATTACCTCCAACCAGATCACTCCCGGGACACGTGGGGATTATGGGAGCTACAATTCAAGATGAGATTTGTGTGGGGACACAACCAAACCATATAATTCCATCCCTGACCCCTCCCAGATCTCATGATATCAAATTTCAAAACATAATCATGTGGTTTCAACAGTCCCCCAAAGTCTTAACTCATTCCAGCATTAACCAAAAAGTCCAAGTCCAAAGACTCATCTGAGACAAAGCAAGCCCCTTCTGCCTATGCCTGTAAAATCAAAAGCAAGTTAGTTACTTCCTAGATACAATGGGGGTACAGGCATTGGGCAAATACATCCATTCCAAATAGGAGAAATTGGCCAAAACAAAGGGCTAGAGGTCTCATGCGAATCTGAAATCCAATAGTGCAGTCATTAAACCTTAAAGTTCCAAAACAATCTCCTTTGACGGCATGTATTACATCCAGGTCATGCTGATGCAAGTGGTGGATTCCCATGATCTCAGGCAGCTCTGCCCTTGTGGCTTTGCAAAGTACAGCCCCCTCCAAGCTGCTTTGACAGGCTGGCATTCAGTATCTGCTCTGCTGCTTTTCCAGGCGCACGGTGGAAGCTGTCAGTGGATCTACCATTCTGGGGTCTGGAGAATGGCAGCCCTCTTCTCACAGCTCCACTAGGCAGTTCTCCAGTGGGTACTCTGTGTGGAGGCTCCAATCCCACATTTCCCTTCCACACCTCCCTAGCAGAGGTTCTCCATGATGGCTCCATCCCTGCAACAGACTTCTGCTTGGACATCCAGACATTTCCACACATTCTCTGAAATCTAGGCAGAGGTTTCCAAACCTCAATACTTTACTTCTGCACACCCACAGGGCCAACACCACGTGTAAGCTGCCAAGGCTTGGGGCTTTCAGTCTGTGAAGCCACAGCCCAAGCTATACTTTGGCCCCTTTTAGCCATGGCTGGGATGAGGGGAACCAAATCCTGAGACTGCACAAAGCACCAAGGCCCCGGGGCCAGCCTATGAAACCATTTTGTCCTCCTAGGCCTCTGGGCCTATAATGGGAGGGGCTGCCATGAAGACCACTGGCATGCCCTGGAGACATTTTTCCCATTGTCTTGGTTATCATCATTTGGCTCCTTATTATTTATGCAAATGTCTACAGCCAGCTTGAATTTCTTCTGAGAAAATGGGTTTTCCTTTTCTATTGTATTCTCAGGCTGCAAATTTTCTGAACTTTTATGCTCTGCTTCCCTTTTCAACATAAGTTCCAATTCCAAACCATACTTTGTGATGAACAAAACTGAGTGCTTCAAAGAGCACACTAGTTACCTCTTGAATGCATTGCTGCATAGAAATTTCCTCTGCCAGATATCCTACATCATCTATCTCAAGTTCAAAGTTCCACAGATCTCTAGGGAAGGAGCAAAATATTGTCAGTCTTTTTGCTGAAACATAGTATGAGTCACCTTTATTCCAGTTCCTGACAAGTTCCTCATTTCCATCTAAGATCACGGCAGCCTGGACTTCATTTTCTATATCGCTATCAGCATTTTGGTCAAAGCCATTCAACAAGTCTCTAAAAAGTTGCAAACTTTCCCACATCTTCTTGTTTTCTGAGGCCTCTAGGAAATTTCAAACAAGTCTCTAGGAAATTTCAAACTTTCCCACATTTTCCTGTCTTCCTCTGAGCCCTCCAAGCTATTCCAGCCTCTTCCTGTTACTCAGCTCCAAAGTTGCTTCCATGTTTTCAGGTATCTTTACAGCAGCGCCCCACTACCTGGTACCAATTAACTGTATTTGCATGTTCTCATGCTGCTAACAAAGACATATCTGAGACTTGGTAATTTATAAAGAAAAAGAGGTTTAATGGACTCACAGTTCCACATGGCTGGAGAGGCCTCACAATCACGGTGGAAGGCAAAGAGGGAGCAAAGGCATGTCTTACATGGCAGCAGGCAAGAAAGCATGTGCAGGGGAACTGCTTTTTATAAAGCCGTCAGATTTTGTGAGGCTTATTCACTATTACAAGAACAGCAGAGGATATCCCTCCAACCCCATGATTCAATTACCTCCCACCAGGTCCCTTCCAGGACACATGGGGATTATGGGAGTTACAATTCAAGATGAGATTTGGGTGGAGTCAAAGCCAAACCATATCAGCTACCTATTCAACAGAAACTATTCCAGATCAAAAGTTGTCAAACTATGGCTTATGAGTCAAATCTAGCTCATTGCTCTTGTCTATAAGTAAAGATTTATTGTAACACAGCCATCCTCACTCATTTACATATTATTTATTAATTTACATATTGTCATCACTGAACTTTACATCTGAGCAGGAAATAAATATCATTCAGGTTCATTCTACTTATTTTATCGATGAGGAATATGAGGTTTAAGTAATTACATGGCTAGTCCAGGATCACACGTGTAGCCAATTAAAGAATAAGAAACCACACCAATTCACAGCTTCTTTTAAACCTTCTGTTTACATCTGCTCCTCTCATTTTCTAATGCTAGCAGAGATAGGCAGAAATATTATTTTCTTGAGCTAATGGTCTGGGTTGATGATGACATGTGTCACCTGTTGGTGAAGTAGAGCAAAACTCCACCTGTCTCTTCTTCAGTTATTGTGACCAGGGAGACCAAAGAATAAACAAACAATTACAAATTAGTTTTTATAAAGATACTGAGAAATAAACTAACACAAAATACTTTGTATAAAACCACTGAGATTTGAGGAAGTTTCCTATATCAAACTTTGTCTATTGTAACCAATACTCTATCTCTCAAAAAACAATAAACTCTGGATTCATAAATGTTTTCAAATATAAAGCTAATTCAAATATTGTAAATAAACTGATTGGCTTATCACAGAATATACTTTAATACATTATTCTGTATAAGGCATGACCTCTAATGTTATTATATACATTTTAATATGGATCATATTATTATGCATTTACACTAGGTATCTTCTGATGGTATGTGTTTCAGGTTGGAGGGAATTTACATAAAATATGTTAAAAGTGCCTTAAAAATAAAACTCTACAAATGAAATAAAAGTCAAGTTTATAATGTGAATCATATTCTATATTGGCAACATCTTGTTTAAAGTTTCAATTCCTTTGAAGAAAAATTATGAAACACAATGCTTGTGAACCATTGCACATTCTACAACAAAATTATGTATTATGAAACCTTGCAGTTTAATCCATTTTTGAACTACCCATGCATTTTTTGTCTTGTATTTTTTTTTACTTTTATACTATTTTGTTTTAATTATTTGGATTTTATCAATTTACAATGTATAAAATGACTTTTATTTATGTACTGCCTAATCTATATATTTTATAACATTTTTACTACTTTTAAATTAAATTAATTAATGACTTTAGGCTACAGAAAGATTATTTTAGGTAAGAGCTCATAAGCCTTCTTGTAATTATTTTTATTAAAAACATTACTGTTAGTTTTATCTTTCTTTATAAATAGGCACAAAGACTGGCATATAAACAAATAAATAGTTGATTGTATAGATACTGAAGTAATCCTTAGTTTTAGCAAACACTACTTCATTTTCATTTTGTATTATTTTAATTTACTGTTAAAATTGAACGTCTATGCTATTTACCAATATATATTTCATTTTGGTTGTCATTTGTTTATTTTTATTTTTCTCAAGTTAGGCTCATTTTCTAATGGTCATTGCATGTATCCATTGCAATAAATGTATGCCTAATTTACTTATCTCTATTTACTATATAACTAATTTTGCTTAAATATCTATAACATTTGTAAATATTTAAGTAATTTTATTGAATTCTCATGGATTATTATTTTTATTTTTCAGTCATTGGGAAATAGAAATTTTAATTTGATAAATCGAAATTTTTATTAACAGATCTATATTAGATTATAAAGTATAATTAAGAGCCTTTATCTTTTCTCAGTCTGATCATCCTTTGCCCATAACCAAAAGTGATCATACATCAAAATTTTGTTTGGGATAGGCTTAGTTTACAACTTTTGATTCTGTCATTTTGATTACTAACACTCCCTTTTTACTGTCAAATATTGGAACTTAGTCAATAAATTCTGTGGTCACTCTACCTGTAATTACTGTGCTAATCCTTTTCTTCTGCACACAATGTACAATAGAACAAATGATAAGACAATATTCTGCCCCTGATATCCTATCTTTAAAAAAGAACATGAGAATAAATAGGCATCAGAATGGGCATATTAGGAATCGTTATCCCCAGAATTTCTACAGCTAAGGAAATGTCCTAGAATAAAAGTGATTTTAAATGTTATCTCCAGTTTTTCACTGATAGACTTTTTCGCATATTCTCATAATCTTATCCCTTTCCACCCAGTGCGAACATAGAAGTCCATGATGGAAGAGAAGCCTCTGAAAGGTGTTGCAACTGTCATCATTAACAGTAAAGACTGCTATTTTCTGTTGTTTACTTTAAAATATTTCAACATAAACAGATTCATCAGTGTGTGTAAATGAATCGGAATCTGTAGCCTAGAAGCAGATAGATAACATCTAATTTATCACAATTAACAGTCCATAATCTAGACATGTCAGCTTGTATTTTAATGACTGTAATTAAAAGTCCACCATCCAAAGGAGAATTCTACAGTCTTCAATTGTCACTGTCTAAAGATACACCATAAACTTTGTTAATAATAATAAAAGATGAAAAAAATTATGAAATGTATGGCAATATATGTGAGTTATTTAGATATATTGAATAGACATCTCCAACTTTGCCTGAGTGTTACATCAAAATCAGATGAACCAATGAATTAGTTTCTTTCACATAATTATTTAGGCTGACTCAGTCAATTCCTGTGTCCTGTTTTTTTCCTTAGGGATTTCATTTCATGGCATCTGATTCTGAAATTAAACTAATACTCCACCTGCCTAGAATATACTTTGCATGCATTGAGCTTACAGTAAGAGTTTTTATAACTATTATTCTACCTATGTGTGAATAAATATTATATAAATAATAAATAATTATATATAATATATTAATATATAATAAACATTATATACAAAATAAATAAATATTTATTTAGTTATTTTAATTAAAATGTCTAATATATACTAGATAAAAATAAATAAATATTTATTTAGTTACTTTAATTAAAACATAAGTCCCGGTAACAAAGTTGTTGATGAAAACATCCCTATTCTGAATTCTATTTCTGTCATTTCAGCCAGCTCAGCCTGGCTCAGAACTCTTGATGGAGAACTGATGCAGTCATTTGGAGGATGTACAACACTCTGGCCATTTAAGTTACTGGAGTTCTTGAATTGAGTCACATCTCTGCATGTGGGTGTTTCTTTAACCGCAGTGCAGACTGAGTACAGTCAATAGACTACTGAATGTTTTCACAGGGCTGATGCATTGTGCAGGGTCTTTATTTGAAGCTAACTTCTTGTTTTTGGTTTCAGAGGGGGGTATGTTAGTGAGGTTTTTTTGGTTTTGAAGCTTTGGGGTGTGATCCAGTAATTTGCACTTGGGCATATTGGTCAGTTGGTAGACTCGTGCTCAGTTGTGTGGCTCCCCTATGCTTTTTCACAGTTGCAGCAATGTTTCCTCTCAATGTCCTGAAAGTGTGGGTGTTTCTCCCCTTTGGGTGTTGGCTGTAGATTGTAACTCCTGGGCTGCCCACTGGAGTTCTGGGGTGATCTCCCAGTTTATATTTCTTTCTAAACATGGGGACGGCAGAAGAAGGAAATCCAGTAATGATTGTAGCCAAGGGTTTTTGCTTGTCTCCTGAGGGCTCCACCCCAGAGACATGCACATCATCAATTTCTCAGTGCAATCATCTTAGGATGGAGGGTCTGCACTGTGGGCCCAAGACAGCGGTTCCCTATCTGGCGATGAATGGGTGGGTGGTGGGACATATGGGAGATGGACTGGTCTCCTCTCCTTGGGTCGACTGCAGTTTTTTTGGAGGTATGGATAAGGCACTTAGCGTCTTTGCTCCTTTGTTAGTCCAGGGGTAGCAAGAGCAGACCTGTTGCAGAGACAGTGGCAGAGAGGCTTTCATTTGTCCCTCAGAGCTCTGTCCAGCAAGTTGCAAAGCTGCTACTGGCTCAAATGACCAAATGACTTCCTTAAACATTTCTTGTAGAGCACATCCATTAATAAAACAGTCTCTGTCACATTTTGTCTATGTGCAAGTATCTTAAACTCAACTTTATTTTGACCAGATATAGAATTCTTTGTTGTTAGTATTTTTACCTTATTACTTTAAATATGTCATCCTACTTCCTTCTGTCCTCCATGGTTTTTTATGAGAAGTCAGCTATAAATTATTTCAAGAATTTCTTGTAACTGACGAGCACTTTTCTTTTGTTGCTTTCACGATTTTCTGTTTTTGTCCTTTGTTTGATCTATAATGTATTTCAAGGTGGATCTCTTTGAGTTCATGAGGCTTGGAGGCTGTTGAGCTTCTTTGATGTGTAAATTTTTGTCTATTATCAAGTTTCTGAAGTTTTTTTTGGTCATTATTTAGTCAAAAATTTTTTTTCACCCTTTTCTCAGTCTCTTTTTCTTCTGGACCTCCCATATGAGTATATCGTTCAATTTGAAGGCACCTCACTGGTCCCTTAGTCTCTGTTCACTTTTCTTCATTCTGTTTTACTTTCTGTTCTTCAGGCTGAATTATTTCGGTTATGTTATCCTGAAGTACATTTATTCTTCCTTCTGCTTGTTGTAACATGCTGTAGAATCTCTAGAGTAAAATTTTCACTTTAATGTTAGTATGTTCAACTACAGAACTTTTATTTTTTTCCTTTTTAAATTTATTTCTCCTTATTGGTATTCTTAGTTTGTGAATATGTTGTTTTATTCTTTCTTTTACTTCCTGTGCATTGGTTTTATTTAGGTCTTTGAACATATTAAAGACAAATGATTCTTCCTGTCCCCTAGAATTTGCTATGCTTTATTGCTGTAGTGTGCAGTTGTCTATTTAGTGACTTCTCCAAACTATTTTTGTAAAGATTGTAATCCACGTTTATGTGGTTTTTGAAGTTTCTACTGAAGTCTTGATTTCTTTAGCTTGTGTTCAACTACTTTCTTGATAAAGATTTTTTTAAATACCAGGAGGTAAAACAACAAAACAAAATAATACATACCTCTCCCAGTTTTTGACAATTGGCTCTGTGCTGAGATACTCTTAGCACCTGTCCAAATGATTTATACTTATGCTTTATGTTTCATTTCCTGCTTGCATTGAACATAGAGATTAGCTAATTATAAAAACTTAGTTTTTTTAAAATTTTTTTTTATTTTCTGGCAATACATCCTGTCCCAATAGAGGTACAGAATTTTAAAATCACTAGTATACACAGGTGCTTTTGAATGCCCTGATATTCCAAAGAAACTACACAGCTTTGCCTTCCAAGCTTTACGTGGTCTGTTATATAACTCAACTATAATCTTCTGCTCCTGATCATTGCAAGTTTTTTATTAACCTTACAATGTTTTTATGAAATAACTACTGCTTTTCTACCCTAAGGGTGTTCATACTAGGTGAAACAGAGAAAAGTATCTTGCATTAGAATTTCAGGTAGTTTCTTAACAGGTTAGAAAAGACAAACATAATAAATTGTGAACAGTTTGCTATACTCTCTCCAGAACCTCAGACCAGGGTCCCACACCCAGAACATGGGCAGCTAAACTGATGATCTGTGAAACCATTAATACAAGATGATGTAAAAATGCCACAGAGCTTTCCTATCTTTTTTTTTTTTTTATCCCATTTTTTTTTTGAGACAGAGTCTCACTCTGTTGCCTAGGCAGGAGTGCAGTGGCATCATCTCGGCTCACTGCAAGCTCCGCCTCCCGGGTTCATGCCATTCTCCTGCCTCAGCTTCCCAAGTAGCTGGCACTACAGGCGCCCGCCACCACCCCCAGCTAATTTTTTGTGTATTTAGTAGAGACGGGGTTTCACCGTGTTAGCCAGGATGGTCTCAATCTCCTGACCTAGGGATTCACCTGCCTCGGCCTCCCAAAGAGCTGCGATTGCAGGCGTGAGCCACCGCGCCCAGACTTTCCAATCATTTTTAAGCCAGCTTTTCCTTGATGTAGCATTTGCTTGGGTGTAAATATTTGACTGTTTTCAGAGTTTTGATAATGTTGGTTCTGACTGTTTCTACCTTTTTTTTAAATGTTGATGTGGAGGGGTGGGTGTTTGAAGTCACCTACTCTGCACATTTTTCTCTTGCTATAATTTTATTATGTCTCATTTTACTAATCTAAAGTGGATCTCTATCTATCTCTATTATTTGAATTACCACACATTTTTGAACCTTTGCATTGCCCTTACAGAATGTAGTTTGTTGTATAGCTAGACATGCACCCAGAGAATAGATTGAAAGCTCTATAGTAACACTGATAGTTTCTAATTAATTACATTCTTACACATAACCTTGGTATAGTAAAGCTACAAGTAGTATTGAAGGTGGATTTAGAATTTATAGCCTTATGTATGTTAGCAAGTAATATAAATTTATAACGTAAGATAAATATGAGCTTTAGAGAATCTGACAAAAATGATATTTATAAAATGTGTATCATTGAGATACCCAAATTTCCCTACTGTCTAATCTGATCTATTTCCTCATCAAGACAAAATCAAAATAACTGGTGGATTATAATACTAAAATTTTAAAAAGTATTTTCACGTATTAAATTTTTATTTTTAATTTATGTGAAAACATAGTAGGTGTATATATTTATGGTGTACATGAGATGGTTTCACACAAGTGTGCAATACATAATCATCACATCATGGAAAGTGGGATATTTATCCCCTCAGGCATTTATCTTTTGTATTACAAACAATCCAATTACACTCTCTAAATTATTTCAAAATGTACAATTAAGTTATTATTGACTATAGTCACCCTGTTGTGCTATCAAACACTAGGTCTTATTCACTCTTTCTACCTATGTATATAGTACCTATTAAACATCCCCACACCCCCACTACCCTTGCCAGCTTGTGGTCACCATCCTTCGACTCACTATCACCATAAGTTCAGTTATTTTGATTTGTAAATCCCACAAATAAGTGAGAGCATGTGATGCTTGCCTTTCTGTGTCAGGCTTATTTCTCTTAACATAATAATCTTCAATTACATCAACGTTGTTGAAAATGACAGCATCTCATTATTTTGTGGCTGATAGTACTTCAGTATCTATATGTATCATATTTTCTTTACCCATTCATCTGTCGAGGGACACGTAGCTTGCTTCTAAATCTTGCGTATTATGAATGATGCTGACACAAACGTGGGAGTGCAGATATCTCTTTGATATACTGATTTATTTTGTTTTGGATATATATTCAGGGGTGAGATTGCTGGACCATATTGTAGCTATATTTTTAGTTGTTTGAGGTATCTCCAAACTGTTCTCCACAGTGGTCGTATTAATTTACATTCCCACCAATATCGTACAAGGATTCTCTTTTCACCACATCCTCACCAACATCTGTTATTGCCTGTCTTTTGGATATAAGCCATTTTAAACGAGGTAAGATGATATCTCATTATAGTTTTTATTTAAATTTCTCTGATGATCAGTGGTGTTGAGCACCTTTTCATATGCCTGTTTGCCCTTTGTATGTCTTCTTATGAGAAATGTGTATTCAAATTTTTGCCCATTTTTGATCAGAATATTAGATTTTTTCAATAGAATTGTTTGCACTCCTTATGTGTTATAGTTATTAATCTCTCATCAGATGGGTAGTTTGCAAATATTTTCTCCGATTCTTTGGGTTGCCTCTTCTCTTTGTTGAATGTTTGCTTTGTTGTGCAGAATCTTTCTTGCTTAATGTGATCCCATTTGTCCGTGTTTGCTTTGGTTGCCTGTGCTCGTGGGGTATTACTCAGGAAATCTTTGCCCAGGCCAATGTCCTGGAGAGTTTCCCTGGTGTTTTCTTGTAGTAGTTTCATAGCTCGAGGTCTAGTATTTAACTGTTTAATCCATTTTGGTTTGTCTTTTGTAAATGGCAGGAGACAGTGGTCTAGTTTCATTTTTCTACACATGGATGTTCAGTTTTCCCAGCATCATTTATTAAAAGTACTTATTCTCCAGTGTGTGATCTTGGCATCTTTGTCAAAAATGAGTACCCTGTCAGTGTGTGGATGTGTTTCTGTGTTCTCTATTCTATTTCATTGGTCTATGTGTTTGTTTTTATGTCAGGACCACGCTGTTTTGATTACATTATCCTTATAGTATGATTTGAAGTCGGGTAATGTGATTCCTCTGGTTTTGTTCTTTTTGCTTAGAATAGCTGTGGCCATTCTGGATCTTTTGTAGTTTCATATAAATTTTAGAGTTGCTTTTTCTGTTTCTGCAAAGACGTCATTGGTACTTTGATATGGATTGCATTGACTCTGTAGATTGCTTTAGGTAGTATGGACATTTTAACAGTATTGATTCTTTTAATTCATTAACATGAGATATGTCTTTATTTTTATTTTTGTTCCTCTTCCATTTGTTTTATCAGTGTTTTATAGTTTTCATTATAGAGGTTTTTCACTTATTTTGTCAATTTAATTCCTCGGTATTTAATTTCATGTTTAGGTATTATAAGAGGGACATTTTAAAATTTCTTTTTCACATTGTTCACTGTTGGCATGTAGAAATGCTACTAATTTCATATGTTGATGCTGTATTCTGCAACTTTACTGAATTTGTTTTCAGTTGTTATAGTTTATTGGTACAGTTTTTAGGTTTTTCAAAATATAAGAATATATCATCTGCAAACAAAGGTAATTTGACTTCTTCTTTTCCAATTTGAATGGCTTCCATTTCTTTCTCTTGTCTGATTGTCCTAGTTAAAATTTCCAACATAGTGTTGTATAACAGTGGTGACAGTGTGTATCCTTATCATATAGTAGATCTTACAGGAAAGGCTTTCAGTTTTTCCTCATTCTCTGTGGTACCAGCTGTGGGTCTGAAAAATAGGACTTTTGTTATGTTGATAGGTGTTCTTTCTATACCCAGGCTTCTGAGGGTTTTTATCATATAGTGATGTTGAATTTTTATCAAATTCTTTTTCAGAATCAATTGAAATTATCAGAGGGTTTTTGTCCACCATTCTGTTTGTATGGGGTTTATCACATTGACTGGTTGTGTATGTTTATCATCCTTGTATCCCAGGGATAAATCTCACCTGGTCATGAGGAATGATTTTTTCAATATATTGTTGAATTTAGTTTGCTAGTGTTTTGTTGAGAATTTTTGCATGAATAACTATCAGTGATTTTGCCCTGCAGTTTTCTGTTTGTTTGCTTGTTTGTTGATGTATCTTTGTCTGTTTTTTTTTTTTATCAGAGCAGTACTGGCCACATAGAATGAATTTGGAAAGATTTTCTTCACCTCTGTTTTTCAGAATGGTTTGAATATGATTGATACTAGCTCTTCTTTATATGCTTAGTATAAATTAGCAGGGAAGCCATCAGATACTGGGCTTTTCTTTACTAGGATACTTTTTATTATGGCTCAGATTTTGTTACTCATTATTGGTCTGTGCAGGTTTTGTATTTTTTCATGGTTCAATCTGGGTAGGTTGTATGTACCCAGGAATTTGTCAGTTTCTTCTAGATTATCTAATTTATTGGCATATGGTTGCTCATAGTAGCCATGAATAATCCTTTGAATTTCCGTAGTATCAGTTGCAATGTCTCCTTTTTTATTTCTGATTTCATTTATTCAGATCTTTGTTTTTTTCTTAGTCTGGCTAAAGTTTTGCCAGTTTTGTTTTATTTCAAAAAACCATTTTTTGTCTCATTGATCTTTGTATTCTTTATTTCAGTTTCATTTATTTCTGCTCTGATATTTATTATTACTTTCCTTCTACCAATTTTGGGTTTGTTTTGCTCTTGCTTTTTTAGTTCTTTAAAGTACATTGTTAGATTGTTTATTTGAGGGTTTTTTTTATGTAGGCACTTATATTTATTTATTTCCCTCTGAGTACAGCTTTTTCTGTATCCCATAGGTTTTGATATATTGTGTTTCCATTTTCATTTGTTTTAATAAACTTTTTATTTATTTTTTTCTTCATTGACCCATTGGTCATTCAAGAGTATGTCGTTTAATTTTCTTATTTTTTTTTTTTGAGACGGAGTCTCACTCTGTTTCCCAGGATGGAGTGCAGTAGTGCGATCTCGGCTCACTGAAAGTTCCGCCTCCTGGGTTCACGCCATTCTCATGCTTCAGCCTCCCCAGTAGCTGGGACTACAGGCACCTGCCACCACGCCCGGCTAATTTTTTTTTTTTTTTTTGTATTTTTAGTAGAGACGGGGTTTCACCGTGTTAGCCAGGATGGTCTCCATCTCCTGACCTCGTGATCCGCCCGCCTTGGCCTCCCAAAGTGCTGGGATTACAGGCGTGAGCCACTGCGCCCGGCCTTAATTTTCATGTATTTGTATGACTTCCAAAATTCCTCTTGTTATTAATTTGTAGTTTTATTTCATTGTGGTCAAAGAACATGCTTGGTATTATTTCAATTTTTGTAAATGTTTTAAGACTTATTTTGTGACCTAACGTATGGCCTATCCTTGAGGATAATCCTTGTGAAGAGGAGAAGATTGTGTATTCTGTAGCTGTTGGATAAAATGTTCTGTAAATATCTATTAGATCTGTATTAGGGTTTTACAGAGAGACAGAACAAATAGGATACATGTATATACATAAGGGAGTTTATTAGGGAGAATTAGCTTACTAAATTACAAGGCAAAGTCTCACTACAGGCCATCTGCAAGCTGGGAAACAGAGAGGACAGTAATGGCTCAGTTCAAGTCCAAAAGCCTTAAAACTAAGAAAGCTAACAGTGCAGCCTTCAGGCTGTGGCCGAAGGCTCAAAAGCCCTGGGGAAGCCACAGGTGCAAGTCCTGGAGTCCAAAGTCCAGAGAACCTGGAGTCTGATGTCCAAGGGAAGAAGGAGCAGAAGCAACCATTCACCACGAAAAGAAGAAAAAAATTCAGAAGATCCAGCAAGCAAAGTTATTCTACCTTTTTCAGCCTGCCTTGTTTTATCTGCACCAAATTGTGCAAATTGTGCCCAACTACATTGAAGATGTATCTTCCTCTCCCAGGACACCAACGCAAATATCAATCTCCTCTGGCAACACACTCACAGGCACACCCAGAAACAATGCTTTACCAGCCATCTAAACAATCCTCAATCCAATCAAGTTGACAGCTAACATTAACCATCACAAGTCCACCCCTTGTCAACTTGGCATCCATACAGATCTCCTTAAATCATACTTACTCTTCAAATGAAAATAATAATAAGGTCATATTTGTGCCTAACATAATACAACTATCCTTTATGTAATTAAAAATGCACCAATTCTTAACTTGAATGCTGTTACATAAAATTACCAACATTTAAATGCCGATATGAAGTCAGTAAGTCTTATGTTACATGATAAAGAAATACAAAAAGAAATAAAATAAAAATATTTTCTTAGTTGAGGTATATATATGCACAAACATATTCTTAACAAAATAAGGAGGAAATACTGATGACAATTATAGTCCCCGTTTCTGTAACTGGTCACATGGTGACAGCGGATACTGATAACTACCTTCTTCTGTTTCTCATTTTTTATTTCCTTTGCCTTCAGCAAGCACTTTGGCTGGTTGTGGCTTTTTATCTGGTGGAGTAACCCAGACTTTCATTCCTGGGGGCTCTGAGTCATTTGTAGTCCTGACTGGATTGGGTTGTCGTAGTTTCCCGTTGACCTGAATCACAGGGTATGGTAATACTAACAGATAACCTAAGGGTTCTCTTGTATTCCAGACATTCTCTTCCTTACCTCCATTGCAGAGTGGTAGTCTGATTTCTTCTTGATAGTTTGGGTCAATCACCCCAGCCAACACTGTAACTCCCTTAATAGCCTGTTGACTTAAAGATAAGAGGAGCCCAAAGTGGTCACATGGCAATCTTAACTTACAGTTCAATGAAATCATTGTTGTGTCTCCTGGAACTAAGACCTCTAGGCCAGCAGAACATAATGTTGCAGGAACAGGAAGCAAACATTTTGCTAGCAGGTCAACTTGGAGTAATGGTGAGTGATGCCACTTCCACTTCCAGCCCTTGATTCTTGGACTCCTGAATTCTGGCTATGGGAGAAACAGTACCATATAACAGATGCTGATTCAGAACATACATAACCTTCTGGAGAACTCTGCCCCAACCCTGCAAAGTATTGTCACTTGGTTGGCATTGTAATTGTGACTTCAAAAGACCATTACACCATTCTTTCAAGCCAGCTGCTTCAGAATAATGAGGAGATGATAAGACCAGTGAATGCCATAAGCATGAGCCAACTGCCACACTTCTTTGTCTGTGAAATGAGTTCCTTGGTCAGAGGTAATGCCATGTGGAATGTCATTGCAGTGACTGAGGGATTCTGTGAGTCCACTGATGATAGTATTGGTGGAAGTATTGTATGCAGGAAAGGCAAAATTATATTCTAAGTAAATGTCTATTCCAGTAAGGACAAACAACTGCCTCTTCTATAATGAAAGAGTTCCAGTGTAACAAAGCTGCCACCACGTAGGTGGTTGACCACCCTGAAAAATGGTCCCATATCAAGTGCTCAGTATTGGTCTCTGATGTAGGTGGGTTGGACACCCAGTGGTGTCCAGTGGTGTCCAGTGGTGGCATTAGAAAGGTCAGCCTTTGTAAGTAAAAGTCCATGGTACTGAGTCCACACATAACCTCCATCCCTGCCACCATGGCCACTTTATTTAGGAGCCCATTGGGTGATGGCAGAGGTGGCTGGAGAAAGAAGCTGAGTGGTGGCAACAGAATGGGCCATTTTATCCATTTGATTATTAAAATCCTCCTCTTCTGAAGTTGCTCTTTGGTGAGCATTCACATGAGACATCTTCACGGTTTTTGACTACTCAGACAGGTCCATACATATACCTTTGCCCCAAATGTCTTTGTCCCTAATTTTCCAATTACATTCTTTCTAAGTCCCTGATCATCCAGCCAAACCATTGGCTACCGCCCATGAATCAGTATACTGTCACACATTAGGCCATTTCTACTTCAACTAAAGTGCACAACCAGGTGCAGTGCTCAAAGTTTTGTTAACTGGGAAAATTTCCCTTCACCACTGTCCTTCAGGGACATCCCTGAAAGGGGTTGTAGTGCTACAGCTGTTTACTTTCAGGTGGTGTCTGCATATCATGCAGAACCATCTGTAAGTCAGGTTCTAGTCTTTTCTTCTATCAACTAATCATAGGAAACTCCCCATGAGGCCAAAGGTGCAAGCTGGGAGAGAGAAGGCAGAGTGGCAGGAGTGAAGACCATGGGCATTTTAACCACTTCCTCATGTAGCTTGCTTGTGCCTTCAGGACCTGCTCAAGCCCAATTAAATATATTCTACTTCCATTTGATTGTTGAATGCTGCTTTGTACACCCAACTTTATGGCTAGATGGATCAGAAAGCACCCAGGTCATTATAGGCAATTTAGGTCAAATGACAATTTAATAATCCGTGGTCAAACATCAATTTCTACTAAGGCCCAGTAGCAGGCCAAGAGCTATCTCTCTAAAGGAGAGTAGTTATCTGCAGAAGATGGTAGAGCCTTACTACAAAATTCTAGAGGCCACTTCTGTGATTCACCTATAGGGGCCTGTCAAAGGCTCCCAACAGCATTGTTATCTGTCACTGACATCTCAAACACTATTGGATCTGCTGGGTCATATGGCTCAAGTGGCAGAGCTGCTTGCACAGCAGCCTGGACCTGTTGCTGAGCCTTCTCCTATTTTAGGCCCCACTCAAAACTATCAGACTTCTCAAAAAATGGGCCAGAGTAACGCACCTAAATGAAGAATGTGGTGCCTCCAAAATACAAATAGGCACACTAGGCATTCTGTTTTATCATGATTTTAGGAGGGGCCAAATCCAACAACTTATTTTTTGCCATAGAAGGAATATCTCAACAGGCCCCACACCATTGAACCCTTAGAAGTTTTACTGAGCTTGAAGTCCCCTAAATTTTAGCCAAATTTGTTTTCCATCCCTTGACATTGAAATGTCACACCAATAAGTTCAGAGTAGTTTCTGCTTCTCACTCACTGGGTCCATTGGGTCCATGATGTCATCAGTGTAATGGACTAGTGTAATATCTTGTAGAAGGGAAAAGCGATCAAGATCTCAGTGAACAAACTTATGACATATGGGTGGAGAGTTGATATACCCCTGAGGGAGGACTGTGAAGGTATATTGCTGGCCTTGTCAACTAAAGGCAAGTTGCTTCTTGTGGGACTTAGGGACAGGGATGGAGAGAAAGTCATTTGCCAAATCAATAACTGCATATCAGGTACCAGGAAATATGTTAATTGGCTCAAGCAATGAAGCCACATCTGGTACAGCAACTGCAATTTGAGTCACCACTTGGTTAAACTTACCAGAAATCCTTGCTATTCTCAAAGATCCATCTGTCTTCTGCACAGGCCAAATAGGAGATTTGAACAGGGATGTAGTGGGGATTACTACCCCTGCATCTTTGAAGTCCTTGGTAGTGGCACTAATATATGCAATCCCTTCAGGAATGCAATATTGTTTTTGATTTACTATTTTTCCAGGTAGAGGCAGCTCTAATGGCTTCCTTTTGGTCTTTCCCACCACAGTAACCCTAACCCTTCATGTCAGAGAACCAATGTGGGGATTCCGCCAGCTGCTAAGTATGTCTATTCCAATTATGTATTTTGGCATTGGGGAAATGCCCACAGGATGTGTCCATGGATCTACTGGAGCCACTATAAGTCAGACCTGAGCTAAAATTCCATTAGTTACCTGACTTCCATAAGTCCCTAATTGTGGGTTACTCCCATAACCCACAATAATATTTTCAGTCTCCTGAAATCAATGTCAGTTCAGAGCCAGTGGCCAGTAGTACTTGAAAGGTCTTCTTATTCCCCTTTCCTCCAGTGTATAGTGACCCTGGTAAAAGGATGGAAGTCTTTTTGGGGAAGGATGGGAGAATGATTAACAGTATAAATTTGTGGTAGTGTAGTGGGGTCCTTCTCAAGAAGACCTGTCCTTACCTTCACTGAAAGTGTTCTGGGTCTGTAAACTGCTCAAGCCTGGAAATTGATAGAATGGCTGTGATTCTGTTTTTATCATTCAAATTAGACTTCAGTCCACTTGACCTGAAAGTTTTCTGCTTACACAACTCAGATAAAAATACAGTAGGCTTCCCATCAATTTTCCTTCTAGGAAGGCCATGATTAATTAGCCAATGCCAGAGCTCTATATGAGTCAGACTATTCTGACTGTTGCTTTGCCTCTGCTGTTCATTATCATAAATATGCCCCCCTTGCCTTTGGTAGTAGAGTGACACCACTTGGCCCCTGCTACCTAGGGATCCAATTATTTCCATTGCATTTAAGTTTTCCAGTTAAGTCACTGTGGTTCCCACTGTAAGATCTGACATACAGAGAAAACGTCACAAATGTCAAAAATTCTGGTTCTCCCCTCACAAATTTATTTTGCAAGGTATTGGTGAAGTGTATGTCTTCAGGATCCTCCCAGTTAGGGCAGTAGGTCTAAAGTGACAAATCCACTCTAACATTCCAATCTCTCTAAGTCTTTGGACCTTTTCCTCTACATTAAACCAAGGGAGATTAGGCATGTCCAGTTCACTCAAAGTGGGCAATGTTTTGATCAATTTTCAGCTAACCAAGCAAATAAACTATTAGAACCTTGTTTAACTCCCCAAACGGCAACTTCAAATGCAGAATCTCTGGTTAGTGGGCCCATATCAATAAATTCAGCCTGATCCAATTTTATGTTTCTACCACCATTCTCTCAGCCCCTTAATATCCATTTCCATAACTATTCTGTAGGTTTCTGCTTATATAAATTAGAAAACTCAGATCATTCATTTGGAGTGTAGCACACCTTCTCATCGGTCACACTGTACCTCACCACCACGGGGCTGCTGGAACTTGAGTCTAGTTACAGGGGTGGTGGGAGTGGGTCCTGAAGAGAATCAGCATTGTGTTGCCTAGCAGCTGCCTCAGGGGAGGCTATTGTTCTTCGCTCATGCAATGCAGTTAATCTCGTCAGACAAAGGTAAAAAGGCTGATAGCAGCCTGTATGAGGCAGAGGAAAGTTGCCACCACAGGGGGAATAGGGGGGAGGCCATTTCCTCTGGAAAAAAAAACAAAAAAGCTCATCAGAATTTAGAAGCTTAGTGTCCCCAGCTTCATCAGGGTCCTCCCACACATAACTATTCCAAGTTACAGGGACCCATTTTTTTCCCAATCAAAGCCGCCACTTTAAACAGTGGACATATGGCAAGGCTGAGTATGCACCTATTGTTTTAGGTCAGCCACTCATGCTTGTGTCTGAATTTCAGCAATTTCAGCCCTTTGTCTCCAAAAAAATAAGAGTCTCACCAGGGCACCCTTAGAAGCTTTGAGGCTAAACATATGCTTTTATAGCTGGGAGATATATCCCTGAGCTCATCCTTTTATTTCATCACTTTGTCCAGCAAGCTTAGGAGCAACCAATGAACTTCATTATAGTTATTGGTTCTCCACAAATGTTCAAAGGTATTATGTATAGAGTGACTAAACCTGTGGCTCAGGAGTGGTGAATTAGAAGTATCAAATGCATTTATTTTGCACAACTCTTTAAACAATGCACACCAAGGACTATCAGTGCTCTTGGTACTATTACAAATAGAGTCCTTAGCATTGGTAAGTCTAATCAGATTAGAAAGCCCTCTCAAGAAACCCCAAAATGAACTAAGGAAATCCATCCTTAAAATTCTGCTTCTCTAAAACAACTTCTGGGGCCAAATTCTGTATTACTCAGGGTTATCCAGAAGAACAGAACCAATATCATATGTGTATATATGAAATTATATAGTTGTTAAGAAGAAATTATTAAGGCAGATAGTGAGGGTAAGGAAGTCCTTGGTAAGGTTTTCCTTTTAATAAAAATAGCCCCCAAATCATTTATTTTCTAACAAAGAGCAGCCTACAAAATCAAGCTGCAGACATAGGCAAGCTAGAAACTTGCACAGATGAATGCTGGCAGCTGGGCCAATAACTGGGGATAGGCATGTCCAACATGGTGGCTCCATCATCCCTACTCTTTGCCAGCCACGTGTACAGTAAGGAGCAGGCAACATGGCAACAGCCAAACAAAGACCCCATTTACATAATAAGATTAGGATGGGGGCAGCCAGTTTCCTCACGCACGTTGTAAATGTCACACCTGGTCCAACCAATCTTTGGGCCCTATGTAAATCAGCCACCACCTCGTCAAGCCTGTCTATAAAATCCGGTTCACTCTGCTGTGGGCTGGAATTCCTGTGAGGGTACCACTCTCTCTCACAGGAGAGAGAGCTGTTCTCCTTTCTCTTTCTTTTGCCTAATAAACCTCCACTCCTAAACTTACTACTCGTGTGAGTCTGCATCCTTGATTCCCTTGGCGTGAGACAACGAACCTCGGGTATTTACCGCAGACAATGATTCTGCTTCACAAGGGTGTGTATTGAGAAAACTGACTCACTAAATTACAAGGCAGAGCCCCACAATAAGCCATCTCTTTTTTAAAAGAGAGAAACTGGTAATGGCTCAGTCTAAATCTGAATGACTTAAAAGCAGGAAAGGTGGCAGAGCAACCTTCAGTCTGCAGCCAAACGCTTGAGATACCTTGGGGAAGCCCCTGACACAAGTCCAAGAGTTCAAAGTCCAGAGAACCTGGAGTCTCATGTTCAAGGGCAGGAGGAGCAGAAACAAGCATCTGGCATGAGAAGAAAAAAAAAGCAAGAAAACCCAGCAAGCAAAGTTATCCTAACTTTTTCTGACTACCCTGTCCTAGCACTACAGGCAACTGATTGGATGGTGCCCACCTACCTTGAAGGTGGGTCTTTCTCTCCTTGTAGATCAACTCAAATCTCAACATTCTCTGGCAACACCCTCACAGATATATCCAGAAACAATACTTTATCAGCCTTCTAGAAATCCTTCAATCCTAGAAAGTTGATACCTAATATTAACCATCACAAGATTCATTTTGTGTATAGTGCAGATTAAGTCTGATGTTTCTTTGTTGATTTTCTGTCTGGAAGATCTGTCCAGTGCTGAAAGTGGGAGGTGAAGTCTCCAGCTTTTATTGTATTGTCTTTAGCTCTAATAATATTTTATATATTTGGGTGCTCTGGTGTTGGGTGCATATATATTTACAATTGTTATATGTTGGGAGCCGAAAAGGCCAAAGGGATTGTGGCCAACTGAGCATTCCACTGGAGGCTATATGATCAAACAGCAAACTGTTTATCATGAATGCAGGATGTGAGCAAACTCACGTCTGTGCCTGCTGCCAGGAGGTTTGCTGAGGGCCATCACTCCCTGGCACCGGGCTCCTTGAAATTATCTACTGAGAAATCTAGTGCCTATCGTTCGAAGGATGCAGTCTCGCAAGGCTGCTGTGAACAAAACAGCTGACTGACAATTACCCAACAATCACCCCACCCTTCTCATTATCTCTTTTACCTAATAAATTCGGAGGGCTGGAAAAGCTAAGGGCCCTTGTCCACTAGAGGCAAGGTGGCCCCTGACCCCTTCTTCCAAGTATACTCTCTTGTCTTTGTCTTTTATTCCCGCATTCGCCCCCTTTGTTCAGTCCACCTGGCTACAAGTGGCACCCCAAACAGCGACAAAATCAGATGCTCTACAGTTATATCCTCTTACTTAATTCACCCCTGTATCATTATATAGTGACTTTTTTGGGTCTTTTTTTATGGATTTTGTCTTGAAATCTATTTTTTCTTATGTAAGTATAACTACTCCTGCTTTCTCAATTTTCATTAGCATGGAATATCTTTTTCCATTTCTTTATTTAACCTGTATGTGTCTTTATAGGTAAAATATTTTTCTTGCAGGTCACAGGTCAATGGGTCTTCTTTATTTATCCATTCAGCCACTCTGGCTTTTGATTGGAGAGTTTGGTTCATTTAAATCTAATCTTATTATTGATAATTAAGGACTTACTCCTGCCATTTTGTTATTTGTTTTCTGGTTGTTTTGCAGTCTTCTTTTCTTCTTTCTTTCCCTCCTGTCTTCCTTTTGGTGAAAGTAATTTTCTCTGGTGATAGATTATACTTCTGGCTTTTTATTTTTGTTTTTTGTATCTGTTGTATGTTTTTTGGTTTGAGGTTACCAGGAAGCTTGCAAATAGTATCTTGCAACCTATTATTTTAAGCTGAAGACAACTTAGCACTCTCTAAACAAGCAAACAAACTAGCAAAAAGAAAACTAATAAAACTATGACTTAATTTTGTCCTCCTGATTTTTAACTTTTTTGTTGTTTCTATTTGTATCTTACTCTACTATGTCTTCAAAAGTTGTTGTTATTATTTTTGATTGGGTCATTGTTTAGTCTTTCCACTTAGGTTAAGTGTAACTTACATCCCACATATATAGTGTTATACTATTCTGTGTTTTTCTGTGTACTTCCTATTACCAGTGAGTTTTTTTACCTTTAGGTAATTACTTATTGCTCATTAACACCATTTTGTTTCTGATTGAAGTACTTTCTTTAGCATTTCTCATAGGACAGGTCTTCTGTTGAAATCCCTCAGCATTTGTTTGTCTGGAGAAGCCTTTATTTATCCTTCATATTTGAAAGGTATTTTTGACCAGCCCAACATGGTGGCTCACACCTGTAATCCCAGCACTTTGGGAGGCCGAGGCAGGTGGATCGCAAGGTAAGGAGATGGAGACCATTCTGGCTGACACGGTGAAACCCAGTCTCTACTAAAAATACAAAAAATTAGCTGGGCGTGGTGACAGGTGCCTGTAGTCCCAGCTACTCAGGAGGCTGAGGCAGGAGAATGGCGTGAACCCGGGAGGTGGAGGTTGTAGTGAGCGGAGATCCCGCCACTGCACTCCAGCCTGGGTGAAAGAGCAAGACTCCATCTCAAAAAAAAAAAAAAGAAAGGTATTTTTTGCCAGATATACTCTTCTAGGCTAATTCTTTTTTTTTTTTTTTTCAGCTCTTTACATTTATCTTGTCACACTGTCTCCTGGGTTGTAAGATTTCCACTGAAAAGTCTGCTGCCAGATGTATTGAAACTCTATTGCATAATATGTTATTTGTTTCTTTTCTCTTGCTGTTTTCAGGATGCTTTCGTTATCCTTGATCTTTGGGAGTTTGATTACTAAATGCCTTGAGATAGTCCTTTTTGGGTTAAATCTGCTTGGTGTCTATAACCTTTTTGTACTAGGGTATTGATATCTTTTTTGTAGGTTTAAGATCTTCTCTGTTATTATCCCTCTGAATACACTTTCTACCCCAATTTCTTTTTCTTCTTCTTCTTTAAGGCCAATGACTATTAGATTTGCCCTTTTGAGGATATTTTCTAAATCCTTTAGGAATATTTTATTATTTTTTCTTCTTTTTTTGTTTCTTTTGTTCCTCTATGTATTTTAAAATAGCCTGTCTTCAAGCTCACTAATTCTTTCTTCTGCCTGATCAATTCTGTTACTAAAATACCTTGATGGATTTGTCAGTATGCCAATTACATTTTTAAGCTCCAGAATTTCTGCTTGATTCTTTTTTATTATTTCAGTCTCTTTGTTAACATTATCTGATAGACTCTGAATTCCTTTTCTGTGTTATCTTGAATTTCTTTGTGTTTTTTCAAAATAGCTATTTTGAATCCTCTGTCTGAAAGGTCACATTCTCTGTTTCTCTAGTATTGGTCTCTGTTGGCTTATTTAGTTTAATTTGTAAGGTCTTGTTTTTCTGGATTGTCCTGACACTTGTAGGTGTTCATCTGTGTCTGGGCATTGAAGAGTTAGGTACTTATGGTAGTCTTCAGAGTCTGGGCTTGCTTGCATTCATCCTTCTTGAGAAGGCTTTCTAGATACTCTAAAGCACTTGGGTGTTGTGATCTAATCTCTATTGGCTTTAGGGTCCACCTCACACCCAGTAATGTTGTGGTTCTTGCAAACTCGTAGAAGTACTGCCTTGATGGTGTTAGACAAGATCTGGGACAATTCTCTGGATTACCAGGTAGAGACTATTATTCTCTCCCCTTACTTTCTCCCAAACAAACAGAGCCCCTCTCTCTGTTCTGAGCCACCTGAAGCTGGGGGCGGAGTGACACAAGCACCATTTTGGCCACTTCCATTATGACTGCACTGGATCAGACCTGAAGCCAGCACAGCACTGGCTTGCCCAAGGCCTACAGTAACCACTCCCTGGCTACCACCTATGTTAAATTCAAGGTCATGTGGTTCCACAAACAACAGGTGGAAAAGCCATTCTGGCTTGTGCCCTTTCTTTCACGGAGGTGAGTTCCCTCAGGAGCCAGGTGTGTCCAGACTAGTCAGGGACTAGAGTCAAAAATCTTAATCTTTCTGGTGTTCTGTTTACTGCAGCTAAGCTGGCACTCAAACCACAAGATGCAGCTCTTTTTACTCTTCCCTCCCCATTCCAAAGGCAGAGGAGCCTTATCTTGTAGCCACTGCCACTCCAGGCAATGAGGAGTACTGCCAGATTACTAGCCAATGTTCCCTGAAGGCCCAAGGGCTTTTCAGTCTGCTTGTGGTGAAGGCTGCCTGTCTTGGGACTCACTCTTCAGGACATTGGGCTCCTCTCCAGCACAGGGAGGGTCTAGAAATGCTATCTAGGAACCAAGTCCCAGAATTACAGACCCCAAGAGTTTGCTTAATGCTCTACACTTCTCTGGCTGAGCTGGCACCTAAGGTGCAAGACAACATCCCTTTTACATTTCCATCTGCTTTTCTCAAGCAGAGAGGGTCTTGTCCCGTAGCCATCACAACTGGGAATATGCTGAGCCTCACCTGAAGCTAGCAAGTCTCAGAGTCTCACCCAAGGCCCTCGATGTAGTACCTGGGTATTGCTGCTGGCTATTCATGGCCCAAACACTCTTCAGTTAGCAGGTGATGAATGCTGCCAGGAGTTCTTTCCTTCAAGGCAGCAGGTTCCCTTCTGGCCCAGGGTGTGTCTAAAAGTGTGATTTGAGAGTTAGGATCTGGAAACTGTGTCTCGTGACTCTGACCAGTGCCCTATCTTGCTGTGGCTAAGCTGGTATGCAAGATGCAAGACAAAATCCTCTCCTCTCTTCCTTATCCTCTCCTTAAGCATAAAGAAGTTTCTTTTGGAGTTGCAAACTGTGCAATCTGGGATTAGGAAAGGGTTGATGCCAACAATCCCTTAGCCACCCCAGCTGGTGTCTAGGTAAGTCATGTGCCACCCCCCGCCCCAGTCTACTGGCTTTGGGTCCATTTAAGCACTAGGACTCACCAAGACTTGCAGTGCTTTTGGCCTACACTGCCTTTCAAGTTTATTTAGAGCCCCAGAGTACTGTAGCTCCAATGACAAGGCTTACAGGAACTCAGATTCTGACGCTGTGATCAATGATTCCTGTCTGGCTAGAGCTGGTTTAAATGTTCCCTCTATGGGTGGGTGTCAGCTGAGTTTGGTCTGGTTTTTCTTTCTGGTATAACAGGACAGCAGCAAGTTCAATGTCTCACAATTGCTCTCTGTGCTCTCCAACCCCCAGTGCATGGAAATGCTCTGTGAACCATACCTCTGCTTCTGGGGCATGAAAGGGGGTGAGGTCAGCTATTCAATATGGTGTGTTCTACCTCCTCATTTCTTCATTAAGTGATATAAAGTTAAAACTAGGTACTGTGAGTGCCTACCTTATTTTTGGCTCTTACGAAGATGTTCTGGTGTTGTGTGTGTGTGTGTGTGTAGATAATTTTTTTTTTAATGTTAAGCTCAGTGGTACAAGTGCAGTTTTGTTACATAGATAAACTTGTTTCATGGGGGTTTGCTGTACAGATTATTTCATCACCCAGGTATTAAGCCTAGTACCCATTATTTATTTTTCCTGATGCTCTCCCTCCTTCCCTCCTCCATGCTCTGGTAGGCCCCAGTGCCTGCTGTTCCCTTCTACGTGTCCCTGTTTTCATCATTTAGCTTCCACTTATGAATGAAAACATGCAGTATTTGGTTTTCTGTTTCTGTGTTAGCTTGTTAAGGATAGTGGCCTTCAGTTTCATCCATGTCCCTGCAACATAATCTCATTCTTTTTTATGGATGCATAGTATTCCATAGCATATATGTACCACATTTTCTTCATCCAGTCTATCATCGGTTTATAAATTGGATAATTTCGTGTCTTTGCTTTTGTGCATTTGTGTTTATATTAGAATAATTCATATTCCTTTTGGCATATACCCAATAATCGGATTGCTAGATCAAATGGTATTTCTGCCTTTAGGTCTTTGAGGAATTGCCACATTGTCTCCCACAATGGCTGAACTAATTTACACTCTCACCAACAATGTATTAGCATTCCTTTTCTTTCACAACCTCATCAGCATCTGTTATTTTTTCACTTTTTGATAATAGCCATTCTGACTGGGATTAGATGATATCCCATTGTGGCTTTGATTTGCATTTCTCTAACGATCAGTGATATTGAGCTTTTTTTCATAGGATTGTTGGCCACCTGTATGTTTTCTTTTGAAAAATGTGTTAAATCAGTGTCCTTGCAGGGAGGACGATCAGTAGAGCCTTCTATTTCACCATCTTGCTTCACCTCAGACTCCAAAAGTATTTTTAATACTTTCTATTAAAATTGTGGTTAGTTGCTATTTTCTATAAAAACAAGATGATTTTAATTTTTAAAAATAGAATTGTATCTACACGTTAAAATTACTCAGAACACCCTTCATTGGATCCTCCATTTTGTTTATAATGAAATTTGTAGATTTCTTGCCTGCCTGGATAATCTCAAATGTTTCATTTCTTGCAACTAACCATGCGCATCACAAGCTCTGTAATTTTTCACTGTTACTTTTTGCAAGTTGTATGGTTTTGTGTTTTGTACTGAAGACCTCTTGACTCAAACTGTTAACTCCATCTTTATTCTTATGACTACATATTCTTTGATTGTCAGAAGCAATGTCAAATTTCCCCTTTAGCAGGAAAAATGTCAGACTTCCCCTTCATCAGGGAATGTCTGCAGACTGAATTAACTGTCCTCTTATTTGAGCCACCATAGAATCCATTCAACTTTACATAGCCACAGCTTATATCCCATTTTATCTTATTTGTTTTTACTTATTAAATTATTAAGAGGATGGAACCTGGTACCAGACTTTCAATGTTGAATTCTGACTTTGCCACTCACTGGTTGTATAATATTTGGAAAATGATCTCTCTGTGCTTCAGTTCTCTCTGCTGTAACAGAGGGTAGTATTAGTACTTACTTTATAGACATTTTAAGGAGATTAAGTGAGCTAATCTATATTAATAGCTATTTAAATGTTATCTATAAAATAATAATACTATATATGTAAAAAATAATAACAATAGTATCATCATCATCATCAATTATCATCATTATCATTATTCTGAGAGGCCCTTGAGGACAATTACTATGTTTTCATCTCTGTAGATTTGAAAATGAATCAAAAGTCATGCACAAAATGGTTTCTCAATAAATATTCTCAAAGTGCTAAATAATTGATATTTGTCACCAAAACTCTGACCCTTTACTTACAGTCTGAATCAGTTAATGACACAACTACCAAACCTTTCCATACAATATGAACAAAAACTTGGAAGATGGCAGTAAGTGTCGTTTCTCATTAAGACAAATATTTATCTCATCGTAAATCCTGAGATTAAATCTTACTGTCCTCTCAAACTGTTTTATTTCTCTTGTTTTGAGTATCAGCCTAACCAAAGATCTCCTCATTATGTGGACTCTTGCAGTCTTTTCCATTTTGCTCTCTCTCCAATCTCATTCTAATTTGCATGCCTTCCACACATCCATAATCTACTGGCTTCAAAATCTTTCCAACCTGCTGAAGTTTTGTGTCCCTCCTTTGCATTTCTTTTACTCCTTTCTGTTCTCTTACATTCTTTGCACTGTTAGTTTATCTGTGTATTTCTTACTAGTCTGTGGATGTTTTGAGAACAAGAGGTAGATAGATAGATAATAGATAGATAAATAGATAGGTACATAGATAGACCTTGAAATATGTATAATTCATCTCTATTTTACCAGAATTTAGAATATGTTTGACCTAATATATGCAAAATACATGTTCATTGAAATAAATTGTCGAGAAGCAAACTAACGTCCCTCTTGATGATAAATCTGTAATTCCTGCCTCCTTATTTAAATACATATTATTGTAGAACTTAAAATCTCATGCTCGGTAAGAAAACGTTTGTATATTCATTTTTATTTTCCAGTTTGCAAGGAAAATAGAAAACAGCTATTTATCTAAGTGCATTACATTATTTTCAACTGTTATTGTCTTGGTTTGGTTTTCAGCTTCAGTGTACAATTTTCGTAAAGTCAGCAATGAAATTTAATAATACAATGTACTTAATTTTGGGGGAAAAACAGTGCTTTCCTAAATACTATTTTATTATTATACCATTGGAACAGTGCCTGCCAGATAGTTTTTTGTGACCTCTATACACACAGAAAATATCACTCATGAGAATAACTGCACATTTTACAAGCATTATAAGATATTTTTATAAAATGCATGGCTGCATTCTTAAATATGATCTTACAACTTTAAGACATTTATATCATATTGAACTTGACATCTCTGAGCCATCATATCATGTTTTACATCCTTTTATTATAAAAAAATAAATTTAACCTCTAGAATCCTGAGATGTTCTTCCTAAGTGACGAAGTAGATATATTGATAATACAAAAATATAAGCTTAACATCATGAACTTAGAAGCACATATCTTAGCTAATGATAAGAAATGCATTTCATCATAAAAATGACTTTTTGTTTCTTATCTTCTTTATTTAGAAATAATACATTTAATCTAAACAGACTTTGATTTAGTTTTTTCAAACTTCTTGCCTTATATATTTTTAATATAACACTGAATCCTGAATTCTACTTAAAAATTAATTATTTTTAAAGTTTCAGCTAATTTAAGACCACTTTTTCTATATTAGAAATATAAATTATAAATATAAAAAATAAGGATTCACATTTTAAAAAAGATTGTTTTTTTATTGAGGAAGATCTAAATGTCCACTATATTTTAATAGTTTAAAAGCATTAGAAAAACATTTTAAAGGCACTTCAGTTTATTTATTTGTTTCTCAGAACTCATTAGACTGTTTTTTTTTTAATAAAAGCCAGTACCTGTGGCCTTTTGTCTATTTATTTTAAAGAAGTGAGTACTTGTGATCTTAGACAAACATAAATTTAAAGATGAAAAGCTTAGTTATACCATTTGTTAATCTAGTTGTTTGGTTGAAGGAAAAAAAAGATGGTAAAAGAGAACGACTTAACATGCTTCCATCATCATTTCAACCATTCAGAAATATTTTCTGAAACTTTTAAATAAAGATAAAAGACATAATAACTTTTTATCCCTATTCTCACTTTTCATATCTGAACACTCTATAAAAAGAAAAATTGCTAAAGATAATTTATTGTAGTACACAACCATTATTACAAAAAGGAAACTATGAGTAATCTTTTAATATAGTTGTATTTAAAACAAAACAATGGAAGATATTGAGAACATGTGTATACCTCCTTAGATCTTAGCAAAATACAAATATCTCTGAAAGTTTAAGACTCATGAAAAGTCCATTGACCGATTAGAGAAATTTAATCTAGGCGTTTTAGTAAACTACTGGAAGATAGAAAATGTTCTTATTCGGACAACTATCTATGTCACAACAGGTAGAGAAGTTAAAGAAAAAATAATGCAAACTTGTCAACTTTATCAACTATGACATACCTCTAACTGGAAGAAAATTGCTAAAAGTAAACTGCAGCCAAAGATGAGCATTAGTATAAAGAAGTTCACAGATGATCAATAACAAATGTAAATAATTGCGCAGTCACTGAAAATACAGGGGAACCCGGTGTGAGGACAGAGAACATGAGAGTATTGTTAGCAAGGTTTGGAGATGACAAAATCACAGTAAAAATACCGGGTGCCCTATCTCATCTCATCCTACCTCAGTCACACTCTCAAATCCAGAAAAGATTATAAGAAAAAAAAACAGAATAACTCATTTAAAGTTGAATAACTACCTAGTAATTGACAGAAGGTCTTTGGAATATGAAAAAATGTCTATATTCGTTAATCTCTCAAATGAACAGTCAAAATATATAAAATTCAAATAAATATATTATTTAGCAGAGATAGAACTTGGAGTGATTTTAAAATAATTTTTATACTTTTTTCATAACAATAGAAAAAGAACAGTAAAATTTCTCTCCAGATTTAAACTTGATAAAGCCATTTTCTCCCCATATAGTCTTCATTTTTGACAATTCCCTTCTGTCAAACTCAGATCCTTCCTTCATGCTTCCCATAAGATTTTCACTGACAATCTAAGGTGCTCCCCAATCCTACCAAGTTGCTTTGCTCATGTTTCCTCTGCTCCCTTTACCCCAACACATCTCTCAAGGTTTACGCTCTCTCATACAACATTGAAAAGTAAAGAACACAGGAGAAAGACGGTGAATACTGGAGAACACCCACTGTAGCCAAGAAGTTAATTAAGAAGTACATGGAAAAAGGCCTACCATCTGGAGGGGTAACAAAAAATCTTGTGAGGAACAGAAAGATTTATGAGGCCATATCCTTGAGATATAGGCCCACTGTGCACTGTAAAGCCCGAGACTTAATCAGAAGACTAAAGACCCATGTCCACAGTCTACCACCAAGTTAATAAGCATCCAGTAATAATAACAGTGGATTGTAGCTCAGAAAACTATGAGATAGTACAAAGCAAAGTCCCAGAACTAATATGTTTTTAAATCTAGAGCTAAGAACAAGGTCACTTGAGGCATTTGAAATGTCTGATATCCATAGTTTAAGAAACATCAAACACAGTCCAACCCAACTCCAGGACATTTTAATGTTCCCACACTGAAGCCCATATCTATTGCTATATGCATGCATGTTTATCAATTTAAAAAAGCATACCAAAACAGTCTTATAAATAAAACAATCATCAGAAGCATATTTAGGTATGAAACAGGAGTTAGAACTATTGGAAAAAAAATTTAAAGTAACTATGATTGATATATTAAAGGTTCTAATTGAGAATGTATAAAACATGCAACATCAAATGTAGAATATATATCTACTTAGAGATTAAAATAATACAGAAGAATATAAAATAAATCTTTATATAAAAAACATAGTAAAAGAAAAGAAGAATGTCTTGAAAGTGTTCATCAGTAGACCCAACACAGCCAAGGAAATAATTCAGTGAACTTCAATATATCAACAGAAATTGCTAAACAGAAACACAAAGAGAAAAAATATGAAAAAATAGAAAATCTAAGAATTGTGGAACAATATCAAGCAGTGTGCATACATTTAATTGGAATACCAGATGGAAAAAAATGGAATGAGACAGAAGAAATATTTGATGTAATAATTGAAGTATTAATGACATTAACTAAGTCAGAAATTTAGGAAGTTCAGAGAACACCAAGTAGGATAAATATCAACAAAAACAACAACTAAGCTAAATAAACAAGAAAAGAACATCCATACTTTTCAAACTACAGGACAAAGAGAAATTCTTGAAGGCAGCCAGAAGAGGAAAATCAAACCCACATCTTCAGAGCAACATGAATAAAAATTAAAATGAATTTCTCAGAAACCATGTAATTAAGAAGAAAGTAAAACCTAATATTTTTAAAGAAAAATAAGCCAGGCATGGTGGCTCACGCCTGTAATCCCAGCGCTTTGGGAGGCTGAGATGGGCAGATCACAAGGTCAGGAGATCGAGGCCACCCTGGCTAACACAGTGAAACCCCATCTCTACTAAAAATGCAAAAAAAATAGCCGGGGGTGGTGGTGGGCACATGTAGTCCTAGCTACTTGGGAGGCTGAGGCAGGAGAATGGCCTGTACCCGGGAGGTGGAGCTTGCAGTGAGCCAAGATTGTGCCACTGCACTCCAACCTGGGCAACAGAGCAAGACTCTGTCTCAAAAAAAAAGAAAGAAAAGAAAAGAAAAAGAAAAAATCTGCTAACCCAGAATTTCTCATTCAGTGAAAATATCTACGAAAAATAAAGGAGACATTCCCAGTGTATTAAATTCTTGTTTCTGCTATAACAAATATAGTAGTTAAAACAACACACATCTATTCTCTTGCAGTTCTGAAGTTCAGAAGTCTAAAAGCAAGGTGTCAACAGGGCTACATTCCTTCTGAGGGCTTGAGGGGAAAACCCATTATTTTGCCTTTCTAGCTGTTAGACACCACCTGCATTCTTTGGCTCATGATCTATTATTTTGTGTTCAAAGCCAGCAGTTCAGTGCCTTCAATCCCCTCTGATTTCTTGTCTCCCTCTTATAAGGTCACTTAAGATTACATAGGGCCAGGCGTCCTTGGGAGACTGAGGCAGGCGGATCACCTGAGGTCAGGAGTTCATGACCAGCCTGGTCAACATGGTGAAACCCCATCTCTACTAAAAATACAAAAATTAGCTGGGCGTGGTGCCAGGTGCCTGTAATCCCGGCTACTCGGGAGGCTGATGCAGGAGAATTGCTTGAACCAGAGAGGTGGAGGTTGCAGTGAGTCAAGATCATGCCATTGCATTCCAACCTGGGCAACAATGATGAACCTTCATCTCAAAAAAAAAAAAAAATTATGTAGGGCTCACACAGATAACCCAGGATAAACCTCCCTCCCCCCATCTCAAGAACCTTAACTTAATTGCATTTGCTAAATTATTTCTCTATGCAGGGTAACATATTTACAGGTCTGGGAATTAGAACACAGACATATTTGAGAGGGGCATTTTTCAGTCTACCATATTCAGCACACAAAAATTAGGAAAACGCATTGCCAGCAGACTTGACCTACAATAAACGTTAAAAGATCTTCAGGCAGAAGAGTTTTCTAGGTAGCCTTAAACCAGCCCTGTTCCACCACCGTTCTCTAATGTTGTTTTCAAGAGTAACTGTAGAATGTGTAGAAAATGCAAATGCTTTTTAATTTTTTTGTTATTACTATCATACTTTAAAGTTCTGGGGTACATGTGTAGAGCATGCAGGTTTGTTACATAGCTATACATGTGCCCTGGTGGGTTGTTACCCCCTTCAATCCGTCACCTACATTAGGTATTTCTCCTAATGCTACCCCTCTCCTAGTCACCCAGTCCCTGATATGCCCTGGTGTGTGATGTTCTCCTCCCTGTGTCCACGTGTTCTCATTGTTCAACTCCCACTTATGAATGAGAACATGCAGTGTTTGGTTTTCTGTTCTTGTGTTAGTTTGCTGAGAATAATGGTTTCCAGCTTCATTCATGTTCCTCCAAAGGACATGAACTCATCCTTTTTTATGACTGCATAGCATTCCATGATGTATATGTGCTACATTTTCTTTATCCAGCCTATCATTGATGGGCATTTGGGTTGTTTCCAAGTCATTGCTATTGTGAACAGTGCTGCAATGAACATACATGTGCCTGTGTCTTTCTTTTTTTTTTTTCTGAGATGGGGAGTTTCACTCTTCTTGCCCAGTCTAGAGTGCAATGGTGTGATCTCAGCTCATCGCAACCTCTGCCTCCCAGGTTCAAGTGATTCTCTTGCCTCAGCCTCCCGAGTAGCTGGGACTACAGCCATGCACCACCATGCCCAGCTAATTTTTGTATTTTTAGTAGAGACAGGGTTTTGCCATGTAGGCCAGGCTGGTCTCAAAACTCCTGACCTCGTGATCCACCTGCCTCAGCCTCCAAAAGTGCTAGGATTACAGGTATGAGCCACCACATCCGGCCATGTGTCTTTGTAGTAGAATGATTTATAATCCTTTGGGTATATACCCAGTAATGGGATTGCTGGGTAAATGGTATTTCTGGTTCTAGATCCTTGAGGAATCGCCACACTGTCTTCCACGATTGTTGAACTAATTTACATTCCCACCAACAATGTAAAAGCAAAACTCCTGAGATAAGGGGTAACTAACTGGTTGGAACAGCCTGGGCTCTGTTTCAGTCCCTTCTAGAAAAAGGATATCCTGCAGTATTTTAGCCTGAAGTGTTATGGCGTCCCTTAGGAATAGAATTCAGGGTGGGCTGCTTTTCAAGGTTCTTCAACTACAATGCAAGTGGTGTATTCACAGGCAATATTTTATTTGCCCTGGGCAGCATTCTTGAGCCTTGAAGGACTTACTCGTCCTGAACCGTAGGCTTTTACCATCCTTGTTGCCTGTCTGGGAGTCATGAAGTTGCTTTTCTTAACGTGTGTGAGTGTTCTATCTCAATAGTCTCATGCAAAGAATATAAATTACAGTGTAAAATTCAGTGGGCTTAAGTGGTAAGCAGTGCACAGTGAGCCTGCTTCACAAGAAGGAAAATGATGTATGTCAGAATGTTGAAGACACCTTATAAAAGAAAGAGTGTAAGAAAAGGAAAAAAATAAATGAAGGTAATATGTAACTTTTTATTTTTCTTATCATTATTTCCTCTAAAAAACAAACATTTAAAAAATAGTAGCACTAATATTTTGGATGTTTATAACATGTAAAAATAGAACAAATGACAATATCATAAAGTATAGGAGGTATATTTAGGACTATTCTAAAACATCTGCATTACATAAGAAATGTTATAGCAGTATTTGAAGATGGACCTTAATTATTTCAAAATGTATGTAGTTAATTAGAGAGAAGCCACCTCATCAATAGTTACTTTAAATATAAATAATCTAAGTACATTAGTTAACAGGAAAAACGAGATAGAACTTGATACTGTCCATCAGAAACTCACTTTAAATCATTAGAACTCATGTAAGTTAAAAATAAAGGGAAGAAGAAATGTACACTACTCAAAAGAAATGTGATATAGCTATATTAATTTCAGATAAGTCAGACTTTGGATCAATTATGATTACCATGGACAAAAAGGAGCATTACATATTAAATAGCAATAAAGTGTTCCATTCTCTGGGAAGATATAGCAATCAAACCACACATTACATTAGGAAAATAATTATATCATATAAAGCAAATATTTGAGAATAAAGCACGTTTTTTATATTTATGAAATAGTCCTATGGAAGATATGTTGATTAATTCATTTACTTAATATTTGTTGAGAAATCTTTGTGGACTTGATAACATTGTTAAGCATACAGAAAATGTATAGTAGCATATAGGAGAAACAAAGAAATATGAACAATGAAAATGTAACTTAGTAGGCATAGTAATAATAGTGTGTCAAGATTCTTTAGGAGTATATTTTGATCATAATTCATGACTTGCTAAATCTTCTTTTAGAGGGTGCCATACCTGTTCTACTTGATACTCGGCACCTAAAATTCTGAAAAGAAAAAAATGCACAAAAAAGGCTCTACATCCTAACTAGTTAATCTACTTTAATCCTTCAGTGGCTGCTCTGATCTGGGAAAATCTATTTTTGGCCTAAGACCATCCAAAATAAAGGTTCTATCCAAGATAGTATCATATTTATCCACAGTAGGGTGATTTCTCTCTTCCTCAAATTGAGCCATAAACGCAGGTTACTCTGTTTTACTTGCCAGTAATACCTGAGAGAACAAGTGCTTATTAAAATAGAAAATAGCTTGACTGAGTAGATGTCTGGGGTCAAAACAATGTGTTTTAGTGATTCACATTTTCCTACTGCCATGCATAGGAAAATGCCATGTATATAATTCCTATTAAACATGACATTATACTTTTAAGTAGAAATAACCATTTAATATTCTAGTGTCTTTCCCAAATTTTTTAAAAAATGTTTTTATTATTTTTTAATAATTTTTGTGGATACATAGTAGGCGTATATATTTATGGGGTACATGAGCTGTTTTGATACAGACATGCAATGTGAAATAATCATGTCATGGTGGCAGAAATTTAGGTATTGTGTTCTTCCCAATTGTTGAATTACGTGATGCTAGATATTTTTACCTTCTTGTATTTGAAAAGAATATCCCAATTGACAGTATGGTAAGTCAAATTTCAATTTAGTTAATTCCATGTTAATAGGCTTTTTATTCCCTCCTGAATACTAAACTTTAGAGATTTATTGTTTCCAATACAAACATGTTTCTATTTTCCTCGGTATCATAGGCAGCCTCTAATATGGCCCCCAATCCTGGTCTCACCTAGTGTTATTTACCCTGTGCAACCTCATCTACTTCAATGTGGGCTGAATGTAGTGACTCACTTCTAAAGAATAGAATACCACAAAAGTGTTGAGATGTCACTTGACATTCTTGCAAAAAGAATGTCGCTTTTGTCTTAAGTACCTTCTTAGGCGTTTCCGTGGTTCATTGTGAAAGAAGCCAGCTGCCATGTTGGAAGCTTCTCTATAGTGAAACTCCAAACTCAAAAAGCAGCCCATGAAGAACCGAGGCCCTCAGCTCAGCAACTTCTTAAGAACTGAGTCCTTAAAATAACCATGTAATTGAATTTGGAATTAGATACTCTGCCAATTGACTATACAGATGAGACTGCCACTCTGGCTAAAAGCATGAATGTAGCATTGTGAGAGACCTGTAGCGAGAGGCCCCCTACTTAGTCCTGACCCACCAAAACTGTAAGATAGTAAATATTTGTTGTTTTAAGTGACTACATTTTTGGTTATTTTGCAATTCAGCAATAGATAACTAGTATAGTCAAATGAATAACCTGGACGGGAAATCAAACATTGAGCAAACCACAGATAGGCCCCATTTTACAGTGGTTAGTATGATTTTAAACTTTATAAGTATGTGAAAGTAACATATATTCAGTAGACACTGTACTTTGAGTACTCTTACAACTTTTGTCTTTCACATTCAGTGAAGTATTCAGTAAATTACATGAGATATTTGACACTTTATTATGAAATAATCTTTGTGTTAGATGATTTTGCCCAACTCTAGGCTAATGTAAGTGTTCTGAGCACAAATGATGTAGGCTAGGCTAAGGTATAGTGTTCATTCAGAAGATTAGGAAATGCATTTTTGACTTACAGTATTTTCAACCTAAAATGGGCTTATCAGAATGTAGCCCCATCAGAAGTTAAAGAGCATCTGATGTGGTGGAAAGCCAATAATTTTACCTACCATGGTCAGTCATGAAAAGAAAATGGCCTTTAATTTGGGTTTTATAACAATTTTGGTAAGACTCCAAGAACCCTGACAAATTCACACCTAACAATTAACATAATGGAGCAAAGTAGATACAATAACTCCATTCATGTTTGAACTTCATGGAGTGATATAATGATTGACGTAAAGAAAAAAGTGAAAAAATTCTCGGCAGTGAGTATAACTTAAAAATTTCTCTCCATATATAAAGTCACCATTTAGTCCCAGATGGGTGAAAACCAGATGTTAACTAGAATTTATCATCCTATTTAAATGCGATTCAAAACATCTGGTAGAAGTTCAAAGCTCTGTGCAAGAGTTCTGTGAATTTCCAGGGAGTTTACAGTGTCATGATTACCTCTGGCTCTGAGTCCTCTTTTAGGATCTATTGTCTGCGTATATGTCATTGACTCAGACATAAATCTCAAAGTGACCCATACAATATATTTGCATAATGAATTAAATAAAATAAATTATAGTAAAAATAGGCAGGTAGGCCAGGCATGGTGGCTCATGCCTGTAATCCCAGCCCTTGGGAGGCCAAGGCAAGGCAGGAAGATCGCTTGAGGTCAAAAAGACCAGCCTGGCCAAAATGACGAAACCTTGTCTCTACTAAACATACAAAATGTTAGCTGGGCATGGTAACATGTGCCTGTGGTCCCAGCTACTCGGGAGGCTGAGGCACAAGAATCACTTGAATTCGGGAGGTGGAGGGTGCAGTGAGCTTGAACTCAGGAGGTGGAGGGTGCAGTGAGCTGAAATTGAGCCACTGCACTCCAGCCTAGGTGACAGAGTGAGACTGCATCTCAAAAAAATAAATTAAAAAAGGAGGAAAAATGGGTAATAAAATAGATATTCATGTCAAAACAATATGATTTCAAATTAAACACTAGGTATACTAATTCTTAACACGTCTTTTGGCCACACAACCACCACCTTTTATTTTGACTCATCATTTTATATAAACACCACCCACATAGAGTCTCTTTGGTTTCACTCTGTCTTTTCTTGTGGGACTTTGTTTAATTGTTCAACAATTAAACAATACCTGTTTACCATCTCAGATGTAAAAGTTAAATCCACTGATGGGGTTGTTTATGTTTCTGATGACATTTATTTTTGTGATATCTAATAGTCTATTCCCAACGTATTTCTGAAGACTTTTTCTCAAGAAAACTTACTAATTTAAGGAGATTCTGGAGTAGTTTGAATACACATACACACACATGTCTGACTTCAGGAATGGTTTCTACACATGCTTCTATGATAAATAGTAATACTTTCTATTTCTCCACTATCAGCTTCAAAATAAATTTAAATTAATACATTTCCAATAGACAAGTTGCATAGTTCCACTAAACATTGAAGTTCAACTTTTCATGTCAACCTCTTATATCACGTGATTATTTCCTACCTATACAGAAAAAAAAAAAAGCTGTCGTGTTATAAGAACAAAATAGAGGAAATACATGGGGTAAGAATTTGTCAGTAGAAATTTAGAGAGATATCACAGGTGAGAAGAAGAATAATAGATCACTCAGTGAAGAACAAGGTCATCTATTAATAAGAATATACTGAACCCTCACTTTCTGCCCAGAACTGGAATAAAAGCATCGAACAATGTTTTACTTTTATTTTAGATTCAAGGGGAAATGAAACACGTGGAAAGGGGAAAGTGGAGAAAGCTGCTTTAATGGTAGCTTAAAGAATAGCACAAAAGTAAAGCCAAGCCAAGTCTAAATTTGTAAGATATTGAAAGACTAGTCAGTCATGAATGGATAAGCTCAATGATGGATAGGCTGGTAGAGGGAAATTGGAGTCTCAAATTTGTTTAGGATTATTTTCTGTCTCTATAGTTCTGGGACAAATATACTGTTTTGAAAATTTAAGTTATTATGGGTGGGATAGGCTCTGAAAGTACAAACATTGTAACACAATAAGGTTGTTAATAATCAATAAATGACTATGGTGATGAAGAATTCCTTAACATAAATGAAGTAAATTTGCAAGCATATAGTAATATTCCACTAAATTTAGAACTTTGTAGGAAATATCCAGAGGGGAAAGTTAGAAGAAAAAGGTGTGATTCTCCAATCTTGTCAATGAAAACTGAAACTTTGTGGTTATAAATCACAGGTGGCTTTAGACTTCGCAGGCATGACCATTGTTGTTAAGAAATAGAGTTTCAGATATGTTTAAAGAGTTCTCTTAATGCTTTCACTGCTGCTTTTATTATTAAAAAATCCAATTTGTCTGTGACATATGGGTAGCCAGAGCAGCTGCTTGCTAGCCTCACATCCATTCTACTAAGATCAAGGAGCCTTTATGGTCCAGTCTAGTGTTTGCTACATTGAGTATGTTTCAGTCTTAAGCTCTTTGGGGAGCAAATGCAGTATGGATGAAGATGGATAATGTGCACTTTCTAAGCTCCTCCCAGCCCCTCTCTATGGACCTGTTGATATGGTTTGGCTGTGTCCCCACCCACGTCTCATCTTGAATTCCCACATGTTGTGGGAGGGACCCAGTGGGAGGCAACTTAAACTTTGGGACAAATCTTTCCCATGCTGTTCTCATGATAGTGAATAAGTCTCATGAGATCTGATGGTTTTAAAAATGAGAGTCTCCCTGTGCAAGCTCTGTTATCTTGTCTACTGCTATGTGAGACATGCCTTTCACTTTCTGCTGTGATTGTGAGGCCTCCACAGCCATGTGGAATTGTAGGTCCATTAAACCTCTTTTGTAAATTGCACAATCTTGGGTATTTCTTTAACAGCAGCATGAAAACGGACTAATACAGAAAATTCATACAGTAGAGTGGGGCGCTGCTGAAAAGATACCCGAAAATGTGGAAGTGACATTGGAACTGGGTAACAGACTGAGGTTGGAACAGTTTTAAGGGCTCAGAAGAAGACAACAAAATGTGGGAAAGTGTGCTACTTCCTAGAGATTTGTTGAATGGCTTTGACCAAGGTGCTGATAGTGATGTGGACAATAAAGCCCAGGCTGAGGTGATCTCAGACAGAAATGAGGAACTTGTGGGGAACTGGAGCAAAGGTAACTCTTGTTATGTTTTAGCAAAAACACTGGCAGCATTTTGCCACTGCCCTAGAGATTTTTGGAAATTTGAACTTGAGAGAGATGATTTAGGGTGTCTGGCAGAAGAAATTTCTAAGCAGCAAAGCATAAATATGACTTGGGTGCTGTTAAAAGCATTCAGTTTTATAAGGGAAGCAGAGCATAAAAGTTCAAAAAATTTACAGCCTGACAATATGACAGAAAGGAAAATCTCATTTTCTGAGAAAAAATTCAAGCCAGCTGCAGAAATTTGCATAACTAATGAGGAGCCCAATGTTAATCACCAAGACAATGGGGAAAATGTCCCCAGGGCATGTCAGAAGTCTTCATGGCAGCCCCTTGCATCACAGGCCTGGAGACCTAGGAGGAAAAAGTGGTTTTGTGGGCTGGACACAGGGTCCCTGTGCTGTGTGCAGCCTAGGGACTTGGTGCCTTGCACCCCAGCCACTCCAGCCCTGGCTAAAAGGGGCCAATGTAAAGCTCGGGCCATGGTTTCAGAGGGTGCAAGCCTCAAGCCTTTGCAGCTTACATGTGGTGTTGAGCCTATGAGTGCACAGAAGTCAAGAATTAATGTTTGGGAACCTCTGCCTAGATTTCAGAGGATGTAGGGAAATGCCTGTATGTCCAGGCAGAAGTTTGCTGCAGGGGTGGGGCCCTCATGGAGAACCTTTGCTAGGGCAGTGCAGAAGGGAAATGTGGGATGGGAGCCCCCACACAGAGTGCCTACTGAGGCACTGCCTGGTGGAGCTATAAGAAGAAGGCCACCATCTTCCAGACCCCAGAATGGTAGATCCACTTACAGCTTGCACTGTGTGACTGGAAAAGCTGTGGACACTCAACACCAGTCCATGAAGGCAGCCATGAGGGAGGCTGTACTCTGCAAAACTACAGAGGTAGAGCTGCTCAAGACCATGGGAATCCACCTCTTGCATAAGCATGACCAGGGTGTGAGACATGGAGTTAAAGGAGATCATTTTGGAATTTTAAGATATGACTGCCCCACTGGATTTTGAATTTGCATGGGGCTTGTAGCCCCTTCGTTTTGGCCAACGTCTCCCATTCACAATGGCTATATTTACCCAATGCCTGTACCCCATTGTATCTAGGAAGTAACTAACTTGCTTTTGATTTTACAGGCTCATAGATGGAAGAGGTTTGCCTTTTCTTGGATAAGACTTTGAACTGCAGACTTTTGAGTTAATGCTGAAAGGAATTAAGACTGGGGGACTGCTGGAAAGGCATGATTGGTTTTTAAATGTAAGGACATGATATTTGGGAGAGGACAGGGGTGGCATGATATGGTTTTTCTGTGTCTCCACCCAAATCCCATCTTGAATTCCCATATGTTGTGGGAGGGACCCAGTAGGAGGCAATTGAATCAATAGGTCAGGCTTTTCCTGTGCTGTTCTCATGATAGTGAATAAGTCTCATATGATCTGATGGTTTTAAAAACAGGAGTTTTACTGCACAGGCTCTCGTCTTTTCTGCTGTCATGTGAGACATGCCTTTCACCTTCCACCAGGATTTTGAGGCCTCCATAGCCACATAGAACAGTAAGTCCGTTGAACCGCTTTCTTTGTAAATTGCCCGGTCTCAGATATGTCTTTATCAGTAGTGTGAAAACAGACTAATACACCTATCTATTGAGTGTCAGGTGTAATATGAGCAGGCTAAGAGCAAGAGAGGGGAGAGCTCCTCCTCACTCTTCATGTTCTCATCTACTGCCACAGAGCTTGAGGCTCCTTGTGTTTTGGGGTTCAGGCCTCCATGTCTTTCTTATCATCTTTTTTAGGTGCTAAAATTCTACAAACATACACACAAATACACATAATCCAAATACATATATATATGTGTGTGTGTTTGTGCATGTGTGTTTGTGTGTGTATGTATATATGATATTTACCTTGAGAATTTATAATTAAAGTATTTTACCATATATTTTAGGATTATTAGGTCATTTAGACAAGTGCGCTACTTCACAGGCTCATAAAACCACCTTTACAGACAGCTTGAAATATCCTGAATTAGAAAACATTTTGAATACTTAAATTATTAACTTTCTTAAATATCAGCAGCTGCATTTACTAAATAGAGATCTTTTTAAAATAGCTACCACTTACTGAATGCTTGCTATATCAGAGGTTTAATTATTTTTTCATCTTCTAAACTGCATAACATTAAACTGAGGCTCAATAAAGTTATTAACTAAAATTACAGTTATTTAGAGAAGTAGAATTCACAACCAGATTTATTCATTCTAAAGTCCGAAATACTTCCTCAATACCACTGAAAACAAAATAAAGCAAAATAATAAATATACAGTTTATAGTTTCAGAATTCATAATCTTATAATTCTACATTAAAACATGAGGAAATATAGAGTATATAGCTAAGCTATTTACTCATTTTAAAGATGTCTGTGTTTAACTCAGAAATTGAACCAACTTCAATATGTCTAATATTCTCATTTTATTTTAATTTATATTATTTTTTATTTTTTATTATACCTTAAGTTCTGGGATACATGCGCAGAACGTGCAGGTTTGTTACATAGGTATACACGTGCCATGGTGGTTTGCTGCACCCATCAACCTGTCATCTACATTAGATATTTCTCCTAATGCTATCCCTCCCCTATATTCCCTTTTAAAGGGACATCTGTTTGTGATTGTAGATAAGAGGATCATCCCTGAATCAAACACAAAGCCCAGAAGGCATGAGAACTAGATTGCATGTACGTTTTACCCTTCCACAGTTCCCCATGGGGTGGTAGCTCAGAATAAATGTCCATACCCCTTAGATATGAAATTCATCTGGCTCATTAAAATTGCTATTGCTCACCTGGCCTGGTCTACTGAATGGAATTGGTGCTAGTTTTCTTTTTGGTGGTGGTGGTGTTATTTTTCTGGGAGGGGTTGGGAATGAGTGGTAATTAGTGTCTGTACTTAGCCTGCATTTCACCTAATATTAGATTTTCAATGAAATTGGACTTTGGCTGCAAAACCATAAAAATTCGGCAGCATAAAGCATAAAATATATTCAATCTTAATTAATGTAAATTGTATCAGTAGAAAGATGTGTATATGCAATCAACAGCCATTTATTTTTTCAGAAAGGTACTCTTCAAATAAATCCTTACAGTTATAATATAATAAATGAGATTCCAATGCACTTTTCAAACAAAACAATTGAAACATCTATTAATTTTCTAAGCTTTATGTTTTATTTATTGAACAACAGATCTGTTATTTCTATTTCATCTGCCCTTGGAAGATTTGGGGAATATTATTATCCTTGCCTATTTCATACCCTGTGAATAAATTTTAAAATTATGAAAACAAAACAACATTAAAACTTCATTTACACTTGCTTTTAAAGTAAAAAAAATCATGATAAGAAGATAGTTAACATAACAAAATTTAACTTTTGCCGATGTTAGTGCTAGCCTTCCTTGATATATAGTAATTATTTTCTTTATCACTATATTACCAGTCTATCATTCATTATTTCTTTTTTTTTTTTTTTTTTTTGAGGTGGAGTCTCACTCTGTCACCCAGGCTGGAGTGCAGTGGCGCGGTCTGGGCTCACTGCAAGCTCCGCCTCCCAGGGTCTCGGCATTCTCCTGCTCAGCCTCCTGAATAGCTGGGACTACAGACACCCGCCACCGTGCCCGGCTAATTTTGTTTTTGTATTTTTAGTAGAGACGGCGTTTCAACGTGTTAGCCAGGATGAACTCGATGTCCTGACCTCGTGATCCACCCGCTTCGGCCTCCCAAACTGCTGGTATTACAGGCCTGAGCCACCGCGCCCGGCCTATCATTCATCATTTCTAAAGAACACTAATTACTGGGATTTTTACTCCTAGTTTTATCACCGTTGCTAATCTTCCCTGAATTAATAATTTATTTAAAATGTAATAATTCTGGTTTGGTATACTATACTGAAAATAAAATTTCCTAAATTCAGCTATGATGCTCAATCCTGCTAATAGGATGTCCTAGAAGAAAAAGTATCTTCTATCTAATGAATAGTCTGCAATCAAAAAGAGCTTTCCATATTTTACTTTGGCGAAATCACTAAAACCTTTTCCCATTGTAATCAAAACTATATCAGGTCTCTGCTATTCTTTTGACTTTGTTTTCTCAATGTGCATTATGTCTATCCTAATCTTCTAGGCTTTTCAGCATTCAGGGAGAGCTAATGCTAATATGTAGTTCACGCCATCTCAAAGAAAACGGTCTATAGTTTCTTTCTCGCATGCCAATCTAATTAAACAGTTACCATAGAAAAAGAAAGTGACATATGCAGCAGAGCATAGAGATGTTTACATAGCAGTTTTCAGGTGTAGAACAACACTGATTGAAGTGCTAGATTGTTTATTTACTCATTGTGAAGCAGCTGGGCTCAGTTCAATGTAAAGCAAAGATAAAATTTTTGTTCAAATTACTCTTATGGGAGTTAAGTATCATTCAATAATGAGTGATGGAAGGAACAACTAAAACAATCCAGCTGCAAATTAAACAGTTCAATTATCTTGTACAATGGTTCGGACAAGACCAAATTCTAAGGTGATCTAAACAAGAAGGTGATTTTTTAGGGATCACTCATTATGTGTGGATGCTCGTGCATTTTCCCACTATGGGAGAACAGAATTATGCCCTATTGTATATGATTTATTTTAAATAAAAACTTTTATTGTAGTTGATTTATAAAGAGGTACTGATATGGCACGGGCTCTTTTTAGATGTTATTATTATTATTTTTTAATCTAAGGGGGGTAGATGCATGTTTTCCCAAATGTCTCTTTTCCTTCCATTTAATCTAAACATCACTACACTAGAGCAAATAAGTCAAGTATGGAATTAAAAATGCATAAATTGTCTAACTATGGAGTAATTCTGAAATTCAGATTAACTAGGCTTTTTCAAAATTTATTAGGGAAGGGGTAAGGGACATTCATGCTGTATGAATCCATCTCTACATATAAGATACCTAATGGGTGTCCTATAAATATTCGTTGGTGATGGTGAATAAGGCTGTCTGGCTATCCGTGGAGAAGGAAGCAAACAAGAACACTGGGTGTAGCTATAGTATCACATTACTGGGTCATCAATCTCCTTTTACAATATGTTAGCAAAATGTCATGGTCCTGCTTTCCACTTCCTCTTGGATAAGACAAAATACTTGCACTTAAACATTATAGTTTTATGGTCTAACAACCACCTCCAGCCTTTGCACCTTTTCCTGACTTTTAATTCGTGCTGACAGTATTTGAATACAAATTTAAAATGAGTAGAACCTTCTTAGAAAAAAATGAATTAACTACACTGTAACAAACACTAGACAAAACTTAAGGCACTCCTCTAAAAGCAGTATCTGAACTGTCCTGAATTTGCATGTTAGTTTGTTAATATTGATGCCACTTGAACTGTAATTGTGGTTATGCATTCTCGGTGTGGTTGTTCTAGAAAAGCGAAATAAGTAGAGGACATTATAGAGTAGAGAAGGTCCATCATAAAGATAGGAATGGTATTCATCCCTTACATAGTCTAAATAGTTTTCTTTTTATACTAATATGTGCCAGTGATAACAAACTCTTTTGCAGCATATCAATATTTCTCATCTTCTTAATCAATCTGTCAATCAAACAATGAGCAACTATTTCTTCTCTGTATATCAGACACTCTACTGGTCCCTCAGGGGATACAAAGTAACATAAGATCCAATCTCCACCTTGTGAGCTGAGGAAATAAGCTATTTAAAGCTAGAAAAGGTAAAATCATTACCAAGTAACACATAACAGAAATGACAGAAACAGAGAAGAGAGGTTTTGTCATCTAAATAAAAATGGAATTAGAGGGTAACAAACCAGAAACTTAAGACAAATGTTTCTTACAATACTTTTAGTTTGGTTTAAGGAAACACTATTAGGAAAAAAGTGTAAAAAGTGTGAAATGGGCAAAATTCAATAGCTTTCTTCGTGTCTCGCTAGTTTCATTTTTCTTTGGTGTTCATCAAAATTCACAGGCAATCCAGGTGTAGCCAAGATGCCTTGACAAGATTTCTGAGGAAAGTGACTTTGATAATCAAGTTCAAGAGTATTCCAAGACTGGAAATTGTCCTACAGAAATGCTACTGGTGCAGCTGCTCTTTATTTAGCTGCCTGCCGTGTCTCTCGTACCTATCCTGGGTCTTCTTGGGCCTCCAGTTAATCAGCAATTCTTTATTGTGCCTTTGGTCTCTCTCTCTCTCTCTCAAGGGTAATGGTGTGGTTCTGGTATTTTTGAAATGGAAGTGGAAAATGTGGAGAGTATATTCTCAGGCTGCCCCTAGCTATTCAAGGTTACACTTGTATTTCACAAAGGCTTTGTTTTCAGTGAAATATTGTCTATTGTTCTGTGAGCCTCTCATAACAATCAGGCACGAAGATATCTTGACTGACACCTGTCTGGAGTTTCACTTAATGGATGCCTTCAGTTTTCAGATGCCTCGACTGCATTGAAATATGTAGTTTGGGTGAAAACTTTCTGAGCTTTCCTTTTCTTTTTTTCCCCCTTTGAATTGGTTTATTGAAAAAAATAGTTTGAAGAATGTGAAATCCCAAGAGACAAAAATTGTCAAAGTGAAAGAGGAGAAAAAAATAGAAAAAAAAAAGCTCTGTTTGGTAGGTTCATGTGTGTACACGTTAGGGATGTCCCAGGCTTGGTGTTTTGAGCAGGGAATCTCTTTGCTGAAACTTTTAGGAAGAGCACACATTCCTCAAAGAGATTATTTATACAGTCAAGCTAACCTAAATACCAATAAGCACTAATTGAATAGGAGTAGGAATAAGTAGATTGACCTTTAAAGAAAATTACTTTACATCCTTTATAACCTTGCTAATGTAAATTCTTCATTTTTAACTATGAGTCAATTAATGGCTCATCATTTAAAAATAATAGCATCTGTTTGTTTCTGATTATTTTTGGACTTTAAAATTATTCAGTTTTTATTGTATAAAATCAGGAAAAATAGAACTAAAACATCAATAAATTAATCATTCTAAGATAATTAATTTATAAGAAATTTATATTTCTTTTATGCATATACACATAAAATGACTGTTTTTATGTATGCAAATTTATATACATATAATTCTTTACTATTTTTACAGCGTTTTTAAAATTTAACCTATGAGTCATTCAAGAGCTCATTATGTATTCAAAATACTTCTCTCTGACACGTCACATGTATTTGAGTTTCAGTTTGGTTCATAATAAATAATTGTTTGACTTTCAGATATTTAAAACTTGTTGTGCTATTAAATCTGTCAATGTTTTCCTTACTCTTTCCTTGTTTTGCTTTTTTTGTTTTGTTTTGTTTTATTTATTTATTTTTTAATTAATTAATTTTTAATTTTTCTGCCATAATTTGCTTTGTTTCTTCCATAGGTACATGTAACTTCCAAATGTATATGTTTTCTTATTTCACAATACATAGGTCATTTCTCACATAGCTTCCATTATTGAATTACTCTCAATTACATTTTTAGATATGGTCTTAACTACTGATTTGTTGTTTTAGAATCAAGTGTAGTTCTTAGTACCTCCAATATAGGCTCAGTTCTTACCTCTTTAGTCTTCTTATACCTTTCCTATGTCTCATATGTCTTTATTAATCTCATTTCATTCGTATGAGATTTTAGTTTCTACTTATTTCTTAACTTTTTTTAGAATGTGGAGCAATTCTCAGTCATCATATTCTTCAATGCCTTAAGTAAATTGTTTTAAAAGTATAACTGTCTTCAGAAACACTTAGATATTTTTCTCATCCTCTTGTTTATATATAATTATTGTCAAAATAATTATATAGACAAGATGATTTAGAAAATATTTTCTGCTTGCTTTCACATCAACTAAGATATATATAGTTAAATGTTATATTTTCTAACATACAGGTCCACAAATTATTTTTAACTCACTCTTGACCTGGGAAATAGTTCAGATTTTTCAGATATTCGGGTCCATGACTGTGAAAGTACACATCTTTTAGCCATGAGAACTGTCCTGAGAAAATATTCTTAAATTCAGTTCAACAAACTCTATTTTTAGTAGTCATTCCTTGAAGATTCTGTTGTAAGTGGAAAATGAGAGAAGCTGAATTTCAACTAGACATTTCTTACAGCTCATCTAAGAATTTTCAGAAGTATTTGGGATGGCTACTAGTTGGTTAGATTCTGGTCACATCTTGTTCCAGCAGAACCCAAGAATAGTGAGATAGCAGGGAAAGAAATATAACAACACAATGTAAATTAGAAATAAGGACAGAGGTCCACTTTGCAAAGCAGCATTTATTCTCCTTTCTATAACAGTAGGGTGGGGTTTGCAACCAATTGTTTTTTTTTTACAATAGAAAACAAATTGTTCTTGTTTTCAAAGTATCTTTTCATTTTCTATCATAACATACGAACAGTTTAAAAAAGGAAGAGTATAAAGGATGGTACCTGTAGTTATCCTCCAGTTGCATAATTGATAAGAAAAAATAATTGAAGAGCAATATTATATGAGTAGATTAGCCATAAGCTATGGGAAATTCCAACTTTGATGTGATTTTATCTCGGGCATTTGCTCCATTCTCTTGACATAAGTTTCCCCATTAATGAAATGAGAACTTAACCGAAAATATACAAAAAATATTAATTTATATTCTTAACGTGCTTAGCTGATATAAAAATCATATTATGTAAGTAAAAATAATGTTCTTCAATGTACATAAGAACTTTAAGGTACTTTAATTCCCGATGGAGAAATGTCTCAAAAGTTACTGAGGCTTAAAACTTTGGATTTCAAATATGGCAGCTCTCTGTGAGCAATAAGGTGTCTACTAATACAAAATGAAAGTTATTAATGACTAAAAAGTATCCCTGAGTCAAGCATTGATTCCAGTCAAACTTAGATTTTGAAGATTTATTTCTTATAAAAAGAAATACAATTAACCAAAATAACCAAATATAAAGAAATAAAACTAAGCAGATTGACCTAACCAAAATATACAATTTGATTCACATCTTAACAGATATCTGTATCTTCAACTTTTTAAAATCACTTTTACTAAATTATATCAGAGAAATGTTCAGACATTTAACTTGATAATAATCCTACAAGACATTTTAAAAACACGAAGGCTACCATTAGATATTATAGATAGTAGTGTTGTAGTTGAAGGCATTCTTTCTAATTTTTAAAAATTTTATTTTATTTAGATTCAGGGAGTACATGTGCAAGTTTGTTATATGGGTATATTGTATAAGGTTGGGGTTTGAGATTCTCTTGAATCCGTCACCCAATAAGTGAAAATACTATCCAACGGGTAGTTTTTCAACCCCTGCCTCTCTCTCTCTCCCTTCCTCCTTTTGGAGTACCCAGTGTCAATTATTTCTATTTTTATGTCCATGTGTAGCAATTGTTCAGCTCCAACTTTTAAGTGAGAACATGTGGTATTTGGTTTTCTGTTTCTGCATTAATTCACTTAGGATAATAATGTCCAGCTGCATCCATGTTGAAGGCATTCTTGTTTGATCTACTCCTTGTCACCTTTGATGTGAAACAGTGCTACTTAAATGTTGCAGGTTTATTCAATATTTTTATTCACTGAAGCTATACCCAAGAACTTAAGAAGCAATGCATAACTCAGTTTTATATGCTATCTCTGGATTTATGGGGAACTCTTTAAACTCAATAAGCTGTGACTCTGACTGAATATCCAGTATTAGGAATCAGTATATGTCAGTGGTAATCACCCTAAAAGTTACAATGAAAGCTGAGTAGAGAAATATATATATACCTCTAGCTCTAAATTCTTTTATAAATTTATGTATTTGGGGCCCATATACATATATGGCTAAGGTAAAAGTGTGTTTATCACCAAGTCAAAAGCCAACAGAAATCAGTTCAAAATAATAGGAAAGTCAAGTCACTGGGATATCTATGACCTCAGTTTGGAGGCAACGTCATCAGTATAAATTCTACAGCATTTAATTACTAACTGTGAAAAATCACAATTAATGTCTCTTATTATGATTACAACAAAATTTTGTGCATTACATTAATGTTTACAAGCTACAAATTGATTTTGTTATAGTCTTCATCCATGGATAATTCTATGGGACTCAGAAAATCAAATGACATAACCAATGTCACATTGACTTAAGCAACATCACATCTCAGTTGTAACTCAAACATAGCTTTCACATTAAATTCATGTATATTTTATTTTTGTATGCCTTCTACTCAATGGAAAGATCATGGAATCAATAATCAGTTAACCAGGTTGTAGTTCTGGATATGGCACTGTGTTTTGAACAAGCCATTTAAGTTATTTTAATGGTATTAAAATAATTAAAGAAACATAGATACTTTATCATTACTATAATTCATTCATCTTAGTGTATAGTAACTCATCTATGCTTGTTGACACAGAATTCTGCCCAGGTTAGAGATAGGGAAGCGAATTATAGATAAATTAGTCTACAGGTATAGAAAATAAAATGAGCATAAAAAGTCTTCATCAGGGATAAACGTAATTTCTTTACTAGCTATGCGTTTTTAGAATAGGAGCAATCTGATCAGATGTAGAGAAATCAGAGAAGGCCTTTTAAAGAAATAATAAGAAATAACACCAGATAGAGATAAACTACTGTAATGTAAGCTGCATAAAGAAACAACCAGGAGCAATGCTGGAACATAGTTGGCGCTAAATATGTGTGGAATACATAATTAGGTGACAATAACAACAACAACAACAACAACAACAAAAACCCTGCAGACTTAGTTAACCCTTTCTTCAGTCTGAAACAAAAACAAGTCGTTACTTGGATTTTATCCCAGTTTTTATAGCATAATAACGTTGGCAGCTTTAGATATATGCACATACAGTAACACACATGAACATATTCACAAATGTGCATATGCATATACACCTACACAGAATATGTTTAATTTCTTGGAATATATCTTAGAACCACATCACAAACAAGTAGGCAGAAACAACAAAATATGAATTATTCTAAGAAGCAAGAGCCCAATTGGGGGCCCTTATTCTATCTCTTGAAATTTTCCACTAATAGAAACTTTCCTTGTCAAGAGAGAGATTGTCAAATCCACACTAGGTTTATAAAATCTGAGATAAAATAAAATTTATAGAAAGATGAAAACGTATAATTTCCTCTTATGCTCATAAATTTTCAACATTACTTCTTAAAAAAAATCATGTTTTTCTGCTAGACTTGTACAATTCTAGCTAAGGGCCTGCTGTGTAGAGCATGTCAAAATCTTTTGAGCTAATAACTGCATCTGACTTGATAAACAGAGCTGTACTATTTTTTTTCCGTGAATACTATGCATTTGCCCAATTTTACATTTTTTAATGAAGTGTCCAAGGCCTATTATTTCAGAAAAACATACATTCACTTTATTTTACCAAAATATTTTTTTAAATCCATCCTCAAATTCTTTGTGTTAGTCTAAAAATAGTTTACATACATAGCTAAATACACAAAGATAATAGCATATAGGAAGAACATTGTTCTTTCAAGTACTGTGTTTCTCATCTGATTAGTTAGCAATTTGTACAATTACACTTAAATGGATGCAATGCTGATATCACTGCTTATTTTATTGCAGTAGTAAAACAGGTACAGTGCTATCTGCCCTGGTTGTTTATAATATTACCATAAACAATTTTGTGTGCACTCTATTTCAATTTCTCAGCTTGATTAGCTAACAGTCTTCACTAAAACATTCAAGGTAAAATGGAAAGCTAATTGCATAGAGATTTTTAAGCTCATTTGCACACAACAGCATTTGTTAGTACCAATGAAGGTAAAAAACAGTATGACTTCTCTCCTAGCCTCACTAATTCCCTCTGCTAATTCAAAATGTCCAGATAGAAACCAAATGAGGTAGAACATAAAAATAGTATTTTTCGTAAGGGCAGTATTTGAAAAGAAGAAAATGTTTCTTGGGTCTATGTACAGGTGATGAATCACTTTTATTCTATTATATTGTGCAAATTTTAGAATGTTCCATCTAATGATGTAAAGAAAGCTAAAGATTCTTTATAAAAATGGTTTTCATTCATTGCATTCTGCAATTTTCTGTTAGGTATCTCTTTTTCACTCCTAGCAACTGAATGATATCAATTATGGGATTATAAAGAAGGAATCTAGGTGATAAAAGGCTCAAAATATATAACACAGAGCAGTAGTATAAAAATTTGTCTTCCTAGAATGGTAAATAGAAAAGTTTAAACTCAAAGTTTAATAAAGAGTGTAAAGCCAGGTCAAAATGGGATTCTCTTAATTTTTAAAAGCATCAAAAATGATTATAAAATATAATATTTTAGCACAGTTAAAGTACTGTTGAATTATAAACTTTGAAAGATAGCAGTCATAAATATATTTGGACTTAGAGGTCAATAAATTCAAAGTACTTTTTTAAAAAATAATAATTTTCTGGTAAAAAGTCCATAAAAGGAGGTGTTATGGTTTGGATCTATGTTCCCACCAAATCTCATGTAAAATTATAATCTCTAGTGCTGCAAGTAGGGCCCAGTGGGAGATGATTGGATCATAGAGGTAGAGTTCTCATGAATGGGTTAGCACTATCCTCTAGGCTCTGTTGTCATGAGAGTAGGAACATAAATGATTTATCATAAGATCTGGTTGTTTCAAAAGTGTGTAGCACCTTCCCCATCTCTCTTGCTCCTGTTCTGGCCATGTAAGACATTCCTGCTTTCCCTTCACCTTCCACCATGATTCTGTTTCCTGAGGTCTCTCTAGAAGCTGAGCCAATGCCAGCATCATGCCCCCTGTACAGCCTGTCAAACCATGAGCTAATTAAATCCCTTTTCTTTATAAATTACCCAGACTCAGGTATTTATTTATAGCAGTGTGAGAACAGCCTAATATAAAGAGGTCTGAAACTTTTGTTAATGATCTAGTTAAAAGCCAAAAAAAAAAAAAAAAAAAAAGAAAAATGCTGGTGTTCATTCTTAGTCTGATATGGAATTAATAATTGTATTGTTTTTAAAATGAAAATGTTCACACCAGTCAGAATGGCAATTATTCAAAAATCAGAAAAATAAAGATCCTGGTGAGGCTGTGGAGAAGAGGGAATGTTTATACATTGTTGGTGGGAATGTAAATTAGTTCAGCCACTGTGGAAAGCAGTTTGGAAGTTTTTCAAAAAACCCTAAAAATAGAAACTACCATTCTACTCAGGCATCTCATTACTGGGTATATATTCAAAGGAAAATCAATGGTTCTACACAAAAGACACCAATGTTCATTGCAGCACTACTCACAATAGTAAAGAGATGGAATCAAACTTAGTTCCCATGAATGGTGGATTAGATAAAGATACTGCGGTACATATACACTACGGAATACTTTGCAGCCATAAAAAGAACAAAATCCTGTCCTTTGCAGCAACATAGATGCAGCTGGAAGCCATTACTCTAAGCAAATTAACATAGAAACAGAAAACTGAATATTTCATGTACTCACTTACAAGAGGGAGCTAAATCTTGGTTATCTTGGGTACACATGGCCATAAAGATGGGAAAAATAGACACTAGGGACTACAAAAGAAGGGAAAGAGTTGAAGCAAGGGCTGAAAAACTAACTATTGGGCGCTATGTTCACTATCTGTGTGATGAGGTCAATAAAACCCCAACTTCAACATCATACAATATACCCTTGTAACAAACCTGCACGTGTACCCACTGAATCTAAAATAAAAAGTGTGAAATTTTACCCAGTTCGTTTGGTTAGAGGCAAAAATAATGCTTTTCTCCTCACCATTGCCCTACAAATACTTTCTCTGTATCCACTTTTCCCTTTCTGTAGATCAAGTCTCAGTCTTTTATCATTTTTTTGGAATAAATAAATTGCTTCCTCCTAGATATATCTAAAAAGATCCAGTCCAGCATAGCATCAAATCTTCAGACTTTTCTTCAACTTAATCCTTCTCTGGGCCCCAGTTCTAGTCCTCTTTAGCACTGCATGCTTGCAGGTGGGATAGGTGCTATGAGCCCTTCTCTCTCTCTCTCTCTTTTGTTTTTCAATCTCCTCCACTAACGAGCTGCAATATTGGTCCTGCCGATTCTGAAGCAGTGGTTGGAGGGCAAAGAAATAAGAAGCCATGAAGTTTTATTTGAATTGAAGCTATGTAATCTGCGTTTGGCTGCCTCTGTGTGTGAGTGATTCCAGTATATAATTTAATACAGTCTTGAGGCAAGAGCAGATATGTTGCTTAGATGACTTTTTTTTCTATTCCCTGGCTGCTCTCATCTATACTTCTTTGAAGTAAACCATGCCTCCTCTGACGTCTCATGCATATTATCTCTGCTAACTGGTTTCAGACATCCCTCTTTGATTCACCCTTTCCCTTACACTGTCCTCTTGTGCAGTGTTCCAGTCAAGTTTGCCCCATCTACCTGCCTTCCAGGAAATACATCATACCCATATTCTTTATGGTTGCAACCACACACTGTCTTTTATTTTGAAAGCAAAAGCATTCACAAACAGTCCTCTTTACTTTGGTATTTAGTAGTGGCTTGTGAAGTGCTGGCTCTAAACTTCAGACTTTTCAGGATGTGTGAGAAACCAGTCCCTCATACTTCAGGGACTATACATCTAGTTCTCCAGGTGATTTTTTTGCACTCTTGGGAGAATTATCTATGCACACCCTTCACCACCAGCATGCAAGCCCCCAAATATCTTCCTCCAAAGAAGAAACTTCTCTAGGCTCCTCAGCTGCCCAACTAATAATTTGCCTTCTCTTAAGTAGCTTCCAAGTCACTGATGAGTTAATGCTGGCTAAACCAATTTCACAATTGTTTATCAAGACTTACATGCACATTCTAGCATATCATATCAGAATCTGGAGTACCTGGTTCCCACTGTATTATACTTAATCTTTGAAATTCAGCCATAACCATATGGAACATAAGAAAGGTTATATTGTTGCATCTCTCTCTCTCTCTCTTTCTCTCTCTCACACACACACATTGACAAAAAGGATTCAGTTTATTCATTATTAGGTTCTTGAGCATTTGTAACTTTACACAGAAAGGCAATAGGGGAAGAATTGCCATCTACTACTATTGATTTATATTTCAAAATTATTAATTGGTTTCACAATTTATTTCAAATTTCGTATAAGGGGGACCTGCTGCATTAATTTGTTCTGTAAAGCGCTAAAAACTCTAGCTTCTCTTCATATATCCCAACATAATCACACATAAAATATGCCAATTTAAAATACAACACAGGCACAGTGGTTCATGCCTGTAATAGTAGCACTTTGGGAGGTCAAGGAGGGAGAATCACTTGAGGTCGAGAGTTTGAGACCAGCCTGGCCAATATAGAGAGACCTCATCTCTATAAAAATAAAAATAAAGAAATTAGTCAGGTATGGTGGCATGCAACTGTAGTCTCAGATACTTGGGAGGCTAAGGCTGGAGGGTTGCTTAAACCCAGGAGTTTGAGGTTGCAGTGAGCTATTATCATGCCACTATACTCCAGGCTGGCAATAGAGAGAGACTCTGTCTCTAAAACACAAACAAATATATAAGTATATACTACATAACTTACTCATAAATTAGCGAATCACACAATTGTTCTCTCTGGATGGTTACTGAAAGTCTAGTGTTAGAAGGGAAGTTAGATTTTTGAGGGTGCTAAGATGATTTTACAATGTAAAATTCCTGCTCTGGCAATCACCCTTCCCCATTTTCTTTTCTTTTTTTATTATTATTATTATACTTTAAGTTTTAGGGTACATGTGCACAATGTGCAGGTTAGTTACATATGTATACATGTGCCACGCTCGTGTGTTGCACCCATTAACTCGTCATTTAAAATTAGGTATATCTCCTAATGCTATCCCTCCCCCATCTCCCCACCCCACAACAGTCCCCAGAGTGTGATGTTCCCCTTCCTGTGTCCATGTGTTCTCATTGTTCAATTCCCATCTATGAGTGACAACATGCGGTGTTTGGTTTTTGGTCCTTGCGATAGTTTACTGAGAAAGATGATTTCCAATTTCATCCATGTCCCTACAAAGGACATGAACTCATCATTTTTTATGGCTGCATAGTATTCCATGGTGTATATGTGCCACATTTTCTTAATGCAGTCTATCATTGTTGGACATTTGGGTTGGTTCCAAGTCTTTGCTATTGTGAATAGTGCCACAATAAACATACGTGTGCATGTGTCTTTATAGCAGCATGATTCACAGTCCTTTGGGTATACACCCAGGAATGGGATGGCTGGGTCAAATGGTATTTCTACTTCTAGATCCCTGAGGAATCGCCACACTGACTTCCACAATGGTTGAACTAGTTTACAGTCCCACCAACAGTGTAAAAGTGTTCCTATTTCTCCACATCCTCTCCAGCACCTGTTGTTTCCACACTTTTTAATGATTGCCATTCTAACTGGTGTGAGATGGTATCTCATTGCGGTTTTGATTTGCATTTCTCTGATGGCCAGTGATGGTGAGCATTTTTTTGTGTGTCTTTTGGCTGCATAAATGTCTTCTTTTGAGAAGTGTCTGTTCATATCCTTCACCCACTTTTTGATGGGGTTGTTTGTTTTTTTCTTGTAAATTTGTAATTTTCTTACAATTTTTCAAATAAGTCATCTCCAAGAAATAAAACCTCTAATGGTAATTAAAGCCCTACTTCACTAGGTGCTGCACAAGTTGAAGTTCATAACGCCACATTCAGAGCCACATTTGGCTTGGGTTGAAGTTCTACTAGCCCTAATCCAAACCTTGAAAATAATGGTTAAGTATACCTATTGGGACCATATACACACACATCCACACAGTACATTCACTACATTAACTCTTATAGGATTGGTTATTCTACCATAACAAACATCCACACAATCTGAGTAACTTAATACGAGAGGCGTACTTCTTGTTTATGCTACATTTCCAATGCGCATCAGTATGGTCATTGCCAACACTCAGGCGTTCAAGACAGGAACAATAGAATATAGCAAATTGCATATTGTCTCCTAATTCCCAGAACACAACATACACTTCTCAGACTCAATTTCATTAGCTAAAGCAAATACTATATCTAGACTTAACTTCAAAGGGAGTAGAAACATATACAAGTCTACCTGCCCCTAAATGGAGAAGAGAATCAAAATATTTGGAAACATCCCAAATGACTTACACAAGTCCATTAACCAAAAAAGTTACAAGGACTTAAAGAGATAGACTAATGCAATCATGCTTTCAAAGCAGTATTCCCTAAACTTCTGGCCAACGTCCTTGGCCTGTTAGAAACTGGGCCACACGGCAGGAGGTAAGCCATGGGCAAGCGAGCATTACCACCTGAGCTCTGCCTACTGTCAGATCAGCAGCAGCTTTGGATTCTCCCTGAAGCACGAAACCTGTTGTGACTGTGCATGTGAGGGATCTGGGTCGTGCTCTCCTTGTGAGACACTAATGCTCGATCATCTGAGGTGGGATAGTTTCGTCTTGAAACCATCCCTACACCCCTCTCAAATTGTCTTCCATGAAACTCGTCCCTGGTGCCAACAAGGTTGAGGACCGCTGTTTTAAGGAATAGCAACTGCACTCATCACCAGAGCATGGTCTAATGTAGCAGTTTTCAATACATGGTCCATGGACTGCTGGGTTTCTCAAACACTCGAAACATTTTCATGATAATATTGGGATGTTCCTTGCCTTTTTCACTCCTCTTCTCTCACTAGTTTATGGTGGGAAATTCCACAAGCCACATGCCATGTCATATTTGCAACAGAGTTTATCCAGCTCCTCTCTATGAAACCAGGAATTTTTTTAAAAAGATTTAAAATGTAAAACAATGCCATTCCTCATTAAATTTTTGTCTGCAAAATATAGCCATTGTTCGTGAAAATGCATTGTTTAACATATAATGAGCTTATCATTTTAATTAATTAATAAATACTTGACTTGCAACAATTTAGAACACCTCCGAGGGTAATTCTAACTTTAAACTTCCTCATGGGATCAGCTGAGACCTTTGTCATTGCTGCATAATAGTTAAATTTCTTCCTCTTCCTGGTCTTCCTTCCTTTGATACCCCATAGGTGTTGCTTCTAAGAGCACTCTCCAGTAAACTTCTTGTATACAAATCTGTGTCTTAGTACCTGTTTACACAGAGAATCCATGTAAGATAGTTGGTACAAGGAGTGATCCAAAGAAGCAGATACAAAAACTTAATTTTAGAGCTCTGTTACCCTCTGGCCAGCGGACAGGGAGGGTCCCATCACTGGTGGTAAATGAAGCACTGATAGCACCTGTTAAGTGGTAATAGTGCATTTTAACACTTTCACTAATGATGAATTGGGATGGAATGCCAAGAATGCACTGATGGGTCCTGTGTAGTAGATATTTAGAAAGTGTGGTGTAAATAATAGCATGAGAATTGTCGATTTAAATGGCTCTTTCTAGGACTGATTAATGATATGGAAAGAGACTAAGAGTGATCAATCACCAACTAATGGTAAACAGTGAAAGCAAGAGGGCCTTAGAGCATGTGGAAATGATCGATTTCTCAATTAGGAAGCCAGGAAAAGCTGGTGATCAGTCCAGGGCACAATCATAAGAGTAGAAGAGCTCTGGAAGAGGTCAAATTGTATAGTCCATAGCTTGTTATCTTAATGTTAGGGTCCCAGAAGGAAGAAGTGGGATCCTCAGAAATGATACACCTGAAGACCTTAAATCCTCAGATTTTCCTTAACTGTCTTCAAGTAACCTAATTGCAGCTGTTGTGATAGATGTAGTATCATTATTACAGTAGATTAACATTATCACAGGAACCTGACATGTAGTCATTGAGTTGACAAAAACATTCCTTTTACTCCTATCAGAAAGGAGGATTAGCAACATTTTACATTAATTTGGAATGGGCTACGTTGTACATTTATAATCTTGCTATATTAACTTTCCTACCCTCTGTTATAGTATAGTCTCTAGCAACCTGGATCATGGCAATATTTTATTTCACAGATAATATATTCTTCCACACTACAAATATTAATAGGAATAGCTGGGCAAGAAGTTGAACAAACTGTAAAAGAGTAAGTTGAAAAATTAGAGCTCATAAAAATTAAAAATGTCTACTCTTCAAAAGTCAATGTCGAAAGAATGAAAAGACAAGCTACCAATTGGGAGAAAATATAAATCTCTCTCTCACACACACACATATGTGTGTGATTTATAAATATTTATATTTATATTATATATATATAATAAGGGACTTGTATCTAGAATACATAAGGAACTCTTAACATCAATAATGAGGTAAACAGAACTTTTTTAAGAAAATTGACGAACATCTGATTACTTAACCAAAGAAGATATAGGGTGTGGGACATAAGCACCATGAAAAGGTATTCAGCATCATTAGTAAATAGGAAAAGACAAATTGAAACCACAGTGAGATATCACTACACACCGATAGCTAGAATGGCTAAAACAATAACATTAACCATTCCAAGTGTTGAAAAATAACGTGAGAGAACTGGAATTTGTACGCACTGCTGGTGGGGATACAGAATGATATAACTACTTCAGAAACAGCTTGGATGTTTTGTAGCAGGACGAGCCACAGACAAGAACCCCTCAGACACCCTGTTGTAGAAGGAAAGGGCTTTATTTAGCTGGGAGCATCGGCGGACTCACGTCTCCAAAAACCGAGCTCCCCGAGTGAGCAATTCCTGTCCCTTCTAAGGGCTTACAACTCTAAGGAGGTCCATGTGAGAGGGTCATGATCGATTGAGCAAGCAGGGGGTACGTGACTGGGGGCTGCATGTACAGGTAATCAGCATGGAACAGAACAGGACAGGGATTTTCACAATGCTTTTCCATACAATGTCTGGAATCTATACATAACACAAGCAGTTAGGTCAGGGGTTGATTTTTAACTACCAGGCCCAGGGCGCAGTGCTCGGCTATCTGCCTGTGGATTCCATTTCTGCCTTCTGGTTTTTACTTCTTCTTTCTTTGGAGGCAGAAATTGGGCATAAGACAATATGAGGGGTGGTCTCCTCCCTTAGTTTCTTCAATAAAACATACAACCATGATATTGTTGTACCCAGGCGAGTTAAGGAAATGCCGCACTTTGAGATGAATTAAGAGTCCTTTATTAAGCCGGTGGCCAAAGAGAGAGCTAACGCTCAAAATTCTCTCGGCCACGAGGAAGGGGCTCGATTAACTTTTATACATAGGTTTAGGAAGTGGAGGGGGACTCAAATGTAATAATTCTACAGAAGTAAAAACATGCAAGGATCAAAAGAAGCAAAATGGTTACAGAGTGATAAACAACTTAAAAGACCAATGGTTACAAGAAGAGCAACGGTACCAGGTGCAAGCTTCTAAATCTTTCATTAAAATTAGATATAGGGTCTATGCCGGACATGAACTCAAGGTTTTATGTTGTTATCTCTTGGAGAAAAATCCTGGGAACTTCATACATTGTTGGTGTTAGTACCTTATCAGTTAATTGGGCTCCTTTGAAATGCTGAGGATCTGTTTACCCAGGCCAACTCCCTATAAAAGGGGGTTGAGTGAGGAGCGCTTAGTGTCTTGTAAATTAAGGGGTCAGTTGGAGTTTGTCAGGCCTTCCTAGCTAGAGTCTTATTTACATGAGAAGCAAGGCTAGGTGATTAAAGAGACAAGCAGGACAAAATTCAAAGTAACGAGTTAAAGTAAAAACAAGGTTAGGCATTTCAATATAATACAGGAAGTTTACATGTGGGTGTTTATTGAAGAAAATTGAAAGTATATGTCAATACCAAATATACATATAGGGACTTTGTTATGTCCCTATACGTATACTTTGTAAGGAGATATATGTCTATATGTTGTGAACATATGTTCACCACAGCTTTTTGTATTAGTATTAGTGAAAAAACGGAAAGAGCTCAAATGTCTGCCAACAGGAGAATGGATAAACAAATTGTGGTATGTGCAAAAAGTGGAATACAACCCATCCATACAAAGGAATAAACTATTGAAACACACAACAGCATAGATGAACTCAAGGTAATTATGCTGGACAAAAAGAGTACATTTTGTGCAATTCCATTTAGAATATTTAGAAATTGAAAACTAATATATAGTAACAGAGGCAGATTAGTTGTTGCCTGGTGAATGGGCAGGAGCCAAGGCAAGTGGTGAGAGGTGGAGGGAAAGACGATGGAAACCTTCAGCAGTGGTGGATATGTTCATTATCTTCTTTCTGTGAACCTCTGTGGATGCATACGTATGTCAAAACTTATTTAATTGTATACTTTAAATACGTGTAGTTTGTGGTATGTCAATTACAGCTCGATAAAACTGTTAAAATATTGTCATTCATGCTGACTTTTAATGACAATGTAAACTTACAGCTAAAAAATTAAGATTTCAAATCACTTATGTCATTATGTCTTCATTAAAAAAACAACATAATTTTTACTCAATTAGGAATGTTTCTCTTCTGGGACAAAATTCTCAACGGAAAGTTTTTATATACTGCATACAATTAAACAATTATCAAAGAATAGTGTATATTTAATATTTATTGAGGACTAACTCTATGCAAAACACAGTGTATATCTGATGAGCAACATTTCACCAATCCTCCCAACAACCTAAGGAGATAGGCATTATTATCATCTCCATCCTCACAGTTGAAAAATACTGAAGCATGGAGCACTATCTTGCTTGCAGTGTCTCACCCAGCAACAGAAGAGCTAGGATTCAAACCTAGATCTGACTCCAGAGAGGTGACTACCCCCACTACACTATGTAACACAGTAGAGGCAAAAGAATCATTCAGCGATTCTCAGTTTTCAGGGAGTTATTTTGAAATCAGCAACTATGCCTTCACACACATTCATACACACAAAATCAATAAACTTCACTCCCACCAGCTTTTTAAAAATTCATGGACTCATTAATAATTTTTCCCTAGTGGGTCTTTAAGTGCTCTTCAGTGTTTATTGAAGCCATGTGCTTCACTTAAAATTATATGAGGCAGTACGACACAGCAGTTAAGAGTTTAGGAGCTAGTTTTCCAACTACAAGTTCAAATAGATTGGAAAAACGGATCTGAGATTTCTCTATCTACTCTGGAAGACTCCCACTCGAGAGCACACATCCACTTCATTTCTGGCTGTGAATTTCACTTTATTTCATAAACCATGCCATCATTATTATAGAATATTCAGGAAACAAATCATGTTATACCTATCAATCTGTCAAACTACTAAAGTGTTTTATTTTTCAATTTTACCCCTCTAAATTTTATATTTTAGCTCTATATTCTGGCTTCTTCTGGACTTAATTCTGCATACCTTCTGATGGATAAAGCATACAATTACTTTCATATGAACCAAAAAATGCTAGATAAATCTCTTTAATCTTAAAAAAAAATCCATTGTTTGGATTCATAACCAGAATCCCATGTAGCCACTTCATATCTGTGAAATCTTAAGCAAATTTTAAAATTTCTCTAAACATTTGTTTGCTGAATTGTTAAATGAGAATATTTGAAAGTGTATTTCAGAGTGTCATGAATTAAATTGGTTCAAGACAGTGGCATGCAAAACTCTCTCTATTTTAAAAATAAGCAAACAAAATCCCTTTTTATGTAGCAATGGAAAACTTCTTTAATTCTGAAAGACTCCTTTTCAAGGTATGTGAATTATTCATAAGAAATTAGAAAAGGGAGATCATTCCGGGTCAATTGGGTATTTCAAAGGATTTAAAGTATGCAAATGTTGACTTTTTTGCTGAATTTAGGAACTTGGGCTAAATGAAGTTGAATTGTTTGCAAATAAAGGCGAGGACTAGGGAGGAAAAATTAGGGTGGCCTGAGACCATTATGTGGGGAGAAGGTCAGTGGCAAGTGAAGATAAGAATTGGAGAATGAAAAAAGTTGTAGAGGCCTCTATAGACTGGTTTCAAAAAAAGTTAAAACTGCGTTGTGAATGATAGCCTCAGTGGTAGGGTAGTCAAAAACACTTTAAATAAATGTTTTAACTATTTGAAATAAAATTTAAAAGAATTGAAAGAGTTATGTAATATGTGCCATGTATGTGTATGAGAGGGTAGTTTATCTGTTCTTTGTGATGAAGATTAGTAAGCATAAGTCTTCCCCCAAGACCCTAGATCTTTAAGTATTAATTTACATTCTGTTCGTATTACAGTCTTATCAAAGACTAGGAAATAGTTATGTCGATTGTGTGGAGAATCTATGGAACACCTGTAAGTATAGAAGTGTTTAGGGAGTTGTCACTGTTTGGACTGAATCTAAGATACAGATAAATAAAGAGCAATAAGTCAGAACAAAGAATCAAAAGAAGCTTGAAGCCAACAAAGACAATGAGAATGAAAGGCTGATCCTCTGTCCAGTCGGAGTTGTAATGGCCTGGGTTTTAAAACAGAGTTAGGAGAGGTCTGATAATTTGCCTGGTAGCTCCTATTCTTATGGAGTTTAGCAAGAGTGTGGTTTTTCTTGTAGTTATAAGAATTTAGAAATTTTCCATGTCAGCCAGGCACTGAACCCTTGAACCATGGGTAACTTTTGTTTCTTTAACCTTCAGATCTATCTCAGTTGATAAAGGGGCAACTATTTTGGTCTGTCAAACCATGCACATACGTACATATAGTTGACACTTGAACACTTGAACAATGTAGGGGCTTAACTAATAATAGTCACTTAAAAATAAATGACTGGAAGCTTTTATCAATCATGTAAACAGTTGATTAACATATATTATATGTGTTACACATATTACATGTTGTATTCCCACTGTAAAATAAGGCAGGGAAAAGAAAATGTTAAGAAAACCATAAGGAAGATAAAATATATTTACTATTTATTAAGTGGAAGTGGATTATCATGAAGGTCTTTATTCTCATCATCTTTATATTGAATAGGCTGAAGTGTAGAAAGAGTTGGTCTTGCTGTCTCAGGAGGTGACAGAGGTGAAAGAAAATCCACCTTTAAGTGGACCTGCACAATTTAAGACCATGTTGTTCAAGGGTCAACCACATATTTCAAACATATATATCATTTTACAATATGTATGCCCTTCTGTCCTTTCTGTCTTGTACCTTTTGTCTATAATATCTGTACCTTTATACCTTTTTGTCTTTATATTTTCTTTTCCACTAAAGACGTTAAGTCAGAAAATAATATCTAGATCATTAAAAATAAGGTTTTTTCTCTAATTCTGAGTTTAAAAACAACTAAAAACCAAATGAATGTTACCGATGATAAGAATATTAAAGTCAAAGATTTCCTGGGCCTCTTATGAAGGTCTAGTTTGATCCTTCTTCAGGATGATGTCCTTTCTTCTATCTGCTTTTAAAATCCCAGTCAGAATGTGATCTCCAAAATCTTGTAGAATATATTGATTTCTGTTCTCATTCATGAGAAAACAAACCTTCAGTAGCCTTTGCAATATGGCTCCTTCACATGTAACTCAGGTTTGCTGAAAGCAAGCAGCCTGTTTCTTTCTACTGTCAGTCCAATACAGATTTTGCATCTGTTTTTAAAACAATGCTTTTATCTCCTCAAGTTTCTGCTGGGCTGCAGTTGTTTCATTACTCCTCAGATGATTTATGTATTTTCAATGTACAAATGCCTAGAGGCTAAGATAAATAGAGTTATTTTTATAGTAAAATTTGAAAAATAGTTCAAGTATTGAAAAAGCAAAGCTTATTAGGTGCTCAAAATTAAAATGAATGTTTTCTCCGCCATGCTGTTTTTGCAAGGGATACAAAAAGACATGTGAAGAGAAGATTTCTGATAAATATCCTACTTTGGCTCTTTATTCATAGCACATCAATTTCTAATATAAATACTAAGTCATTTACTATAACTATATTTTGGAAAAGAATAATCCTGAAAGTTATAGCCGTCAAGCTGGGGTATATGAATCCCAGGATATCTAGACCTCTACTCTTAAAAAGTTGAAAATAAATGTCAGCCAACACACACACACACCCACTCACACACACACACATAACTAATACACATACTTTCCTATGATTTTTATTCTTTATGCAGAAAGGTCAGATTTCTGTGATTCATTGATATATTAACCAATTTTAGTATGACTACTATCATTATGTTAAAAATAAATCTCTATACATTGATTTACTTCTTTGTTTTGATCAATTATAAGAGGATTTGATATTTTAATGTTCCAGGAGGCATTTACTGCCTGTAGTGGTTGAAGAAGTCATTTCCCACATGCCACATTACTACCAGGCAAAGAGTAGATAACACCTATTCTTCCTAAGACTTATTTCTGAACACATTAAAATATGATAAAGTGTTATCAATATTTCTAATCTTCTCAGTTTTGTAGCTATAGTATTAATCTCCTGTTAAGCTTAAATAACTGCTCCACATTTTTTGATAATGATTTTATTTATAAAGACTACTTATTATTTATGTAATGTTACATGCGGCACACTTGAAACAAGTATATGTGAATTAGATCTGGTATAAATATCAAAGTTGAAAGAATTTGAAGATAAAGTATTCTTATTTGGAACAGGCTAAAGATAATTACTACACTCTACTGGTTAAACTATTAATAGGCGAAGTCTGACAAAATGAGTGCCGCATAGCACTGAGTAGTGGAGAAGTGTTCTGGAAAGAACTAAGGTCAAACATGAGTTGCTGATGCACCTTATCACTTTCAGTAATAGGTACAGCTTCTAATAGTGGTTCATAACCTGTATGAAGGTGATTAAAATAAGCATTCAGGCAATCAGCATGAGTTCTGATGAGGTATTCAAGGGCAATGAATAGAAGAGGAAAAAGACAGGGTCATGGTTGGGCCCTGGTGAACATGGATATGAAAGAGATGAGTAGGAAAAAAATCCATTGAAAGTACCTTAATAGAAGCCAGATATGTAGCAGAAAAACAGAAGAAAATGTTTTAAGGAAGTAAAATAATGGGAGATTTGAGAGACAAGAAAGGCCATGGTGGAAAGGGCAGTTTTATAGAATGGTGTGGGCAGAAGCAAGAACACAGTGGACTAAGGTATAAATGGGAGGTGATGAAATGAACACAGGGCTGATTAATCATTTTAAAAACCTGCCTTAAGAAAACAAGTCACCAAACAGAAGGGACTGTAAGTCAGGAAAAATTGTTTTATTTTGTTTTTAATATTGAACAGACTTTTTTTGCCTGCATCAAAAAAATCCATTAAAGAGACAAAGGCTGATGATGCAGGTTTGAGAAGATGTGATTGACGGAGCAAGGTATTTGAGTTGTGTAAAGGATGCAAAAGAAAGCCTCTACATGCAGGGATTTGCTTTGTATAGGAGATGGCATACCACTCCCGGCGATTAAGAAAGGGAGTTGGAAAATGAACAAGCTAATGGCTGCTCATTTGTAAAGATCAGAGAAGACAATCAAGAAACCTCTTGATTTAATTATCTTAATGAGGTAGGAATCAAATTTGGCCTGAGGATGAGAGAGCAGCTTGCAGGGCAGGGGGTGTTGAAAGGAACTTTTAGTCTGAAAGAATTGTTTATGGCAATGAGAGAGAAATGTGGCTAAGGGATTTGTCAGAGGATCTGTGGGTAGTACTGAAATTGCACATGTGATTGGAGAGTAGGAATTCACATTGGCTTCCGTATGCAATGGTGGGGGTAGGGTGGGGTTTCTCCAGGCACACTCAGTGAACCAGGTGAAGATGAAACCAAGTCAGGAGGTTGTGTCAATGAAAAGTAGTTACAATGGAGCAAAAATGAGGTCAGGTATTTAGGATACTAGAGAGAAAGGTTTTATTTTTCACAGTTGAGTGATTATATAATTTATTCAAACTGAGAAATACTTGAGAGTGAAAGAAGGCAATGGCCAAACAAGATACTGGAAAACAGGAATAAACTTTTATCACTAAGCAAACCGGGATAAATGGAAATCATGTTCACAGTAAATAAAATAAAATGTTTAAGAGACCATACAGATTGGGAGAAAATGTGTTCTAAATGGTCTAAATCTAGGTAATATTGGAAAAAAGCTAGATTATAAATAAGAGAGTAAAAACCCTGGAAGTGTCCAGTAACATCCTAAAAAAAATGGGCTGTAGGAGTTTAGATCTCAGAAGTTTAATAGATACTGTGACTCTAGTTAATGAAACAATTTAGTGTTACTGGAGTGAAGAAAGTGAGAAATTCACTGGGGTTCATAAAGTCACAGTGGTCTAAGGTTAAAGTGGGGATGTTTATTTTCCCACTCACTTTTAAATCGTTCTGGAAGATAGTGGAATTAATGGAGGAGAGAAAGTTTATAAGCCAGGGGCCATAGTCCTTAAAGAATGTGATGGAAGGAGTTTGAGAGAGGTCAGCCTGTAACAAGGATAAGGTCTGGGTGGCATGAGGCTCAATGAAGAGAGTTTTATAAGACGGCACAAGAGGTTTGGTAATGGCTATTAAGAAAATGAACACATTTGGCTGTCATTGCTTCATGCTTTTAAGTATTCAAATCACCTTTGCTCCATATTCATCTAAAAACTTTGATTATAATTTTACTTTCAGTGCCTAAGAAAGATAATTCACTGTTTGTGTTAACAATATCATCAATGTTCTATGTATCAGTTATAATCCTCATTTAAGTTTAACTTCTTCATATTTTGATTTTGATTAATTAGAGTTCATCCATAGAGGACAATCTATTCTTGCTCTGCCAGCCAAAACAAAATGTGATACCTACAAAAGCGTCACACTTTACACTTGGGGAGAAGTTTTGAGGCTCTACATCATGACACCCTGACTAACTTACATATTCATTTTAAACATCAATAGAGGTTAGAATTGAGGGCAAAGTATATTCACATTTTCTTTGCTGACATTACAAATATCTAGTTTCTTCACTGTTTGTCTATGATTTTAATAGACAAAAATTCAATTGCACATAATCCTAAGTTTTACATTTCATTTCTTTCTACTATTACTGAAAGGAGTAAATAGCTACTAGCATTTACAAAATTCCTTAACATATCCCTAGTAAGATAAGGCTTTAACAAGAGAATATTGGATGTGAAAACACTATTTTCATCTTTCCATTTATCATACATTTTTTATTATGCTGAAATTGTAGCATGGAGTAGGTAGTAGCCTTTTATGAAATCTTGGAAAACTTTGCTTGCATCAAATATTATAACACAGTGACCTGCAAGTGTAGTAATTATAATTAATTAGCCTATCCAAAATTTTCAATTAGGTTGATTATGTGAGAGTGTGGAAATTATACCAAGTTATAGCAGACCAAAAGTAACAAAAAATGTTATCTTAACTTTTAATAAACATACAAATTGTTCAAATAATTGCTATAGCAATTTTGGCATTAATATCAATTTAATTATATAAAGTGTGTTGATACTTAATACAGTAGCAGAGTAAATCTCCCCTTCATACTTGCATTGTCTCGTTTTTTCCTGAGGTAGGCTCATTCATGAGAATTTTGGTTTTCTTCTTTCTCCTCTCTTCACTCTGAGGCCTCTCAGTAGATTTAAAAATTAACTTTTTAAACTTCTCTTCTGGAAATAGCATCAAGCTTCCAAATTTCATCACATTTACATAGTCCCTCTAAATTCATTTTACAAACCCTGGCAATCTAAAATTCTTCAGAAGTAGTCAGCCACATGACTAGCAATTTATAAAGATGATACTGTATAATCTTAAATGTTAGCTAGCTTTAAATTGCATCCTCAGCAAATTTTGCTAAATATTCTTTTCAATCACATGACACAAGTTTGTTATCGAAGATTTTACCCATTGGAACACAGATTTTTACAGGGAGCTTTAAAACATCAGGGTAATAGAGTCTGACTATACAGATTTTACACGAAAATGTTCAGTGCTTTCTCAGTCATGGAAAAATACAGAACCCAAAACACACTTCAGGAATCATAGGATCACACCAGTCTGTTCTTTCATGTTAATGAGAAGTTGCAGCTGTTTGTTTGCTGATCCTTTAAATTACTGTGCTGAGTTTAAAAAAGGAGAGCATAACTTTTCCTGTAAATACAAGCTTGCACAATTTTTGACGGTATAGATATCTATAAGAGAAAGGAAAAAAGTTGATAAAAATGGTAGTACCTAAAAGGAACCCATTCAAAGAAAAAGGAAAACTTTGACATATATTCTCCAACCTGATTTAGATATGCCTCTTATTTTATTCTGCTTTCCTCCCCAAGCTTCAGATATCACAAGGCTTTCAGTCTTAATTTTCTCTTATTTCTTTTAAATACTCTTTCCCTCCAAACTCTAGATGTCTCTGTGTTGGGTTGAAGTTTTCCTTCAAACTCTAGATGTCTCTGTGTTCACTCATTCATAGAATATCACTTATGATTCTATGAGTTTTATCACTTATGATACTCTATGAGTGAACAAGCAAAGGGCAAAATAGTGGTCATTTTATTATCTCTTTGGTAAATTATGTTAATAAGTTGTTCTCTAAGTGTGAGCTTTGGACTAGTAGCACTGACATCTCCTGGGAAATAAAAATTCTGGATACCATCTCATGTGTATTGAATCAGAAATTCTGAGCACAGAGTCCGGCAGTCTATGTTTTAACGAGCCTTCCAGGTGATGCGGGTGTAAGCTAAAATTCAAAAAAACCTGTTTAAAGATATGTTACTAGTTATTGGTAGTTTAAGACATAGAAGTTCTTATTTGAAATTACAGGAAATTGTTAACAATTGTTACCTCTGGAGATAAGAATGTAAAAAGAAAGAATCATTCCCTTCCTTTACTTTTCAAATTTTCAAACAACGCACAATTAGTATTTTTATATTTATTCCATCAGGACTTGTCTATATGAGACAATGGCTCATTTTCTTGTTTGCATTTTTGTAATTTCCTACATATATAAAAATACAAGTAATAAATATTATTTTTTAAATGCACGAACTGAATTTTGCTCTTCTTGGAGCATTTCCTCATTCTAGCAATCAATCTTGCTGTATTTGTAAGTGCTTATATTGTGCCAGGAACTATGCTGACTCCCCGAGTAAGAAAACAGAAACATGAATAAGATATAATGTTTTTTGCTAAGACACTCACTCCAAAATCTACTTGAGGAGAGAAATGTAGATATTAGCAAAATTGTCCAGAGTGAGAAAACCTAAGTCCTGGTCTTCCACTCTTTGTTCGTTAAAAGTCTGCACTGAAATTTAAATGTGTTTACTTCATCAATTTTCCCAAAAGGATTTGAGTTATGTTAGACATAAACAATATTAATAAACTACAATGTCAGGACCATGGAAAGGAAGAGAAACAAAAATGCTAACCCCGTAGACTCATTATTATCATCATAATAATTATTGTTATTTTTAGATACAAGATCTTGCTCTGTCACCCAGGCTGGAGTGCAGTGGCATGGTCATAGCTCCCTGTAACCTAAACTCCTGGGGACAAGCAATCCTTCCACCTCAGTCCCCTGAATAGCTGAACTACAGGAATGAGCCACGACATCTGGTTATTTCTCAACAATTTTCTGTAGAGACAGAGTCTTGCTATGTTGCCCAGACTGGTCTCAAACTCCTGGCCTCAAGGAATCCTCCTGTGTCACCCTCCCAAAGCACTGGGATTACATATACGAGCCACTGTGCTTGGCTTAGACTTATTTTTTATGCTTTAAAAAAAACATTCCTTAAGCACCTATTTTGTGCCAAACACTATGCTATGCACTGAGGACTCATAAGATGAAATATTTATCAGTAAGGCAATTTTTTTCTAGGAGGCATGATAGACATCTAAGTCAATTTAAGAATAATTATTTTTTAAAATCCTGAGGATGAGGCTAGGTACAGTGGCTTATGCCTGCAATCTCGGCGATTCATGAGGCCAAGGTGGAAGGACTGCTTGATGCCAAGAACTCAAGACCAGCCTTGGCAACCTAGCAAGGCTCTTTCTCTACAAACAAAATGGAAAAATAGCTGGGTATGGTGGTGCATGACTTTAGTCCCAGCTACTCTGGAGGCTTTGGTGGGAGTATCGCTTGAGCCCAGGAGTTCAAGGTTACAGTGAGCTATCGTTGCTCTGCTACACTCCAACTTGTCTCAAAAAAAAAAAAAAAAAAAAAAAGGACAAAAATAAAAGTAAAATCCTGAGAATGAAATTTTAACAGAATGCAAAGATGATGAAATTTAGAGACAAAGGGAAGGAACTTTGAATTTTTCTGGGAATATGATTCTCTTTAATATCTATCTAATTAATTTTATTTTCTAGTTTTCAAAATAGTAAATCACATTAATAGATATAGAAGATAACTGTGCTTACATAATTCACAAGCAACTTCTACTGAACAGTTTTGCATATTTTTTGCTCTATTTTCCTATTTGTTTTTCTTTCATAGTTGAGTTTGTTTCATCCAAAATGTTTTATAATAATTTTTTAGTTAATGCATAATAATTTTCTAATTATTTTTTCCTGATGTCTTTTAAAATGGCTAAATAATATCATATCATAACTTCTCAATATATTTCACCACCTCATAGTTTGGACATTTTATTTCATCTTTGATATACCACCATTAAAATCCCTAAAATGATTGTCTCTGACAGGAATCCTCCTGTATATTTACATTTGTTCTCTAGATAATTTATTTGCAAGATTAAAAGGCATAAAATTTTTAAGGTTCTTGATAAATATAGTTGTGTTGCCTTATAAAATAATGCATGCTGTTAAAGAATCAATTTTTTGTTCTGTAAATCATGCCAAATAGGGAAGAAATAGTAATATCTATCTTCCAATTATAAAATGAAACAAGTGGACTAGTTATTGAGAATAAAAAAGTATTTTCTTGACCTTAACACTAGAATACATTTCTTATACTGAGAAAACTAAATAAAATATGAATTAAAAACATGAACAATGTATTTAGCAGCAGTTTTAAGGGAACTTAAGAATTAGTTCATGTGGCAACTTCAATATAACACCATTTCTACAAGGGTAAAATCAGGCATCCGGATGCCAGGAATTAAGTCCCACTTCTTCCACCAGGATATGATGTTATTTAAGAAAATTACTGAATTTCTCTAAGTCTCAGTTTCCTAATTTGTAAAGTAGGATTAACATGCATTTTTTTCAAAAGGTGTCTCAGAGGATTAAATTAAAAAGTGTGTATTATTAACTTAGCTATGAGTGCAGGCATATGAAGAACTCAATAAAGGTTAACTGTCTTGATTACTGATGGCCTTTGATAAAGGCACACATCAGGTAAAATTATTTTTCTATGTCTCAGTTTCTTTTTATAAAGAATGGTTTATATTAGCATATTTCCTAACCTCTGTGGTAGGCAGCTTCTGAAATGGCTCCCAATGAGCCCTGCCTCCTGATGTTCAATTCTTTGTATAATCCAGTGCCCTTGAGCACACCCTGGACCTAGTGACTTGCTTATAGCTAATAAAAGTGAAGCAAAAATAAAAGGTATCATTTCTGAGATTAGGTTATACAAGCCTGTGGCTTCCCTCTTCCTCATATTGTCATGTCCTCTCAGTTGCTTGCTTTGATAAAGCCATTTGCTCTATTTTGAGCTGTCTTAAGGAAAAGGCCACATGTAAAAAAACCAAAGGTAGCCTCTGAGAAATTGAGGTTCCCCCATTCAATACCCTATGAGGAATTGAGCCCTGTAGCAATCATGTCCATGACCTTGGAAGCTGATCTTGGCTGAAGTCCCAGCCAACACCTTTACTTCTGCTTCATTAAAGACCCTGAGCTAAGTCCTACTTGGATTACTGACATACAGAAATGATGAGATAATAAATATTACTGTTTTGTCAATTGAGGAAAATGATGAGATAAGTCTCAATCATTTTGGGAGGTTTATTTGCCAGTTAAAGATGCATGCCTAGGAGACAGGTCTATGCTTCTCTCTGAAGATGATTTTGAGGGCTCCAAATTTAAAAGGGAAAAGGAGGGATATTGAGAAGTACACAATTTTCGTGTAAGAAGAGGGTAGGGAAAAATAGTCATTCATGCCTTTGGCTCAAGTGAATCTGGGGTTTTTTTTGTTTTGTTTTGTTTTTTTTTTAATAAAACAAGATGGCATAGATAAATGGGGCAGAGGAAAAATGTAAGTAATCTTCCTTTTACATAAGAATACAGACAAAATGGGGAAGGAGAACAATCAGATATTCATTTGCGTCTGGTGGGCTGGGGGGTGACTGCATCTATAAAGATAAGCTATCAATTTACATTGTCATGGTGAAATTTTAATAGAAACACCTTAGAGTAAAGATCTTGCAGCTCACTAGGTATTCTCTTATGGACAAATATGGGGCAGGCATACAGATTTTCATCCTGTAGCCATTTCATTTAGGAACCAAAAAGGGGGAGGCAGTTTGCATGTCCCCAGTTCTCACCTTGACTTTTCCCTTTGGCTTAATGAGTTTGAGGTCCAAAGATTTAATTTCCTTTCACATTTCTAAACTGATAGAGTTAGGAATAATTTGTTACACAGAAATAGATAACAAATATAACTATCTCCAGCTCTAGAGTTTCATGAATACTAATGATTAAGGACAATCCTTTTGACTTTTATATTTTCTAAATTATATGTATTTGAGTGTCTGGATAAGAAGCTCTTTATTATATATTTTAAAAAGTATTTTTGGTCAAGATGGCTGACTAGAAGCAGATAGTGTGCACCATTCTCATGGAAAAGAAGCAAGCTGGCACATAAATACTGACTCTTCAAGTGGAGCATCTAAGAAACCATGTCAGGAGCCATGAAGGAAGAAAGGAGACCCACAAAGAACATAGAAGAGCAAATCTGAGTAGTCACCTACCCAGGAGCAGCAAGGAGCTGGGAGGGGCTCCCTAACTCATGGAAAGATTGAGATAGTAAGAGCACCTGGAGAGTCCACACTTCCCATAGGGACCTTTGCAATCCTGGGAATGGAAGAAACCCCTTGACCCCCTTGGGCCTCTAGACTGACACAGAGAGCTGCTTGGAGTTTTTGCAGAAGCACTGCTCAAGACCACAGGAAGCCCCACAGCCCTTGCATCCCTGAGCAGCCCAGCACCAACTGCCATAAATTCCAATAGAGACCACAGTTGTAGTTCCAGGGAGCAATCAGCTCGCCTTACTCCTTGCTAGACAAGGCTATGCTCAGCTTCCAGTGCAGCAACACTGCATCTTCTTTAACTCTGAAGACAGGAACGATGCTGAGCTTTCCCGGGAAATACCAGAACAGCAACCCTTGTGAATCCCCCTCCCCCTGCTGTGTCTAGCCAGGCAAGTCTCCCCAGCTTGGACTCCTAGCATAGCAGCCCTGCCCATGCCTGAACCCTGTGGGTGGGCGTAGTGCTGTGTTCCTGCCAGAAACACACAGATGGAAGATCATGTTACTCCCCATCCCCCACTGTGCCTAGCCAGGCAGTTCTCACCAGCTTGGGCTCCCGGCATGGTGGCTTCACCCTTGTCTGAACACTGCAGGAGGGCACAGATCCCTGTTCTCTCACTGGCTTGACTCACTGGATTGGCAGCGCCTTAGCAGAGGAGTCTCCACACTCAGAAAACTGAGAATGCTGAGATGTGTGGGCTTGTGGGCCAGTGTGGAAGCAGGGAGTGCCTCCCTCTGCAGGGCCAGCACAGGAAGGAATGTGGTCTGTCAGCTGCAGGCTCTGCCTGAGGAATTCCCCATGGCCCAGAACGTCTAACAAAGGAAATGCAGGAACGGCTCCAGTGATCAGGGGGACTCCTCCAAGGCCCAGGAATGGATATGGTCAGTGGGTCATCTCTCTCCACCACCCCCACACAGAGCCCTATAGTAAACACACTTAACTACAAAAGAGCAGCTTTTGGTGTTTTAGATATGAAGTCCTTGCCATGCCTATGTCCTGAATGGTATTGCCTAGGTTTTCTTCTAGGGTTTTTATGGTTTTAGGTCTAACACGTAAGTCTTTAATTCATCTTGAATTAATTTTTGTATAAGGTGTAAGGAAGGGATCCAGTTTCAGCTTTCTACATATGGCTAGCCAGTTTTCCCACAAAACACCAAAAGTAATGGCAACAAAAGCCAAAATTGACAAATGGGATCTAATTAAACTAAAGAGCTTCTGCACAGCAAAAGAAACTACCATCAGAGTGAACAGGCAACCTACAGAATGGGAGAAAATTTTTGCAACCTACTCATCTGACAAAGGTCTAATATCCAGAATCTACAATGAACTCAAACAAATTTACAAGAAAAAAACAAACAACCCCATCAAAAAGTGGGCAAAGGATATGAACAGACACTTCTCAAAAGAAGACATTTATGCAGCCAAAAAACATATGAAAAAATGCTCACCGTCATGGGCCATCAGAGAAATGCAAATCAAAACCACAATGAGATACCATCTCACACCAGTTAGAATGGTGATCATTAAAAAGTCTGGAAACAACAGGTGCTGGAGAGGATGTGGAGAAATAGGAACACTTTTACACTGTTGGTGGGACTGTAAACTAGTTCAACCATTGTGGAAGTCAGTGTGGCGATTCCTCAGGGATCTAGAACTAGAAATACCATTTGACCCAGCCATCCCATTACTGGGTATATACCCAAAGGACTATAAATCATGCTGCTATAAAGACACATGCACATGTATGTTTATTGCAGCACTATTCACAATAGCAAAGACTTGGAACCAACCCAAATGTCCATCAATGATAGACTGGATTAAGAAAATGTGGCACATACACACCATGGAATACTGTGCAGCCATAAAAAATGATGAGTTCATGTCCTTTGTAGGGACATGGATGAAACTGGAAACCATCATTCTCAGCAAACTATCGCAAGGACAAAAAACCAAACACTGCATGTTCTCACTCATAGGTGGGAATTGAACAATGAGAACACATGGACACAGAAAGGGGAACATCACACGCTGGGACCTGTTGTGGGGTGGGGGTAGGGGGGAGGGATAGCATTAGGAGATATACCTAATTTTAAATGACGAGTTAATGGGTGCAGCACACCAACATGGCACATGTATACATATGTAACAAACCTGCAAGTTGTGCACATGTACCCTAAAACTTAAAGTATAATAATAATAATAATAAAATGTGCTGCACCTACTTATCTCTCTTCCTCCTTCTCTGGCCATGTAAGACATGCCTGTTTCCCTTTGCCTTTGTACATGATTGTGAGTTTCCTAAGGCCTCCCTAGCCATGCTTGCTGTACAGCCTGCAGAACTGTGAGCCAATTGAACTTTTTTTTAAAAAAAAATTATCCAGTCTCAGGTAGTTCTTTATAGCAGTGCAAGAATGGACTAATATAGTTTGGCCTACGATGGGCAACAGAGATGACACTTGGGCACATTTAAAGGAATATTGTACTGCACATGGAATCTGAGGCACTCTGCTCTAGACTGTGCCACAGGCTAAGCCAGCTTCTATAAGTTCCTGCTCAAGGATCAGATCCTACTCAACGACAGGTCTGGAGAAGAACTATGGTGGAGCAATGTCAATTCATGCACAAGAACAGTCATGGGCATTATTTATATATTCTAGGGATTTGGAACATTTACTGCAATCAGCAAGAGAGTGTCACTACCACAATTCAGAAGAAAATCCTTAAGGAAGGTACGACACAGAAACAGTATGAATCTCCACTGCATATTTGTCACCAGATGACAAATATGGATAGGCAATGGAAAGAATAGCACTGGACTATAAATTTTCTTCTGTCCTACATAAAGAAAAACCTAGCAAAGGAGTATTAAAGAGGAGGGACACTTCTGATTTATATTTATGAGTTTTCAGTCAGTCCACCAAATACTTTATTTTTTCTTTCCTTTTCTTTTCTTTCTTTTCTTTTCTTTTTTTTCCTTCTTCTGAGACAGGATCTTACTCTGTCACCCAGCCTGTAGTGCAGTGGCACAATCACGGCTCACTGCAGCCTCGACCTTCCAGGACTTATGTGAGCCTTCTGCCTCAGCCTCTTGAGTAGCTGGGAGTACAGGTGTATGCCACAATTCCTGGCTATTTTTGGTGTATTTTTGTAGGTATGGGGTTTCACCATGTTGCCTAGGTTGGTTTTAAACTCCTGGGCTTGAGCAATCTGCCTGCCTCAGCCTTCTGAAGTACTGGGATTACAGGTGTGAGGCACCATACCCAACTAAATTCTTTACTGTTTTAATGCAGTTGGACTCCTTCGTATCACATCTAAGAGAACATATTGTAGCACATCAGGTGAGGAAGTGTTTGCTTTAGGCCTCCACACAGAATCACAGTCATCTGCTAAAAAGATCCATTGCATGACCCCTACCTCTACCCTTGTCCCTTCAATTTTTGTATCAGAGCCTCCTTTGTGTAAGTAGGTATTACAAGTCTCTCTCTTATGAATTTTCCATTCCCCATTCTCTTTGACCATCACTATGTTGAGTTAACTTGCACTGCTGTCAATAAACTGTCTCTGACAATATCTCACTGGTTCCACTGGTCTTCCTGAATTTCCACTGAAAAGAATGAATTCTTTTTCCCTTATCACCTTGGCATCTCAGTCCTGTGAAGTCTCCTATCTCAATCATCTAGTCCTCCATCCTACCACAGACATACACTCAAGTAATCATATTTTATGTCAAGGTTTGGCAAAGTACAGCCCACTAGCCAAATCTGGCATGCAACCTGGTCATATTTAACATGGTAATGTTAGTACCCACATTATATTTTCAATTCTCCTTCTTGGCCCACAAAGTCTAAAAGATTTATTACCTGGCCTTTTAAGTAAAAGTTGCTGACCCTACTACAGATCCTCTAGTTCCTAATAAATATAGTTTTTCCACAGTTTTAATTTCAAAAAGTCGTGCTGTGATTCACTACCTCCAAATTCTAGTTTATTTGCTCTAGAATTCTGATTTCCCAAATCCTTCCACTTCATTAAGACCATCAGTACACCGATGTTACTATTATATCAAAGTACCTCACTTACCTACTCCAAGTTACATGCTTAATAAATATTTGTTGATTGAATGAATGGAGTGGGTTTCTTTACTCCGAGTCCAAAATTCCAAATTCCCTCAGGAGTCCTGACATTCTGAGTTCTGCCTTGCCAAGTCATTCACTAATGTGTCCATTCTCATTGCTCCTTCCCTCACCCCACAGAAACATGCCTGTTCCTATTTGTTCTCCCCAGGTACTGCAATCCATGCCTAGAGTATAAACGCTAAAGAATAAGCCTATGCTACAACTAGCAGCTCTCAATTTTTGAGTAACTATTATGCATTGGGTACTTTAAACATAATCTTATTTGATCTTCTCAACAACTACATGAGATAAGTACAATTCATATTTTAGAGATGAAGAAACTAGGCCTCAAGAGGTTAATTGCTCAATTTCTCAGAGCACGTGAGTCAGTGTTCCCTCTGAGACCTTTAGAGATCCAAATCCTATATTCTTTCCACTATGCTGTGTGCTGTAAATGTCAAAGAATGACTCAAGGGATGAGCATATCAGTTAATAATGGGGATAGATTTAGAGAGGCCATGTTAAACTTGGAAAGGGGGTTACATATATTTAGGTAAAAGAGTTAAAAAGGTGATTCTCTGCCCCTGGAGTAATAGTTCCTAAAAAACTTACAGATTAGTAAGTAATTCAGCCTCACCCACCTGGCTTTTTTGTACCACTGCCCAGGAGTTCTTTTAAACACAATAAATGTGCAGGCAACTTCATTTTTTCCAAATATTACTGTATATCAAGAATCTTGCTGTGTTCTATAACCTCATAATTTTCTAGCTGGAAAAGCATGATAGTTTGATGAGAAGATCTTCCCACTGAACCACGGAGGGGCTACTTCTTGCTTTCTTCCAAAAATATAGAGGATTTGGCTTACAAAAAATGTCACTTAATATGATAATTCAGCTGAGGTTAAACTTATTTTTAATTAATGATTCAATACGTTTTCTTGCCCTCCCCTACTCAAGAGCAATTAACATAGCTCTTTCTTCTTCTAGCCTAAAGTTTTCTAATAGCGCTAACCAGTTCTAACAAAGAAATTCATATCTGAAAGAAAGAAGGCTATTTCGGTGTGTAGTTCAAAAACTATTGAGCATGACCTATAAAAGTTATTATTCATATTACTGCTCTTTTTAAGAGTCTATCTTTTTTTAAGGCTCTCTCTGCTTTTCAATGCTCTGACAGCAATCTGTCATGCCTCAACCCTCTTTAAGAGTTTCTAAATTCTCTGTAAATACCATATGCATCCTGTGACACTGACATTCTCCTGCTTTCTTGATCTTTGCCATGCCCAGTTAGATATTTAGAGTCATCGACCCAGCATCCTCACTGAGCTTCACCTGACATCTATTTCTTTGTAGCTTTAAATTGAATAGTCAAATAGTAATACATAATTTTGAAACAAATTTTTTTTCCATGTGTCCACTTCCTCAAGACATTCTTATTCAAGCCAACTTTCCCTTTTAAAATTAGAGCAACAAACTCTTTACAAACATGTAAGATACTCTCTGCAGGTGGGAGTCAGAAGAAATGAGAATGTTCTTAAAGAATCCCTTCTATTTTCTCATCCAATATTACCTGCTCTGACCTATAGCTGAGTGATGGAAATTAGAAATGATTAGCAAGTGGATATTTGTTAGAATAGATAAGGATACCTAGAAAACTATGAATATGAAACGCTTTTTTTCTTCCACTGCAGTTCATTTAAATACAAATACAGTCGTTATCATCTTTGAGGATTGTGTATTTATTAGTAATGTAAAGGAAATGAATAACATTTTACGTCTGAGTCTTCTATTTCTTTCTTTTTCCTTTTTTTATTATACTTTAAGTTCTGAGATACATGTGAAGAACATGCATGTTTGTTACATAGGTATACACGTGTCATGGTGGTTTGCTGCACCCATCAACCCATCATTTACGTTAGGTATTGCTCCTAAAGATATCCCTCCTCTAGCCCCCGAATCCCAGAAAAGCCCTGGTGTGTGATGTTTCCCTCAGTGTGTTCATGTGTTCTCATTGTTCAACTCCCATTTATGAGTGAGAACATGCGGTGTTTGGTTTTCTGTTCCTGTGTTAGTTTGCTGAGAATGATGGTTTCCAGCTTCATCCATGTCCCTGCAAAGGACATGAACTCATTCTTTTTAATGGTGGCATAGTATTCCATGGTGTATATGTACCACATTTTCTTTATCCAGTGTATTATTTATGGGCATTTGGGTTGGTTCCAAGTTTTGCTATTGTGAATAGTGCTGCAATAAACATACATGTGCCTGTGTCTTTATAGTAGAATGATTTATAATCTTTTGGGTATATATCCAGTAATGGGATTGCTGGGTCAAATGGTATTTCTGTTTCTAGATCCTTGAGGAATCGCCACACTGTCTTCCACAATGGCTGAACTAATTTACACTTCCACCAACAGTGTAAAAGCATTCCTATTTCTCCACAACTTGTCCAGCATCTGATGTTTCCTGACTTTTTAATGAAAGCCATTCTGTCATGAGACGGTATTTCATTGAGGTTTTGATTTGCATTTCTCTAATGACCAGTGATGATGAGCTTTTTTTCATATTTTTGTTGGCCACATATATGTCCTCTTTTGAGAAGTGTCTATTCATATCATTCACCTACTTTTTGATGTGATTGTTAGTTTTTGTCTGGTTAATTTGTTTAAGGTCCTTGTAGATTTTGGATGGATAGATTTTGTCAGATGGATAGATTGCAAACATTTTTCCCATTCTGTAGGTGGCCTGTACACTCTGACGATAGTTTCTTTTGCTGTGCAGAAGCTCTTTAGTTTAATTAGGTCCCATTTGCCAATTTGGGCTCTTGTTGCCATTGCTTTCATGTTTTAGTCATGAAGTATTTGCCCATGCCTTTGTCCTGAATGGTATTGTCTACGTTTCCTTCTAGGGTTTTTATGGTTTTAGGTCTTACATTTAAGTCTTTAATCCACTTTGAGTTTAATTTTTGTATAAGGTGTATGGAAGGGGCCCTGTTTCAGTTTTCTGCATATGGCTAGCCAGTTTTCCCAACACCATTTATTAAATAGGGAATCCTTTTCTCATTGCTTGTTTTGTAAGGTTTGTCAAAGATCAGATGGTTGTAGATGTGTGGTGTTATTTCTGAGGCCTCTGTTCTGTTCTATATACAGGTCTGTATATCTGTTTTGGTACCAGTATCATGCTGTTTTGGTTACTGTACCCTTGTAGTATAGTTTGAATCAGGTAGCATGATGTCTCCAACTTTGTTCTTTTTGCTTAGGATTGTCTTGAATATTTGGTTTCATATGAAATTTAAAGTAGTTTCTTTATAATTCTGTGAAGAAAGTCAATGGTAGCTTGATGGGGATAGCATTGAATCCATAAATTACTTTGCACAGTATAGCCATTTTCACAATATTGATTCTTTCTATCCATGAGCATGGAACATTTTTTATTTGTTTGTGTCCTGTCTTATTTCCTTGAGCAGTGGTTTGTAATTCTCCTTGAAGAGGTCCTTCACATCCCGTGTAAGTTGTATTCCTAGGTATTTTATTCTCTTTGTAGCAATTGTGAATGGCAGTTCACTCATGATTTGGCTTTCTGTCTATTATTGGTATATAGGAATGCTTGCAATTTTTGCACTTTGATTTTGTATCCTGAGAATTTGCTGAAGTTGCTTATCAGCTTAACGAGGTTTTGGGCTGAGACGATGTGGTTTTCAAAATATACAATCATGTCATCTGAAAACAGAGACAGTTTGACTTCCTCTCTTCCTATTTGAATACCCTTTATTTCTTTCTCTTGCCTGATTGCCCCGGCCAGAACTTCCAATACTATGTTGAATAGGATTGGTGAGAGAGGGCATCTTTTTCTTTTGCCGGTTTTCAAAGGGAATGCTTCCAGTTTTTGCCCATTGAGTATGATATTGGCTGTGTGTTTGTCATAAATAGCTTTTACTATTTTGAGATACATTTCATCAAGTAATCTCTGATGGTAGTTTGTATTTCTGTGGGAACTGTGGTGATATCCTCTTTATCATTTTTTATTGTGTCTATTTGATTCTTCTCTCTTTTCTTATTCAGTAGTCTGGCTAGTGGTCTATCTATTTTGTTAATGTTTTCAAAAAACCAACTTCTGGGTTCATTGATTTTTTAAAGTGCTTTTTGTGTCTCTATCTTCTTCAGTTCTTCTCTGATCTTAGTTATTTCTTGTCTTCTGCTAGCTTTTGAATTTCTTTTCTTGCTTCTCTAGTTCTTTGAATTGTGATGTTAGGGTGTCGATTTTAGATTTTTTTCAGCTTTCTCCTATGGGCATTTAGTGCTATTTCCCTCTAAACACTGCTTTAGCTGTGTCTCAGAGATTCTGGTACCTTTTGTCTTTGTTCTCATTGGTTTTAAAGAACTTATTTATTTCTGCCTTAATTTTATTATTTACCCTGTAGTCATTCAGTAGCAGGTTGTTCAGTTTCCATGGAGTTGTGCAGCTTTGAGTGAGTTTTTAAATCTTGAGTTCTAATTTAATTACACTGTGGTCTGAGAGACTGTTTATTATCATTTCCGTTCTTTTGCATTTGCTGAGGAGTGTTTTACTTTCAATTATGTGGTCTATTTTAGAATAAGTGCGTTGTGGTGCTGAGAAGAATGTATATTCTGTTGATTTCGGGTGGAGAGTTCTGTAGATGTCTATTAGGTCTGCTTGGTCCAGAGCTGAGTTCAAGTCCTGAATATCCTTGTTAATTTTTTGCCTCACTCATCTGTGTAATATTGAGAGTGGGGTGTTAAAGTCTCCCACTATTATTGTGTGGGAGTCTAAGTCTCTTTATAGTTCTTTAAGAACTTGCTTTATGAATCTGAGTGCTCCTATATTGGGTGCATATATATTTAGGATAGGTAGCTCTTCTTGTTGCATTGATCCCTTTACCATTGTGTAATGCCCTTCTTTGTCTTTTTAAATCTTTGTTGGTTTAAAGTCTGTTTTATCAGAGACTAGGATTGCAATTCCTGCTTTTCTTTTCTTTTTTTTTTTTTTTTTGCGTTCCATTTGCTTGGTAAATATTCCTAAAAAAAGCCTATGTGTGTCTGTGCACGTGAGATGGATCTCCTTAATACAGCACACTGATGGGTCTTGAGTCTTTATCCAATTTGCTTGTAATTGGGGCATTTAGCCTGTTTACATTTAAGGTTAATATTGTTATGTGTGAATTTGATCCTGTCGTTATGATGCTAGCTTGGTTATTTTGCAATTAGTTGATGCAGTTTCTTCATAGTGTTGATGGTCTTTACATTTTGGCATGTTTTTGCAGTGGTTGGTGCCAGTTTTGCCTTTCCATGTTTAGTGCTTCCTTCAGGAGCTCTTGTAAGGCAGGACTGGTGATAACAAAATCTCTCAGCACTTGCTTGTCTGTAAAAAAATTTATCTCTACTTCGCTTTTGGAGCTTAGTTTGGCTGAATATAAAATTCTGGGTTGAAAATTCTTTTATTTAAGAATAAATAAATTTGAATATTGACCCGCACTCACTTCTGGCTTGTAGATTTTCTGCATAGAGATCCACTGTTAGTCTAACGGGCTTCCCATTTTGGGTAACGTGACCTTTCTCACTGGCTGCCCTTAATATTTTTTTCTTCATTTCAACGTTGGTGAATCTGATAATTATGTGTCTTGGGGTTGCTCTTCTCGAGGAGTATCTTTGTGGTGTTCTTTGTATTTCCTGAATTTGAATGTTGGCCTGTCTTGCTAGGTTGGGGAAGTTCGCCTGGACAATATACTGCAGAGTGTTTTCCAACTTGGTTCCATTCTCCCCGTCACTTTAAGGTACACCAATCAAATGTAGGTTTTGTCTTTTCACATAGTCCCATATTTCTTGGAGGCTTTGTTCATTCCTTTTCATTCTTTTTTGTTTAATCTTGTCTTCATGCTTTATTTCACTAAGCTGATCTTCAATCTCTGGTATCCTTTATTCTGCTTGATGGATATGGCTATTGATGCTTGTATATTCTTCACAAAGTTCTCGTGCTGTGTTTTTCAGCTGCATCAGGTCATTTATATTCTTCCCTAAACTGGTTATTCTTGTTAGCAAATCCTCTAACCTTTTTTCAAGGTTCTTACCTTCCTTGCATTGGGTTAGAACATGCTACTTTAGCTTGGAGGAGTTTGTTATTACCCACCTCTGAAGCCTACTTTTGTCAGTTTGTTAAACTCATTCTCCATCCAGTTTTGTTTCCTTGCAGGCAAGGAGTTGTGATCCTTTGGAGAAGAGGTATTCTGGTTTTTATACTTTTCACCCTTTTTGCACTGGTTTTTCTTCATCTTTGTGGATTTATCTACCTTTGGTTATTGATGTTGGTGACCTTAGGATGAGGTTTTTATGTGGACATCCTTTTTGTTGATGTTGATGCTATTCCTTTTTGTTTGTTAGTTTTCTTTCTAACAGTCAGGCCCCTCTGCTGCCGGTCTGCTGGAGTTTGCTGGAGGTCCACTCCAGACCCTGTTTGCAAGGGTGTCACCAGTGGAGGCTGCAGAACAGCAAAGATTACTGCCTGTTTTTTCCTCTGAAAGCTTCGTCCCAGAGGGACACCTGACAGATGCCAACCAGAGCTCTCCTGTATGAGGTGTCTGTTGACCACTCCTGGGAGGTGTCTCCTAGTCAGGAGGCATGGGGGCCAGGAACCCACTTGAGGAGGCAGTCTGTTTCTTAGCAGAGCTCAAGTGCTGTGCTGGGAGATCCACTGTTCTTTTCAGAGCCAGCAGGCAGGAATGTCTAAGTCAGCTGAAGCTGTGCCCACAGCCACCCTTTTCCCCAGGTGCTCTGTCCCAGGAAAATGGGAGTTTGTTGTTGTTGTTGTTGTTGTTGTTGTTGGTTTTGAGACAGAGTTTCACTCTTGTTGCCCAGGCTGGAGTGCAATGGCATGATCTCAGCTCACTGAACCTCTGCCTACTGGGTTCAAGAGATTCCCCTGCCTCAGCCTCCTGAGTAGCTGGGATTACAGGCAACTGCCACCATGCCAAGCTAATTTTTGTATTTTTAGTAGATATGAGGTTTCACCATGTTAGCCAGTTTGGTCTCGAACTCCTGATCTCAGGTGATCCACCTGCCTCGGCCTCTCAAAGTCCTGGGATTACAGGTGTGAGCCATTGTACCCAGCTGGGAGTTTTATCTGTATGCCCCTGACTGGGGCTGCTGCCTTTCTTTCAGAGCTGCCCTGCCCAGAGAGGAGGAATCTAGAGAGGCAGTCTGGCTACAGTGGCTTTGCAAAACTGCGGTGGGCTCTGCCCAGTTCAAACTTTCTGGTGGTTTTGTTTACACTGTGAGGGGGAAAAATGTCTACTCAAGCCTCAGGAATGGCAGATACCCCTCCCCCACCAAGCTCGAGCACCCCAGGTCAACTTCAGACTGCTGTGCTGGCAGCCAGAATTTCAAGTCAGTGGATCTTAGCTTGCTGGGCTCCATAGTGATAGGATCTGCTGAGCTAGACCATTTGGCTCCCTGGATTCAGCCCCCTTTCCAGGGTAGGGAATGGTTCTGTCTTGCTGGCATTCCAGGTGCCACTGGGGGTATGAAAAAAAATAAAAATAAAAAAAACTCCTGCAGCTAGCTCGGTGTCTGCCCAAAAGGCCACCCAGTTTTGTGTTTGATATCCAGAGCCCTGGTGGTATAGGCACCTGAGGGAATCTTCTGGTCTGTGAGTTGTGAAGACCATGGGAAAAGTGTAATATCTGGGCTGGGATGCACTGTTCCTCACAGCACAGTCCCTCACAGCTTTCCATGGCTAGAAGAGGGAGTTCCCCAACCCTTTGTGCTTCCCAGGTGAGGCAATGCCCCACCCTGCTTTGGCTCACCCTCCGTGGGCTGCACCCACTTTCTAACCAGTCCCAATGAGATAAAACCCGGTACCTCAGATGGAAATGCATAAATCACCCACCTTCTGCATTGATCTCGCTGGGAGCTGCAGACCAGAGCTGTTCCTATTTGGCTATCTTGCCAGCCACCCTTGAGTCCTCTAGGAATCCCTTTTTATTATTAACATTCATTGAACATTTACAACTGTTCCAAGGACTATACTTTACATGTTTTAACTCATTTAATGCTCAAAATAACTCCATTATTGTCCCCATTTGTACAAATAAAGTACCAACTGAAGGTCAAAGAGCTTGAATAAATTGCTTTAGGTCACACAGCTAAAAAGTCTGAAATCAAATATAAATTCAGTCAATCTGACTCCAGATATTGTTTATCCATAAAAATATATACAACCTCGGAATTGTTCATTGGTACTAGACTTCTTCAAGAAAGTTTGTTGCATTTTTTTGAGAGTGAACAGAGTGCCTTCAGAAATAGCAGCCTTATTAAAATATGATTTATTTTTGTTCTTCCTAAGTCAGTGTATATGGAGTCTCTAATTGGCTGGAGACTAGTTTTCAAATTCACTGGGAAAACTTTTGTTGCTACCCAAAGATTCCTGTCCAACTTTTATGATAATCTTTCTGTTGGGCTTATTGTTTTAACTTATGGCTTTAAAATATGCAAAAATACAAGTGCATACTTCCATGCTAATATATTTTCCTGTTATATCTCCCAACCATTCCCAGAACAATGCCTGGGACAAACAAGCACTAAATACTGCCTTAATATGAAAGAGATTTTCATAGAGGAAAGAGATTTTCTGAGGCTAGTGTGGAGGTTACTTATCCCAACTTCAGCTCAATAGATATGGCAAAATGTTTACAAATTTGCATATCTATAACAATTGTAAACATGTATTTTAAAATGTATAGTTAATAAAATAATGTATAGTTAAATACATTTTATAATTAAATGGATTTTAAGTCTCACATTTTATATTGTTTGATTAGTCTGTTTTCACATTACTGATAAAGACTTACCTGAGATTGGATAATTCATAAAGAAAAAGAGGTTTAATAAACTCACAGTTCCATGTGGCTAGGGAGGCCTCACAATCATGGTGGAAGGTGAAAGGCATGTCTTACATGGCAGCAGGCAAGAGAGAATAAGAACCAAGAGAAAAGGGTTTCCTCTCATAAAACCGTAAGTTATCATGAGACTTATTCACTGTGACAAGAACAGTATGGGGGAAAGGACCCATGATTCAATTATCTCTCACTGGGCTCTTCCCACAACATGTGGGAATTATGGGAGCTACAGTTCAAGATGAGATTTGGGTGGGAACACAGCCAAACAATATCAATTCTATACTATACATCTTCGTGTTGACAATACTTAGCCTGTTCTTTTTTTCATAGAAGGTGTTTTTGTTGATGATATTGACCTGTATGATATCTTCAACCCTTTATTCATCAAGAGGATATTGAGGACAGAAGTAAAATTGCAAGGAAGTTTATTTCTCACAGCAAAAAGAAAATGTTTGTTCAATATATAGTTCAACATCCCAGACTTTATACAGTTGGCCATGAATACAAAAATGTCGTTTTGAATCTTTAAATCATTAATTGACTACAATTTGAGTCCTATGTCTTTGAAAGAAAAAAACTCACACCCAAATGAAATCATTTCATAAAAAACAAGCAAGGTAATGATTATTTTTCTTCATTTGTTCAGGTCTTCTGAAGTTCCTCAGCTCACTTGTCTCAGCAGTGTCTGTATCCTTTAGTCCTCAATTATCGATGAAAAAAGGAGGTGCCACAAAGTGGATATTACTGTGAATAAGTCTGAATTCAGGGTATAGAAACACACATGTGTGTGCACACATACACACACACAGAACCTTGGGGAACTGTTTTTATTTTGTGGAAAACATACCTAATTGCAATGTTGTTTGCTTTGCCATGTGCCATGTCCAATCATGCTCAAAGAAATCTTTCAGCTGCTCCTGGAAAGAGGGCTTGCTTATATAGTTGCTCTCTTATTGCTGCTAGCAATAAGCCCAATTTACCTTCTCAGTACATATCTCCTTTACCTATACTTGACATTTCTTTCAAAGAGACAGCCTGATCCCTTGTGTATTTGTGAGTGCTGTGTTTGTGTTTATTTGTGTTTCTGTATGTGTTTCCTTGACCTACTTTAACTCTTACGAAGATCAACAACCACTTAAAACATTCAACCATTTTTTGGTCTCCAAGTTCCTTCTCTTAGAGAGAACATTTGGCTGCAGCTGTTTTCTTTCTGCAAAGCTCTATTATGCTTAAAGTTCATAGTTGAATAAGAAAATGCATTTCTAGAAATATGTTTTCTGGATTTTTATGTAATAGTAGTACACTCAAGCATTGTTCTTTTGCTGAATGCATGCAAATCTATAATGGAAAATATTTCATCAGTTTAGATGTTTATGCTTTCATATTAAAGATTTTTGTTAACCAGACAGAGGAACAAGGCCTAATATGGCAACATGCTGTGTTTAAGTAATAGTAATTGTCTTGATTATATGGCCTTTATTAAAATTCCCAGCTCCATGAACATTACACAAAACATTTTTTGCCAGATTTCTAGATTCCTCTGACATAAAAAAATCAAGACTCAAGTGTATGCATGTATGTGTGTGTATGCATGTGTATGTATAGTGATTCTATATATATATATTATATATATATATAAAATATATAATCCATCTGAAGACATGCATTTGGAAACATCAAATCCAAGCTACCAGGCTTATGTAAATCCAGGTAAGGAACAACCAATTTCTCAGAACTTGTTAAAATATCTGAACTTAAGTGAACTTCATAGTTCTTAAATTTTTTTGTTTTCCAGTCTTACTGATATTTTTAAAATTTAATCATTATAAACTCCAATAGCAGAAAAGCAAATATTATCTTTTACAATAAATAACAGACGTGAATCTATATAGATCTAGGGTACTCATGGGGTTCATTCTCTTTGGTGCATTCATAAAAACCTGAAATGTGAAATTGTGTGACTTTGAAGGACACTATGTCTATCTATCTATCATCTATCTATCTATCATCTACCTATTTCCAATTTTTTAAAATTTCTCTTACCCAGTTTATTAAAAATTCATTTTTACTAGTGAGTAGGCACCTATTAGGGCAGGAATTATGTATTATCTCTCTTATTTATTCTTATACATCCTGGGCCTAAGTGCAAAGTAAATATTTATTGAAGAAAAGAAGGAGAAAGTAAAGAAGGGAAGAAGAAGGGAAGGAGGTAGGGAAGAATGGAAAGCAGGGTGGGAAGTAAGGGAAGGAAGAAATGTATTAACTGTTTTTGTTGTTGTTATTCCTTTCCTAGACCTTATCAGTATACAAAATAGAATGGCTGCTACAGAGTAGGTACCAGAAGTGTCCACTATGGACAATAGAAGGCTTTGCAGTTTGGGTACTATAGGAAGAAAACATTGAGGCAGAGTTGGTTGTACAACTCTTTTTATTAAGAGGTTACATCAGCAAAAGAAGGGGATGGTTAGATGTGACAGAGGCTGTATCCCCCACAAGGAGCTCTAGAGTAAATGTTGCCTGTTAGAGGAGTTCTATTTCAGGTGCACATGGCTAAGCCCTTGGACCACTGCCTTGTTCAATCACTGGCTGGCAGCCACTCTAAGAAGACTGGTACCTCGGCTTGAAATCTGAGGCTGACGATAAAGAAGCTGATAGCTGGAGGCTGTTTGATAACCACGCTCCTTGCAGCTAGCATTTCTTTTCTTAAATGGGGATGTGGAAGACACATCTCTGTATCTTCTACATCAGGTATGGACAAGTTTCTTTCATTATGGAAAGCAACCTAAGATATACCAACTTGTCCCTCTCAAATAACCAGCTCTAAATAAGAAGGGAATATAATTCTCTCCGAGAAAAGTGTAAAAAAGGGAACTCATGCAAAGGAATCTGTTTGTTTGTCAGTCTTCACACTGCATTTCTGTATGTTTCTACTTTGCTTATTAGGGGGATTCACAACAAATGCATCTCTGATTTTTTATAATTGAAAGCATAACATTGATCAATATTAAAGAAAACACATCTCTATTCTTTATAAAAAATAAGAATTTTTTATAAAGGATTCAAATGGATATCATTTGGTGAAACTTAAATGAGTTAATATCTTTGTTTCTCTTATTACCTTCCTTTTTGTAGGTTTCCATGGGAATCTTTGAAAAGCAACTGACTACAGCTGAATCTATATGTGTTCTAACAAGATCAGATTCAATTAAAGATCTGATGCATCTGCTCCTCGTGGTTTATGAAAAAAATCAACATGAATTTATTGAATAATTAATATGTACAGATTATGCAAACTGTGAGAAATTAAAAAACCAAGGAAGCTCCTGCCTGTGTTTTCATATCACAATGAGAACTGAAGCTAGGCACATATTCACCAACATGAGGTAGGAGAGAAAATATTTTTCACCCATCACAAGGTTCATGGCTGAGGCTTTTACAACAAAAGACAAATTAACAACAAAAAAATAGGATAACCAAATTTATTTAACGTAAGTTTTATATGAAACAAAGCCTTCAGAATTGAACATGGAAAGAACCAGGGAAAACTGTGCATTTTTACAGAAAGTCATACAAAAGTGTGATTGGAGCACAAAAGAGTATGATCTAAGGGTAATAAACTGGGGTAAACTTAACAAGACCTGTTTGTTCAGATTCTTCTTGGACTCTCCGTGTGACATTTCTTCTCTCCTGTAGTAAGACAGGACATCTGTCACATGAGGTTCTTTAGGAGAGAGGGGAGGGAGAAAGTCAGAGAGACCTTCCTGCTTCTGCAGTTTTCTCAATTTATTTCAGCTTTAAAATACTCAGTATGGCAAGATTCCACATTTTGGGGTGGCATTTTCTATACCCCATTAATGACAAACATGAGTATCCTAGTTTATTTTTTCCCCAACTGAAATTGTTTTTTATAATCTCAGAAAAAAAAAACTGCTACGCATGGGGTATGTGAAAATGGAAGTTAAAATGACAGTATTGTAGACAGTTGGCCAGCAAGTGATTCAGTATCTCAATGAATTATTGTAAATCGAGTATCTATAACGTGCCATTAACTATGATAGAATCCTAGGACACAGAAATTGACAACGTAGAAAATATCCTTCCATTCGCTGAACTTAAACATGACCAAACTAATAATTCTGAAGAATTGGAAGAGCTAAGAATGAAATGAAAGAGGAAATGTTATAAAGAGTAAATATGGTAGAACTGGGAAGCCGGGAGCAGGTAAATTTTATGTAGGATGATCAATCAAGAACATTTTGAAGAAATGTAATTTGACTTGAGATCTGAGAGGTGAACAAACAATAAATTGAACTTTTTGGGGGAGAATATTAAAAAGAAAAGATAACCAGAAAGAAAAATTACAAAGTTTCTGAGAGAGAAGTAAGTTTAGCTGGTTCTAGAAATATGTGGTACACTAGAAATACAATACAAGACACATATGTAATCTTAAATTTGTTAGGAGACATTTAAAGAGTAAAATTAAAGTGGTTCAATTACAATAATACTAAATTTTGTCTTATTTTGTGTAATATACCCTAAACAGCATTTCTACATATAATCAAATTAAATATTAATGAAAATATTTTACTTTAATTTTTTATACTAAGGTTTAAAAATATGCTACATATTTTAGACTTACAAAGTGCATTCAAATTAGAATATTTAGATATGGTGATTGTATTTTAAGTAATCATAGTCATTTGTGACTCATAGCTACCATATTGGATGGTGCGATTATAGAGACTGAAAGAAGGCTACTGTTTCTCGATGGCGTCTAAGAAAGAAAGTGTATTGAGAGGAATTTGGAGCTAAAAATAGTATATAAAGCAAGCAGGGCCTTCTAGGCAGTGGCATTGCATTTATATCATATTCATATTACAACGGGAAGTCATTAGAGGGTTTTAAGGAAAAAACTGACCTGATACAATAACCGCTATTAATAGACTGTGCATGCTGTGTAGAAAATAGCCTGTAAAGGGTACAAGAGTAGATGCAGAAAAAACAGTTACAGTCTTCTTTGAGCTACATTGGCAGCATAAGCAGTGGACATATATGGGAAAGATATGGATATGTGTTTTGGAGGTAAAAGCCCACCGGACTGAATTCAACCAGAGAGATCAGATATAGGGTAAGCATAAAGAGAAGAATTAAGAATGACTCTTTTTGTTTGTTTGTTTGTTTTATTGTTGTTGTTATTCTTTATTTTTGCAGCGGCAAGTGGATGGTGGTAGCATAAACTGAAACAAGAAAGACTTGAAGTTTCAGAGGACAGAAATGGAAATTCCCATGGGTTATGTAAAGTTTGAAATGACAGACACAGTTCAAAATTATGAGCAAACAAGTTGTTTTATTAGAATGGAATTCAGATTTTGAGAGTGTCAGTGTATAGTTATTATTTAAAGTTAAGAGACAATGACATTACCTAGAAAAGGAAAGAAAAGGAACAGAAAGGGAGAGAGAAGATAAAGGATTAGGTGAGGGGAGGAGAGGAGAAAGGCTGACAATGCCTAAAACAAAAGGCAGAAAATTAGGAGGACAAAGGCTATTTTCACAGACAGGTAGTCCCAAAAGCCTAGTTGGTATGCTATAGAGAGAGACAGGAGGTGAAGAAATGGAGATAGCAGTACAAATACTATTTTCAAGGAGTCTATTTAAAAAGCTGAGAAACAAGGCAGGAATTGGAAGGGGGATGTGCAATGAAGGGAGAGCATTTTCTAAAAAATTATTTAATTAAGGTTGAGAATCTGAGATTAAGCCAGGTTAATCAATTTACCCAAAATCTCACAGTACATAATGAAACCAAGTTGCAAATGCAGATATTTCTGACAGCAAGGGCCAGAACCTCATGCATGTTATAGTGCATTTTATAACGCCTCTTGGGGAAGAAAGCTGAATTTTGGAAAGCCAATATCTTTTAAATGTAGTGGTATCAAGTAAGAGGTATTGATTAGTCTCGGTGATAAGAAGTTGACCTAAGACTGGAATTATGAGAAGAAGGAAAGGGCTGATGAAAAATACATTACCAACAAAATAAGACCCCAACAAAGATGAGGTTGAGCCTCATGAATATGGGAATAAGGAATAGTCAAAGGTGACTCAGGGCTCATAAGTTCCCATACATAGAAAAATATGGTGGTCTGCATCTACCATGAATTTGGCTTTCATATGATGTTCAGTTTAATTAATACATTCCATCACAATCCCTCATCTGCTTTTTGGATCTAAATGGTTTTTCACACCTCAGCTGACTAATGATGATTTTGAGCTATCGTTTGGCAGCACTGCCCCCTAGTTGTTTCAGGATTTTTTGTAAAAACATGCTTGACTATCTAATGTATTTTCCAGAAATCTCTTACGTATGAAAGCAAGTTGATCCTTTTAAGTAAAATATTGGCAAAAACAATGAACAGAAAAAGTTCAAAAGAAAAGATAATCAACTTAGCTTTATAAAATTATATTCTGGTATGACAGCAGATTTAACTTGAAATATGTAGACATCTTCATGTGCCAGTTATCAGCACAGCTCTCAAGATGGCCAGGATAGCACATGATAATGCAAAACTTAAATACTAGCCAGTTAACCTTGTAAAATTTAACAGGTTTTATTGAAAAATCTCAGAGCGGTAGCTATTTTTATTTTATTTCATAGACAAGCGGACAAAGGTCTCTGCCAGTGATTTGGTCAAAATCTCTTAGCTACTAAGTGGCACAGCCAGGATTCAACCCAGTTAGGGTTTATAGCAAAGCATGTATTCTCAGCAATAATATGGATGTGGCTTCTGAGAAAGTACTTGAGATGTACAACGCAGTGATCATCTATGTAGCTTCTTCATGGTAGCTATTGTAGTAACTCTATAATGTGCAGATTCTGTGGCAGGGCACATTGCTGCTACTTTTCAGGGGCTAGAGGAATGGAAGATTGTAGCGTTTACATTAAAGGAGAGATAGTTATACATAAGAGCAATAAAAGAGAGGAAACAGGGATATTAATTCTCAACAGATCAGTGAAATTTGCTAGAGATCATAAATATGTATGATGCAAAAATATTTTCCATCTAACAAGGGCTGTACTCTGCTCCACCACCACTCTGAGTTTAATTATTGCTAGTGGCTTCTTTGTTGTTTCCTTTAATTTTAGTACTGCAATTTTGCAATTACCTGCCAATCCTTCATCTGTGTTTGTTTTTTGTTTTTTGTTTTTGTTTTATTTTGGAATCATCTTCAATTTTATTGCATCCACTTGTATGACAAATGAAGCAAGTCCAGGCAGCACACAAAGACTCAAAAGATGCTCTAATGTCTTTGGACTTGTTGGTTGAGTAACCATGTTAATGATAACTTTGAGCAAGGTTAATGCAATATTTTGTGCCCCACAGAACATTTTTGAGTTTCTAATTTTGTAAACAATTTTTCATCTTCTTTAGGGCGTAGTAGCCCTTTATTTTCATGAATGTTGAAAAATGACACATTTTTAGATGTACCACAAGATTACAGTTCAAATTCTAGTTCAACACTAAGAAATTCTGAATATATTTGTAGAGAGAGGTCATAGATCCAACCATACAAATTGAAAGTAAACTGTCAGCAACTGAAGGAATTTATTCATTCATCCAATGAGTAAACATTTATCTCAAGTCTGCTGTGGCCTTGACAAAGGGTTGAATGCTGAAGATGCAGTAATGAACAAACACACATACTCTAATAGCTAGTAAGTATTATGAACACAGATATGATAGAAATACACACAGACCACTATACAAATAATATTTAAAATCATGTGCTTGATTTTGTTCAAAAATATCGGTTCTGTGAACTGAAAATATCCCTGTGAAGACTAAAAAGCCAAAATGGCATTTCATATTATGAAGAAAATATTCTTAGTCTCTATATAGATTATCACAAGTAATTTAGAAAAATAATACTATTTTCCTAGACTGGAGAAAAATTGAATGTACTTCCTTAACAATGATAGACACAGATACAGATACAGAAAAAAAAACATAGACCCGTTGTTTAGATGTATTGTGTACCATTGAGAAAATGTCATGGAAAGTATAATTACATATTATCATATTTAACTAGCTGCACTGTGCTGCTTACACTTGTGTTATTTATAATTCCATGAATAACTCAAAAGTCCAAATGTGTCCAGGCTGCTGTAGATTAGGATACAATTTTTACTTTTACTTATCTGAGAATATTCATCTGAAGTTAATCAATTTCAGAGACTTTGGTAGATAATATTTATTTGAATTAAAAATAATAAAATCACTTGTATATTTTCTAGTATCTGCAAACGTGGTTGATAGTAGAACATTTAATTGAACAAGCATGGATGCTGAATAATAAAAATTGATACCAGATGTAAACAATTGATATTAATAAACTGGTAGGCATTGGTTAAATGTGAAATACACTGGATCAAATTGTTTTTCTACATATATTTTTTTAAAAAATTTACATAAATGCTAACCAATAAAATAAAATCAGCATACCTAATCTATTGGAATAACTTCAAAGATCAGTTATTGAACAATTTCCCTTTCTACCAACTTGGGAGTAAAGAATGTTAAAGTTCAAGATAACTAATGGGCAATTCCCTAAGTAAATAAGGCGAGGTCACATTCACTAGGCCTTAACGCCGAGAGTTCAGTAAAATAGAGGATGCTGGGCTGCAATTCTGAACATTCAGAAAAATAAAAAAGATTAGAAAAAAATGCTACAGGCACAGGCAGATAACTGGCATGTGGCAGTGGTAGGTTTCTTTATAACAGAACACTTACGGTTCTCTTTATATTGTATTTGCTGTCTTAAGACAAAAATTGTATATTTTGAAATTGGTGCAGAGTGTGAAACAAATTTGATTTTAAGTATTTTCAATGTTCTTATAATTATTTCCCAAATTTATGTTCACCCCACATGACTTACCCACTACACATTCTGGATATTAACACCATCATTATGTTGGATATCTTATGTTGGGACACTAGTTGAGGGGATATTTCCCAATGCTAAATTTGTGTAGGAAAAGATTCAAGTTATAAAGCTTAAAGATCATTGAATAGTTAATATTTGGGGAGGTAAAAATCTCACAATCACATATTTGAGATGTAATAGTGAAGGAATAGGTATGTGGTATAAACAAGGGGCAATCAATGCTAAGAAAATCAGTGTTTCTTTAGTTGTATCCTCAGCAGAGATTTAAATAACTTTTGTTATTTTTTTCTCTCTTTTAGGGAATTAAAATTGGACCACCCTTTCTTACCCACAATCAAATTCCAGAGAAACCAATTGTGATGCTAATGAAGGAAATAGTCATGGACTTCATATTTCTCTAAGTATTTTCATGCCCATCCATTTGTGGATTGCAATATTTTCCTAACCCAGCTGTCTTTCTGAGTCACTGCCTCTGCCCCATCCTCTTAGATGTGACACAGAACATTTTAATCAGAGAAGCAAAAAGCTTGTTTTGCTGTTAGAACTAATGAGTTTCCAATTGATAAATTACATTAAATAGTAAACATCACATCAATAAACGTCTTGTCCTAAGATATTAAAAAAATTAACATGAAGCCAATAACAACATATGTGAAATGTTCAGTTTATTAATAAAGTAATGAAGAAAATTCTATTTGATTGCTGTGCATGTACCATATAGTTGACCAGAATTTACAATGCACGTATATAGTTTTTACCTGACAGCATTTAATGGGCTTGGGAAGACCCTATAAACCAAAATTATCTTTCTCACACCTGCCACATCATCTGTAATATTTCATATCAAATTTATTTTGTTAGAGTAAGACAGACATTGCCCACTGAAGTTGAGTGTAAAAAAAAAATTCTTTCTAGGAAAGTTATGCATCCAAACAATTGGTGAATTATATTAGTTTTGTCCAAATAGCCCTATCTCTTAGATGTGGCCAAAGCCTTTAAAGAACAAGATAAGGCAGATAAAGGTTAATATTAGGCAAAGGCTGAGATATGGGAGATTGCCCCAAGGGACTGACTGCTACAGGAGACATTCTGCAGTGGACGGCGCTGAAATGAGAGGGGAAGCATAACACCTTGTTATGACACTTCAGTGGCAGAAAGGACGATGAGCACCCAGTGTGAACTTGGCTAGGGGCCCTGCACATTATCCATCTATTGCTTTCAGCTACTCCATGTGTCAAAGACTATTATCTCCATGGTCTAGATTAAGACACTGAGATGCAGGGAAATTAAGACAGCGAGTAACAGAGGCAAAAGTAGAGGTGGTGATGACAAACTTCTTGGGAAAATCTACATATGTACATTAAGGTGTATAAGAATAATTCTAATTATTAATAAGAGACAGAAAAAAGAGAAAGAAAGAAAGTGGGAGGAAGGAGAATGAAAGGAAAAGGGAGAAAGAAAAAACAAGGAGAAAAAAAGACTTTTTAAAGACAAATAAAAATAAGTAACCAATTATTGAGTTGCATACCTAACCTCAAATAATTTGTAGGTTGTCCAATAATTTGTAGATTGTCCGTGAATGCTTCAAAAAGTATCCATAATCATAATAATTATAATCATGATCATAAGCAATGTGCATCAAAACCAGACCATGAGAGAGTAAATTTGAGTAGTAAGTTGTCGTATAATATTACCAGATATTTCTTGAAATTAGGGAGTGTGTTGTTTGCCATGCTCTAAGCCTCCTCATGAGAAAATAAAAATAATTTACCCCAGTCGTGCTTACATATCTCAAATCTTTATTTTGAGCCTTAACTAAATTCATTGACTCTACTAATTTTCAATTATTTTTATGGAGCCAAACTTTTAAGTGAATTTTTATTTTTTGTCTTCTCACTGCTCTGGAGCTTGCATCTTCTTTGAAAGTAGTTATAGGTGACTGATAGGTATGGAAACACTAGAAGAATTCCCACAGAATCATTTCTTTGTGTAGAAAATACAACAAATGCCTATTTATACAGTATGGTTAAGAATTGGGATAGCTTGGTTAATTGCAGTTCTAGTTAGCTGAGGAGTTGTATGGCCAGGGAGGATTAACAGATGGTTATAAAAGTGTACTCTGTGCATTAAATCTATTCTGGGGCTTACCAGTTTTTGCATTCATTTTTAATATATTCATGAAAAGATTTCTTGATACTGTATAATCAAGCATCTACTATTCAGAAATTGTTTATGGAATAGAAAAGATGATGCTTATACTTGATTGCATTTCTGAGAATGTGTACTTTTTAAGATTTTTGTTTTTACTAAGGTGCCATGATAAACAATTTCTTTCCCATGAAATGAATCAGTTGCTATTGTGTCTATTGACCAAAGCTGCGTTTTATTCAGAAGACTTGAGGTGGTGACATTCAGGATATGTCTACAGAAGCCACTTTCACGTATATTAATATATAATTTACTTCCCAAATAACATATTTAGCCACATCTATAATGAAGCTGTGGAAAAAATTCTTATGTCACTTTCTTTATTTCAGCAACAATTACAAGGAACTGCATGTCAAATACAATCAGCATTCTGTGAGGCTTTCATTTCATTATTTGAGTGTATAATACACACATCTGTAGAGTAAGTAATATTCAGTTACCTGGGGTCATTTTCATTCATGAGTATTTCAGAGACCAGCCATCTCTAAATGCCTGGGGTCCTTGGAAACTCAAATATAAACTGTTCATTAAAATTTCAATCATTTCACACCTAGTGGCACATACCATATGTTGGATATCCAGTGAAGAAACTGCATAACACTCTCAAATTCCAGTGTAGTCAGCTCTGGACAACCCTTTGAGCAGGAGTTAGCCTGAGCTTCTTGCTCTCCTGAGATTAGGGAAAATGCAACTGTGAGCCTATTCAGTTCCTACTCTTGTAATGGAGAGGAAATACCACAATGTAGATTTTGTGGCAGATGAGAGCTGGAATCTCTTCAACCACCACATCTTTTCATAGTGTTGTGTAAAGTATGGTGAAGAGACTGGAGAACTATTACAATTCTGTATTTCTTTATTGAAAGTAGGATTTACTGCTTAGAATAATGGGATTACAGATAAGAGGATAGCCATTTCTCAATCACAGCAACCTAAAGGTAGATATAGAAATGTTATTAGCAGACTGAGGAGTATAACTTTGTGAAGAAATTTAGGCATTGATACCTCACATTTTCATATGATGCATCAAAGCGTAGGGATTCGAACATCTTTTGTAATCTGTTACATAAGCATCTTTTAAGAACTGGTTTCCTCTAAATGAGTTATAATTTTTAATTCTTTCTAGAATACTCGATAACACTGCATAAGCCCTTCCATGAAACAAACGTTCATACTAACATATTAGTAATATTACTTCCATTTCAAGGGATTCAAGGAACAACCAAATCTTTTCTATGTGTCCATAAATTTGTGATTAACAACCACCAAAAGGGAAAAGGAAGGTGTTGGCATCAAGGAGATATTAAATCTATAATCACCCATACAGGAGTTATGTGTAAAAAAGCTCCTAAGAGACTTTAACTCTCAAGTAAGTTATTCTCCCCCTCCCCAGTTTGAGACAGGACATTCCGGGGGTGTGTTTCTGAAACCCAGGGAAGAAAGAGCCCTCACTTGAGCTTTATGGGGAGTAAGATGCCTTATGTGCCCTTGAGACAGCTTGTTCCCCACACATACAGGAGGAGAAGGGGCCAGCTTATGTAACCATTTCTTAAGCATTTGCTTCATTTCCGAACTGAATGTACTCATACATGTTGAAGGAATTTAAAGTACTCAACTAAAATCTGCTAAAGAATATTCATTTAAAACAGTTTTATTCAGTGCCCAGAATTTTATCTAGCACGTGATTTAAAATTACTGATTTATGTTATTTGTAGGCACAGTATTTTGAACAGCAAGAAGATTATTAAGAATTTTACGGTAATACTAAAAACATACCAGAGTTTATTTGACCAATGAAAAATTGTAAAGAAGAATCTAGTCTGTAAAAATATATTTATGCAATGCATTTCACTGTGTGCCCTGTCTCCTAGTTACTACACAGGATGGGAGAAAAGCTTCTTTAATGCATTGTCTTCCCCAGCCTCCTCAACACAAAAAACATACATTTCACACACTCCATTGGGATTGCTTAACTGCAGGGAGAAAATTGCCATCCTAAAAAGAAACCCTGGCATATCCCTGGGCTGAGTCAACCAAGGTGGGAGAAAGAATGTTCCGAGCTAATGTCTTTTTTACTCCAAGGAAGACCAGAGCAGTCACTCTGGACAGTCCATCCTGAATTGTGAATGTTCACCACTATTACTTCATTTGATCACCTCACTCTCTGTCCTTCTCCTCCAGAGCTTTAAGATGTAACCCTACTGCCTCTCCGCACCCAGAGCAGATGAGTCATATTATCATGGACTATTCTTTGTCTTCTCTACATTCCATCTTTTGAGGAACCACTTTATTATCACTTATTAGTAATCCTGTGCAGTCTTGTGTTTGTACTAGGACAAACTCACATTCCCTGTTCATGAGTGAGCATGTGACCAAAACCTGGCCAATCCGAGTACACTATGACCAGAGGACACTTAGTTATAGCAGTTATTTCAGTGAAATGTACATGATTTAAGCCATGTTAACCAGAATTTCTCCCATAATTTTGTCACTATTGTGGGGAAAGTTTTTGTTCAATGGGATCTCGATTTATATATATATATATTTATATTATATATATGTATATATATAATATAAATATATATGATATAAATTTCGAGCCTGATCAATTTATCACCATACAATAATAACTTGCTGGGAATGTGGCCAAGCAAAGAAAGCAGATTAAGATATGCTGAGAAAGAGACCTTATGGCATTGTTTGGAAATCTGGATCTAGCTGTTCCTAAAGCAGAACCTCTCCCCCTCCCTTGCTACATTAGTCAATTTTATTGAATAAATGAGTTTGCACTCACTCTTTGATACCTTTAACTAACAGAATTCTGACTAAATGCAGAAATTGGTACTGGAAAGTGGAATATTGCATGAGAGAGGAATTCAAATATGAATTTAGCTAGGTCAAGATAAGCAGTAGGACAGAAATGATTTCCCATCTCTTACCGGGAAGTTTATCAACCTTCTTATGTGATGGTAAAGAATATGGTTAAGTTTTTACCTGTTGTATCTTGAAAATCAGACAATGTAAATAAAGTATCTGGGAGCTTTAGGGCATATTAGAGGCAAGCAAACAAGCAAGCAGGCAAACAAACAAGCAAAACAAAAACATTTGTTTTGATGCTAGAGTTTATTGAATGCTTCCTGGAGCCTTTAGTAAGGTCCTAAGACCAATTTTGGCTTAAACTAACTTCCCTCAAAGCAGAGAGTAGCAAACATTTCTCCCTAACAAAGGTGACATCCAAGATATCAAAGTTGCCAAAATTTAAATGAGCATGTCTTACAGGTTGAAAAAGCCAAATCATATAAATATGACTCCAAGACAGTCAGTGAAAGCAAAGGCGCAAGGGGGTAGGGAAATCAGCAAATTTTGTATTAGAGCCCAGAAGCCAGACACCAAGAAGAAACTTTATCCTGCAAGGCCAGGATTAGTGTGAGATAATTGAGGCACATATTTCAAGCACAAAATTTAAGGAGGCACTAAAAAATCTTGGTAATCAAGAAATACAATATTTAATGAAATATTTTTAAAAATAAAAAATGTAAAAATTCACACCGAACAAAACATCCAAATAGTAAATCAAGACATGAATAAACTCAAACAATCATTGTTCACTTCCTGTCCAAAAAATTAAAAAAAAATAGTGGCCCTAGTATTAACAACTATGTACTCTAATGCAGCCAAAAATAAAGAACAGATTACTAGTCTCACTGCCCTGGGCAGAAACAGTGAAATGGGTTGCTAAGAAACAGAAACCACCAGAATGAAATTTAGATTAAAATGAGACTCTTTGAGCCTAGTTACCAGTCAAGGGAGGAAGCAGGTAGCAGTCAAACAAAAGTCAGCTGAAGTTTTAAGGGCATTATTTTCCCAGAAAAACTTCAACATTGGCAAATTTTCAATGCCTCAGATAATTAGCACATCAATGAGTTTACACAAAAAGGAAGTTGCCTACCAAAACAGTGCTGTTCCAGAAATGGAAATCCTCCAATAATCTCAGATGCAGCCATGGAGGAAAACGTCCAGGGCATGTCCTGCAAGAAGGCAGAGAGAGGCAGTTTTGTCAAGACATTGACTCATCTGCAACTGAACCACAGCCACTGGTTTCTGTCCAGCAGAACTAATATGTGCTCTAGCTCAAAGGCCACTGTATGCTACTTACTATTCTCTTGTTTTTCATGTGAAAATGTTTATTCTATGTGTTTATTCTAGTCTTAGTGCTTAATTTTGGACTTGATATGTTGGGGCTTTTTTGATTCATCATGTAGCTGCAGATTACAAATTTATTAAGTGCAACATCTAATCTGAGTAAGAGTGAGTTATCTCATCCAAAGATTCTAATCTTGGAACTGCATGTAGAAATTGAATTTAAGACTTTGGATTATCAATCTTTGGGGAGAGGGCAAATGCATTTTCAGTATTATGTTAAAGTAGTTGCATTAGGTTAGAACCGGCATTTTTTAACATACATGTATGAATAGAAAATGTTTGTGGACTACTATGCGATGAACCTAGTGAACATTTATTTTTTTCCCTTTCATTGAGAATGAAGTGTCCTTCATTGCATAGTAATTGTCCTTCATTGCATAGTAATCTGACCCTAGTCCAGGTGTTTTTGTGAGACCAACCTTGTTACTCTTTGTGTCTCCCCATTCTACTGCTCCTCACTAGGATTGATCTTTGGACTCAAATCTGGACACTCAAAATATTCCCTTTCATTACTATATACTCATTTTTCCCAAATCTTTAGTATGAGCTCAGTTTCAGTTCCAATTACCAACCCATATTACATTATCTTTGATGTTCTTTGGTCTCCTCATGAGATAACTTACGATTTGATACATTCAAATCTTAAACACAAAAACAAAAACAAACAAAAAAAATCCCCCCAAAGCTAAGGAGATGGGTCCTCTGTGCTTATTTTATTTCAAGAAAATAAGTCTCCATGCTCACAGTCAATAAAAAGACAATTTTGTACTTAAAAAAAAATATTCACAATAACAAAGACTTGGAACCAACCCAAATGTCCAACAATGATAGACAGGATTAAGAAAATGTGGCACATATACACCATGGAATACTATGCAGCCATAAAAATGATGAGTTCATGTCCTTTGTAGGGACATGGATGAAATTGGAAATCATCATTCTCAGTAAACTATCGCAAGAACAAAAAACCAAACACTGCATATACTCACTCATAGGTGGGGATTGAACAATGAGAACACATGGACACAGGAAGGGGAATATCACACTCTGGGGACTGTTATGGGATGTGGGGAGGGGGGAGGGATAGCTTTAGGAGACATACCTAATGCTAAATGACGAGTTAATGGGTGCAGCACACCAGCATGGCACATGTATACATATGTAACTAACTTGCACATTGTGCACATGTACCCTAAAACTTAAAGAATAATAATAATAAAATTTAAAAAATAAGAAGTTAATTGAGCAGGCTACAGAAGAACCATACAAAGAAATAGAGGAAAACAGCCTCAATGATTTCTTGTGCATAGCACAAATTGCTCTATTGAACAATTTTGAGTACTTATTTTGTTTCAGAAGCTATCTTTTAAATATATTTCATCATTTAATAGGAGGTGTTGTAATCATTATTTTATAGATGGTAATAACGAAGCATGAAGTATTTATGCTATTTGTTCATCATTGCATAACCATTAAATGGCAGAGTTGGAATTCAAAACCAGATGGCCTACACACAGAATCCAAGCACCTGCTCCTTTCATAAGTGCCACTTATTCATAGTACAGGTGAGAAAATCACCGTGGAACGGATGAGTGAACGGATTCAAACCTATTTTATGCCAGACTAAAGGCAAACAATATGCCTGGACTTAAAATGAATGAAGTTCCTAATAAAAGGACCTCATACCATAGTGTAAGTCATGCTACACAGAGAGAAATGTTGTTTGCACCGAGAACAGCCCTATCCCCACAAGGGTGAGTGAGCACTGACCATGTTTATACAATCTCTACATCCGTATCAAAGGGGTAGAATTACCTTTATCCCCTGTGCTACCCGTTGTTCTTTTTTCCCATTCCCTACCCCAAATATGCACACAATTACTGCCCTCAGCACATTTAGGCAAATGTTGCCTCTGACCTACCTCTTCTGACATTTGCTATTTAAGAATATTCAACAAAGTGCTTATTTTATAGGCCTTGTTTTATTTTTTGTTACTTTCAGCATGAAAGCTACTCACCATAAGTGCTTTATTTTCACTGTGCTTCCAGCTAAATCCCGCACAGTAAAACAAATTAAGCAGATGGCAGACTTAAATGTTAAAGATTGGAAAAAAATGTATGAAGAAATTTTAGGATAAATTAGAATATAGGATCGCATATATTGAAGTGAGATGAATCAGAGGTTAAAGTCACAGAGAATTTTAAAGCATTTAGCTTCAGTGAAGATATATGAATGATTCAGGACAGGAGCTGAAAGTGTCCTCTCATGACAAGTGTGCCTTCATAATGCTTAACTCCCAAATTAGTCAAATGCCTTATGTGGTTTTCTTGCCTCATGAGGTCATGCATATTACCACTGCTATCTTTCTTTCTTTTCAGAGTAAAATGTTCACAGCCTCAATCATCATGGGGAAGGTTCAAAGGACAGAGGTTTATGTGGTTTAATATGAGTGATGCCTATGGAGAGTCCAGATAAAAAAAGAAAATAAATTTTCATCCTCTGTCTATTACTAGTTTCTCTGAATTCTCCTATTAGGGAATATACATTCACTGTAAAAATTTTGAGCTCTGTTAAAATGCAAATTTCCCTGGGAGCATTCAATCTCATGAGTCATTTTCAACTATGAGTAAACGAAATTAGCAGATGATTTCCTAAGAACAGGTTTGAGTAGAGAGAAGGAAGGAGGAAGCATAAGGCTGCCAAGGACCAGGATTAAGTCCTTAAACTCAAGTTCCTAAGATAGGAGTGTTCTAAAGTCAAAATATGTCTCATAAAATATTATCTCAGAGCTAGTCTTGATATTCATAAATTTAAAGATAAGTAGTATTGTTTTGAATTAGTTTAAACAGAAAAGTTGTAAAAGCAAGGGAAAAACAAAGAAGCCAACATGTATTTAGTTTCTTTTATATATTAGGGGTTTTATTCTCTCCAGCCGTCACAACTCTCTGTGATATTTTCATGAACCCCACTTTACCTATGAGGACAATGAGCCTCAGAAACGTTACTTGACTTGACAAAGGTCACACATCTGATAAATAGTGTAGAGGAAAGATTCTGATTCCAATTTCTCTGTAAAGCTTGGGTTTTCCCCATACCAAATGGCAATGGCTTTCTGGTGTCAAATAACCTAACTGTGTGCTGACATTTAAAAATCATTAAACAGGGAATGATAATTATATTCCAAAAAATAAAGGGACAAAACATACTAATACCAATACAATATAACTAATATCTTTGGCTGTGATCAGGAAGATGTAATTAGAGAAAAATGGAAGAATTGTTAGAAGAAGGGAAAGAGGACATACCCAAGGGGACATAGAAGGCAACTTGAACTAACTTATAATTGCACCCAGCTGCCATTAGGATCCACTTCAATGCTCATGTAATTTCCATAGACCCAAGACTCACTTATTTCTGACGCAGCATATTAATCTAAAGACAAAAAGTGTAGGGGTTGATTAAAGACCTTCAAAACTCTATCAAGATAATTTAATGGTAAACGAAGAAAAAAATATTCCAGTGAGCCATTTTAAGAAGATATCAGCTAGAAGCATTTTATTTTTATTATGTTGAAATCGAGGCATGTCACACCTAGTCTTTTTTTCTCTGTAGTTAAAGTTTTGTGACATTCTATGAGCCAGAGCAAGTAGCAGTATACAGTTAGACTAGCCTCCTTTCGTGGCATAGACTTTTGGTGGGACAAGAAGCATTATCTCTCCAGTATAAATGACAAAGAAAGTCTGCATGGGCATGCCCAGGCAAATGAAAAGCTACCTTTGAAGTGTTTATATTACAGAAAAAAAGACTGTAATAATTTATATTAACTACAAAAATGCCTCCAGAAGATTAGAATAATAGAAAAGCATTTATAATATCCAGGAGGGAAGAGCCATATAAATAGAACTGAGACTATTTCCTTGGGAAGTTTGTAGAGGAACACATTTTAAATAAAGTTATGTCAAAAATATAATTTCTTATTTTATGTGAAAGTGTTTGAATAGCCAGTCATGGTTACAGAGAAACCATGTTTTGTATCTAGTGGTACAAATTAACATATGTATCATCTACAGAGCTTGAGGTCATAGGCTTCTAACACTTTCTTATTTTCTTATAGATTATGTATTCTTGATAGTAGTGATATATTTTTGTTTGAAATACAATTAAATTTCTGTATTTTGTATTTAATAAAATATTAAGGTTTATAAACAAACTGTTATCAGAAGGAACAGTAATTTTCCCTCAGATATGTATAATGAAAAATAATATTTTCAGAGCCAACTGAGAGGATAATTCTTTCTGTAGACAGTGCTCCCAATTTTTTTTTTTATTTTCCTCTAACTCTCCTCATTTCCTACTTCCCACACACCTCCATTTGTAGACAGGTACAAAGGTACTCAGGATTACATGTAGAAGTGTTCAATTAGGAGACCCTGTTTGAATGTACACTGACCGTGCCAATTTACCGTGTTTCAGATAAATATGAGTGCATGAAGCAGCAGAGGCTGCTAAGCATGCTGAAGAATGGACCCTTGTTCCTAAAGTCTTCCTCAGGACAGAGACACAAACAGGACCAGGTGACCTCAATTATTTGTGAATGGAGAATGGGTGTATGAACTGTCTCTTTAAACTCTGCCAAAGACAACCAGTTAATATTACATTATTAAAAATGTAAAGGAAGTTTCATTCTACTAACAATACAAGTGCAGTAAAATACTTTATATGTTATAATTGCTCCATAAATTTTAGGCTCCGTCTGTTGATCATTTTTTTACCACCAGAATATAGAGAAAACAATGAAGGAACTTCCACTTTGAGCTTATCTGAGCCACACAGAGGAAAAAAGTGGTAAACAGAAATAATAGGAAAGTTTAGAAAAAAATTTATTGTTCGTTCATAATTAAATGTACTACGTATTTTTTAAAGAAATAACTTTAGCTATTTTGAATCTATATCCCTTTCTTAAGGATAATAAAAAACTTTAACATATTTGAACTCCTCACTGAATACCTCACTCCCTGCCTTATCTAACTGTCTTCATTTTTTTGATTAGGAAATGTAATATGACATTGTTTATGTAAGACATGGTTTTCTGATGAGCCCAGTATTTAATTACATTTGACAGTATTATTTGCTCACCACAAGGTTTGTTTTGTTTTGTTTTATTATTTCTTTAAAAATCTACTCATTTCTCTACGTTTACAATTATTATTGCTAAAATTCATCCCTTAAATATTATTTTTGTGATGATCTGTGAAACATGAACACTTTTATTCTTTGTCTAGAAATGCCTTAATTCCCCTTGTTCTTTGATGTTATTTAGGCTGGGCATAGAACTATAGGTTGCCAGCTTCTGTGCCTCAGCATCATTTTCTGAATATATTGTAGTTAATAAGAAGTGTTTTGCAAACTTAATTTTCATATTTTGAAGATGATAATATACCTTTTTTTATAATTTTTAAACAATGTGTGAAGTTTCTCTATAGTATGTACTTGTATCCAGTGCCATACTATTCTTCTACACAGAATGATCTATTGAAAATGCAATATAGTCAGTTACATTATGATATTGCTTAAAATCCTGCACCACCCCCATATCTACAGGATAAAATTCAAATTTATCAGGAAAGCCGCAACGGTTCATGTCAATCCCTATAGCCTTATCTCTGACCATTGTAGACCTCACACTTTATGTGCCAGACACATAAAAATACTTCTCATTCACTGAACATACCATGCTGTTTTTAGGTTCTGAGTGTTTATTTATTCTGTTCTCTCTACTAAAAGTATCTTCCTTCTCATTCTCAATTTTATTTTTAACTAATAAATTTTCCTTAATATTTAAGCCTTTATTGAAACCTTATCTCTTCCAAGAAGCTTGACCTAACTCCTCCAGTATGAGTTAACTGTGTTTCTTCTGTGCTCTCAAAATACTCCATTTATGTGAATGACTCTCCCAATGGATCTTAAGTTTCTTGGTATCAGGGGCTATGTCTAACACATTTCTAGCCCCTATCATATATACTACTCTTCACTTAGAAGATGCTTAGCATATATTTGCTGAGTATTTAAAATAACTAAGGAAAAGAAGGTAGACAATATAATATGAATTTTACCATAATTCCATGGACCCATATATATTGTATTAACATTCAAACTTCAACTACTATCCTATCTTTATAATTAACTTACTCTAGAATACTCACAAGAATCTAAATATTTGATAAGGTCAATAATTTAAAACTGGGAAAAGAAAACAAAGCTTCCTCCCTCCTCAGTTCTTATAGAGAAAAGCAGTATGTCAACGTACATTGAAATTTATTTCTAGATTAAAAAAAATTTATTGTCTACAAAGAATTTAAAATACCTGGTACTATTGAAAATCTCAAAACCACAACAACGTAAAGAAACTTCTTAGAAGATTTATACATTATTTTTTATTATTTTTTAAATTTCTGGATTTAAGACAAAATACTCTAACTTCACCAGATTCAAAATCTAATTCTCATGCAAGTATGTATGTGACTGAAATAAACTGGTAAGTGATACTTAATTGGTGTAAAAAAATGGCATTGCTAATTTCAAATAAAATAGCCATGTTGAATGTTCATGAGCATTTTTGGCATTGTTTAGATGGGCACCAATGTGTTCATGTTTTTAAGATCCAATAGGCATGGTTCTTACATTTCCATAATTAGGAAAATTAGCATTGATTCTGGTCACTGTAGAACATAAAATCCCTCTTTTTTATATCTATTGCATTTATTCATTTGTTTATTCACTATTTGGCAAATAATAAGTGCCTACTAGGTCCTAAGTCAATGTTAGTCACTGTAAATACAATAGCAAGCCAAGGAGACAACAAGACTAATCCTGGGGTAGATAGCCTAGACATACAGGTAGATATGTCATTAAAATGGCATATAATGGTCTGAGGATGAAAGTTAAGGGGTTATAATAATGATTCTTCAACAAGGGTTTATTACCTGTCTAATATGGGCCTGGAGTTTCTATTTGGGTACATGGGATGCTCCCTTAGGACACTCCACTTTCAACCTAGATCTCATCCCGAGATAAATCAAAGTCACATGGAGAAGCCATATGTGAGCACTCTGGTCAATAGTGCCATGTGAGATCCTAGCCAACATCAACAGCCAGCCCTGTGAATAAGCCATCTTAGAAAAACAGCCCAACTGGGACTTCAACTTGCAGTCACAAAAAGTCCCCAAGTGAGAACTTCCCAGCTGAATCTAGTTAACCCAAAAAAGCATGAAAGATCTTAAATAATTATAAGTCATCCTGCTAATTCTTTCCTAAAACATCGGTACATATTTGTTTTACATAGGAAAACAAATCTTAGACTAACGTTTCTGTTGTGGCTATAAAATAGCTATTTGTTAACTCCCACTCATGACACTTACTTCTTAGAGAATCACCTCTCTTATGTTCTAATAAAAATAGTTTCCATTTGGTATTGAGACATTAAATAAACAGAGATTATTTCTTCCAATCATGAGAAGATTTTGTTCTCTCTAGGAGACAGAAGGGTTTTATATGTCCTATCTCATGCCAATTTTATATATATATATACATATATATATACATAATTTGTATTAGCGTTTTGATCATTCAAATATTAACTCACGCCAGTGCAGAAAAAGGAAAAATAATTAACCCTACCATAAATACTATCTTATCAAGATACAAGTATTAAAAATTGGCCAGGCACGGTGGCTCACGCCTGTAATCCCAGCACTTTGGGAGGCTGAGGCGGGCAGACCACAAGGTCAGGAGATCAAGACCATCCTAGCTAACACTGTGAAACCCCTTCTCTACTAAAAATACAAAAAAAAAAAAAAAAAAATAGCCAGGCGTGGTGGCGGGCGCCTGTAGTCCCAGCTACTCGGGAGTCTGAGGCAGGAGAATGGCGTGAACCCAGGAGGTGGAGCTTGCAGTGAGCCAAGATGGCACCACTGCACTCCAGCCTGGGCAACAGAGCAAGACTGCGTCTCAAAAAAAGAAAAAAAAACTTGGTATATGTTCCTTTACTTACATATATGCAATACTTTTTTACAAGGTGTTATACTATAGTGTTTTGTAGCCTGCTTTATCCATCTTGAAATATGTCACGAAGTTTTATTATCCCATTTTTTTACCTCTTCCATAATATCATTTTCTTGCTGTAGAATTGTTGATTCAGCCAATTTATATTCTTAGACATTTAGTTACTTTCAAAGGTCCATATTTGTAATGTCTTGTTCTATACTGGTAAATATCGTACATTTCTTATAGTATTATATGAAACAACCACTTTCCTATATCTTCACAACAATTTCTGCAGTATTTTAAATTACTAATGTTTGACACCTCTTAATATGATTATTGGCCATTTTAATTTAAAGATTTCTCCATGTCCTTGGTCATTATTTCCGTAGGATTGTCTTTATTTGTCTGGATAATTTTTAAAGTTCTAAAAAATGTAGCTTTATATCATAGATGCTTCATTTTTTTTCAGTGTTTCACATTGTTATTTGATTTTGGTTGCTTTTGACATACATAGTTGTTTAATTTAATTCTGAGTAGTCAAACATATTCATCCTTCACTTAGCCTTATTAATATCTTACCTGTAAAGCCAGTTTTAGTTACCTGAATTACAATTATTTTGATGGAACCGATGTTGATATAGAATATTATAAAAGTATTAAACTTATGTATCCAGGGAACAAAGATTTTCCATATTTTGAACGGAATCCCATCCCTTCATATCCAAAAAAATTCAAGTTTTTAATTTATAGTGTTATACAAATCCCCTTTTCAAGCCTTCATTAAAGTCTTGAAAAAATATACACATTCTATTTGTTGCTTGTCCTATTCTCATTGAACACTGGTAAATTATTATTTATTTCTACATTTACTGCTATTATAGCCTGTATTAATTCATCCCAAAATATGGATAATAGTCCTTGCTTTCACTTGCCAAATAGTATGTTAAAAGGCTGCTTATTTAAAGAAACATTGGTGAAATAGTACAGGGATATTTATTATTTGATATCATTTACCCCATTGTTTATTGGTTTGTGTTATTTCTCTAGGAAATACTATGAGAGCTGTCTCCCTTCGGAGCTCATGGTTGACACAATATGATTAGAGAATCCTCCCTGAAGAGATAAAAATCTGTGCACTCCCTCTCTCTTGTTTTCCCTCTTTCTCCTATGTTCAGGGATTGACTCACACTCCCTGCTTTTAAAGGACGCCCAAGATTAGTTTATCTCTGAATCAAATTCTGAGAAGATTTTGCCCGACCCTCAATGAAGACCATTTATGCATAATATTAAAGGCATATTTACACTTTCAGTAAGTATTTTTGGTCACAAGTAGCAGAAACAAAAATTTCAAACTAGGTTTGATTAAAAAAAAAAAGTATACTAAAGCTTATGTAACTGGGAAAAGCAAAAATCTCTGGAACAATTGGACCTAGGGATTAGAACACTGCTAAGATTCTCGCTCTATCTTCTCCTCCTTTCCCTACACAGGCAGATCCCCTTATTTCTCTACTTTCTAACTTGTTGTCTGCGATTCTTTTTACTCTGGAGCAGCCATCTCTACATAGCAGCCATAAAGCTACCAGATCCTATGCTTCCCACATCAAACTTTTACCACCAGAGAGGGATAAAAACAGATTTCTAAAGCTCAATTTGAATCACTTCTCTACAGTTTTCAAATGCCCATTTTGTTTCCACTTAGCAACCATATGCTTAGAAATATGAGGTAAATACTTTGATCCCTAAATACACAGCAAATATTACACACACACACACACACACACACACACACACACACACACACATATTATACTTGAATCGAACAGAGGGAAAAGTCTAAAAAATGCTAGGATTCAAAGCTTCCAACTCTTATTTTCTAGACATGTAAGAAACTTCTTCCTTTTTAAAGCTTCTTCAGAACTCTATTCCTGCTCAGCACGACTCTGTTAACTTTTTTGAGCCTAGATTCTCTGCATAGAATGTGCAAAGGGTATCATGGTATTACAGTATAAGAAGAGAGAACATATGCTAGTGGTTAAGATTATAGACTCTGGAGGCAGTCTGTCCTGGTACAAATCTTGGCTCTGTCACTTATGAGCTTTGTGTCTTGGGCAATTATTGAATTTCTCTAGTCTCAGATGCCTCAGCTATAAAATGGAGATAATAACAGTACTTAACATATAGGGTTTTTTTGACTCTTAAATAAACTAAAATACGTAAAGCACTTAGGAAATACCTTACACATTTTAAGCATTTAAAGAAAATAAATGTATTATTTTCAGTTATCAAATCTTACAGGTATCAAAACAATTTCAAAATTTTTTTCTGTACAATTTATATATTCCACACAGCAATACTTCAAAGTTGACTGTAATTATTACTTTGTTTTATTCCATTTGATTTTCCTTTTGAAGCATAAACTTAACATATTTAGTAACAAATCTTTATTTCCGTATATAACTGAAATAGTTTCAGAGCCTGGTAAGCAAAGAATTTCTCATATATTCTTCCTTCACCTCCCACTCCCAACCAAACATAAAAATTTTCATAGGCTCAAAAATTACTTCCTTATGGGAAACCGCTTAGCAATAATTTAAATCAGTGGTTTGCAAACCAGCTGTCTTGAGTTTTGATATCTTATGTATCTCTGTATCTGATACCTAGAAATGACAAAAATTTTTAAAAGTAATTAGCCTTATCACCAAATATTAAGAATGTTTTGTATGATCCTGACCTAAACAATATGCTAAGAGCAACATAGGAAGGCACTGTGGGGGAATATTAGAGATTTTAGACCTTCAACTGGTTTCTACTCTCTAGTAGTATAACTTGTTTAAACTGAAGGAACTTATTATCTGACCACATTTAGCTAGACCAAAGACAATATCATACCTTTTTAAGGTCCACAAATAGTGATTTATTGAAATTACATGTTTCAACCTTTTCTTGGCCTAGATAAGAAGCGGAAAGCCGTGTCCAGCATCCTTCCTATTCTTCAATGAAATTAGCTGATTTTGTGAATTTATAGAATGACGTATTTATCACTATTTAAATTTATTTCCAGAAAAGGGAATCTATTCCCTTATACTTAAGAGGTATTCTAACATGGGAACAACTTTACAATTTATCTATTGGAAATGGTATACAAGCAAGTTCCCACCACAGTTTTGTTTAGTCCAAAGCCTATGTCTCACTCTTGTCAACTTTCTGGTTTGCTCATCCAGAAGCATCTATGAGTATGCTGATTTCATGAGGCAAAGTAATACACATTTTCATTCAGGGTCCATCCAGGAAAGAGAAGCAATTTTTGGTCTTTCATAAAGAGATCTTGACACAGGGAATTGGTTACATTTGTGCTGGAATAGCTGTAAAGTCCAACAGAGGATGGTGAGGCAATTCAGAGGTTAGCAACAGCCACTACCCACCCCAGGGCTAGAAAAGCAAAAAAAGAAGTGATTATACAACCAGAAGACCTCTCGCTAAAGAATCTTACCTAGAACCCAAAGGGCCTGATAAATGTGGTTTCCTATGTTACAGACTAGAGCAGAGGAAAGGAAATGGATCTGGGAATAAGTAGGCAGTCATCACTTACACAGGTAGTGTACAAATCGAAAGCTCTCTAGCACTAATCTGTGTGATGCTCAGACTGCTAGCATCAACACAACCCGAAAGCTTTTGAAAAGGTAAATTTATATGGCGCACCTAAACATGCAAGTGCAGAATATCTAAGGGTTGTCCCAGGCATTTGCGTTTTAGCATTTACATCAAATTATCAGACTAGATTTTGGTCAAATAAACTTCATTGTATCCTCGCTTTTACCTGACACTGTACCATTCTGGGATGATAATGTTCAGATAGATAGTTTGGCATTTGCGAGAATCAAAACCGCCTATTAAAAACTTGTGCTAGGTTTATTAACTAGAATAAAACATATTGTTCTGTTTTCACATTTCATCAAGAACACAGTAAAGACACCTGCTGATTATAAGTGGGCAGTACCTTAGTTGTCTGTGTATTTCCTGAGAAGTCAGTTAAGGGTCGGAGTGAGTCACTGTAGTCAGCTCTGATTGGAAGTGGTACTAATGATTCTAGACAGTTGGCATAACAAAGAAATATGTATGAGAAATCTGGACCTATCTCTGTACTGATGGCAGCAAAAAAATAAACTGCTCAGCAAACCTCTTTTTTCTTAGCCACAAGATACAATTCTTCCCTGTCACTTTAGAGAGCCAATTTTCTCTTGTCTTCTATCCTCTATGAATAGATTTGAGGAATACAATGTTGTTAGCTGAAATACTCTATTCAGTTTGACACAGTGAATTTGTTCTATTATTTTCTATCTTAACTTGCATTTGCTTACTCTTCCAAATCAGTTTCTTAACTTTCCACAGTCTAGGGAAGCTTTCTGCCTAGTATTTATTTTGCTCATTGAATCGTTTCATTAACTTCAATGCTTTGCACAGCTTTTTTGTTAGTTACACCCATAATGACTTTGAATAATAGTTTCAGTATTCCAGTGTGCTTTTAAAATTTCTGTGGCTTGTATTGAATTTAACACCAACACAGACAATATAGCTTGGCAATTAGAAATTTCCTCTTTTGGCCAATCAAAATTTGTATAATTATAAAAATTGGAAATATGTCCAGTAGAAAATATTCAATAATAATGCTGTTAATCATCTCAAGTTTTGGTATCTTCATACTTGATTAAACTATTATATTTAGTTTAGGAAACTACAATGAAACTGCAAAGGAAACTATACCTTAATATTTCTAGTTTATAAAAAAAAGTCACATTACAAAAAATGAACAAGAGGGTGTGTTTTTTATAAAGTTATTATAACTTTACTGGTGATCAAACCAATGTTCTTTGCACAAATTTAAAATTCCAAAATAGCATATATATTATACAGCTGACATGCAAACAAGGTTTTTGATGGGAAAAATAAAGCAAATACATAAATATTCTTACACGCATTCTTAAAATACCTAGTAAAAAACTGAATATATAAACTGGATTAGAAGATCCCCATGTTTAGTTGCTGGTTTTCAAGAAAAGAATGCCTAGTAGGAGGAATATCATTTACGGTAGGAGACCCCATCCAGAAGATAATTCTTGGAATGTTGTTTACAGATGTCAGCCTGAAGGTCTTAGAAGAGAAAGAGAATCACTGTGCGGAGAATCTGATTTGCGTGTAACAAGGCATCAGAAGGACTGCACAGGTCAAACTGTGGAAGCAGGGAGAAGAAAAGAGTACAAGCACAGTAACTAGACCTGAGGCCACTGGAATCTAGATAGGTAGCAATCATGTTCAATGACTGATGAAAAAAAATTCAGACTTAGGGTGCTAAACATAATGTGCTGGATTCTCCTTTTAAGAATTTCTTGGTGATAGTATAAGGATGGAAGAAAACAACAACAAAGAAAAATGGGAAAGTGTTGTAGAAACTAAGAAAGGACACATGGCTGAGGTTCTGGTGATGGTTGAAGAAGAAAATAAGACAAAGGGGTGGCTCTGTGGTATTACAAAACTTGAAATTTCTCTTTAAAATGTGTTATGTGTTTGTTACAGAATACTTTGTTCTGGTAAGAAGTCACACCATTTTAGGAATCAGTTCTGAGACTTCCTTTTGCTAATGCTATCTGCATCAAAAATAGTTTGTAAATTTGCAGCTCACTAAGGAAAATGTCTCCAACTGAAAGAGATACAGTGATATTTCGAAATTGGCTAACCCCAGGCCATTTGTTTTGCAAAGATTTCTGTCAATGAAATAAATTTTAGTCTGGACCTTTTATGAACTATTATCCTTTCAGTGCATAATACAATCTGTTTCATATAGAAAAACCTCAATCAATTGTGTTCACTTGAATTAAAGGGTGTGAAAAATTGTTTAATCTCCGGGATCGTCTTCCCATGTGGGAGTTGACATTGACCTTGAGATCTTCAGAGCAGGTTTTCCTGTCAGTTATCTGAATCTTCTCCCACCTAGCACAGGGCCTGGTGTCCAGTTGTAGCTGGCTCTCAATGAATTTAAGTTCCATGAATAATTCTCATTGTAGAAATATAGTCATGTAATATTCACATTTCTCATTCTGTCTTCCTCCCTCACCCTTCTATATTTGCTATATAATGGGGTCAAGAAAATGCTAATTGTATAATTATTAACTTACCAAGTCCTCTATGGATAGTTCAATAAATATTCCTATACATTGATTTTTTTTCAAACGTGAGTTTCTTTGTAACATGCATTCCTGGAAATGTAATTTTATAGATATTGCCAAATTATCTTCCAATGGGGTTCTTCCAGTTTACGTTTTCATAAGGAATGTATGGTCATACTGTGATGTATTAAATTATTGTTTTAATCATTCACATAGGAGAAAATAGCATCCAAATGTGGTTATAGTTTGTGTGTATGTAGTTGTGATAAAGTTGAACACCTTTTCATATTTTAGAAGTTTTTTTAAATAAATTGTCTTATGCTTTGCTCATCTTATTTTTTTAATATTAACCTTTTCATCCACAAATATAATAGTTTTATCTAAAGAAAATTATATCTTTGAATAGTGACTTGTAAATATTTTTTCCAATTTGTCTTTTGACTTCTTTACAGTATTTTTGCCACATAATTATTTTGTTTATGCATTAAAATATCTGATATGTTTTAATTTTAGAGCTTCACCATGTTGTATCTTGCCTACAGATTCTTTCTTTTTTTAATTTCAAAATATTTTGGGAAACGGGGTTTTTGGTTACATGAATAAGTTCTTTAGTAGTTAAGGTGTAAGATTTTGGTGCACTCGTAACACAAGGAGTATACATTGTTCCCATTGTATAGTCTTTTATCCCTCACCCCGCTTCCACCCCTCCACCTGAGTCCCCAAAGTCCTTATATCATCAAGGAAATGCAAATTAAAAGCACAATGAGGTACTACCTTACTCCTGCAAGAATGGCCATAATGGGAGAGTAAAAAGTAATAAATGTTGGCATGGACATGGTGAAAAGGCAACACTTTACACTAGTGGTGGAAATGTAAACTAGTATAACCACTCTCAAAAACAGTATGGAGATTCCTGAAAAAACTAAAAGCTGAACCACCATTTAACCCAGCAATATTACTACTGGGTATCTACCTAAAGGAAAAAACATTCTTATGCCTTTGTGTTCTCATGACTTAGCCCCAACTTATAAGAGGGAGCATATGATATTTGATTTTCCAATTCTGAGTCATTTCACTTAGAATAATAATCTTCAACTCCGTCATGGTTGCTGCAAATGCCATTATATCATTTTTTTTTATGACTGAGTAGTATTCCATGCTGTAGATATACCACATTTTCTTTATCTATTCATTGGTTAATGGGCATTTAGGCTGGTTCCATATTTTTGCAATCGCAAATTGTGCTGCTATAAACATGCATGTGCAAGTGCCTTTTTCATATGACTTCTTTTCCTTTAGGTAAATACCCAGTAGTAGGAGATCAAGTGGTAGTTCTGATTTTAATTCTTTAAGGAACCTCCATACTGTTTTAAATAGTGGTTGTATTAGTTGACATTCCCACCAACAGTGTAAAAGTGTTCCCTTTTCACCACATCCGTGCCAACAGCTATTATTTTTTATTTTCTCATGATGGTCATTCTTGCAGGAGTAAAGTAGTATATTATTGCAATTTTAACTTACATTTCCCTGATAATTAGTGATGTTGAGGATTTTTTTGTACGATTTTTGGCCATTTGTATATCTTCTTTTGAGAATTGTCTATTCATGTCCTTTGTCCACTTTTTGATGAAATAATTATTTTTTTCTTGCTGATTTGTTTGAGCTCCTTGTAGATTCTTAATATTAGTCCTTTGTTGGATGCACAGTTTGCAGATATCTACTCCCATTCTGTGGGTTGTCTGTTTACTCTGCTGATTATTTATTTTGCTATGCAGAAGCTTTTTAGTTTAATTAGATTCCATCTATTTATTTCTGGTTTTTTTGCTGCATTTGCTTTTGGGTTCTTGGTCATGAAGTCTTTGCCTAAGCCAATATCTAGAAGAGTTTTTGCAATGCTATCTTTTAGAATTTTTATGGTTTCAGATCTTAGATTGAAGCCTTTGGTCCATCTTGATTGATTTTTGTATAACATGACAGAAGAGGATACAATTTTGTCCTACTACATGTGACTTGCACCTGTAGAAGAACAAAGAATTATCCCAGCACCATTTGTTGAATAGGGTGTCCTTTCCTGACTTTATGTTTTAGTATGCTTTGTCAAAGATCAGTTGGCTGTAAGTATTTGGCTTTATTTCTGGGTTCTCTACCACATAATAGAGTTGGTCTATATGCCTATTTTTTATACCATTTATCTACATGCCTATTTTTATACCAGTGCCATGCTGTTTTGGTAACTATAGCCTTGTAGTATAGTTTGAAGTCAGATAATGTGATGCCTCCAGATTTGTTCTTTTTACTTAGCATTGCTTTGACTATGTGGGCTTTTGTTTTTTGTTCCATATAAATTTTAGAAATACTTTTTCTAGTTCTATGAAGAATGATGATGGTACTTTGATGGGAATTGCATTGGATCTGTAGATTGCTTTTGGCAGTATGATCATTTTCACAATATTGATTCTACCCATCCATGAGCATAGGAGATGTTTCCATTTCTTTGTGTCATCAATGATTTCTTTCAGCAGTGTTTTGTAGTTTTCCTTGTAGAGATCTTTCACCTCCTTGGTTAGATATATTCCTAGGTATTTTATTTTACTCTTATAGCTGTTTTAAAAGGGATTGAGTTCTTGATTTGTTTCTTAATTTGGTCATTGTGGGTGTATAGCAGTGCTACTAATTTGGGTACATTGATTTTGTATCCTGAAACTTTGCTGAATTCATTTATCAGATCAGGCACCTTTTCGGATGAGATGTTAGGGTTTTTTAGGTATAAGATTATATCATCAGAAAACAGCGGCAGTATGACTTCCTCTTTTTTAAAGAATCAGCTTTTTGTTTCAGATATCTTTGGTATTTTTTGTTTCAATTTCATTTAGTTCTGCCCTGATCTTTGTTATTTCTTTTCTTCTGCTGGGTTTGGGTTTGTTTTTTTATTTCTTGTTTCTGTAATTCCTTGAGGTGTGAAGTTAGATTGTCTATTTGTGCTCTTTCAGACTTTGTGATGTAGGTATTTAATGCTGTGAACTTTCCTCTTGGTAGCACTTTTGCTGTATCCCAGGGGTTTTGATAAGTTGGTTCACTGTTATTGTTCAGCTCAAAGACTTTAAATTTCTCTCTTGATTTCATTGTTGATCCAAAGATCATTCAAGAGCAGATTATTCAATTTTCACATATTTCTAAAGTTTCAAGGATTGTTTTTGGAGTTAATTTCTGGTTTTATTCCACTTTGGTCTGAGAGGGCACTTGATATAATTTCTATTTTCTTACATTCATTGAGTTTTTTTGTGACAGATCATATGGTCTATCTTGAAGAATGTTCTATGTGCTGACCAAAGAAGGTATATTCTGCATTTGTTGGGTAGAATATTCTGTAAGTATCTGTTAAGTCCATTTGTTCTAGGGTATAGTTTAAATGTATTGTTTCTTTGTTGACTTTATGTCTTGATGACCTGTCTAGTGCCGTCAGTGGAGTATTGAAGTCCCACACAATTATTGTGCTGTGTCTATCTCATTCTTGTCTGGTAATAATTGTTTTATAAATTTAGGAGCTCCAGTGTTAGATACATACATATTTAGGATTGTGATATTTTCCTGTTGGACTAATCCTTTTATTGTTATATAATGTACCACTTTGTCTCTTTGTTTTCTATTGTTGGTTTAAAGTTTGTTTTGTCTGATATAACAGTAGCTACTCCTGCTAACTCTTGGTTTCCATTTGCATGGAATATCATTTTCGACCCCTTTGCCTTACGTTTATGGAAGTCCTTATGTATTAGGTGAGTCTCTTGAAGATACCAGATACTTGGTCGGTGAGTTTTAATCCATTCTGCCATTCTGTATCAATTAAGTTGAGCATTTAGGGCATTTACTGTCAATATTACTATTGACATGTGAGGTACTGTTCTACTCATCATGCTAGTTCTTGCCTTAATACCCTTTTAAACATAATTGTATTATTGTTTTATAGGCCCTGTGAGATTTATTTTTGCACAGGTTCTATTTTGGTGTATTTTGAGATTTTGTTTCAAGATTTAGAGCTCCTTTTAGCATTTCTCATAGTGCTGGTTTGACAGTGGCAAATTCTCTCAGCATTTGTTTGTCTGAAAAAAAAACTTTATCTTCCCTTTATTTGTGTAGCTTAGTTTTGCTGGATACAAAATTCTTAGCTGATAATTATTTTGTTCCACAAGGCTAAATATGAGACCCCAATACCTTCTAGCTTGTAAGATTTCTGCTGAGAAATCTACTATTAATCTGATACATTTTCCTTTGTAGGCTATCTGATGTTTTTGCCTCACAGCTCTTAAGATTCTTTCCTTTGTCTTGACTTTAGATGACCTGATGACTATGTGCCTAGGTGATGATCTTTTTTTGTGATGAATTTCCCAGGTGTTCTTTGAACTTTTCGTATTTGGATGTCTAGATGTCTAGCAAGGTCAAGAAAGTTTCCCACAATTATTCCATCAAATAGGGTTTCCAAACTTTTATTAGATTTCTCTTCTTTCTCAGTAACACCAATTATTTTTTATGCTTGGCTGTTTAACATAATCCCGGATTTCTAGGAGGCTTCATTTTTTTTAATTTTTTTTTCTTTGCCTGTCTGATTGGGTTATTTGAAGCCTTGTCTTCAAGCTCTGAACTTCTTTCTTCTATTTGTTCTAGTCAATTCTTGACACTTTTCACTGCATTTTGTATTTCTGTAAGTGTGTCTTTCATTTCTATGTATGAAATGAAAGTATGATTGTTTTCTCCTTATGATATCTATTTCTCTGGAGAACTTTTCATCCATATCTTATATATATTTTTTAAATTTCTTTAAGTTGTGTTTCACCTTTCTCTGGTATCTCCTTAAGAAGTTTAATAATCAGCCTTCTGAATTTTTTTTCTGGCAATTCAGAGACTTCTTTTTGGTTTGGATCCATTGCCGGGAGCTGGTGTGATCTTTTGGAGGTGTTATAGAATCATTTTTTGTCATAATATTAGAATTACTTTTCTGGTTCATTCTCATCTGGGTAGACTATTTCAGTGGAGAGATCTGAAACTCAAGGCCTGCTGTTCAGATGCTCTCATCCCATGGGCTGATTCCTTGATGTGGTGCTCTTCCCCTTTCTTTAGGGATGGGGCATTCTGAGAGCTGAAGGGTAGTGATTGTTAGATCTCTTCTGGGTCTAGCCACCCAGTGGGGCTACTAGGCTACAGCCTGCTGTGAGAGAATGTCTGCAAAGAGTCTTGTGATGTGACTTTTGTTCAGGTCTTCTAGCCATGGATATCAGCACTTGCTCTGGTGGAGGTGACAGGGGAGTGGGGTAGACTCTGTGACAGTCCTTGGTTGTAGGTATGTTTAGCGTGCTGGTTTTCTTGAATGCTGGTTGTGCTAGCAGTGAAGTTGTCACATGGACACACTCAGGACCTCTGGTTAGCCAGGATGTTGCAGCCAGTGGAATTAGGTATTGTCTTCTCCTTCCTGAGATCATGGATATTCTGTCATGAGTTGCTGTAAAGGCCTGCATTGGTGGGCTTCCAGCCAGGAGGTGGCACTTTCAAGAGAGCACTAGCTGTGGTAGTAGTGGCGGGGGTTGGGGGAATAACACCAAACTTGCCCTAAGTTGGCCAGGGTAAGTATTTTGGTTTCTCAGGTGATAGGTGGGGCCTTAAAGCCCCCAAGAGCTTATATGTTTGTATTCAGCTACCAGGGCAGGTAGAGAAATACCATCAGGTAGGGGCAGGGTTAGGCTGGTCTGGACTCAGACTTTTTGTGGCGGGGTTTGCTGGTTTGCAAAGCCACTATGAGGGATGTGGGAGGTGGTTCTCAAGCCAATGGGCTTATGTTCAAGAGAGGATCTTGGCTGCCTCTGCTGTGTCATATAGTTCACCAGGGAATGGGAAGATAGCTGGTAGCAAGAGGCCTCACCCAGTTCTCACACAGCTGGGGAGTGTCCTGCTCAGACCTTGCCCCAGGTTGTGAGCTTCCCTGCTGAGAAACCAAACATGGCTTATAGACCTCACCCCTCCCCATCTGGTCACTCCGTTAGTGGTGGCTCCTGTGCTCATCTCTGCAGCAGCTTCTGCTCATGTCCTGGACTCTGCTCAGGAAAATTTGTGTCCAGTGGAAACTACTACCAATTTCAGTTGGAAGCTTTCTTTATCCCACAACCTCTCCCCAGTTCCACTTGTTGCCTTCCCTGAGGGCCCCTGTGAGATATAGTCAGGAATAGCCTCCCTGGGTTCAAGCTGAAGACTGGGAGTGCCTGCAAGACTCTTCCTGCTGCTTCTTCTACTTTTATGTTTCATGTGACTCCCTAAATTTGTTTCAGTTTTAGGTAAGTTAAATCCTTCTCCCGTGATCTGGATTTTCAGATATCCCAGTGGTAATGTGGGTTCAGAAGCAGATATTCCCCCTCTCACACCATGGGAACTCACAGTTTTTGCCTGTTTTGTGGATTTTTCTGTGGCATGTCACTTCTTTCAAAGGATCCGTGAATTTTTTGTTAGTTTTCATGGTACATTCCTGTGGTAGCTGTTGGAGAATATCATGCTGTGAGTCTCCACATACTGTTCTGTCTGTCCAAGTGGAAGCTGTATGTTAGCCATGTCTCCTATCCACCATCATGTCTCTCTTCCCTGTTTGCCTACAAACACTTTCACGAGAGAAACATTAGATATAAATAAATTCATCAATTCAGAAACCCTACAATTTTGAAAATTATATCAGTAAATGGAGTGTTAAATATGTATCTTTTTGATGAAATAATCATCACAACAGTTAAGAATCATGAATGATATGGTTTGGTTGTGTCCCTACCCAAATTTCATCTTGAATTCCCAGGTGTTGTGGGAGGGACTCAGCGGGAGGTAATTGAATCATGGGGGCGGGTCTTTTCCATGCTGTGATAGTGAATAGGTCTCATGAGATCCGATGGTCTTAAAAATGGGAGTTTTTCAGCACAAGCTTTCTTCTCTTGTCTGCCACCATATGAGATATACCTTTAACCTTCTGCCATGATTGTGAGGCCTCCCCAGCCAGTTGGAACTGTAAGTCCATTAAACTTTGCTTCTTTTGTAAAATGCTCAGTCTTGGGTATGTCTTTATCAGCAGCATGAAAACGGACCAATACAATGGATAAATATACTCAATTATTTTTCTAGGTCAGCATTTCTCAAAGTTTAATAGAACTCCAGTTGGCCAGTATATAAATAACACACTATTAAAAAGTCCCCTGTGGTTACATAAATTTAGATTACACTGAATTATACAGAGATTCAGTTTTTTATTGTATCACTTTTAAAGTTTTAAATAAGATTATGTAAGCAACTTATATGTATTTGTCTTAGTTTTAGGTTCCACCCACCCTCTCTCTCTCAAAGCAGAGTCTAAGTCAAGGGTTCCAACTGAAAGTGATTTATTTGCTAAGTGATCCCAGGAAGGAAAAAAAAAAAGAAAAAGAAAAAGAAAAAGAAAAAGAAAAAGAAAAAAAAAACAAGTGGGTAAGTGACACACAAATTAAAAAAAATTACAGAATATAATAGTGGGAGAGTTATCACTGGGCAATTTAGGCTCAATCCCACTGTGGATCTCTGTAGATTGGGCAGAATACCAAAGAGTTGTCCCACACGGAGATGAGAAACCTGAGGGATTTATTCATCAGCCTCTATCCATCATTAATAGAAAGCTGTTCCCAGTGATGTTAACTGCCTGGCACTTCCATAGAAAACTGCTGGCATGATTAGGAATGATGAATGCTAGGAGGATTTGGAGAGAGCACCAACAGCCTCTAGTAAAGCTGCCGTTTTTTAAGTAAATTTACCCAAGAGCTTGTGGAGAGAGAAGAAAAGCCTCCACACATGTCCAACTCTCTGTCTACTTTCTTCCCTCTAAGGATGGATTGCTATCTTCTTGGCCAATTTGCAAAATATAAAAAGTGCTACATTTGTGAGTAGACAGCATATTGTGCTTGCAAAAATTGTGTTTTTGTTTATAGTTGTCTTTGGGATTCTCTTTCATCTGTCCTGCAGGTCCAACCCCAGGAACAGCTTAACCATGCTGTCCTCTCTCTCTTTTTAAGCATTCTTAAATTAATGATTGCTTCTGGTTCTTACACCAAGCATCTGATTATAGGCAATAAGTTCTAAGATTTAGATATTGGCCTCGAGAAAGCTGAGATGCTTCATATTATGTGCTGATTTGGACAGGGCATAATACCAAGCTATTTAATTTAACACTAATCTATATGTTACTGTGAAGGTATTCTGTGGATGTAGGTAATAGCCACAACTAGTTAACTTTAAGAAAAGGACATTGCACTCAATAATGTGTGTAGGGCTCATTCAATCAGTTAAAGGCCATAAGGACAAAAACTGAGGCTTCTTGGAGAAGAAGAAATTCTGCCTCAAGATTGAAGCATTAACTCCTGTCTTCCTGCCATGCACACCCACACAAACACACAGAGTCATTTTTTGCTTAACTCTAAGTATTTGTTCTAAGAAATATGTCTTTAGGTGTTTTCATCATTGTGCATACATCTTACAGTGTACTTACACAAACTTTAATGTTATTGCCTGCTACACACCTAGGCTATGTGGTAGAGACTATTGCTTCTGAGCTACAAACCTGTACAACATGTTGCTGTACTTTACTAAATATTCTATGCAGTTATAATACAATGGTATTTGTGTATCCAAATCTGTCTAAACTTAAACAAGATGTAGTAAAAATACAATATAAAAGATAAAAAATTGTACACCTGTAAAGGGCCCTTTTCAGGCATGGAAATTTCTGGGTGTCAGTGAGAGAGAAGTGAGTAAATGTGAAGACCTAGGACATTACACTTTTTTAATGACCGGTAGTGCAGTAGGTTTATTTACACAAGTATCACCACAAGCATGTAAGTAATGAGTTTTGCTATAACTTTAAATGGCTATGACGTCACTAGACGAAATGAATTTTTCAGCTCCATTATAATCTTATGGGACCACTGCAATATAGGTGGTCTTTCATTAACTAAAATGTCACATATAGCACATGGCTGTGTGTGTGTGTGTGTGTGTGTGTGCATATATATACACACACACATATATATGTGTGTGTGTATATATATGTGTGTCTGTGTGTGTGTTTGTGCACATTTTTTTCTCCTGTTGGTTTTGTTTTTTGGCAGAATCGTGACATACATAAGGAGATAATAGACCCTAACTGATCTTTTGGAGGAAGGAATTTGTTCAGATCCAGTATTACCGGAGCCTTGAAGTTGAGTATCAGGTTACGGGCCCATCTAAAAATAAGACAGCATTTTCTCCCATTATGTTATTGGACCTTTTTTGTGTATCTCACTCAGAAATTTTACAGAAAAAGAAGCAAATGTCTGATGAGATTCAGGTAGTCTTTGGATATTGTATTAGTCCATTTTCACACTGCTGATAAAAACATACCCAAGATTGGGAAGAAAAAGAGGTTTAATGGACTTACAGTTCCACATGGCTGGGGAGGCCTCACCATCATAGTGGAAGGCAAGGAGGAGCAAGTCACATCTTATGTGAGTGGTGGCAGGCAAAGAGAGAGAGCTCGTGCAGGGAAATTCCCGTTTTTAAAGCCATCAGATCTCAAGGGACTTATTCACTATCATGAGAACAACATGGAAAGACCTGCCCCATGATTCAATTACCTCCCACCGGGTTCCTCCCATGACACGTGGGAATTGTGCGAGTTACAATTCAAGATGAAATTTCGGTGGGGACACAGCCAAACCATATCATTTCACTCCACTCCTGGCCCCTCCCAAATCTCATGTCATCCTATTTCAAAACCAGTCATGCCTTCCCACATTCCCCCAAAGTCTTAACTCATTTCAGCATTAACCTCAGAGTTGACAGTCCAAAGACTCATCTCAGACAAATAAGTACATTCCACTCATGAGCCTGTAAAATCAAAAGCAAGTGAATTACTTCCTAGATACAGTGGGGGTACAGGTATTGGGTAAATACAGCTATTCCAAATGGGAGAAACTGGCCAAACAAAGGGGCTACAGGGTTTCACACAAGTCCAAAATTCAGCAGGGCAGTCAAATCTTAAAGCTCCCAAATGATCTCCTTTGACTCCATGTCTCACATCCAGGTCACGCTGATGCAAGCAGTGGGTTCCCATGGTTGTGGCAGCTCTGCTCCTGTGGCTTTGCAGGATATAACCCCCACTCCTGCCTCATTTCGTGAGCTGGCGCTGAGTATCTGAAGCTTTTTCAGTGCACAGTGAGAGATCTCAGTGGATCTACCATTCTAGGATCTGGAGGATGGTGGCCGTCTTCTCACAGCTTCACTAGCTGGTGCCCCAGTAGGGACTCTGCGTGAGGGCTCCAACCCCACATTTCCCTTCTGTGCTGCCCTAGCGGAGATTCTCCATAAGGGCCCCAGCCCTGCAGCAAACTTCTGCCTGGATATTTAGGCGTTTCCATACATCTTCTGAAATCTAGGTGGAGGTCCCCAAACCCCAATTCTTGCCTTCTCTGCATTCGCAGGCTCAACACCACATGAAAGCTGCCAAGGTTTGGGAATTGCACCCTCTGAAGCCACAGCCCAAGCTCTACATTGGCCTCTTTCAGCCATGGCTAGAGTGGCTGGGACTCAGGGCACCAACTACCTAGGCTGCACACAGCACAGGGACCTTTGTCCTGGCCCACAAAACCACATTTTCCTCCTAGGTCTCTGGGTCTGTGATGAGAGGGGCTGCCATGAAGACCTCCGACATGCTCTGGATACATTTTTCCCATTGTCTTGGGGATTAACATTTGTCTACTCATTATTTATGCAAATTTCTGCAGCTGGCTTGGATTTCTCCTCAGAAAATGGGATTTTCTTTTCTATCGCATTGTCAGGCTGCAAATTTTCCAAACTTTTATGCTCTACTTCCCTTATAAAACTGAATGTGTTTAATAGCACACAAGTAACCTCTTGAATGCTTTGCTGCTTAGAAATTTCTTCCACCAGATACCTAAATCATCTCTCTCAAGTTCAGAGTTCCACAGATCTCTAGGGCAGGGACAAAACACCACCAGTCTCTTAGCTAAAATATAATAAGAGTCGCCTTTGCTCCAGTTTCAAACAATTTCCTCATTTCCATCTGAGGCCTCCTCAGCCTGAATTTTAATGTCCCTATCACTATCAACATTTTGGGCAAAATCATTCAACAAGTCTCTAGGAAGATCCAAATTTTGTCACATTTTCCTGTCTTCTGAGCCCTCCAACTTTCCCAACCACTTCCTGTTACCCAGTTCCAAAGTCACTTCCACTTTTTTGGATATCTTTTCAGAAGCGCCCCACTCTACTAGTACCAATTTACTGTATTAGTCTGTTTTCATGCTGCTAATAAAGATGTACCCAAGACTGGGAAGGAAAAGAGTTTTAGTGAACTTAAGTCACTGGGATTTTCAGACTGTAGGTTGCCACATCATAATCTATTGTGTTCTGACCTTTACATTTGTGAAACCAACACACTGAGACTCACTGAGACTCATGGTCTGAAGGCATAATATAGGCATAAATAGCCAAACAATCATTAAATGTAGGTAACCCATATGATAATGAATTAACCCATATGATATCCAATGTTCCTATTTGTAATATACCTGAAATACATGTTACTAGGTTGGTGCAGTTACTTTTACACCTTGTGGCTGGGGAGGTCTCACAATCATGGCAGAAGGTAGAAGGAGCAAGTCACATACTACATGGATGGGGGCAGACAAAGAGAGAGAGCTTGTGCATGGAAACTCCCATTTTTAAAACTATCAGATTTCATAAGACTTATTCACTATCACGAGGACAGCACGGGAAAGATCCACCCCCATGATTCAATTACCTCCCACTGAGTGTTTCTCCCACAACACGTGGGAATTGTGGCAGTTACAATTCAAAATGAGATTTGAGTGGGAACACAGCCAAATCCTATCAGACATCAAGTCAAATACCATATAATATTACCAAAACACATTTTTACTCGTAGTTGACTCATGATTCTTAGAATAGTTGGAGAAAGTTTGACTTTTATATATGACACTCTCTTTAATTCTACCACTTCAGCAATAGCAACAAATCAACCAGTATTTCTGTCTCAGCTTTCTAGAACACATTTACTCCAATTAACTCCTTTGAGCATAAACAGAGTTTATATTAAATTAGTGCAAAAGTAATTGTGGTTTTTGCCATTACTTTTAATGGTGGAAACCACAATTAGTTTTGCACCAACCTGTATTTCAGGTATATTACAAATAGGAAAATGAGTATCAGTTGGGTTAATTCATTATCATGTGGGTTACCTACATTTAATGATTATTTGGCTATTTATGCCTATATTATGCCTTCAGACCATGAGTCCCAGTTTGTTGTTTTCACAAATGCAAAAGCCAGAACACAATAGATTATAATGTGGCAACCCACAGTCAGAAAATCCCAGTGACTTAACAAGAATTAATTCTTCACTTGTCTTTTGTGGGCCTGAGATTCTTTCCAGGAACACCATCCTCTACATGGCTCCTCAGAATTCTAGGTTGATGGAGGATCCACAGCCTGCTGCTGCACTATCTACAATATGTGATGTCTGCAGCAATGCAACAGGAAAAGAAATATTGCAGGGTCTCAAGCCATCGACTACGTGCTTTGTTAAGGAAATGATGTGTATTACTTCTGCTCAAAATACATTTGCTGGAGAAGTTACATTTCTCGGTATATTTTCTAAAGAGTTTGGAAATGTAATCTCAACCTTTACTTAGAATAAACGAAGAATTGGATGAGCAAAAATATTAGAAGTCTCTATCTCAAGCTATAAGACTTTAAATTAAAGCTCCATGCAGAATTCACAATATACACAGAGCCCAGGAATTATTTCACATTGCCTAAATTACAAACTTTGAGTTACTAAATGCTTTGTGTTTTGTATTATTGCAACTATAACTTTGCACTGATGAATATAGTGTTCTCTGTATCTGAAAGGTATGATATGCAACAATTTTTGGAGTGATGGTGGGCAATATGAGGAAAACAACAAAAAAGCAACAACAAAACATACACATATCATTGATATAAAATTTTCTGTATATTATTTTAATATCTAATGATAAAAACCATTTAATTTAAGACATCTGTAAATGTTAGGAAAATAAACAAAACTCTAACCTTTGCCATTTATGCACAATACACAGTATTAAAGAATGTGTTAACATATCTATGCAATGTCTGTTCATTGTAATTCTACAGGGCCTTTTCTTTTCCCAAGGTAGTTTCCTCCAGAGAGAAGACCTTGCAGTTGCTGCATTTGTTCCTGCTGAATGAGAAGGTCATTATATTCATAGTAACAGATGTTGCACCTGATGGTTCATCTTTTACATTTAGGAAACTTTTACCCCAAAACAGGCAGTTTTATGAAACATCAATAATTTTACAAAATAAATGTTCATCCCATAAACTCTTTTCTTAAAAAAAACATAAACATGCTTTTATTCCACAAACCTAATGTGATTATTATTATAAGTTGGCCATAATTTCAAAACTTTAAAATTTCACTACCTGAAAATGAATGAGCATTTTCTTCAAATACTCATTACTTACTTCAAATCTGGAATTATTTGCATGTAGCTTTTTTCTTTTAATTAAGTGTAACTTGATCTTGAATTCTAATAGTAGTTAAACTGATGGTTAACCATATTTTTATATTTGGTTGTTATGTTCCTGAGTGTGACAGTATAATCAGGGAATAAATCTTACTTTCACTAAACCTTCAAAAAGAGAGGAAAGCTGAAATACATTGATCAAAATTAATCTTGTCACATCAAATTGTATTAGCTATCTGAAATCGTTGATGAACTTTTAGAGAAAGTCAAAATGAAAATAACTCAGAGCCTGAAGACCACTCTATGTACAATTTACATTCACTATACCTCTTTCAGCAAATATTTACTGGGCATCCACCACGTGCCTTGTACCTTATCCTATGCTCAGTTCTGGATATAGAATGGTGTTGAAGATCAACTTCAATGGAAAGCACAGTCTGAAATGGAGTTAGCCTTCTGAGAGGCAAAGGGGCTTGAACTTATTATGCACTGGCCAGTCATTGGATGCAGCAGCCCCTAAAAAGAAGGCATGACTTTGAGGAAGGTAGCCAGCCAAACTCTAGAAGCTAGGGATATATGTGCTTCAGTCCTAGAGCTGAGAACTGATCAAAACAGAGTCTATGCAATCCCTTCTATCAGAGAATGTAAGCATAATTATATAATATATATTACACACAAGCTTCCTTGTGGTCCTGTTATTGATTTTTAATTCCTTTTAATGAAGTAACTGGTAAAATTCCTGAAAGATAAGTCTTAGATCTGGTCTGATTTGATTCACCTTCTCATGTTTATTCCATTGTTAGGTAAGTATGAGTAATATCTTCACATATTAATTCTGAAAAAATATGAATTCAACTATGGCCTTAACACATTTTCTTCAATAGAAAAATAGTGTGCTACAATATTTATTGCATCTTATTGGGGTACAGGAAAATTTATGTGCATAATAGAGTATTTATAAATTTTTTGAAATGAGGAGTAAGTAATATTATGATGTTCCATTTAGAAGCATGTTAATAAAAATGATTTAAATATAGTGTCATAAAGAATGGTATTACACAAAGTTATCTGAAGCACTTGCTATTAATTTAAGGAGAATCATGTGGATATTCCTACATCAGTTACTACATGTAATTTTAAATGACCGTTTAACCTTTTTATGGATTCAACTACTGTTGGTCTAGAATGAGATTAAGGGTTGTTCAAATATGATCTAAATAGAGATGTTTAAAACTATTTGTAACTGCATGTGATTCTGCAGTTATCTTACAAAAAGTCACCCTTCAGGGGCCCTGACCTCCAGGATATGTTTTGCATGCTCAAAGGAACAAGAGATAATAGAGGTTTTAATGCAGCTATTCAGAAACTAACAGAGCATTTTAGACCTCAGAAAAAAATGTTCCCTCTGAGAGACATATGCCCATGGAGATGAATGAAGAGCATGGTTAGCCTGTTGAATCCTTGGTTAACTGCCTGACTTGCTAGTCTCATCACATGATTTAAGGCATAAAAATTAGACCCTGCTATAGAGTTGAATATATACTGGGTTCATTTTCCGGGGCTAGCCCACAAGGAGATTAGCAGCCTAGGATTTTATTTCATTGGGGGTATGTAAGTTATTAGACCATGAAGGTAGTATACTAGCAAGATAGATGTCCTCCTTTGTATGTCAAGCAAATCTAGAAGCAAGAAAGCCAAAAGGCTTAGAAAAATTCGATCAGCAATGTGCAGATATTGAAGAACATTTTCTCAAACCTCTGCTATGATAACTCTGGCAGTGTGTTCAAGAGTACTTGGCACTCAGAAAAGCAAAGTCACTCTTGCATCTCCAATAACTATTGACATCAGAACATATTCACGTTATGCACCAAATATTTAATATAAATAAAATGAGTAAATGCCATTGAACTGGAGTCACTTTCACAAAGTCTGATTTGAAGCTGAATTTAGAACATTCCTCTACAGCATAAAATACTTACGGTTCTAAACAGTGACAGAAAACAAAACATTTTGAATAATATTTCATGTGTGCTTCAAAGAAACTTCAAATAAATTAGCTTATAATATGTAGAGCACACCAAAATGAACTAGATTAGTTGTATCTAGAGATGGAGGAGCCCTATATAAACGAAACAAATATAACTTTCATAGCAAAATCTACCACAAATAGATAACACCTGTTGAGCAACTATAAGTTAGAGAAAGTTATTGGAGAGCTCAACTGTTTTACTATTAACTCTGTAAAAAAAGTATTTTTAACTAAGTTATACGTTTTAAGACTATGCCATTTTTACTTATCTGGATGCTGTGTGCCTGGCTTTTTCTTTTGGGCTTTTGGCTAATTGTATCAAGAGAAAAGAGCTGTGATCACCCAAGATGAGTGTAGAAAAACAGGCAAAGCATTTCCAAAGATTTTGGGAAGAAAAGAGGGCATGCTATAGCAGCAGCATGAGTGAAGCCACCGCAATGTTTCCATACATCAGCAAATAGACTGAGAGTCTCTGACTTTAACCTGTTTCATTCTGAAGGCAGCTCTGAGAGCACTGTCCACTGGTTATACTCATATCTCTTTCTAATGAGCATCCTCAGAAAAGTAGGTATATAACTGCACCTAATCCCTGAGAGTAATAATTGTACCTATAAAAAGGACTCTTTGTGCCATCTGGATATCACGTACATATATAAATATTTTCGTAAAAATTAACTTGCCTGTAATCCCAGCACTTTGGGAGGCTGAGGTGGGCAGATCACGAGGTCAGGAGTTCAAGACCAGCCTGGCCAATACGGTGAAACCCTGTCTCTACTAAAAATACAAAAAATAGCGGCATGTGGTGGCACGTACCTGTAGTCCCAGTTACTTGGGAGGCTGAGGCAGAAGAATCACTTGAACCTGGGAGGCAGAGACTGCAGTGAGCCGAGATTGTGCCATCGCATTCCAGCCTGGGTGACAAGGCAAGACTAAATAAATAAATATATAAAAAATGAAATAACTTTAGTAGTCTGTCCAGTGAGTAGGTTAAAACAACACATTACAAAAAGAGTAGGGTACTGGCATAAAAACAGACATAGAACAGTAGAATAGAATAGAAAGCCTGTTAATAAACCCAAGGATATATGGTCAGCTAATTTTCACAAGGTCACCAAGACACAATAAAGAAATAATAGTCTTTTCAGTAGATGGTATTGGGAAAACTGGATATTCACATGTAAAAGAAAAAATTTAGTTATTACCTTACACTATACACAAAAATCTACTCAAAATAGATTAAAGACTTAAACACAATAACTAAAATCATAAAACTCATAGAAGAAGATATAGGGAAAAAGCTCCTTGATATTGATCTTGGCAATGATATTTTGGACATTATATCAGAAGTTCAGGCAACAAAAGCAAAAATAAACAAATGGGTCTATATATAACTAAGGAATCAGCAGCAAAGGAAGCAATCAACAAAATGAAAAGCTGGAAGATCAGGAGAAAATATTTGTAAACTATATATCTCATAAAAAGTTAATACTCAAAATATATAAGAAGACAGTGCATGCTTGATATGGTTTGGCTGTGTCCCCACCCAAATCTCACCTTGAATTTTAGTTCCCATAATCCACATGTGTCAAGGGAGGGAACAAATGGAGGTAATTGAATCATAGGGGTGGTTTTCCCCATCCTGTTCTTGTGATAGTGAGTTAGTTCTCATGAGATCTGATGGTTTTATAAGGGGCTCCCCCCTTTGCTGGGCACTCATTCATTCTCCTTCCTGGTACCCTCTGAAGAAGGATGTGTTTGCTTTCCTTCCACTGTGATTATGAGTTTCCTGAGGCCTCCCCAGTCATGTGGAACTGTGAGTCAATTAAACCTCTTTCCCTTATAAATTACTCAGTCTCAGGTATTTATTAGCAGTTGGAGAACAGACTAATACAACACACAATAAAAAAATTAAAAATTAGCAAAGTTCTTAATGGACAGCTTTTCAAAAAAGACATACAAATGGCCAACAGGTATACAAAAATGTGCTCAACCTTACTAATCGTTAGGGAAACACAAATAAAAAGGACAATGAAATATCACTTCAAACCTATTAGGACTGCTATTATAAAAACTACAAGTGTGGAGAAAAGGAAACCTTTCTACACTGTTGGTAAAAATATAAGTTGCTAAAGCCATTATAGAAAATAGTATGGAGAATCCTCAAAAAAAATAAAATTGTTTTTAATAATTATAAATATAATTATAATTATATAAACCAGCAATCTTTTTCCAGGTATATACCCAATGGAAATAAAGTCAGCACTTCATAGAGTTACCTGTATTCCCATGTCTGTTGCAGCATTTTTCATGGTAGTCAAGATAAACAACCTAAGCGTATATTGTTGGATAAATGGATAAAAAAACTGAGATATATATAAAAACTGACTCAAATGTTAACCTCCTTTGGCAACACTCACATAGGCACACCCAGGAACACTACTTTTTATTCTTCAATCCAATCAAGTTGACACTTAATATCAACCATCACACAGCTCAATCTTGGATTAAAATCAGAAAGTTTTTGAGCTCATGAGATGATAGAGTTTATTAGCAGTTTAAACAAGTCTGTGAAACTAATATTTGCAATTGACTTATTTACTATAAGTTCCTCCTCCTAACAATGCTCTTTTGGAGTGAAAAAATACATGCATAATAAGGATTACCTATTACAATTTGATTTAGATTTCCATTTGTCCCATATGTTAAGCAGGTGGACAAATAAGGTTGAACATATTTTGTCTTGTTTTTTTCATTATGTGGAAAATAGCAGTCATTAATTTTTTCTTAAATAACATTTTAGAATATACTAAAATTCTGAGTCTCATGAAATAATTTCCCTTGGATCATTATTGACATAATGTAGAATATATAAGACAAATTATTGCCTAAAATATAAACTTTGTATGTGCATAGATTGTTTTTTAAGTTTGTAAATTATTGGATGATAACTAATTGGTTATCTAGCATAGGCTCATGCCCTTGTTTTATTCTATAACATATTTATTAATTCTGTTTTCAATGCTTATTTGATCTACTATATGATCTAGCAACAAAGAACTAGATAATATATGGATAGTGAGACAACTGGGATCTTGACGAAATGATAGTAAAAAATATATATTTGTACTTCCCTTAAGATGAAATATTATCCAAAGTAAAATGCAGTGCTCTCTTCTCTTTAAAAAAGCATTTTATATGTCTGTTATACACTTATAACTGGCATAAACTATAATTGTTATGTGTGTATAACTGTTACATATGCATAATATACAATGGTTGTTATGTATAACACTAAAAACTGGCATAAAATTTTGTATATGTGTGTTATATAGGTGAATATATAACACATATTAGTAAATGTTTTAAACTAAATAAACTTTTAGTTTAAGATTTTGCTATTTTCCAATAATACGATGGCATCATTGAATATTTAAAAATAATAGAGAAATGGATGAAACTAATGGTCTATAGTATAGTTTGAAGTCAGGTAATGTGATGTTCCCGATTTGTTCTTTTTGCTTAGTCTTGCTTTGGCTATGTGGGCTCTTTTTCTTTTCATTTGAATTTTAGGATTTTTTTTGAGTGCTGTGAAAAATGATGGTGGTATTTTGATGGGAATTGCATTGAATCTGTAGATTTCTCTGGGCAGTATGGTCATTTTCACAATACTGATTCTTCTCATCCATGAGCATGGAATGTGTTTCCACTTGTTTGTGTCATCTGTGATTTCTTTCAGCAGTGTTTTGTAGTTTTCCTTGTAGAGATATTTACCCTCCTTGGCTAAGTATATTCCTAAAGTTTTGTTGTTATTGTTGTTTATTTGTTTGTTGGCTTTTTCAGCTGTTGTAAAAGGAAATGAGTTCTTGATTTGACTCTCAGTTTGGTATTTGTTATATAGTAGTGCTACTGATTTGTGTACATTGATTTTATATCCTGAAACTTCACTGAATTCATTTATCAGATCTAAGAGCTTTTTGGATGAGACTTTAGAGTTTTCTAGATATATGATCATATCACCAGTGAACAGTAACAGTTTGACTTCCTTTTTCCCCTATTTGGATGCCCTTTATTTATTTGTCTTTTCTGATTGCTCTGGCTAAGACTTCCAGGACTGTTTGAACAGAAGTGATGAAAGTGAGCATCCTTCTCTTGTTCCAGTTCTCAGGGGGAATTCTTTCAACTTTTTCCTATTCCAAATGATGTTGGCTGGGAGTTTGTCATGTATGGCTTTTATTACTTTGAGTTAAGTCCATTCTATGCCTATGTTGTTCAGGGTTTTTATCATAATGCGATGCTGAATTTTTTCAAATGCTTTTGTGGCATCAATTGAGGTGATCATATGAAAACCCATATTTTATTTAGTATTTTTGTGTGCAATAATTCCAAGGTTTGTAAAATAAATATTTTATACATATTTTGAAATATCAAATAATATTTTTGTGCATTGTTCATTGAGTACAATCTTTTATTTCATTAATGTATATAGAATGCTTCGAAAAAGACAAATGCATTAGTGAAGGGAATTTAACATCATGAAATTTAGTCTAATATTCTAAAACACAAGTTCTCATGTAGAAATATTAATCAATTTATTTTCATTTTAAACTAAATAAGAGATGCCTACAGTTAAAGAGAAATCGCCCCTTCTACCAGATGTGCATGTTATAGTTGGCAATTTTCTAGGCTGATGTCAACATTCCACAGACTTACTTTTTATTTAAAAAATGTACTCAATGCCTCTGGGTGTATCTACAAAGCAGCAAACAAAAAAAAGTTTATTTTTAGTACACAAATATTAGCAAATTTTAGTTTATTTGCATATTTGACTAAAAATAAGTCATCTTAAACTGTCAAAAGAAGAGAAAGTATCTCCTTTCATACTAAAGGACAGAGTGAAAAAGTTTAACTCTGGAGTTTGCCAGGAAATTATTTGGCATTTAATGAATATAAAGTGAATGAATGAAGCAATGAATGAGCAAAAAATATAAATAGGTGGCAATACATACCTAATACAGAAAGTTGTTTGTTATAAACATAGCAAAGCTCCACACTAATAGAAAATAATCTGACTAAATTTTGATTTGGCCTGATGACTATTTTCTCTCAAACTGTAAAAGAAACGAGAAGAGGAATTAACATCCTCTGATGTTAATTATATTTGACAGAAAGAAACCATTTACGGAGATGAAGCAATATGGACTTTAAAGAAATTTCCCAAGAAGTTTTGGAAAGAAGAGGTTGCTAGAATGTAAGGGAAAAACAATTATGGATAAAGGAAGAGAGAAGTACTTTGGCAGAATTTATAAACAAACTCTGCCAAAGAAAGGTGAAATTCTAAAAAAGGATACTTTCTATAAGACCATAATGAAGAAGTAGAGAGACACATACAGAGTATGATGTGATTGACCAGAAAACACTTGTGAGTAAAAAGTACTGTCAGTTATAACTCTTTTCATTATTTTAACAGACTGATTGAGGTATAATTGACTAATAAAATTGTATACTTCAAACATATACATGATGATTCAATACATGTATGAACTGTGGAATTATTTTGATGATCAAGTTAATTAATTTTTCCATCACTTCAAATAATTACCCTTTCTGGGGAGAACATTTAACATCTACTTGGAAAATTTAAGTATGTAGAATTCAGAAAATTTCAAGTATACAGTACAGTATTATTAACCGTAGTCACCATGCTATACACAGATCCCCTTCTTGCATTTCAGTCTTTCACATTCCATATTCAACTCTGTTTCTATAAGTGACTTTTTTAGATTCCACATGTAAATGAAATCATGTAGTATTTTTCTTTCTTTGCTTGACTTACTTCACCTAGCATAATACCTTTCAAATTTCAACCATGTTGTCACAAGTAGTAGGATTTTCTTCCTTTTGTATGGAAAAAAAGGAGATCCTTTTGCACTGTTGGTGGGAATGTAAAGTGGTACAGCCATTATGGAAAACAGTATGGAGGTTCTTCAAAATATTAAAAATAGAACTACCATACAGCCTAACAATCTCACTTCTGAGAGCGCAAAGAAAAGAAAATCAACATCTCAAAGAAATATCTGCATTCCCATGTTCATTTCTGTACTATTAACAATAGCCAAGACACAGTTAATGATTCCTATGCCTCCTCATATCCCCAGAACCTAATATGGCCTGAATAATGTAGGCACTTAATAATATGTATAAAGGGGAAATCAGGATTAAGACAATGATCCTCATCATTAATCATTATTGACCTGTCTCTCAGGGGTCCTGACTGATTTTTTGTTTTTGTTTTTTTTTTTGAGATGGAGTTTCACTCTTGTTGCCCAGGCTGGAGTGCAATGGCACCATCTCAGCTCACTGCAACCTCCGCCTCTCGGGTTCAAGAGATTCTCCTGTCTCAGCCTCCTGAGTAGCTGGGATTACAGGTGCCCACCATTATGCCCGGCCAATTTTTGGTATTTTTAGTAGAGATGGGGTTTCACCATGTTGGCCAGGCTGGTCTTGAACTTCTGACCTCAGGTGATCCGCCCACCTCGGCTTCCCAAAGTGCTGGGATTACAGGCATGAGCCACTGCACCCGGCCATGTCCTGACTGATTCTTTACTTGAACTTTGACATTCTTTGACCATTTTGCAATTCAATGATAAATGTACTAGGCGGGAAGATAGAAAAAGAAAATCCTGTGAGTCTTAAACCATGCAATGTGACAAATGATAAGCACTTATCTAACATGTAAATTAATAAAGGAACTGAGGATCAACTAAATATTAAAATTTATAATAGCAAACACTTTAATTTATACAATGCATGCAATTTCTGTTTCTCACCATCATACAATGGTAAGATTTGTGTTAATTTGATCATGAAAGAAGAAAAATAACAGAGTCAAATCAAAAAAGCACTTGCTGAACAAAAAGCCACCCAAATTTATACCTAGTAACTAATGATCAAACTATTTTGTATTAAAAAAATCTATTTTTTGTGTGTATATAGTATAATATTATTTGCTTCTATCAGGGGCAAATGAGAACGCATGGTACAACATGTAAATTAATGAGAATTGTTCATGATGAGCATTATGTAGGAAACAATAAATAATATACAATTAATAATAACATTCTATAAAGAGTTTTTTTATAAAGGAAAAAGTGAATCCTTGTAACTGCATGTCGGGGAACACTGAAAATATAAGTGCTTCCTGCCTCTGCAGATATTATTATACTATTGTAAAGCTAAGACTCACCTAGATGAAAGTAGAAAGAACTATGAAAGTGTAATAAAAAATAGAACAGGCTAAACATATGTGTAAGTACTGAAATATGTAAAAGAGATACTTGTCTGGGTGCATATAACGAGGAACTAATGCATTGTAAATGTATTTTAGAAATTGATGGTCAATTTCCTGGTGAGTAGTGAAACATCAAAATATCTAAAATGTGGATTGATATTTCAGACAGAATTTCATGTGTCAAATGAAACAATAATTGTAGCACATCTGCTTCACTGATAAAATCTCACTCCTAAAGGGCTAAGGTTTTTCAGTCATGGATGAACATTTATAAGAAAGTAAGTGACTTTCACTGACTAAAGTCATACAGAGTAATTTACAGTTAAATGTTTATTTACTGATTTTTTAATAGGGAGTATTTCTTCTAATGAGCAGAATTATATACATTCTCCATCCAGAATACTCTTTTTGAGATAATTACATGGAACATTAAATTAGCCAATAAAAAGGTTTCCTTGGTGAATAAAGAATGGAAAAAAAAGAAAGGAATAAAGGAAGGAAGGAAGGAGGGAGGGAGGGAGGGAAGCAGGGAGAGAGGGAGGGAGGGAGGAAGGAAGAAAAAAAGGAAGAAAGGAAGGAAAGAAGGAAGGAGGGAGGGAAGGAAGGAAGCAAGGGACAGAAAAGGTAGAAAATAAACGAAAAAATTACTCAAATGGCATTCTCTACAACCTTGAAAACTACTTGGATTATCTCTACCTTAAACTAAAGAACAATCCTTTAGTGTCTGGATTACCCACAGTCCAGATTAATTTCACTCTTACATTCTGCACTTTGTCAACTTTTCTTTCACTGATTCCCACTTTGGTATTCTAACTACCTACTGTTTTAGTTTCCTATTACCATTGTAAGAAATAATCATAAATGTTGTGGTGTAAAATAATACAAATTAATTATTTTATGATTCTGAAGGGTGGAAGTCCAAGATGTGTTCTGGTGGGCTAAAATCAAAGTGTTTGCAGGGCTGCATTTCTTTCTGTAGGCTCTAGAGGAGAATGCTTCTCTCTCTTTCCCTTTTCTAATCTCTAGAGGCTGCACACATTTCTTGGCTCATGGCCCCATTCCTCCATCTTCAAAATCAGCAATAGCATATCAAATCCTTCTCATATTTAGCTCCTTTTTTCCCTCTCTCTTCCACTTTTGAGGACCCTCGTGATTATATTGGGCCCACCAGGATGATCCAGAATAATCTCCTTATTTTAAGGTATATTGATTAGCAACCTTAATCCCATCTGGAATCTTAATTCCCCTTCTTGGTGTGATGTAACATATTCATAGGTTCCAGGGATTATACATTGACATCTTTCAGGATGGGGTCAGTTATTGCTGATCCCACTTACCTTCTATGCTATGTTCTATTTTCTTAATATGGCTCATCAAGTTTCAGCCTAGAAGCTCTTTCTATTGGTTTAAGAGAAATTTTATTTCTTAAATTATGTGACATAGTCAATTCTTCATATAGCTGTTTCTTTTCAACTGTAAGAATCCATAGGAATAATTCACTAAATATTTAATATTGTAACAATCATTATAAGAATCAATCCCTAATGTGAAATAATTTCTGAGCACATAGGCAAATATATCTTTATAATACACAAATAAACCATGCTGCATAATATTAATTCCTACTGTTATAGAATTTAAATGATTTTTAAGGCTAGCTGTAAATAAAAATTGTCAAGATTTATTTAGAAATGCAGATGTTCTGACCCTGTCCAACAGTTACTAAATCAGGATGTCTGAAGATGAACCTCCGATAATTTGTAAAGTGATCAAAATGCAATTTTAATATGTAGCTAGGTCTAAGAATCCTGCATTATTTTATGTAAATATATTGTTAAATTAGATTCTCTATCTTCCACATACTTGATTGATATTTTGCTAAAGGTTACTGAGTTTAGAGATTTCTCTTTCTCATACTGTGTTGGTTCTACACATTCCCAGATATGTTGTCTGATATTTATATTCAGTGATAAATGTTTTGCTGAATAGCTCCAGTACTCCTATCTCAAATGTCAAAAAATATTTAAAAAGATAATGAATCAAATCCAACAGAAAAAATGTCTTAAAATTCCACAAAAGCCCTACAATTTTCTATAGTTTAAGATTGGCATAGATTGACAGTAAAATACAGGATCAGAATTGTTTTCATTATGTGTTTGCTGAATAGCTTTCCATTACCATATGGCAGGTTCTGAATGTAGCAGTTGGGATAAATATCATAAATGGTCAATGTGAAAAGAACTTAATGTTCTCGTGATCCAAATTAAACCTTCTGTTGGACAAAGCTGAGGAACACTTTTCTTTAGGCTGAGTCTCTAAAATATGTGTGGTTGTATGATATCAAACCTATATTTTACACACAGTGAGCTTCAACGCTGGGTTATTTCAAATGTGCCTTCATTTACAATTATAAAATAAATGGCTTTAGAGCACAGTTTATTTTAAAAAGTTCACTCAAATAATAATATTTTAATTCAGAAATAATTTCGAGTTACTAACAACTATTTTCCTAAAATAATTTCAATAACCGTAATTGTTAATGTTGTATGACACAATGGGAACAAAGCAGCAACATTGATTATATTTCCCACACATTCACATATTAAGTGACTTTTAACAGAGTGCCTACATTTTATTCTTTAGTTTGTCAAAGAAAAGTTTATGAATTTTTACTGTGCTAACAAAAAAATTTAATAAGTTACAAGACCTTTCTGAAGGCATAGTTGCATTTGACAATGCCTACAGAGAATAAGAAAGAAGCCACTACTACTTTTTATGAAAGGTCAAATGTTATGTTTTTTCCAATGACTATCACAAAGAAAATTTTAAAAATTGAGAGACCTCAAGGGATGGAATAGCAAATAAAAGAGGAGATGTACGAACAGTTAGGGTGTTAATTATGGAATACTGCAAAATCCAAAGAGATTATTCAGAAATGTGGGGCACTATAAGGATTTACGTTTAAAAGCAAGTAATAATTTTGATTGACTTAATATTTGCTGGACAAATGGAGCATTTTGTGTTTCAGAGCTTGTTCTTGATAATAAGTTCATATAGCTTTCAGAAATATAAAAGAAAAATTTACATTTATAGACAGATTAAGTGGGAATATTTTATGTTATAATAAACTACTGCAAGATTTTATAAAGAGACACTCCTCCAGTCTAGTTAAGTGTTTATGAATGCATAAATATCTACTTGAATCAGAGTCTGACTCTGTGAAGCAGAAGTGCCTAAACCTGAAGTATTTGAAATCCCTACTTAAATGATTTGAAAGTGGAGACACCATTTAAAGTATTATAATGTAATTAACTGGGAAACATATAAGTCCTACCCACTGGAAAAAATGTGATATCTTTGGATGTGAACTTTGATTATCTTATGAATCTTCCTGATGATGTTGATATTGTTCATTATAAAAATAAGCAAGGGGAATAAAGCACTTAAAACATTACTGTTATACAAAAATAATTTTCTCTTGTCTCTAAAGCTATGTACAATTCACCTTGCATATCTGTAGAGATACTCAAATAAATTGATAAAATTTGGAGAGTAATATAAATAGAGGCTTATATTTGACTTTAAAATGCATACAGAGAAAACTGCTTCATATAAGTAAAAGATTAATTTAGGTTGATTAACATATTTAATTTAGAATTACTTCCTTAGTATTAAAAATTAATGTTTAACTTTAAAAATAGACTTTAGAGGTAATTTGTGCTCTGAATAATTGATTTGTGGAGGCTAGATAAACCTGGAAAGAAATATTGATCTGAGAGTTAAAAATACAAAAACATGGCCGGGAGCGGCGGCTCACCCCTGTAATCCCAGCATTTTGGGAGGCTGAGAGGGGTGGATCACGAGGTCAGGAGATCGAGATCATCCTGGCCAACATGGTGAACCCTGTCTCTACTAAAATACAAAAAATTACCCAGGTGTGGTGGCACGCGCCTGTAGTCCCAGCTACTCAGGAATCTGAGGCAGGAGAATCACTTGAACCCGGGAGGCGAAGGTTGCAGTGAGCCGAGATCACTGCACTCCAGCGTGGCGACAGAGCAAGACTCCATCTCAAAAAAATTTTATATATATACATACATATTGTACCTCTAACAGAGATAAGTAAAATCACCTAAAAGTGATGCCCAAGTGAAAGCTTAACCATGACCTGAAGATTCTGTTCTAAATTTTCTTGAAAAGATTATATTTATTAGATATTGGCTTGCCAGAAATGGAAGGGTAGAAGTAGAGAATTATAGAGTGATATACTCACTACATACTCCAGCCCTGTGGAGGGCAGAGGCTACTCTCAACTAATGATGTGGCTGGGAATATGAATTCTGACGTCAGAAGAACTGGATTAAAATACTGAAATACTGACTCTTATACTTAATCACAGTGTGGTAGGAAGACTTCTAAGATGGTCTCTAAAGATCTCCGTCTTATAGTAGTTATGCCCCTGTGTAATCCTCTTCTCTGGATTGCAGGCTGGACCTAATGATTTGAATATAACCAATGCAATACAGCAAAGGTGATGGGATACCTCTTCCATGATGAGGTTACAAAAAAATTGTAATTTCTATCTTGCTAGCAGACCATCTATTGCCTTCTCAACTTCCCTTATATGAGAAAGCAAGCTGCCATGGAGAGGTCCATGTGGCAATGAACTGAACTTGACCTCCAGTCAATAACTTGCAAGGAATTGAATATAGCCAATAACTATTGAATTAGCTTAGAAGCAGATACTTCTCCAGCTGAATCTTCAAATGAGACTATACTCATTTGGCCAACACTTTTATTACAGCCTCTTGAGAAAACAAGAAGAGAGGACTTAAGTAAAGTGTAGCCAAATTCTTTTTATTTTTATTTTATTTTATTTTATTTTAAGTTCCTGGGTACCTGTGCAGGATGTTCAGGTTTGTTACTTAGTTAAAACTGTGCCAAGGTTGTTTGCTGCACCTATCAACCCATCACTTAGGTATTAAGCCCAGCATGCATTAGCTATTTTTCCTTTCCCCCATTCAACAGGCCCCAGTGTGTGTTGTTCCCCTCTCTGTGACTATATGCTCTCATCGTTCAGCCTCAACTTATGAGTGAGAACATGTGGTTTTTGATTTTCTGTTCTTGCACTAGTTTGCTGAGGATAATGGGTTCCAGCTCTATTCATGTCCCTGAAAAGAACATGATCTCATTCGTTTTTTATGGCTGCATAGTATTCCATGGTGTATATATACCACATTTTCTTTTTCCACTCTATCATTGATGGGCATTTAGGTTGATTCCATGTTTTTGCTATTGTGTCTTTATAATAGAATGATTTATATTCCTTTGAGTATACACCCAGTAAAGGGATTGCTGGGTCAAATCGTGTTTCTGCCTCTAGGTCTTTGAGGAATCACACACTGTCTTCCACAATGGTTAAACTGATTTACATTCCCACCAACAATGTAGAAACATTCCTATTTATCTGCAGCCTTGCCAGCATCTGTTGTTTCTTAACTTTTTAATAATTACCATTCTGACTGGCATAAGATGGTATCTCATTGTAGTTTTGATTTGCATTTCTCTAATGATCAGGGATATTGAGATTTTTTCATATGTTTGTTGGCTGCATAAATGTCTTCTTTTGATAAATGTCTGTTCATGTCCTTTGCCCACTTTTTCATGGAATTGTTTCTTTGTTTTTTTCTTATAGATTTGTTTAAGTTCCTTGTAGTTTCTGGATATTAGGCTTTTGTCAGATAGATAAACTGCACAAATTTTCTCCCATTCTGTAGGTTGTCTCTTCACTCTGATGATAGTTTCTTTTGCTGTTTAGCCAAATTCTTAACCCACACAAACTGCAGTAGTAAACTGGTGTTGTGTTAAGCCCCTACGTTTTGTAGTAATTTGTTACACAGCTATAGATAGCTAGTACATGCAGTGTGACCATTAACAAGATTTCTTAATTTCTCAAGCATTCAGTGTTCACATCTATAAAATGACTATAATTAGAGTAGCTATGCTACTTTGTGAAAAGCACTTTAGCATTTAAGAAGTATCCTATGAATGGTAGTGACTCCTGGGAAATATAGCAGGTCCCAATTAAAAATGCATATCTTCTTTGAATAAATTCGGAACTAAATTGAATATAACGCATAGTAAAGCAGATTAGAAAAAATTGTCTTAATGTAGATAAAGCTGAACTGAGTCTGAATCATGGTTTATATCTATAGACAGGTATACTTAAAAATACTGAGTCCTAGATACAGGCAGAATTTTGCAGCCAGTAGCAGCAGCACCAGATCTAGAAAGCTCTTCCCACATAGGAGGCTTACTTCTGTAAGATTTACAGCATGGAAAATAAGAGCAGCATTTTCATTGTCTGGGATCATCATTTCTAAGAGAAAGAGAGAAGAGAGAAAGAGAGGAAGAGGTTGACCAAGGCTTGTTAATTTTTTTTTCTTCAAAACATACCAATCAGATCATGGTTTCTCCAGTATAGGAACAGAGCATATGAAAATGCAGAAGACATGAAGGGGCCTCAAGATTTATGCTAAAGAAAATCCTTCCATGTGGAAACATTAAGAATAGCTCATAGGAGGCAGAGCAAGGTAGCCAAACACAAGCCTCCAGTGATTTTCCCTCTGCAAGAACTCTAAATTGAGCAACTATCCACACAAGAAATCATCTGCATAAGAACTGAAAATCAGGTGAGTAATTACAGTATCTGATTTTAACACCCTATCAAGGAATAGAGGCACTAAAGAGGCTAGGAAAGACAGTCTTGAATTGTCGGCCCCAGCTGTTCCCGATCCCCTGGCAATGGTCATGTGGTTGCATGGTAGGGAGAGAAAATCTGTGTGATAGGGGGAGGGAGAGTGCAGTGATTGTGGGCCTCTGCACTAGAACTCAGTGTGGTTCTGTAACAGTGGAAAGCAACACAGGGAAGAATTCAGCCAGCACCCATGGAATGAACATTTAGATCAGCCCTAGCCAGAGGGGAATCATCTACCCCAGTGGGCAGAACATGAGTTATGACTAGCCACACACCACACTAAAGTGTTCTAGGGTCTTAAGAAAAGTTGAAAGACAATCTAGGCTACAAGGACTGTAATTCCTGGACAAGTACTGCTTCTGGGCTGGGCTCAGAGCCAGTGGACTTGGAGTGTATGTGATCCACTGAGACACCAGCTGGGGCGACCAATAGAGTGCTTGTGTCACACATTCTCAACCACAGGCAGCGCAGCTTACTGCTCCTGGAGAGACTCTTTCCTTCCACCTGAGAAATGGAGAGAGGAGGGTAAAGAGGACTTAGTCTTACAACTTGGATACCAGCTTAGCCACAGTAAAATAAAGCACCAAAAGAAGTCTTGAAGTCCCAGTTCCAGGCCTTAGTTCCCAGGCAGCATTTCCAGAAAATCCCTGGAACAGAAGGAAACCAACTTTCCTGAAGGGAAGAACTTAGTCTTAGCAGGATTCATCATCAGCTGACAAAAGAGCCCTGCGGCTTTGAATAAATATCAGTGGTAGCCTGGCAGTACTCACCATGGTCATTGGACAAGACCCAGTACCATACTGGCTTCAAGTGTGACTCGGCACATTCCCAGCTGTGGTGGCCACAAGGAGAAACTCCTACTTGAGGAAAGGAAAAGGAAGAGTAAAAAGGGCTTTGTCCTGTAACTTGCGTAACAGCTCAGCAGCAGTAAAATAAAGCACTGAGCAGACCCCTGAAGTCCCCGATTCCAGGCCTTTGCTCCTAGATGTCACTGTTAGACCTGCCAAGGTAATCTAAGGAATTCTCACAGATCTCACCCAAGAGCACCAAGGCAGTACCTCTTCAAATCTGCAAATGTCACAGCATTGCTGGGCTTGATATGTCTCCTAATGCAGGTATGGCTGCAGTGACCAAAGTCTTAGATCACAACACTTAATTCCCTTTGAATATTTGGAAGACTATCCCAAGAAGGGCAGGAAGAAACAACCCCAGACTGTGAAGACTACAATACATGCCTAACTCTTCAATGACCAATCATTGACTAAAATCTACAAACATCTAGACCATCCAGAGAAACATGATATCACTGAATGAACCAAATAAGACACCAGTGACTAATCCTGGAGAGACAGAGATATGTTACCCTCAGAAAGAGACTTCAAATTTTTTTGAGGAAGCTCAACAAAATTCAAGATAAAACAGAAAAGGAATTTAGAATCCTATCTGATAAATTTAACAAAGAGATTGAATATTTATTTAAAATCAAGAAGAAATTCTGGAGCTGAAAATTTAATAGACATACTGAAGAATGCATTGGAGTCCCTCAACACTAGAATTGATAAACCAGAAGAAAGAATTGTGAGATTGAATACAGGCTATTTTATAATACATAGTCAGAGGAGACAAAAGAATAATAAATAAAATAGAATGAAGCATGACTGCAAGATTTAGAAAATAGCCTCAAAAGGGCAAATCTAAGAGTTATTGAAGAGGAAGCAGAGAAAGACATTGGGGTAGAAATTATATTCAAGGGGATAATAACAGATAACTTTCCTAACCAGATAAATATACAAATATTCAAGTACAAGAAAGTTATAGAATATCAAACTGGTTTAACCTCAATAAGACAACTTCGATATTTCATTCAAATAGAAACCAACAATGAGCAGGAGTAGCTAAGCTTACATCAGACAAAATTATTTCAAGACAAATACTAGAAAGAGCCAAAGATGGTCATTATATATTGATAAAGGGGTTAATTCACAAAGAGTATAAAAATTGTAAATATGTGCACCCAATCCTGGAGCACCCAGATATATAAAGCAAATAGTATTAGAGCTAAAGAGAGAGAGAGACTCCAATGCAATAATAGCTGGAGACTTCAACACTCCACTTACAGCATTGGACAGATCATCCAGACAAAAAATCAACAAAGAAACATTAGACTTAATGTGCAGTATAAGCCAAATGGTCCTAATAGATATTTAAAGAACATTTTATCCAACAGTTGAAGAATACATATTCATCACCTCAGCACATGAATCATTCTCAAAGACAGACCATATATTAAGCCACAAAACAAACCTTAAAGATTTCAAAATAATTGAAACCACATCAAGTATCTTCTCTGACACAGTAGAACAAAATGAGAAATTAATAGCAAGAGGAAGTTTGGAAACTATACAAACACATGGAAATTAAACAATATGCTGCTGAATGACCAGAAGGTTAATGAAGAAATCAAGAAGGGAATTTAAAGATATCTTGAAACAAAGGAAAATGGAAACACAACAAACCTATGGGATGCAAGGAAAGCAGTACTGAGAGGAATGTTTATTCAAATGAGCAGCTACATCGAAAAAGTAGAAAAACTTTAAATAAAAAAATTAATAATGCATCTTAAAGAACTAGAAAAGTTAGAACAAACAAAATCCAAAATTAGTAGAAGAAAAGAAATTATAAAGAAAACAGCAGAAATCAATGAAATTGAAACAAAACACAAAAGATAAATGAAACAAAAAGTTTGTTTTTGAACAGATAAACAAAATCAACAAACCTTTAACTAGACTAAGAAAAAAAGAAAGAAGACCCAAATAAATAAAATCCAGTATGAAAATGGAGAAATTACAACTAACACAGCAGAAATTCAAAGAATTATTAGAAACTAATATGAACAACTGTATGCCAATAAACTGGAAAACCTAGAAGAAATGGATAAATTTCTAGACATATACAACCTGCAAGATTGAAACATGAAGTCTAAAACTTTAGTAGACCAATAATAAGTAATGAGATCAAAGCCATAATAAAAAGTTTCCTGCAAAGAAATGCTCAGGACTTGATGTCAATTTTACCAAATATTTAAATAAGAACTAATATCAATCCTACTCAGACTATTATGAAAAATGGAGCAGAAGAGAATACGTCCAAACTTATTCTACAAGACCAGCATTAGCCTGATACCAAAACCAAAGACACTTCGAAAATGAAAACTACAATATACTTGATAAACACTGATGCAAAAATCCTCAATAAAATTCTAACAAACCAAATTCAACACCACAAAAAAGATCATTCATCATAATCAAGTAGGATGTATCCTAGGGATGCAAGGATGGCTTAACATATGCAAATCAACAAATGTAATACATCATATCAACAGAATGAAGGAAAAACTTTATGATTATTTCAATTGATGCTGAAAAGCATCTGATAAAATTCAACATTCCTTCATGACAAAAACCCTCAAAAAACTGGAAATAGAAGGAACATACCTTGACACAATAAAACCCATATAAGACAGACCCACAGCTGCTATTATACCGAACAGGGAAAAACTGAAAGCCTTTCCTATAATATCTAGAGCAAGACAAGGATGCACATTTTCACCACTGTTATTCAACATAGTACTAGAAGTCCTAACTATAGCAATCAGAAAATAGAAACAAATAAAAGGCATCCAAATTGGAAAGGAAGAAATCAAATTACTCTTGATGATATTATCTTTTTTGTTGTTTTTTCTTTGTGTTTTTGAGACAGAGTCTCACTCTGCCACCCAGATTGGAGGGCAGTGGTTCCACCTTGGCTCACTACAATACCTGCTTCATGGGTTCAAGTGATTCTCTCACCTCAGGCTTCTGAGTAACTGGGATTACAGGTGCCTGCCACCATGTCCAGCTAATTTCTGTGTTTTTAGTAGAGACAGGGTCTTGCCATGTTGGCCAGCCCGGTCTTGAACTCCTGACCTCAAGTGATCCACCTGCCTTGGCCTCCCAAAGTGCTGGGATTACAGGCATGAGTCACTGTGCCCAGCCTGATATTATCTTATGTTTGGAAAAACCTAAACACTCCACCAAAAACCTATGCAAACTCATAAATAAAATTAGTAAAGTTGCAAGGATATAAAATCAACATAGAAATCAGGAGCATATTTATATGACAACAGTGAACACTCTGAAAAAGAAATCAAGAAAGTAATCCCATTTACAACAGCTACAAATAAAATAAAAGAGCTAGGAATAAATTTAACCAAAGAAGTGAAGATATTTACAATGAAAACTATAAAACATTGGTGTGGAGCCAAGATGGCCAAATAGGAACAGCTCCAGTCTACAGCTCCCAGCGTGAGCAACGCAGAAGACAGAAGATGGGTGATTTCTGCATTTCCAACTGACGTACCGGGTTCATCTCACTGGGGAAAGTCAGAAAGTGGGTGCAGGACAGTGGGTGCAGCGCACCAGCATGTCACATGTATACATATGTAACTAACCTGCACATTGTGCACATGTACCCTAAAACTTAAAGTATAATAATAATAATAATAATAATAATAATAATAATAATAATAATAAAGAATTTCTGCACAGCAAAAGAAACTACCATCAGAGTGAACAGGCAATCTACAGAATGGGAGAAAATTTTTGCAATCTACTCATCTGACAAAGAGCTAATATCCAGAATCTACAATGAACTCAAACAAATTTACAAGAAAAAAACAAACAACCCCATCAACAAGTGGGCAAAGGATATGAACAGACACTTCTCAAAAGAAGACATTTATGCAGCCAAAAGACACATGAAAAAATGCTCATCATCACTGGCCATCAGAGAAATACAAATCAAAACCACAAGGAGATACCATCTCACACCAGTTAGAATGGCAATCATTAAAAAGTCAGGAAACAATAGGTGCTGGAGAGGATGTGGAGAAATAGGAATACTTTTACACTGTTGGTGGGACTGTAAACTAGTTCAACCATTGTGGAAATCAGTGTGGCAATTCCTCAGGGATCTAGAAGTAGAAATACCATTTGACCCAGCCATCCCATTACTGGGTATATACTGAAAGGATTATAAATCATGCTGCTATAAAGACACATGCACACGTATGTTTATTGCGGCACTATTCACAATAGCAAAGACTTGGAACCAACCCAAATGTCCAACAATGATAGACTGGATTAAGAAAATGTGTCACATATACACCATGGAATACTATGCAGCCATAAAAAATGATGAGTTCATGTCCTTTGTAGGGACATGGATGAATCTGGAAACCATCATTCTCAGCAAACTATTGCAAGGACAAAAAATGAAACACTGCATGTTCTCACTCATAGGTGGGAATTGAACAATGAGAACACATGGACACAGGAAGGGGAACATCACACACTGGGGCCTGTTGTGGGGTGGGGGTAGGGGTCAGGGATAGCATTAGGAGATATACCTAATGCTAAATGATGGGTTAATGGGTGCAACACCAACATGGCACATGTGGCACATGTATACATATGTAACTAACCTGCACGTCATGCACATGTACCCTAAAACTTAAAGTATAATTAAAAAAAAGAAAACTATAAAACATTGATGCAAGAAGTTGAAGATGACATACACACACAAATGAAAGTATATTCTATGTTCATGGATTATAAGAGTCAACACTGACAAAATGTTCATACTACTCTAAACATTCTATAGACTCAATGCAATTCCTATTAAAATACCAATGACATTCTTCACAGAAATAGAAATACAACCCTAAAATTTATATGAGACCACAATGGACCCAGAATAATCAAAGCCACCCTAAGCAAAAGAACAAAACTGGAGAAATCACATTATATGAATTAAAATTATAGTACCGAGCTATAGTAACCAAAACAGTATGGTACTGGCAAAAAAAAAAAAAACAAAAAAACAAAAACAGACGCAGTCTAGTGGAACACAATAGAGAACCCAGAAATAAATCCTTGTATCTACAGTGAAGTCATTTTTATCAAAAGTTCCAAGGATCTACATTGGGGAAAAGGACAGTCTCTTCTATAAATGGTACTCAGAAAACTGGATATCCATATGCAGAAGAGTGAAACTAGACCCATATCTCTTGACATATACAAAAATCAAATCAAAATAGATTAAAGATCTATTAAAGAATCTAAGATCTCAAACAATAAAACTACTAAAAAAGTAAACATTGGAGAAACTTTCCAGGATATTGGTCTGGGCAAAGATTTCTTGAGTAATACCCCAAGTAATACAAATACAAACACAGGCAACCAAATAAAAAATGGACAAATAGGATTGCATCAATAAAAAAAGCTTTTGAACAGAAAAGAAAACAATCCTTTGTCTTATAGAATGAGAGAAAATATTTGCAAACTATTTATATGACAAGGAATTAATAACTGGAATATATAAGGAACTCAAATAAGTCAATAGACAAAAATCTAATAACCCAATTTAAAAATGGACAAAAGATTTGAATAGACATTTTTCAAAGGAAAACATACAAGCAACCAACAGATATATGAAAAGTTGCTCAACAACATTGACTGTCAGATAAATGCAAATCAAACTATAATGAAATATCTTGCCTCGGTTAAAACGGCTTTTATTCAAAAGACAGGCTATATTATGCTAGTGAGAATCCTCGTACACTGTTAGAGGGAATGTAAGTTAGTATAACCACTGTGAGGAACAGTATGGAAGTTCCTCAGAAAACTTCCATATGATGCAGCAATCCATCTGCTAGGTTTATACCCAAGAAGAAGGAAATCAATATGTTGAAGAGATGTCTGCACTCCTATGTTTATTGTAGTACTGTTCACAATAACCAAAATTTGAAAGCAATCTAAGTGTTGGTCAATAGATGAAGAGATAAAGAAAATGTAATTGAGTACTATTCAGCCATAAAATACAATGAGATCCTGTCATTTGCAACAACATGGATGGAACTGGAGGAAATTATATTAAGTGAAATAAGCCAGGCACAGAAAGGGAAATTTTGCATGCTCTCACTCATTTGTGGGAGCTAAAAATTAAAACGAAGGACCTCATGGGGAGAGAGAATGGAATGATGGTTGTCAGAGGCTGGGAAGGATAGTGGGAGTCAGGGGAGTGGGGATGGTTAATGGGTGTAAAAAATAGAGTTATAAAAAATGAATAAGATCTAGTATTTGATAGCACAATAGGGTGACTGCAGTCAATAATAATTTATTGTACATGTTAAAATAACTAAAATAGTAAAATTGAATTGTTCATAACACAACAAATCGATAAATGCTTGAGGTGATGGATACTCCACTTCCCTGATGTGATCATTATGTATTACAGGTCTTTAACACAATATCTCATGTATCCTACAAATATATATATACCTACTACTTGCCCATAAACCAAAAAATAGCTAGTAAAAGTAGAAGCAATGACAGTAGTGTGAATAATCATAATCATAGTAGTAATAGTAGTGGAAGCAGTAGTAATAATATTATTAATTTTGTAGTTAATGGGATTGGTAAAACAAGTCAGTAGAAATGGTCATTTCAGACTTTTTGTGGGCAAAATGTAATAAATGTGAATATTATTTTATAATTTCTTTTGATAAATTCCACACATATTAAGAAATCTTATGAGTATAATTTGAATTAGCAAGTAGATCTGCCTATAAACAAAGTATAATCAACCATCAATCCAATTAATAGTTATATTTGTTAAAATAATAAATTAGTATTCTGATTTTTATGCCTGTGTTCTAATTACCATTGAGTTAGTTGCCTTTGGCTGCACTAAGGAAATCAAATTTCTAAGCTTAATAGCTTTTCATTACAGAATACCATGCTATATAGTGAAAACACCAACATACTGCCATCCCATGGAGATCCGATTAAGGAGCCAGCCAAATTTCCCTCTGAAACACATTCTTCAAATTGCAGTAAATGTTGATAAATCACATAAATCACCTGGATTAGCTTCAGAGTACTTACCAGTGGTTATTGTCATCTTAAATTTATGTATTTGCTTTGTTCCACTTAAACCATTCAACTTTACTGATCTTAGAGTAGCTCTGGTGACAGAAAAAAAATTTTTAAATCCAGTAAAATCCAGAAAATTAATATGATATCAAGTAATCCAGAGCACAAAATATAAAGGCAACTTAAATACTAGAAAATTGATAGAAGATTCCACTCACTGTAGAAATTAACTAGTATCTATAAGACACTAATATTGTTATATTCTATATAAGTCTGTCCTATGTGCACAATGCTTACATGATATTTTTTCATCCATTATGGCTATAATCATTGATTTTAAAAGATTAATTATAAATATCCATGACTAAAATTCTATAAATGCTATGCTTTTATAGATTCTGAAATGTAAGTTCATTATTAATGGTGATAAAGATGCAAATAAAATTATTGATCTGTAAAGTTTGAAAAACATAGAAATAAAAAGGGTGTAGGTAAAAATACAGCAGTCTAAATAAAATGCAATAAGGCACAAGGAAGACTGGCTTTGATTATTCCATTTATCATGTTTTCTTCCTGTAACAAAATTTTTAAACATATCTAATACATGGAAACGTCTTGTAAGCAGTACTGTGTTGTTTTACCTCTCATCATCCATAGAATTACATGGACCACATGACAGGTGGTAAATGGTGTGTTTCTTAAATGTGACTTTAGCATATTAAGGTTATTTTACTTTTCAGTCATATTTTGGCTAGCTAACTATGGGCAAATAAAAACTCTAAAATATATGAGGAAAGATTATTTATTTATTTTTCAAATATCCTTTTTTTTGAAGGAGCTTACAAAAAGGAAAAATAAGGTTCATAGAGTAGAGGAGATATAGAAAATTCAGACATAGAATTAAAAATATGAAAAATGTGAAAAGGTTTAGCAGGGAGCCACAAAGATGAATAATTGTTGGAAAATAAGGCTAATGGGGAAAAGTTTAAAGAACTGAGAATTTTAGCTAAACTGAGATAAAGAAAGCACCATGTCCCTCTCCAATTTATTTCCCTGACAACTTCACTAATTCCATTTCTAAAGAATCCACTGAAGAAAAAAATTACACTTAGAGGAGAGCAAAAGAAAGGGTTTACAATATACTATAAACGACTTAAGTTTGTCCGAACAAGAAAAATCAATTCTTTGTGTGGAAGAAGGTATTAATACAAAAGATGAGTGTGACTTGTCAGCAAAGTAAGACTAGCTTTCTCCAGAAGTTGACATATAACACTCAGGGATGAGGCTGTGCATTGTTGATTTTAAAGGAATCAGAGGACAGAAAGGACAGAAACACTATCATCTAATGAATTTGAATCCTGAGAAAGCTTTCAGTGTCAGCTCTGCCCCGACTGATTCAAGAAGCCAGCCTGTACCAGTACAAACTGAAACTAAAGGAAAGGAGGGGAGAGTTTTTCAATTGCTTTTTAGGAGTCTCAATAGATAACTGGAGTTGAAGGATAAAAAAGATCTTCAGAGCAGTCATCTGCATTTGGAAACTAAGGTAAAGATGGGAGAGATGGCTGCTATTCACATTGAGTGAAGGCCCATGATTACATACTTGGCTAGGAAAACAGAATATTACATGTCCTACTTATCAATAAAGTACTCTTAAGTTCGTCTACACTGGGTTTCTAGTGATTTCTGGACATGGAAGGGCTGTACATAAAGATGGTTGGTCTTTAGCATCAGTAAGGGAAGGCACAGATTCACATCAGGAAATTAATCTCAAATATCTTCATCAGTCCTCTAAATACCTGTGTCCCAATACATTGTAAAAGGTCAGACTAATCCCCCATATCCTCTTTCTACTGTAAAATATGATGGGATATAATGCTCAGAATCAAAACAATCATGTCTTTTTAAAAATTTCCTTTTTGCTTAATATATCCTTTGTTAGGCAAGATAGGGAAATTTTAAAGGATATGTACAAAAGTAGATCCTATTTAATCATAATTAACCAGAAAGTATATTAAACACTACATTACTTTTCAGTTGGAGTGTTTACAGTAAAAGCCAATCATGTCACTTAAGTATGTGAGAGAGAATTGAAGAATCTTTCTGACAGACTTTAGAGTGAATGTTTCATTTAAAGTGATAAAGGAAACTAATTATTCAAAATTTTTCAACCTTGTTTTTGTGAAAATATAGAACACAATTGATGATGGCTAAATGATGTAACTTATGGTATATAGAACACAACTTAAAAAATGATTTCCTTATCATGTGCCCTATGGCAATTCTGCTTATGGGTCGAGCTGATAGATACTATGGCCATTATTCTTTTGTCTGTGGAATAAATTAATTTTTAAATGTTTTTCAAATGTAAATTTAAATATGTACAGTGTATTCATTCAAATGACTGTACATACCTGAGATGGAAAATATCTGGAATGAAACATTCATTAAAATTCAATGGGCTAACTTCATTTAAGAACCAAAGAACAGACTGAACTTCATTCTGTTATAATGTTTACAAAGTGTTTCTTTAACTTTCAATAGCATCTGTTGGATGATTATGTGGCTTTTGATATCTTTCCTGACTTATTGCAGAAAAATGCAATATATTTTTTTGTGGACATGTTTGGCAGTATATATCCATAGCCAAGTATGTAAAAGGTACAGTAAAAACCTCTGCAAAGATAAATTTGTATGGGTATTAGTCAGTGTTCTTGGTTTTATACAACAGAAATTGGTGTAGGTTCCTGAGAAGGTAAAAGGAAAGGATTGTATAGCTATAAAGAAGGAACATAGAATTCAGAAAACTGGAGAACTCTGCTTGCACCAGAACCACAGCATTATGAGTGTGGCTACCCCAGCCATCTAACACTGTAATTAATTCTAAAGTGTTCAATTCTTATGTAACTGGCACCAGAGTTAAAGTTCCAGGTGGTAGTATCCAATTGGCAGAGTTTAGCTAACTAGCCTAGGTGCCATAGTTTAGAGACAGCCAGTATAAACTCATTTAGTCTATAGGGAAATCTAGAACCCAGCCTTTAACCAGACTTACAGAGTGGTTTATTGCCCTAATTTAGGAAGGGGTCTCAAATGCAACACTGCTCCCAAAAATTAAAGCTACTGAAATATTTAACTAAGTTGAAACTATTAAGGAATGTGAATTACAAAAATTGTGAACAATGAACATATATTTTAAAAACTGAATGTTAATTTCCAACAATATTTCCTAATAAGGCTTCTCTTAAAAAGACATTTTGCAGCATATACATACTTTTATAAGAAACTATATGAAAACATATGTGTGCCTGTGTCTTTGAGTATTTTATATTGCACTGCATCTTAAGTCAAGATTTATTTTGTTCCTGGGTCATTTATTTGATAAATTATTACAGTCCCTTTGGGTCTGTTATTATATCTGTGTTTTATTTTAATAGTTTTATGACATCTAAACTAGAAGAGTATAAAACAGATTGTTTTAAAATAGATTCTGTGCCATGATTTGGGGTTTTGGCAGTATTAAATCATTAAAGTATTTAAACCTTGAAAATTACTATACATTATCTAAAATAAAGTATTTAAATGAGTAAAATTCTGTGTGGAGCTTGATTTACTATTCAAATTGTTTTGTGAATGATGTTCTTTACCTAACTGTGAATGATGTTCTTTACCTAAGAGCTAGTTCCTGAGAAATGATACACAGTGTCTTGATAAAGGGATAATATTAGATTGTAAACATCTTACATAATAAAGACATTGTTGCAAACTGGCAATGGCATTTGCCAGCACTTGCCAGTATAGCAATGTTATGTTGTACTTAGAAATTAACCCTTAGAGGGGGAGGAGCCAAGATGGCCGAATAGGAACAGCTCCGGTCTACAGCACCCAGCCTGAGCTACGCAGAAGACGGGTGATTTCTGCATTTCCATCTGAGGTACCGGGTTCATCTCACTAGGGAGTGCCAGACAGTGGGCGCAGGTCAGTGGGTGCACGCACCGTGCGCGAGCCGAAGCAGGGCGAGGCATTGCCTCACACGGGAAGCGCAAGGGGTCAGGGAGTTCCCTTTCCTAATCAAAGAAAGGGGTGACAGACGGCACCTGGAAAATCGGGTCACTCCCACCCGAATACTGCGCTTTTCCAACGGGCTTAAAAAACGGCACACCACGAGATTATATCCCACACCTGGCTGGGAGGGTCCTACCCCACGGAGTCTCGCTGATTGCTAGCACAGCAGGCTGAGATCAAACTGCAAGGCGGCAGCCAGGCTTGGGGAGGGGCGCCCACCATTGCCTAGGCTTGCTTAGGTAAACAAAGCAGCTGGGAAGTTCAAACTGGGTGGAGCCCACCACAGCTCAAGGAGGCCTGCCTGCCTCTGTAGGCTCCACCTCTGGGGGCAGGGCACAGACAAACAAAAAGACAGCAGTAACCTCTGCAGACTTAAATGTCCCTGTCTGACAGCTTTGAAGAGAGCAGTGGTTCTCCCAGTACGCAGCTGGAGATCTGAGAATGAGCAGACTGCCTCCTCAAGTGGGTCCCTGACCCCTGACCCCTGACCCCCGAGCAGCCTAACTGGGAGGCACGGTCCAGCAGGGGCACACTGACACCTCACACTGCAGGGTACTCCAACAGACCTGCAGCTGAGGGTCCTGTCTGTTAGAAAGAAAACTAACAACCAGAAAGGACATCCACACCAAAAACCCATCTGTACATCACCATCATCAAAGACCAAAAGTAGATAAAACCACAAAGATGGGGAAAAAACAGAGCAGAAAAACTGGAAACTCTAAAAATCAGAGCACCTCTCCTCCTCCAAAGGAATGCAGCTCCTCACCAGCAAAGGAACAAAGCTGGATGAAGAATGACTTTGACAAGCTGAGGGAAGAAGGCTTCAGATGATCAAATTACTCTGAGCTACGGGAGGACATTCAAACCAAAGGCAAAGAAGTTGAAAACTTTGAAAAAAATTTAGAAGAATGTATAACTAGAATAACCCATACAGAGAAGTGCTTAAAGGAGCTGATGGAGCTGAAAACCAAGGCTCAAGAACTACGTGAAGAATGCAGAAGCCTCAGGAGCTGATGCAATCAACTGGAAGAAAGGGTATCAGCAATGGAAGATGAAATGAATGAAATGAAGCAAGAAGGAAAGTTTAGAGAAAAAATAATAAAAAGAAACGAGCAAAGCCTCCAAGAAATATGGGACTATGTGAAAAGACCAAATCTACGTCTGATTGGTGTACCTGAAAGTGATGGGGAGAATGGAACCAAGTTGGAAAACACTCTGCAGGATATTATCCAGGAGAACTTCCCCAATCTAGCAACGCAGGCCAACACTCAAATTCAGAAAATACAGAGAACACCACAAAGATACTCCTCGAGAAGAGCTACTCCAAGACACATAATTGTCAGATTCACCAAAGTTGAAATGAAGGAAAAAATGTTAAGGGCAGCCAGAGAGAAAGGTCGGGTTACCCTCAAAGGAAGCCCATCAGACTAACAGCGGATCTCTCGGCAGAAACCCTACAAGCCAGAAGAGAGTGGGGGCCAATATTCAACATTCTTAAAGAAAAGAACTTTCAACCCAGAATTTCATATCCAGCCAAACTAAGCTTCATAAGTGAAGGAGAAACAAAATACTTTACAGACAAGCAAATGCTGAGAGAATTTGTCACCACCAGGCCTGCCCTAAAAGAGCTCCTGAAGGAAGCGCTAAACATGGAAAGGAACAACTGGAACCAGCCACTGCAAAATCATGCCAAAATGTAAAGACCATCGAGACTAGGAAGAAACTGCATCAACTAACGAGCAAAATAACCAGCTAACATCATAATGACAGGATCAAATTCATACATAACACTATTAACTTTAAATGTAAATGGACTAAATGCTCCAATTAAAAGACACAGACTGGCAAATTGGATAGAGTCAAGACCCAGCAGTGTGCTGTATTCAGGAAACCCATCTCACGTGCAGGGACACATATAGGCTCAAAATAAAAGGGTGGAGGAAGATCTACCAAGCGAAAGGAAAACAAAAAAAGGCAGGGGTTGCAATCCTAGTCTCTGATAAAACAGACTTTAAACCAACAAAGATCAAAAGAGACAAAGAAGGCCATTACATAATGGTAAAGGGATCAATTCAACAAGAAGAGGTAACTATCCTAAATATATATGCACCCAGTACAGGAGCACCCAGATTCATAAAGCAAGTCCTGAGTCACCTACAAAGAGACATAGACTCCCACACATTAATAATGGGAGACTTTAACACCCCACTGTCAACATTAGACAGATCAACGAGACAGAAAGTTAACAAGGATACCCAGGAATTGAACTCAGCTCTGCACCAAGAGGACCTAATAGACATCTACAGAACTCTCCACCCCAAATCAACAGAATATACATTTTTTTCAGCACCACACCACACCTATTCCAAAATTGACCACATACTTGGAAGTAAAGGTCTCCTCAGGAAATTTAAAAGAACAGAAATTATAACAAATTATCTCTCAGACCACAGTGCAATCAAACTAGAACTCAGGATTAAGAATCTCACTCAAAACTGCTCAACTACATGGAAACTGAACAACCTGCTCCTGAATGACTACTGGGTACATAACGAAATGAAGGCAGAAATAAAGATGTTCTTTGAAACCAACAAGAACAAAGACACAACATACCAGAATCTCTGGGACACATTCAAAGCAGTGTGTGAGGGAAATTTATAGCACTAAATGCCCACAAGAGAAAGCAGGAAAGATCCAAAATTGACACCCTAACATCACAATTAAAAGAATTAGAAAAGCAAGAGCAAACACATTCAAAAGCTAGCAGAAGGCAAGAAATAACTAAAATCAGAGCAGAACTGAAGGAAATAGAGACACAAAAAACCCTCCAAAAAATTAATGAATCCAGGAGCTGGTTTTTTGAAAGGATCAACAAAATTGTTAGACTGCTAGCAAGACTAATAAAGAAAAAAAGAGAGAAGAATCAAATAGACGCAATAAAAATGATAAAGGGGATATCACCACCGATCCCACAGAAATACAAACTACCATCAGAGAATACTATAAACACCTCTACGCAAATAAACTAGAAAATCTAGAAGAAATGGATAAATTCCTGGACACATACACTCTCCCAAGACTAAACCAGGAAGAAGTTGAATCTCTGAATAGACCAATAACAGGATCTGAAATTGTGGCAATAATCAATAGCTTACCAACCAAAAAGAGTCCAGGACCAAATGGATTCACAGCCGAATTCTACCAGAGGTACAAGAAGGAACTGGTACCATTCCTTCTGAAAGTATTCCAATCAATAGAAAAAGAGGGAATCCTCCCTAACTCATTTTATGAGGCCAGCATCATACTGATACCAAAGCCTGGCAAAGACACAACATAAAAAGAGAATTTTAGACCAATGTCCTTGATGAACATTGATGCAAAAATCCTCAATAAATACTTGCAAACCAAATCCAGCAGCACATCAAAAAACGTATCCACCATGATCAGGTGGGCTTCATCCTTGGTGTGCAAGGCTGGTTCAATATATGCAAATCAACAAATGTAATCCAGCATATAAACAGAGCCAAAGACTAAAACCACATGATTATCTCAATAGATGCAGAAAAGGCTTTTGACAAAATTCAACAACCCTTCATGATAAAAACTCTCAATAAATTAGGTATTGATGGGACATATTTCAAAATAATAAGAGCTATCTATGACAAACCCACAGCCAATATCATACTGAATGGGCAAAAACTGGAAGCATTCCCTTTGAAAACTGGCACAAGACAGGGATGCCCTCTCTCACCGCTCCTATTCAACACAGTGTTGGAAGTTCTGGCCACGGCAATCAGGCAGGAGAAGGAAATAAAGGGTATTCAATTAGGAAAAGAGGAAGTCAAATTGTCCCTGTTTGCAGATGACATGATTGTATATTTACAAAACCCCATTGTCTCAGCCCAAAATCTCCTTAAGCTGATAAGCAACTTCAGCAAAGTCTCAGGATACAAAATCAATGTGCAAAAATCACAAGCATTCCTATACACCAACAACAGACAAACAGAGATCCAAATGATGAGTGAACTCCCATCCACAATTGCTTCAAAGAGAATAAAATACCTAGGAATCCAACTTACAAGGGATGTGAAGGACCTCTTCAAGGAGAACTAAAAACCACTGTTCAATGAAATAAAAGAGGATACAAACAAATGGAAGAACATTCCATGCTCATGGGTAGGAAGAATCAATATCGTGAAAATGGCCATACTGCCCAAGGTAATTTACAGATTCAATGCCATCCCCATCAAGCTACCAATGACTTTTTTCACAGAATTGGAAAAAACTACTTTAAAGTTCATGTGGAACCAAAAAAGAGCCCGCATAGCCAAGTCAATCCTAAGCCAAAACAACAAAGCTGGAGGCGTCACCCTACCTGACTTCAAACTATACTACAAGGCTACAGTAACCAAAACAGCATGGTACTGGTACCAAAACAGCATGGTACTGGTACCAAAACAGAGATATAGATCAATGGAAGAGAACAGAGCCCTCAGAAATAACACCGCATATCTACAACTATCTGATCTTTGACAAACCTGAGAAAAACAAGCAATGGGGAAAGGATTCCCTATTTAATAAATGGTGCTGGGAAAACTGGATAGCCATATGTAGAAAGCTGAAACTGGATCCCTTCCTTACACCTTATACAAAAATCAATTCAAGATGGATTAAAGACCTAAACGTTAGACCTAAAACCATAAAAACCCTAGAAGAAAACCTAGGCATTACCATTCAGGACCTAGGCATGGGCAAGGAATTCATGTCCAAAATACCAAAAGCAATGGCAACAAAAGACAAAATTGACAAATGGGATCTAATTAAACTAAAGAGCTTCTGCACAACAAAAGAAACTACCATCAGAGTGAACAGGCAACCTACAAAATGGGAGAAAATTTTCGCAACCTACTCATCTGACAAAGGGCTAATATCCAGAATCTACAATGAACTCAAACAAATTTACAAGAAAAAAACAAACAACCCCATCAACAAGTGGGCAAAGGACATGAACAGACACTTCTCAAAAGAAGACATTTATGCAGCCAAAAGACACATGAAAAAATGCTCACCATCACTGGCCATCAGAGAAATGCAAATCAAAACCACAACGAGATACCATCTCACACCAGTTAGAATGGCAATCATTAAAAAGTCAGGAAACAACAGGTGCTGGAGAGGATGTGGAGAAATAGGAACACTTTTACACTGTTGGTGGGACTGTAAACTAGTTCAACCATTGTGGAAGTCAGTGTGGCGATTCCTCAGGGATCTAGAACTAGAAATACCATTTGACCCAGCCATCCCATTACTGGGTATATAGCCAAAGGACTATAAATCATGCTGCTATAAAGACATATGCACACGTATGTTTATTGAGGCATTGTTCACAATAGCAAAGACTTGGAACCAACCGAAATGTCCAATAATGATAGACTGGATTAAGAAAATGTGTCACATATACACCATGGAATACTATGCAGCCATAAAAAAGGATGAGTTCATGTCCTTTGTAGCGACATGGATGAAATTGGAAATCATCATTCTCAGTAAACTATCGCAAGAACAAAAAACCAAACACCGCATATTCTCACTCATAGGAGGGAATTGAACAATGAGATCACATGGACACAGGAAGGGGAACATCACACTCTGGGGACTGTGGTGGGGTGGGGGGAGGAGGGAGGGATTGCAGTGGGAGATATACCTAATGCTAGAATACGAGTTAGTGGGTGCAGCACACCAGCATGGCACATGTATACATATGTAACTAACCTGCACAATGTGCACATGTACCCTAAAACTTAAAGTATAATAATAAATAATAAATAAATAAATAAATAAATAATAAACAAAAAAGAAATTAACCCTTAGATTTCCAGTGACTTACCAAAACAAACATTTGTTTAGGCACATAACACATGCTAATGTGGCGATCAAGTGGAGTCGTACATCTGTGGTTTCTATAGTTTCTCAAGGGCTTAGATTTACAGAAATACCACCTTATGGATTTTCTGGAATATGCAACCGTTTTGCTTGCCACAAAAGAGGGAATTAAGACTGAAGCATTCTTTATGGGCTTTTGACTGCGTCAGCCTGGAAATTATATGCTTATTCTTCAATTTTATTGGTAAACACAATCACATGACTTTGCAAGGAAGGATGGGAAATGCGGGGGTGTAAATAGACTATTTGGTGAGTATTATTGTCTCCGCTACAGACAATTTTATATTTTCTTTATCATTTCAAGTTACCGTCTTGACTTTTAAAGACTTCTAAATTTGATTTTTCCTTAACTAACTACATTTAAAGCCTATGTTTAATGCCATTAGAAGGAAACATTTAGCAGCAAGGATTTTAGCTCTCCAATTATTATATTGTCCTATAGCTGGATAAGTGTTCTTTATAAACTTCTAGTATAATTTGAAAAATCATGTACAAGATAAAAAAATCCACACAAAAGAAGAAATATTATTGTTTTCAGATAATAACAGCTATACAAATTAAAAGTTTTACTTTTAAAGTGGCACTAAATACAGTATTCTCACAATAATTTCTTTTAATCTTAACGTATATAATTGTATATAACTATATATAGAGTCATATAGAAAAAAACAATGAGAAAAGACACATGATAAATTCAGAATGCAAGCAGAAAATATCAAAAAACATTTAAAACAGAAAACATTTTCTTGATGGTTCTTCCCTCCACCTCATTTTCACACTGTTCTATTCTATGTAGTACATATCAAAACTTAGATACATGGAAAAAGCATGATTTTTTTAAATGGAGAACACAAATGCCTGTTGAAAAATGATCAAGATTCATAAAACAGAGAGGAAACACACCAAATAAATAAATCAAGTAGAGGTAAAAAAATTAACATTAGTTTTAAAAATACTCTCAAATATAAACACATGATTTGCTTATTATATTATAAAGATATGCATACACATTATGTATAAAATATATTTGCATATATACACATGTATACATATATGTACTACATATTTGGTGTGTATCTATATGAGCATATGTGTGTATGTGTATATTATATATAGAGAGAAAGAGTTGCCCTACTCCTAATTTTCCAAATTTTTTTGAAAATATGTAATCTCAGAAAGTAATAAATTTGAAAAATATAACATTGCTAAAGTTTTCAAAACAAATATGCATCATGATAAAATACACCTACACACATATACAATATAGTGCTTTATTTCAAATTACCTATATTCTAAATAATCAGTAAGCAAGATTTATAATAAGATATGTGAAAGGAAATTGAGTTTGGCTCCTAAAAGCTGTATTATTTGTCTGTGCTCCTAAAAGCACAAACAAAATAGATAAGTGAATAAGTCTAGTTTTTAAAATTCCCTTTGACTTGAAGAACCAGATTCCTTAATGGTGGCAGGAAGACAGTACAGCTTGCATTAGAGAAGTCTGGGTTTCATCTTGGGAGGAATTATTTACCAGATTCAGTACTTAAGCATAAATTTCATGAAGATTCATGAGCAAAAATAAATATTGTGAAGGAAGCTAGTGTGTTAGGAATATTCATTTACAACTCTGTTTAAGATTCAAAATGATCTTGAAATGGACCCTTGATATGGCCTGGGCAAAAACAATGAGGCCCTGATTCACTTTATACCATTACCAGTGTAAAAGGGACATCATTTAGGAGAAATCGTCATAAAGTAGAAACAACAATAGAAAGCTGAAGTGTGGGGAAATCAGAATGTGTTATTCAAGACTGATTAACTAATAGTATTGGGCACAACCGGCAGCAGTAAGAACGTGAAGCTTACAGGGTGGGATATGTGAACATAAGGTAGGAACGGTATAGGGGAGATAAGGCAATGGAGTTCAGATTTAAGTCAGTCTGTCCAGTGAAGGTAGCTGATGTAATAGAAGATGATATTTTCAAGAAATAGAACCTAGTGAAGAGAGAGAAGAAACTGCCATGGGAAAACACAATATGTCCTAATACAGGGAATATAAAAAGTAAGACAGTAAAGAAGACACTTTAGAACAAAGCAGCGATAGGATTACATTCAGATGTTTTCAATTACTGTGTTACCTTGGGAAACCTACTATGCTCTCTGAGACTCATTTTCTCAATTTGGAATAGTGAATAAGTCTAATCTACAGGATTGTTATTAGAATTAGATATAATACAGGGAAGAGCAAGATGGTGAAACAGAAAACTCCATCAATCATCCACAAGGACACCAAGTTAACAACTACCTACGCAGAAAAAACACCTTCATAGGAACCAAAAATCAGGTGAGTATTCATGGTACCTGGTTTTAGCTTCATAAAAGAGACACTGAAGAAGCAGAAAATACAGTCTTGTATCACCGATGCTGCCCTTTCCCCACCCCTGGCAGTGTGGCATGGTGTGGAGAACATCTCTGGGCACTGGGGGGCGGGAAAGAATACAGCAATTGTGAGGCATTAAACTCCATCCTGTCCTGTTAGAGCGGAAAGGAAAACCAGACCAAACTCAGCTGATGCCTGCCCATGGAGGGAGCATTTTAACCAGCGGGATCACCTGGGAACTTGAGTTCCCACAATCCTCATCACTGCAGGCTACAGCACTCTGTGTCTCCAAGTAAACTTGAAAGGCAGTCTAGGCCATAAGGACAGAGATTTGTCAGTTGAGTCCCAGTGTTGAATTAGGCCCAGAGACAGTAGACTGTGGGTGGGGAGGAGACACAACATACTGAGAAATCAGCTGGGGCAGCCAAGGGAGTGATGCACTGTGCCTCCCCTAACCCAGCTGCACAGGTCGCAGCTCCAAAAGAGAACCCTTCCTTCTACTTGAGGAGAGGAAGAGGAAGAATGGGGAGGGCTTTGTCTTGCATCTAGAATACCAGCCCAACCACAGTAGGCTAGGGCACCAATCAGAGTTGTGAGGCCCCTGTTCCAGGCCCTAACTCCTGGACAACATTTCTAGACACACCCTGGGCCAGAATGGAACCCACTGACTTGAAGGAAAGGAACCAGACCTGCCAGTATTCATCACTTGCTAACTGAAGAGCCCTTGGGCCCTGAATGAATAGGAGCCATACCAAGGTACTACATTGAGGGCCTTGACTGAACCTCAGACTTGTGGACTTCAGGTGGGACTCAGCACATAACCAGCTATAGTGAGCACTGAGCAAAACTCCTGCTTGAGAAAAGCAAAGAGAAAAGTAAAGGAGACTTTGTCTCGCACTTCAGGTACCAGCGTGGCCATAGGGGCATAGAGCACTAAGCCAGCTCTTGGGGATCTCCAGTTCCAGGGCTTGACTCTTGGACTGCATTTCTGGACCTGTCCTGGGCCAGAGTTGCCCTGAAAGATGAGTTCCAGAACAGGCAGCATTCACCACACGCTGACTTAAGAGACCTTGGGAGTTTTTAACATGAAGGGATGTTGAATTTTATCAAAAGACTTTTCTGTCTCTATTGAGATAATCATGTGGTTTTTGTCTTTAGTTCTGTTTATGTGATGAATCACACTTACTGATTTGCGTATGCTGAACCAGCCTTGCATCCTGAGGATGACGCCTACTTGACCGTGATGGATAAGCTTTTTGATGTGCTGCTGGATTCAGTTTGCCAGTATTTTGTTGAGGATTTTTGCATCAATATTCACCAAGGATATTGGCCTGAAGTTTTCTTTTCTTTCTTTCTCTTTTTTTCTTTTTTTTTTCTTTTTTTTTTTGGTATTTCTGCCAGGTTTTGGTACCAGGATGATGTTGATGTTGGCATCATAGAATGAGTTATGGAGGGGTACTTCCTTTTCAATTTTTTGGAATAGTTTCAGTAGGAATGGTACTAGCTCTTCTTCGTACCTGTGATAGAATTCAGTTGTGACTCTTTCTGGTCCTGGACTCTTTTTAGTTGGTAGGTTATTTATTACTGCCTCAAATTCAGAACTTATTACTGATCTATTCAGGGATTTAATTTCTTCCTAGTTCAGTCTTGGGAAGGTGTTTGTGTCCAGGAATGTATCCATTTCTTCCAGATTTTCTAGTATATGTACAGAGAGGTTGTTTATAATATTCTCTGATGGTTGTATTTCTGTGGGGTCAGTAGTGTTATCTTCCTTATCACTTCTGATTGTGTTTATTTGACTCTTCTCTCTTTTATTTTTTATTAGTCTAGCTAGTAATCTATTTTATTAATTTTTTCAAAAAACCAGCTTCTGGATTTACTAATTTTTGAAGGTGTGTGTGTGTGTGTGTGTGTGTGTGTGTGTGTGTGTGTGTCTCCAGCTCCTTCAGTTTAGCTCTGATCTTAGTTATTTCTAGTCTTCTGCTACTTTTGGAGTTTGTTTCCTATTGGTTCTTCAGTTCTTTTAGTTGTGATGTTGGGTTGTTAACATAAGATCTTTCTAGCTTTTGTACGTGGCCATTTTGTGCTATAAATTTTCCTTTTAATCCTGCTTTAGCTGTGTCCCAGGGATTCTCGTACATTGTGTCTTTGTTCTCATTCTTTCAAATAACTTCTTGATTTCTACCTTAATTTCATTATTTACCCAAAAAGTCATTCGGAGCAGGTTGTTCAGTTTCCATGTAGTTACATGGTTTTGACTGAAATTCTTAATCTTGAGTTCTAAATTGATTGTGCTTTTGTCTGAGCGACTACAGATATCGAAGGAACATACCTCAAAATAATAAGCGCCATATACGACAAACCCACAGGCAATATCATACTGAATGGGCAAAAGCTGGAATCATTCCACTTGAAAACCAGCACAAGACAAGGTTACCCTCTCTCACCACTCCTATTCAATGTAGTATTGGAAGTTATGGCCAGGGCAATCAGGTAAGAGAAAGAAAGAAAGGGTATTTAAATCGGAAGACAGGAAGTAAAACTTTGTTTGCAGATGACATGATCCTATACCTAGAAAACCCCATCATCACAGCCCAAAATTTTCTTAAGCTGATAAGCAATTTTAGCAAAGTCTCAGGATACAAAGTCAATATGCAAAAATCACTAGCATTTCTGTACTGCAACAACAGACAAGCCAAAAGTCAAATCAAAAATGAACTTCCATTCACAATACTGACAAAAAGCAGAAAATACCTAGGAATACAGCTAACAAGAGAAGTGAAGGACTTCTTCAAGGATAACTACAAACCACTGTTCACAGAAATTATAGGAGGCAAAAAACAAATTGGAAAACAGTCCATGATCATGGAGAGGAATAATTATCCTGTCAAAACAACTTATAGATTCAATGCTATTCACATTAAACTACAATTGACATTTTTTCACAGAACCAGAAAAAAAGTATTTTACAATTCATATGGAACAAAAACAAACTCTGAATAGCTAAAGTAACTCTAAGCAAAAAGAACAAAGCTGGAGGCATCATGCTACTTGACTTCAAACTATACTACAGGGCTACAGAAACCAAAACAGCATGATACTGGTATGATAACAGACACATATACCAATGGAACAAAATATCGAACCCAGAAATAAGACTGCACACCTACAACCATTGATCTTCAACAAACCTGATGAAAACAGGCAATGGGGAAAGAATTCCCTATTTAATAAATGGTGCTGGGAGAACTGGCTAACCATATGCAGAAAACTGAAACTGGACCCCTTCCTTACACCATATACAAAAATCAACTCAAGACAAATTAAAAACCTAAATGTAAAACCCAAAACTATAAAATCCTTCGAAGAAAACCTAGGCAATGCCATTCAGGACATAGGTACAGGCAAAGGTATCATGAGGAAGATGCCAAAATCAAGTGCAGCAAAAGCAAAAATTGTCAAATAGTATCTAATTAAACTAAAGGGTTTCTGCACAGCAAAAGAATTTATTAGCAGAGTAAACAAACAAGTTACAGAATGGAAACAAATTTTGCAATCTATCCATCTGACAATGGTGTAATATTCAGCATCTATAAGGAACTTAAATACATTTACAGGAAAAACAAACAACCCCATTAAAAAGTATGCAAAGGACATGAACAGACACTCCTCCAAAGAAAACATACATGCGGCCAAAAAACATGAAAAGAAGCTCAACATCACTGACCATTAGAGAAATACAAATCAAAACCACAATGAGATACCATGTCATACCAGTCAGAATTGCTATTACTAAAAAGCCAAAAACAGCAGATGCTGGCAAGGTTTTGGAGAAAAAGGAACACTTTTTTTACTGTTGGTTAGAGTGTGAATTAGTTTAACCATTGTGGAAAACTGTGGTAATTCCTCAAAGACCTAGAGGCAGAAATACCATTCAACCCAGCAATCCCATTACTGAGTATATACCAAAAGGAATATAAATCATTCTATTATAAAGACACATGCATGCATATGTTCATTGCAGCACTATTCACAGTAACAAAAACATGGAATCAACCTAAATGCTCACCAATAATACTCTGGATAAAGAATATGTGTACATATACACCATGGAATACTATGCAGCCATAGAGAGGAATGAGGTCATATCCTTTGCAGGGACATGGATGGAGCTGAAGGCCATTATCCTTAGCAAACTAATGCAGGAACAGAAAATCAAATACCACATGTTCTCTTTTATAAGTAGGAACTAAATCATGAGAACACATGGACACAAGGAGGTGGGAAACATCACACACTGTGTCTTGTCAGAGAATGGGGGCTTGTGGGGAGGAGTGAGGGCATAAGGAAGAATAGCTAATGGATGCTGGGCTTAATACCTGAGTGATGGGATTATCTTTAGAGCAAACGAGCATGGCACACTTTTACCTGTGAAACAAACTTGCATATCTTGTACATGTCCCCCTGAACATAAAATAAAAGTCGAAAATTTAAAAATAATAATAAAAGAAGAGACCTTGGGGCTTAATGGAACATTGGTGATAATCTGTCAGTGCTCCTTGTGGCCTGAGATGGCAGTGGCTATGGTGTGAGGCTCCTCTCCCTTTAGAAAAAGGAGAGAAGAGTGGGAAGGGCTGCATCTTGCTGTCTGAGTGTCAGCTCAACCACAATATGACATAACACAATATTATATAATAGGTGGAGTTCTAAGGTTTTTTATTTAGTCCCTAACTCCTGGATGAAACTTCTGTACCCACCCAGAGCATAGGGAACCTCACTGCTGTGAAGGGCAAGACAGAGGCCTTGTTTGCCACCTGCTGATTGTGGAGATCCAGGGCCTTAAGCAAACATAGACAGTAGCCAGAGACTGGTTACAGCAGGCCTTGGGAAAGACCTAGCACTGCGCTGGCTTCAGGTCTGACTCAGAGCAGTCATAGTGGTGGTGGCCACAGGAGTGTTTGTCTCACTCCACCTCCAGCTTTAGGTGGCTCAGAACTGAAAGAGAGAAAGATTCCGCATGTTTGGGACAAAGGAAGTGAACACGAGTGTCTGCCTGGTAAACCAGAGAATTCTCCTAGATTTTGTCCAAGACCACCAAGGATGTACCTCTACAAGTCTGCAGTACCACAGAATTACTGGGCTTGGAGCTTAGATCTTTCAAATATCTGAAAAGTGTTTCCAAGAAGTATGGCTACAAGTAAATCCAGACAATGAAGACTACAATAAATACCTAACTCTTCAATGCTCAGACTCTGAAGAACATCTCTCCTAGCATCAACACCATCCCCGAAAACATTACCTCAGCAAATGAAATAAGGCACCAGATACCAATACTGGAGAAACAGATATGTGACCTTTCAGACAGAGAATTAAAAATAGCCATGTTGAGAAAACTCAGAGAAATTCAGGATAACACAGAGAAGGAAATCAGAATGTTACCAGATAAATTTAACAATGAAATTGAAATAATTCAAAAGAATGGAGCAAAAATTTTGGAGCTAGAAAATACAGTTGGCAAACAAAAGAATGCATCAGAATCTCTCAAAAGCGGAATTGATCAAGCAGAAGAAAGAATTGTGAGCTTAAAAACAGGTTATTTGAAAATATACAGCCAGAGGAGACAAAAGAAAAAAGAGTAAAAACAATGAAGCATACATGTAGGATCTAGAAAATAGCCTCAAGAAGCCAAATCTAAGTTATTGTCCTTAAATAGGACGTAGAGAAAGAGATAGGAGTAGATGGTTTATTCAAAGGGGTAATAATAGAGAACTTCCCAAACCTAAAGAAAAATGTCAATATCCAAGTACAAAAAAGTTACAGAATACCAAGTAGGTTTAACCCAAAAAAACTACCTCAAGGCATTTAATAATCAGACTCCCCAAGGTCAAGGATGAAGAAAAGATTCTAAATGCAGCAGGAGAAGAGAAGCAAGTAACATACAATGGAGCATCAATATGTCTGACAGCAGGCTTTTCAGTGGAAACTTTACAGGCCAGGAGAGACTAGCATGACATATTTCAAGTCATGCTTGAAGGAAAAAATATTTTACCCTAGAATAGAATATCTGGTGAAAATATCCTTCAAACATGAAGGAGGTATAAAGACTTTCCCAGACAAACACAAAGCTGAAGCATTTTATTAATACCACACCGGCCCTACAGGAAATGCTAAAAGGAGCACTTTAATCAGAAAGAAAAGGACATTAATGAGCAATAAGCAATCACCTGAAGTTATAAAGCTCAGTGGTAATAGGAAGTACACAGAAAAACACAGAATATTATAACACTGTAAGTGTGGTGTATAAACTACTCTTATCCTAAGTGGAAGGACTTAACAATGAACCAATAAAAAAATAAGCATGACAACTTTTCAAGACACAACCCATACAATAAGATATAAATAGAAACAATAAAAAGTTAAAAATGAAGGGGATGAAGTTCAGGTGTAGAGTTTTTAACAGTTTTCTTTTTGCTTATGTATTTGTGAAAATAGTGTTGTTATCAGGTTAAAATAGTGGGTTACGATAGTATTTGAAAGCCTCATGGTAACCTCACACTATTAAACACACAATGCATATGCAAAAAAATTAAAGATAGGAAAAAAAATAATTTCACCAAAGACAATCAGGTTCACTAGAAGAAGACAGAAAAAAAAGAAGGCAGATAATACCACAAAGCAAACAGAAAACAGATAACAAAATGACAAGAGTAAGTTCTTACTTATCAGTAATAACATTGAATGTAAATGGTCAAAAATCTCCAATCAAAAGAGATACATTGGCAGAATAGGTGAATAAATAAGACATATTGATCTCATGCCTACAGGAAACACACTTCACCTGTAAAGACACACACAGACTGAAAATAAAGAGATAAAAAATGATATTCCATGCCAATGGAGCCAAAAAAGTCAGGAGATGCTATCCTTACGTCAGACCAAATAGATTTCAAGACAAAACTGTAAGATGAGACAAAAAAAGGTAACTATATAATGATAAAGGGGTCAAGTCAGCAAGCGTATATAACAACTTAAAATGTATGCTTTCTTTTTTTTATTATACTTTAAGTTCGGGAATACATGTGCAGAAAATGCAGGTTTGTTACATAGGTATACACGTGACATGGTAGTTTGCTGCACCCATCAACCCGTCATCTACATTAGATATTTCTCCTAATGCTGTGCCTCCCCTAGCTCTCTGCCCCTGCGCAGGCTCCAGTGTATGATGTTCCCCTCCCAGTGTCCATGTCTTCTCATTGTTCAATTCCCACTTATGAGTGAGAACATGTGTTGTTTGATTGCCTGTTCCTGTGTTAGTTGGCTGAGAATGATGGTTGCCAGCATCATCCATGTCCCTGCAAAGGACACGAACCCATCCTTTTTTAATGGCTGCATAGTATTCCATCATGTACATGTGCCACGTTATTTTTATCCAGCCTATCATTGATGGGTGTTTGGGTTGGTTCCAAGTCGTTGGTATTGTGAACAGTGCTGCAATAAACATACATGTACATATGTCTTAAGAGTAGAATGATTTAAAATCCGTTGGGTATATATCCAGTAATGAGATTGCTGGGTCAAATGGTATTTCTGGTTCTAGATCCTTGAGGAATCGCCACACTGTCTTCCACAATGGTTGAACTAATTTACACTCCCTCCAACCATGTAAAAGCGTTCATATTTCTCCACATCCTCTCCAGCATCTGTTGTTTCCTAACTTTTTAATGATCACCATTCTAACCAGCGTGAGATGGTATCTCATCGCGGTTTTGATTTGCATTTTTCTAATGGCCACTGATGATGAGTGTTTTTTCATACGTTTTTTGGTCGCATAAATGACTTCTTTTGGGAAGTATCTGTACATATCCTTCTCCAACTTTTTGATGGGGTTGTTTGTTTTTTTCTTGCAAATTTGTTTAAGTTCCTTGTAGATTCTGGATATTAGCCCTTTGTCAGATGGATGGATAGATTGCAAACATTTTCTCCCATACTGTAGGTAGCCTGTTCATTCTGAAGACAGTTTCTTTTGCTGTGCAGAAGCTCTTTAGTTCAATTATATCCCATTCATCAATTTTGGCTTTGGTTGTCATTGCTTTTGGTTTTTTAGTCAGGAGGCCTTTGCCCATGCCTGTGTCCTGAATGGTATTGCCTAGGTTTTCTTCTAGGGTATTTATGGTTTTAGGTCTTACATTTAAGTCTTTAATCCATCTTGAGTTAATTTTTGTATGAAGGGTAAGGAAGGGGTCCAGTTTCAGTTTCAGCATATGGCTAGCCAGTTTTCCCAACACCATTTGCTAAATAGGGAATCCTTTCCTTATTACTAGTTTTTGTCAGGTTTGTCAAAGATCAGATGGGTGTAGATGTGTGGCATTATTTCTGAGGCCTCTGTTCTGTTCAGTTGGTCTATATATCTGTTTTTGTACCAGTACCATGCTGTTTTGGTTACTGTAGCCTTGGATTATAGTTTGAAGTCAGGTAGCATGATGCCTCCAGCTTTGTTCTTTTTTGCTTAGGATTTTCTTGGCTATACGAGCTCTTTTTTGGTTTCATATGAAATTTAAAGAGTTCTTTCTACTTCTGTGAAGAAGGTCAATGGTAGATTGATGTGGATAGCACTGAATCTATACATTACTTTGGGCAGTATGGCCATTTTCACAATATTGAGTCTTCCTGTCCATGAGCATGGAATATTTTTCCATTTGTTTGTGTCCTCTCTTAATTCCTTGAGCAGTGGTTTGTAGTTCTGCTTGAACAGGTCCTTCACATCCCTTGTAAGTTTTATTTCTAGGTATTTTATTCTCTTTGTAGCAATTGTGAATGGGAGTTCACTCATGATTTGATCCTGTTTGCCTATTATTGGTATATATGAATGCTTGTGATTTTTGCACATTGATTTTGTATCCTGAGACTTGACTGAAATTGCTTATCAGCTAAGGAGATTTTGGGCTGAGATAATGGGGTTTTCTAAATATACAATCATGTCATCTGCAGACAGGGACAATTTGACTTCCTCTCTTCCTATTTGAATACCCTTTATTTCTTTCTCTTGCCTGATTGCTCTGGCCAGAACTTCCAATACTATGTTGAATAGGAGGGGTGAGAGAGGTCATCCTTGTCTTGTGCTGGTTTTTAAAGAGAATACTACCAGCGTTTTCCCATTCAGTGCGATATTGGCTGTGGGTTTGTCATAACTAGCTCTTATTATTTTGAGATGCATTCCATGAATACCAAGTTTATTGAGAGTTTTTAGCATGAAGGGGTGTTGATTTTTATTGAAGGCCTTTTCTGCATCTATTGAGGTAATCTTGTGGTTTTTGACATTGGTTCAGTTTATGTGATGGATTATGTTTATTGATTTGCGTATGTTGAACCAGACTTGCATTCTAGGGTTGAAGCTGACTTGATCATGGTGGATAAGCTTTTTGATGTGCTGCTGAATTTGGTTTGTAAGTATTTTACTGAGAATTTTCTTATCGATGTTCATCATGGATATTGGCTTGAAACTCTTTTTTGTTGTTGTTGTGCCTGCCAGGTTTTGTTATCAGGATGATGCTGGCATCATAAAATGAGTAAACATTTCTATTGTTTGGAATGGTTTCAGAAAGAATGACACCAGTTCCTTTTTGTACTTCTAGTAGAATTCCTCTGTGAATCCATCTGGTCCTGGGCTTTGTTTTAATTAGTAGGCTATTAATTACTGTATCAATTTCAGAACTTGTTATTGGCCCATTCAGGGTTTTGGCTTCCTTCTGGTTTAGTCTTGGGAGTGTGTATGTGTCCAGGAACTTATCCATTTTTTCTAGATTATCTAGTTTATTTGCATAGAGGTATTTATAGTATTCTCTGATGGTAATTTGTATTTCTGTGGGATCTGTGGTGATATCCCCTTTATCATTTTTTATCTATTTGATTCTTCTCTCTTTTCTTTTTTATTAGTCTGGCTAGCAGTGTATCTATTTTGTTAATCTTTTCAAAAAACCAGCTCCTGGATTCATGAATTTTTTTAAGTGATTTTTGTTTTACTATCTCCTTTAGTTCTGCCCTGATCTTAGTTATTTATTGTCTTCTGCTAGCTTGTTAATTTGTTTACTCTTGCTTCTCTAGTTCTTTTAATTGTGATGTTAGGGTGTCAATTTTACATCTTTCCCACTTTCTCCTGTGGACACTTAGTGCTATAAATTTACCTCTAAATTCTGCTTTAGCTGTGTCCCAGAGATTCTGGTATGTTGTATCTTTGTTCTCATTGGTTTCAAATAGCTTATTTATTTCTGCCATAATTTTGTTATTTACCCTGTAGACATCCAAGAGCAGGTTGTTCAGTTTTCATGTAGTTGTGTGGTTTTGAGTGAGTTTCTTAATCCTGAGTTCTAATTATATTGCACTGTGGTCTGAGAGACTGTTATAATTTCCATTCTTTTGCATTTGCTGAGGATTGGTTTACTTCCAACTATGTGTTCAATTTGGTGATTTGGGGCTGAGAAAAACGTATATTCTGTTGACTTGGGGTGGAGAGTTCTGTAGATGTCTTGGGTCTGCTTGGTCCAGAGCTGAGTTCAAGTCCTGAATATCCTTGTTAATTTTTTGTCTCATTGATCTGTCTAATATTGACAGTGAAGTGTTAAATTCTCCCACTATTATTGTGTGGGAGTCTAAGTCTCTTTGTAGGTCTCTCAGAACTGAATTTGGGTGCTCCTGTATTGGGTGCATATATATTTTGGATAGGTAGCTCTTCTTGTTGCATTGATCCCTTTACCATTATGTAACGCTCTTCTTTGTTATTTTGATCTTTGTTGGTTTAAAGTCTGTTTTATCAGAGACTAGGATTGCAACCCCTGCTTTCTTTTTTTTTTTGCTTTCCATTTGTTTTGTAAAACTTCCTCCATCCCTTTATTGTGAACCTATATGTGTCTTTGCACATGTGATGAGTCTCTTGAATACAGCACACCAATGGGTCTTGACTCTTTATCCAATTTGCCAGTCTGTGTCTTTTAATTGGGGCATTTAGCCCATTTACATTTAATGTCTGCACCATAGACCAAATTGATCTAACAGGTATTTACAGAACATTTCATGCAAGAGCTGCAGATTACACGTTCTTTTCCTCAGCACATGGACATTCTCTAGAATAGACAATATGTTAAGACATAAACCAAGTCCTAAAACAATTTAAAAAACTAAAATAATATCAAGCATCTTCTGTTGCCACAATGGAGTAAAACTGGAAATTAATAACAAGAGGAGTTTTGGAAACTATACAAATACAAGTAAATTAAACAATATGTTCCTGAATGACCACTGGGTTCATGAAAAAATTAAGAAGAAAATTAAAAAATATTTTTAAACAAGTGATAATAGAAACAAATCATAACTACACCTAAGGGATACAGCAAAAGCAGTAAACAGAGGGAAGTTTATAGCTATAAGTGCCTACATCAAAAAAGAGAAAAACTTTGTAAATAAGCAGTCTAATGATGCATCTTACATAGAACTAGAAAAACAAGAGCAAACCAAAATTAGTAGAAAAAAAGAAATAATAAAGATGAGAGGAAAAATAAGTAAAATTGAGATGATGAATCATAAAAAAATTAATAAAACAAAAAGTTGGTTTCTTGAATACTTAAACAAAATTGATGAACCTTTAACCAGTCTGTGAAAATAATTAAGAAAATCCAAATAAATAAAATCAGAAATAAAAAAAGATCTATTACAACTGATACCACAGAAATTCCAAGGATAATTAATGGCTACTATGAGCAAATACATGCCAATATACTGGTAAATCCAGAAAAAATGAACAAATTTCTAGATACATGCAACCTATCAAAATTGAATTAGGAGGAAATTCAAAACCTGGAAAGACCAATAACAAGTTATAAGATCAAAGCCATAATAAAAAGCTTCCTAGTAAAGGAAAGCCCGGGACCAATGGCTTTACTTCTGAATTATACCAAACATTTAAGGAAGAACTAACGTCAATCTTACTCAAACTATTCTGCAAAAAAAGGAGGGATTATTTTCAAACTTATTCTGTGAGATTTGTATGACCCTGATACCAAAACCAAAAACACTTAAAAAAAAACTATTGACCAATATCTCTGATAAATATTGATGCACATATCCCCAATAGAATACTAGAAAACCAAATTCAACAATACATTAGAAAGATCACACATCATGACCAAGTGGGTTTTATCCCTGATATGCAAGGATGGTTCGATATATGCAAATCAATCAACATAATCCATTATATCAACAGAATGAAGGATAAAAACCTTATGATTATTTCAATTGCTGAAAAAGCATCTGATAAAATTCAACATCCCTTAATAATAAATACCCTTAAAATAGTGGGTATATTAGAAACATACCTCAATGTAATATAAGCCACAATGACAGACCCACAGCTAGTATCATACTGAACCGGGAAAAACGGAAACCTTTCCTGCAAGATCTGGAACATGACAAGGATGTCCACTTTCACCACTTTTGTTTAACATAGTACTGGAATTCCTAATTAAACTAATCAGAGAAGGGGAACAAAAAATAAACGGCATCTAAATTGGAAAGGAAGAATTGAAATTATCCTTGTTTGCTGAAAATATGATCTTATATTTGGAAAAACTTAAAGACTCCACAAGAAAAATATTAGAACTGATAAACAAATTTAGTCAAGTTATAGAATACAAAATCAACATACAAAAGTTAGTAGCATTTCTATATGCTGACGGTGAAAAATGTGAAGAAGAATTTAAAAAATTATATTTATAATAGCAACACATAAAATAAAATACATAGAAAATAACCCTGAAAGTGAAAGATCTCTATAATGAAATCTATAAAAGACTAATGAAAGAATTGAAGAAGACACCAAAAAATGTAAAAATATTCCATATTCATGGATTGGAAGAATAAATATTGTTGAAATGTCCATATTACCCAAAGCAATCCACAGATTCAGTGCAGTTCCTATCAAAATACTAATGACGTTCTTCACAGAAATAGAAACAAACAATCCTAAAAGTTATATAAAATCACAAAAGACTCAGAATAGCCAAAGCTATCCTAAGCAAAAAGTACAAAAGTGGAGGAATCATATTACCTGGCTTCAAATTATAGTATAGAGCTGTAGTAACCAAAATAGCATGGTACTGGCAGAAAAACAGACACATAGACGAATGGAACAGAATAGAGAATCCAGAAACATATCTGCACACTTACAGCGAACTCATTTTTGACAAAGATGCCAAAAATATTCACTGGAGAAAAGATATTGTCTTCAATAAATGGTGCTGGGAAAACCGGATATCCATATTCAGAAAAATGAAACTGAACCCCTATCTCTCGCCACAGTCAAAAATCAAATCAAAATGGGTTAAAGACTTATATCTAAGACCGGAAACCATGAAATTAACTACAAGGAAACATTGGGGAAATTTGCCAGGACATTGGTAAGGGCGAAGATTTCTTGAGCAATAACCCACAAGCTCAGGCAACCAAAGCAAACATGGACAAATGGGATTACATCAAGTTAGAAAGCTTCTGCACATCAAAGAATACAATCAACAAAGTGAAGAGACAATCCAGAGAGTGGAAGAAAATATTTGCAAACTACCCCTCTGAGAAGGGATTAATAATTGTATAAGGAGTTCAAACAACTTTAGGATAAAATCTAATAATTCAATTTAAATAATGGCCAAAAGATTTGAATAGACATTTCTCAAAAGACATATGAATGGCAAACAAGCATATGAAAAGGTGCTCAAAATCACTGATCATCAGAGAAATGCAAATCAAAACTACAATGAGATGTAATCTCACCCCAATTAAGATAGTGTGGATCCAAAAGACAAGCAACAAGTGCTAGTCATGATGTGGAGAAAAAGGAAGCCTCATATACTATTGGAAGAAATGTAAATTAGTACAACCATTATGGAGAACAGTTTGGAAGTTCCTCAAAAAACTACAAATTTAGCTACCATAAAATCTGGCAGTGTCACTGCTGAGTATTAACCCCCAAAAAGGGAAATCAGTGCATCAAAGAGATATGTGCACTCCTATGCTTGTTGAAATACTGTTCACAATAGCTAAGATTTGGAAGAAACCTATGTGTATATCAACAGATAAATGGATTTTTTAAAATGTCGTACATATACACAATGGAGTACTCTTCAGCCATAAAAAAATGAGATTCTGTCCTTTGCAACAATATGGATGGAACTGGAGATCATTATGTTAAACGAAATAAGTCAGGCACAGAAAGACAAACATTGATGTTCTCTCTTATTTGTGGGATCTAAAAACCAAAACAATTGAACTCAAAAAAGCTGTGCTTTTTGGAAGGCAGCTTAGACATTGGCATTAGACCAAGTTGACTTAGAATTTGTACTCTAATTCACTAAGTGTGTGCAATCCTCAAATACCCACTTGATTTCTCCAGGTCAAATATTCTCATCCATAAGCTAGAAAAATGATACTAATATCCAGAGTTATTTTAACCTTATAATAATAGACTTTCAAAAAATGTTAATTTCTCCCCTTCCTTCCCTAATCTTCCAGAGCTGTAGTTTTGAAAGTTGAGAAATGGCCTTCGTCTGCTAGGAAAGGTATGTTTGAGTGTACTAGGTAAGTGGGAAGGGTTCTAGATAGGTTTCATGGGATATGTGGTAGAGGAGGCAAAAAAAAAAAAGATGAATAAAGTAATTGTCTAGATTTTGTGAGAGTTCAGCTGAGCTTGAAAAAGTGAATTCAGAGAGACAGTAGCTTACTAATCACAACCCCAGATACTGTCTTCTTAATGGCATCTTTATGACTCTAGATAGGTATCTCGTTCCCTGAAGAGGTAATAATATGTAAAAACCAGGAGTGGCCAAGACCCTGGAATAAGCCTGCCTGCTCAAAGAGTACATAACCAACAATATATTGCTTTGTGTGAGCTGTTATAGATAAGCCCTCCAATAATCCTTAGGGATTCATGTTTTATTTCAGATCATGAGTTTTAAATCATGCACAATTTCTCAAAAGACAATTGTGCTATCTCCCTGACCAGTGAGTCACTTACACACTTTTAGCTGGTTGGCAGCATTTTGTGACTGAAATGTAAGAAATGAATGCTATTTAGAAAGATAAGATAACTTTTATTTTCCCTCTTTAATACTCATGAAGCTTAGCTTGCCAGGGGAAAACATATTATTTAGGCATCTGTAATTGAATGGAAGATGAAGTTTCTCCATGTTTAATGGGAAGATGCAGTGCAGCCCATGAAGACAGGGTTTATGCTCTGGGCTGCTTATGCCCTAAATTGTTTCATTAATAATAACCAATGTTTGGAAATCTCCTCAGGCAAGCATATGTTGTATGTAACTCACAGAATAGAAGAACATAATAACTCATGTAGTCTCCAAACTTGCCTTTAGAAGTTAGAGAAATTACGGGGGCAAGGAAGTTGTTTTTGGCAGGTGAGAGAAAGGCTTTTCTGCCACTGGGAAAATGTTGCTTCTCTTTAGAGAAAAAAAAAAAAAGTTGCCTTATTTACAATTGTGTAACATTGAAACAGAATTAAATTTGTACTATACATTTTCTGCCCTAAGGACTTGTTTTTTTAAAGGTAAGCGTTGAAACGCATGGCATTAGAAATAAGCAAAATAAACTTTTTAATTTTGATTTTATTTAATATGCTGTATTTAAATATTCATGACTTGAAAACAAATGCAAATATATACAAAATAAAAAACTATAAACTGCTGGCAGGCTGACATTGGACTAATAATAGCAATATCCTACCCATTTAGTTTATTTGATCATTTGATCCTCAAAATAACTCTATAAGGTGAATAGGATTCTGTGTGTTAAATTTGAAAAGATTCAGGATTAGCAAGGCAAATTAACTTTCCCACATCAAAAATCAGCAGAGACTAAGGAAGAATTCAAATTCACACTCTTAACATAAACATATTGTGTATATGTATATATGTATATATACATAGCAGATATAGATGCAATATTTATTGCAAATACATTGAAACAAATATACATTATTGTATGATATACTATTGATTTTTATTCCCTAAATTTCATTTTCTCCACCTTAATTACACTCTTTCAAGTGGTGAAATAAAGCAGACATACTATCAATAGGAACATCTTGCATTTGTGGCCAAGTAGATATGAAAGCTATTTTAAAGAACAGAATTTAAAATACTTGGCATGTACATTTTTAATGCTTAGATTTGTTCCAGTCAATTTGAAGAATGGCTAAAGGTAAGCTAGTATTAACTAAAAATAATTTTACTTTTAAGGAATTCAATTTAGCTCTATGTTTGTTTCTTCTAAACAAAAGCTGATCTCTATTTACCATCAAATAGACTAGTAGATTAGCTAGATTATGAAATTTATATATGAGCAAATCAGTCATTTCTTGCCCCGTATTGTTCTGATTTTATTATTTTTTTCACGAGTGTATATACATATATGTGTATATTATATATGTGTATGTATTTATACTATATATGTATGCATATGTATATCCTGTAAAATACAAAGCCCACAAAGGGAGCTTCAAATGAGGGATCACTTAGAGCTACAGAGTACTGTGCTGATGATGTATCTTGCAAAAATAAAACACAGAGTCTGTTCCCATATTTTTAGGTCAATAAATCCACTAGTGACAATGGATCAGAGATTGTTAGTATAGAGGACTGACTCATACTAACTAAAAGTACAGGAATTCAATACACTATCAAGCACATTATTTTTTTACGGTGACATGCAAATTTAACTGAAGAATGGGATGCTTTTGCCAACTTTCCAGTGATTTGTATCTCTTGAAAGGTTACAAGGAGATATAAAATTAGCAGTAATTTAATTAAATATTTATTGATCATTTTATCAATACCGAATATTTTTATGTGGCTTGAAAAGTTTAAAACTTGAACAAATTAATGAGATTAATTCAGTAGAGGATAATTTATTTAATGAATATTTTTTGCAATACTAAATAATAACAACTTAGGTTTTTTATATCAGTCACCTAACTTCAAAATATTGAATTATTTGACTTTCTTTCATTTTGCTTTAAATTCTCATAATGCATTCCTAGGCATGAAGTTCGTACAATAATTCCAGATTTTATCTGGGAGATACCTCCATCATGATCACATTAGCTTCCATCTTTTAACTTGTTATTTAAGTGGTCAGTTTTTTTTTTTTCTGAATGTGTTTGATTTAATCTGTTAGGAAGGTTTGGGTATTTTTTTTCTCCCAAATCTTAAGAGAATATCACTTTTCACTTTATCACAAAATTCTGGGTTAACCTTTGTGAAACGATTATGCTTTGATTGAATATGTTTTCTGTATGTGAATGTTTGTGCCTCTATTTCCATAGTTTAAATAATTCAAATATATACCCAAAATGAGTCAAACAAGTTATTCAAGATTTGAATTCATAACAATTTTTGAAGATGACATACATTACATATTGGTAGGTAGTATATAGTTTGGGCCTCATGATCTTTGAGAAAATCTATTTCCAGATTTATGTCTAAAAATTTAATTATTACACATTTTTTTCATAAAGAAAAAGAATTCTAAAGTCTCCATGTAGCTGTTCATTTGGCGTTTTATTTTATATTTAATCACCATTTTCTTTAATAGGGCTGTACATTTTATGATTACATACTCTGATAATTGATGCCATTTTATCTTGCCTTAATACACAGTAATTTGTTATTTATGGATATATGAAACACATTATTTTGCTGAATAAATCTTCAAGCATGAGCTTCAATTATATGAATTACAAGACAATTGGAATTGCATAGATATAACTGCACTCTACAGAGTAACACTGAGCCTTTGCCCTTCCTAGCTGGACATAGGATTCTTGGGATGTAGCAAAATTCACGGAAAACATAGGAACTACAAGTCAGATAATAAATGTTTCAAAGTAAATTAAATATGTTAGGATGATGAAGAACATAAGAAGAATAATGAGAATCGGTAATGGCAGCAGGTTTGGGACTGGTAGGAATTGGTAGAGTCGGGTTAAAAACTGACAAGCACACAAGCTTATTATGTTGAAGGAACAGAAAGAAAAGCAGTCTTGCTAGTAAACAAGTTGTGTTGATTCTTTAGGTGATGTAACAAATTACCACAAACTTAGTGAATTTAAAAAAAATACACTTATTGTTTAATAGTTTCTGTGAGTCAGAAGTCCTGGAAGAGCTTATCTGGGTCCTCTGTGAGACTGCAGTAAAGTTTTTGACCAAGACTAAGTTATCTCCTGTCGACTGAATTGGGGAAGGGTCCACTTTTAAGCTCACTCAGGTTTTTTGCAGGATTTATTTTCTTGGAAATGTAAGATTCACTGAAGCTTGCTTCTTTAAAGTCATCTAGAATAAAAATACTTTAAGTGAGAAAACAAGACGAAGCTTTAATTAGCATAACAGAATCGAAAGGTTCATATTCCATCATCTTTGTCATATTCTATTAGTGAGAAGAAAGTCACCAATCCTGTCAACACTGTAAGAAAAGGGACTATACAAGGGTGGAAGGTGAAAAATATTGGAGCCACCCAAAGGGGGGTGCAAAATATGCAATATTTATGAACAAATGGTTAAAGCATAGATAATATTGACCCACGTTAACAACAATAAAATATTTTATTGATTTTAAGAAGACTTTGCAAGGCTTTTGGAAGGAGATTGGCATGACCCAATTTGCCTTTTAAAAAAGTAGATTTTGGCTATATCAAACTGGTCATTAGACAACTTACTTTACCTCCTCCCCCTTATGATGAGAAAAAAAATTCTAATTTAATTATAGAAATACAAAAAGAATTATGAAGTAATCTCAGGAGTTATGAAAGATTAATATGTTAGGCTATATGCATGCACTCTTCTATTTAGTTCCTACAATAGACCTGGAAATTAAATACTATTACATCCTATTAAATGTAAGATAATTGGGGCAGAAAATAGTATTGTTTTGCCTGGTATCATAGGCTAGTAACAAGCTATGCCTACATTTGAATATAGAGTTATATTTTACCCTCTTTAACCATGCTTTTCCCAAGGAATCAAGCTTTGATACCAATCAGCTTTCTACAAATTTTCAATTTAATAGTAGTACTTTCCCAAAACTGAGAAATAGAGAAAATTTTTTTTTTGAGAAATCCTGGACAATCTTGAGTGCATAACTGTATATCTGAATCCAGGCTTTCTTCAAAATGTATTTGGAATTTTAAAAGTCAATTATTTATAAACCCCTATGATTATAAACTCCTATGATTCAATTATTTATAAACTCCTATTCTAGTCACAGAATCTTGCTAACTAAAGGTATTCAATAGATTTTAAATGATAGCAACTTATTGAAATTCTACTTTTAATAATATTGGCAATATTCAGGTACTTGTTAGGTCACCTATCATTATGTACTGTATTGTTGAATCATAAAATACGTATGAAAATATTATTTTATTCCCATTTTTAAACAATAAATTTAATATAGAATCAAAAAATCTTAAAAAAATTGAAATTTAGAAGTCTTAATGGCATCCTTTACATATATTATCATTATAATACTTAAATAATATTTAAATAATATCTAAATAATATTTTTTAAACTCACGAGAAAATGTATACATATTTGGACTCATTTGTTCATTAACAAAATAATTTATATATGTGTATATGATTGACATATTTATTTTCCAAGAGACTGATGAGGGTAGTTATTTTCTACACATATAAGCAAATGGTCAGTAGTACAATCAGTATAATGAAAATGATAATAACTAATATTTATTTAGATTTTATTATATACAAATATTGAAATAATAAATGTTTAATGTATGGGTTATTTAAATAATTTCATAATCATAGTTACTTGCTACTATATTGATTATGAGGATTTAATAATATCAATCAGCCTAGGATGTGTATCTAGTAAGAAGTTGAGTTAAAACATAATTACTGGGTCTCTTAAGCATTATCTGTGCACCATACTGAGTATTCAAGATATATCAATAGTAGTATAGACAGATGGTTGTTTCCATACCATTTCTCTTAATTTAGGGATCATTATATTTGAGAAAAGTATACTTAGAAGCTCTGAGCAGTCTACACAAAACAGATCAAAGATAGCCTGTTGCATATTTTGGTACTACCTCTTCCCACAGTTGCCCATAACATTCATCACTGATCCATCAAAATTAGTCAAACTGAGCCACAATAGAGTCTTAAATTTGTTTTGAATGGAGTGGAAATTCAATTACTACACAAGATCAAAGTTGGAAAATGCAAGAGAATACATTGGTCATTCTTGAACTAAACTGTAACTATTCATACTTTTTCTCCATCAGCACAAAACCATTGAAAACAGGAACTGATAAAACTTAAGGAAACATCCTAGAATTTCTCTGTGGGAATAATGGAATTCCGTGGGGGATGAGGGGCCAGTGCTCTCTCCAAGTCTCTTATTCTAATTTTCTTTCACAAATGTGAAAGAATTAGATATTGAAGATCAACTGATGAAAGGCAGTCTTATTTGTTTTTAGCTATGGTTTCAAAACAAAACAGATTAAACACTTTTGAAAATGTATATAAAACTGTCCCTAAGCAAGTTAATCCATATTTGTGCCCTTGGGGAAAGGAACATTTCAAATGTCCAATTCATAATTAAGCTATTTATAACTACTTTATATACCTATGTATTATTAAACATAATGCACAGGGACTTAGTTTTGTATGTGTATATATTTTCACTTTTTTCACACTCTAAAATATTTTTAATGTGAAAACTACAGGCAATTTTCAAACATGTTAACAAAAATTTACATCTCATAACGAATAACTCCCTTCATTTTTATTTTTAGAAGGTGAATGTCATATCTTGAAATTTTGAAAAAATAAGTGCCAAATAATACTTTAAGTAAATGTAATTTAATTGTTTTTGATTTAACAAATATTTATTGAACTTTTACTGTATCCAAAATTTGACACTAGACATCTTAAAATGGTAGAATTTAATGTAAATCATTAAAATGTTATTCAATTCTTCTACCTTTTCTGTAAATCCAGCAATTGAATGCTGTTGTTTTCTTCTGACCTCAATTAAGCAAAATGTCAGAAAGTCATAGGATTTCTGTCTAGTCTAAGTTGTACCAGTCTGAAAAGCAGATAAATATAAGTATAGATGAAAGCTCTGAAAATGTTTTCCTTCTATCCAACACAAGTGATGCTAAATAGCAATACGTTTTAATCAACAGAACAGATTGTATTTATTTGGACTGCAATTTGATATTTGAAGGAAAAGTCTCAATTTCCAATATTTTATTTCATTTTTACCTTTGAGCTCGTGATCTCTTTCTGGTCAAAAAACTTGCTACAAAAGGATTCCATTGCTTAGTGCCATGTGCCCTCATGTGCTTAGTTTATGAAATGCATGACTTGAAGGCATCCAATCAATTGCATGGCATGAGGTCACATTCTAATACAAAACAGTAAAAGTTGTAATCTAATTATATTTCCCGATATAGTGTATAGATATATAGATATATCCAGAGATATATCTATATGTATGTGTGTATGTGTCTGTGTCTGTGTGTATAACATACACGTATATGTGTGTATATAGGTATACAACTACATATGGAAATGTAAAACTGGAAAGGACAAAATCACCATAGTTATTCATTTTTTAAATATAATTTAAACGTAAGAGGGATAATGAAATTTACCAATCAATAATAAACTCTTCTGAAGAAGTTTCTATTTCTTGAGGGAATAAAAGAAATATTGTTTGTTTGTTTTTTTAGTTACAGCCTATTGACCAAATTAGACTGACTTTAGAGTGATTTTTGTGTCTTATTATCAATCTCCTTGATTGGTTGAGATAATGTTGAAAAAGATTGAATCAGTAAAATCAAGGTGTTCTCAGAAAGGTTTTCCATAAGCCATCTGCACTGTGGTTGATATATTAATTACATAATATCTCCATAGAAATAGAAATGAATGGTGGAATAGCCTATCTCCATCAAGCTGGGAGTTCTCAATTATTAATATTTTTAATATTATTTATAACTTCTAATTATGCTTTATGTTTTCTGAACCACTAAAAATGTTGCCTTGAATGCGTATGTGTATACATATGTACAAAGCTATATTTCATACATATACTAAATATATAAAATAGTTTTATATATGTATATGTACATTTTGTATATATACAACACATATGTGTATAAAATATAGTTCTATATAAATATATGTATATATGTAGTATATATGAAATAGGAATCTCTTCAGAAGAGTTTATTACCAATTTGTGAGCTTCATTGTCTGTCTCACACGTATATATTTATGTATATGTATATGTGCATACTTATACATATGGTATATATAGATATACCTATATACTATATGTATGACATATATACATATATACACACACACACATAAAATGTAGTTTGAAAGTGTGTGTAGAGATGGAGTCTCATTATATTACCCAGGATGGACTCAAACACCTGGCCTCAAGTGCCTCAAACTCCTGGGCTCAAGTGATCCTCCTGCCTCAGTCTCCCAAATAGGTGGGATTACAGGCATATGTCATCACACTCAGCTTGAAGTTATACTTAAAATCTGAATAACTATAGTAAATATGCCCCTTGCACTTTTATATTTATTTAGAGCAAGAAAAAATCTCTGTGCCACCCTGTGCATTTAAGCTAGTTTGCAAATGATAACTCTATTATTAGCTTGCATTGGTGTATTGAATGTATGTAACAGCTATCTTTCTGAAAAGATGGGTTTTCACAGATCTAAATGATGATGATGATGACAATAATAATGATGGTGGTGGTGGTAATAGTTTAATTATGTTATTTCAGGTGTAGTATATGCCAGTCACTTTATCAACCATTTCCCATGCTTTTCTCACTGAAAATGAGATAGGTATTATTATTACTTCATTTTCCAGTTGAAAAATAAAATTCAGAGGGGTTAAGTTACATACGGCTCATGAGATAAAAATCCTACTGAGAGCAGGATTCCAAGTCTGTTCAGCTCTAGAAGTTTAAAATAACGACTATTTTAAACAAGCTTTTTATCACTAGCTGTTATCATATCTTGTGAAAGAGAAAATGATCATTATCAGAGAATTCTTTTTTATGACAAAAATCTTTTGGGGATAGAAATAACCACAACCTAATTGCATGTGTGCAGGCTGGAGCTTATATGTAAGGATAATATTTTTCAATTCAAATTTCATAAAGTAATAGAGATACTATGTTGTTTTTAAGAATATATACATATATACATAGCTTACTTTTACTACTTTTTAAGTGTATCATTGTGCATCAGTTAGCTACTCTGATTCTCAATAATCTGAAAATTACAGATGTTCATAAAACCTAGTTTATACGATGTCTTAATTATTAAGTAGAAAGTGCTTAGCATAGTACTGGGCAAAGTTTAAGTGTTCAAATATGAGTTATTTTTGTTATTTGTTTTTTGTATTTTTCCAATCCGTAGACCTTAGCTGGACATTTATTTGTAGTCAGCTAGCTGATTTGTTTTTTCTTTCTACATCTCAAGACTTTGCTGACACAAATCAATAGCCAGAGGCTAGCATTAGAATAATGAAGTAAAGAAACAAATCAATATTACTTTATATCAAACAGTAAAAAAGACTCAATTGTCTGCTGTCAATGGCATATGCAAGAAGAGAATTATGTAAGAGAAACACTGATACTTGGATCAGTTGGGTTTTCTATTCCATAAATTCTTAATTATAACATTCCATGACTTGAAAAAATGATTGAGAATAGTTATTAGCTATTCCTATTATTTAGTAAATGCAGGTAACCAGCCATCCCTATTAAAAAACAACAACAATGTAAAACAAAGAAAAACTGAATCAAAGATTAATTGTATGAAATATTCTTAATTAAAATTGATTATACTTACCAAGTCATCTATTATTTTATCAGCTAAACTGCAGTTTTCAATTAAAATGGGAGACTTGATTTATTTTAATGAACAATATGGCAAGTCCTTCACCCCTGAAATTTAAGTGACTTACCTATATCTCAGATTGGCAAAAATAATTATATTTCCCTATGACAGTAATGAGCCATGTTCTAATACAACCACCTTACATTTCTCTACAGCATGAATTTTTCCTAACATTCTACATTTTTTCAACCCTGATCTCTATCCAAATTTTGTCAAGGAATATGAACCAGGGGGCCAGAAAAAAACTCTTTGTGGGTTAACTACTTCACGAATAATTTCATTATTGTATATTTTCTAATTGACAAATGGAATGTGTCACAACAGTTCAAGAGAAATGATGGGAAATATTTTCATTATTTTAGTATTATAATAAGATAGGCAAGGCCCTGAGGCATTCATAATTTTTTGATTAAGTGACTTGAATGTCTCTTGTACAACTATGTACTATTTGTTATTTGTTATATTTATTATACTAGTCATGTGTGGACAAACATCCTTCCTTCTTGCTTTTCATCTTGCTTTCTAAAATTACACTGAGTAAATTTAGATTATCACATGTGAATTTCTTGAATTTAACATCCCTAAGTCTAAAAATTGTCTGTGTGTATACATAACTTACTGGATGCTCAGAGAAATGTTGTTGTTTTTCCTTTTTGTAATCCTTTCATATGTACCTTCAACTTTGTTTAATCTCCTGAGAGTATGTTGCATGTTTTATCTTTGGACTTGGTCTAACTTTAATCTGTTCGTCTTTTTCCTCTTTAATGGTCTCATATCTTCCTGACTAATCCTCTTTTGTAATCCTCCTTTCCATAGGAATTTTCTCAGAGATCCATCCTTCCCCTGATTCATGTTGAATCATGTAACTCTCACAAATACTATGGCTTCATAAATACTATGGTGTTCTCTGCTGGCTACTGTATTGGCCTCCAAATACATTTTATACTACAATATTCTTCTGCATTACAAATATACTGTAAAACTTCCTACAAGTCGTCTCTTCCTGCATGTTCCATATAACCTCTAACTCTAGCTCAGTATATTTAATAAACTCTCTTTCCTCTCTAAACTATGCTCCTCCATTTTCCCCTATACATCATTTACACAATTTCAAGAGAATCTTAGAAGTAAAATCAAATCTTATCCTTGAAATTAGCTTCTCTCCTAATGTGTATACTGCTTCAGTATTTTAAACTTTATTTAATTATAGTTGATATACACTAAATATTGCAACTTTAATGAATATAATTTGATAAATTTGATATGTATACACTTCTGAAATCATTACCACATTCAAGATAATCACTGAAAAGTTTTCTCATGGCCTTTTATAAACTCCCTCCTGCTGCTCCTCACAACCCTAATGCTGTGTCCCTGTGTCCAAATGCCACTGATCTATTCTTGATATATATATATATATTGAATATATAGATCAGTGTTATTTGGTCACAGAAGCACAGCATTAAAAATATTTAGTGTATAAGAATACTTTACATTACATTGCATCTGATAGGTGATTTTTTTATCCCTTGCCTTCCTCCCACACTGCACACTTCTGAGTCTCCAGTGTTCATTATACCACTCTGCATGCCTATGAGTACCCAAAGCTTAGCTCTCGCTTATAAGTGAGAACATGTGGTATTTGGTTTTTCATTTCTAAGTTACTTCACTTAGGACAACGGCTTCCAGTTCCATCCAAGTTGCTGCAAAAGACATTATTTCATTTTTTTATGGCGTAGTAGTATTCTGGGGTGTGTATATACTACATTTTCTTTATCCACTTATCTGTTGATAGAAAATTTGATTCCATGTCTTTGCAATTGTGAATTGTGCTGTGATAAACAAATGAGTAAAAATGTCTGTTTGACATAATTACTTCTTTTCCTTTGGATAGATACCCAATAATCGAATAGCTCAATCGAACGTTGATCTACTGTTTGTTACTTGAGAAATTTCCATACTATTTTCTGTAGATGTTGTGCTCATTTACATTTCCACCAGCATGTATAAGTGTTTCATTTTCACCACATTCGCACCAATAACCAATATCTATTGTTTCCTGACTTTTTAAAACTGGCCATTCTGACTGGGGTCAGGTGGTATGTCATTATCTTTAGTTTTAGTTTTCAGTTTAGTGGTTTTTTATTTGTTTGTTTTTGTTGTTTGTTTGTTTGGAGTTTTTTTTAGACAAAGTCTTCTCTGTTGCACAGGCTGGAGTTAAGTGGCAAAAACATGGCTCACTGTGCATTCAAACTGCTGGGTTCAAGTGATACTCCCACTTTAGCCTCCTGAATAGCTGGGATTTCCAGCACATGCCACTACACCCACTGATTTTTTTATTGTTTATTTTTTTGTAGAGACAAGGTCTTTCTGTGTTTCCCAGGCTGGTCTCAAACTTCTGACTTCAAGTGGTTCTCCCACTATGGCCTTCCAAAGTACTGAGATTACAGTCATGAGCCACCACACCTAGCCTTCATTGTGACTTTGATTTGCGTTTTCCTGATTAGTAATGTTGAGCATTTTTTTGTGTTTGTGGGCCATTTATTTATCTCCCTTTGAGAAATGTCTATTCATGTTGTTTGCTCACTTTTTAATGGGGTTATGTGTTTTTCATTCTTGCTGATATGCTTGAGTTCCATGTAGATTTCGTATATTATTCCTTGGTCAGATATGTAGTTAGTGAGGATTTTCTTCCGTTCTGTAGGTTGTGTATTTACTCTGTTGATTAGTTCTGTTTTCTGTGCAGAAGCCTTGTTTTTTAACAATTATCCATCCCCATTTTATTTTTCTTGTTGGACTCTTATTTATGCTTCAAGACCCAGATCTAACAGTTCTCTCTTTCTGAAACTTTTCCAGGCTCATCGAAGCAGAGTTTTTTATGCTTTCTTTGTGTAGTCGCTCAACTCTTATTGCATGCATCTCAGAGGAGTGTATTTTTATGTTTGTCACTGTATAGACACAAGTCATGTCTATTTTATTTTTGTATGCCTTAGAAACTTATATTGTTTATACAGAATAGCAATAATCACAATTGCTTTTTTAAATCAGATATCCCAGCTCTTCACCTTTCAGCCCTGTGATAAGACTACACTTCCCTACCCTCTTTGGGCTCTTTGGGTTGTGTGGGGCCATGTTACTAGTAATGATCAATGACTTGTGAACAAAAAAATCCTACATCACATCTTTGACAGACCTTTTCTGAAAAGAGACTCTTCAGAACACTATTATCTTTCCACAGCAACTAGCAATGCTCTAGGTGGCAGTTTATCTTGTAGCCTAGATTCAGGAAAACATGAGTTAGAGACTACAACTCAGTTGAGATGAATACATAGCATGAATTAAAAATAACATTTTTGTTAATAAATTTCCTTTTTAAGTTTTTTGATAATTGACAAATTATGGTTGTATAGATTTATTGAGTAAAAACTTACATTATGATTTATGAATATAATGTGGAATAATTAAGCTAATTATATATCATCTCAAATGCTTATTATTTTTATGGTGAGAACATTTGAAATTTACTCTTCGTGATTTTTAAATGTACAAAATGCTATTATTAACTGTATTCACCACACTGTGGAAATAAATCACAAAAAAACACCTGTTACCTCTTCTAACAAAAACTTTGTACCCCTTGGCCATCATCTTCCTATTCCCCTCACTCCCTAGCCTCTCGTAATCATCACCCTACTCTCTGCTTCTATAAATTTGATTATTTTTAATTCCACATATGTGAGAATTTGTCCTGTTGTACCAAACTTTATTCACCAAGATTAACATCCTCCAATTCCATTCAAGTTGTTGCAATTGACAGAATTTATTTTTATAAAATATATTGACATAAAATACTTTTTACAGAATTGCCATAAAAATTACAGAATTAATTTTTTATTTATTTTTATAAAGGCTAAATAGTATTCCACTGTGTATATGTACCACTTTATCTATTCATCTGTTGATAAACTGTTAGGTGGATTCCGATTCCATAATTTGCCTTTTATGAATAGTGCTGCAATGAACATAGGAATGCAGACATCTTTTTGACATACTGATTTCAATTTTGTGGTGGTAAGTATCCAGAAGTGGGATAGCAGGATAATATAGTCATTTTATTTGTAATTTTTTGAGGAACTTCCATTCAGTTTTTCATAATGGCTTACTAGCATTTATTAGCTTTCATTTTTTTTGATAATAGCCCTTCTGGGAGATTTCCAGTGATGTCTCATTGTAGTTTTAATTTGTATTTCCTTAATGATTAGTGATGTTGAGCATTATTTCATATGTATGTTGACTATATGTATGTCTTCTTTCGAGAAATGTTTATTCAGGTCTCTTGCCTCTTATTATTATTATTATTATACTTTAAGTTTTAGGGTACATGAGCACAACGTGAAAGTTTGTTACATATGTATACATGTGCCATGTTGGTGTGCTGCACCCATTAACTCGTCGTTTAGCATTAGGTATATCACCTAATGCTATCCCTCCCCCTCCCCCCACCCCACAACAGTCCCCGGTGTGTGATGTTCCCCTTCCTGTGTCCATGTGTTCTCATTGTTCATTTCCCACCTATGAGTGAGAACATGCGGTGTTTTATTATTTGTTTTCTTTATATAGGCTTATTTGAGTTACTACCATAGTTTGGATATGTACCCCTTGTCAGATATATGGCTTGCAGATAGCTTCTCCCAACCTAAATGTTGCCTCTTCACTCTGTTAATTGTCATCTCTGTTGTGCAAAATCTTTTTATTTTGATGAAATACCATTTGTCTATCTTTGATTTTGTTGTATGCACTTTAGGGGTCAAATCTAAAAATTAATTCCCCAGACAAATGTTTTGTAGTTTTTCCTTTATATTTTTTTCTAGTCGTTTTATAATTTCATGCCTTACATTTAAGTCCTTAATCCAATTTGACTTGGTTTTTGTATTTGGTGTGAGATGAGTCCAATTTCAGTTTTCTGAATATGAATATCCAGTTTTCCCAACACCATTTATTGAGGAAACTGACCTTTCTGGAGGTTTATGTGATTCCATAGGAATTTTAGAATTGCCTTTTCTATTTTTATATATAAAAAAAAAAGTCGTGGGACTTTTGATAAGAGTTGCACTGAATCCGTAGTTCACTTTGGGTAATATGGGCATTTTAACAATATTTACTCTTTCTATTCATGAACATATGATGTCTTTGCATTTATTTATATCTTCTTCAATTTCTTTCATTAATGTTTTATAGTTTTCATTGTACAAGTCTTTCACTCTCCTTGGTTATATTTATCCCTAAGTGTTCCATTTTTATAATTATTATAAATGGGATTGTTCTCTTTTTTACAAATTTAGTTGTTAGTGTATAAAAATGCTACTTGTTTTGTGTGTTGACAATATTTGGTAATTCAAAGTCAAGGCTGTAACATTACCATATTTATTTGTTAGTTCTAATGGTTTTTTGGTGGGATATTTAGAGTTTTCTATGTATAAGATCATGTTGTCCGAAAACAACAACTATTTTATGTTTTTCTTTGGTATTTTGATGCATTTCATTTCCTTCTCTTGCCTAATTGCTCTGTCAAGGGCTTGTAATACTGCATTGAATGGGAATACTGAGAGTGGGCATACTTGTTTTGTTTCAGATTTTAGAGGAAGGCTCTCAATTTTACATCATTGAGCATAATGTTAGCTGTCGGCTTATGATCTGTAGTCTTTATTTTGTTGAGGTGCACTCCTTCTATAGCTAATTGGTAGAGAATTTTTTTCCTAAAAGTATGTAGAATATTGTCAAATGTTTTTTCTACATGTAATGAGGTGATCATATCGTTTTTGTCTTTTATTCTGTTAATGTGATGTATCACATTTATTGATATGTGTATATTGAACCTTTCTTGCAGCCCAGGGATAAATTCCATTTGGTCATAATCAATGATTCTTTTATTTTTGTTTTTTAATTTAGTTTACCGGTATTCTGTTGAGAATTTTGCATCTATGTTCATCAAGAATATTGGCTGTATTTTTTTTCTTATAGCATTCTTATTTTCCTTTAGTATCAGCATGTGCTGACCTCATAAAAAGAGTTTGGAAAAAACAGTTTTTCTTTGATGTTTTTAGAAGAGTTTGTAAATAATTGGTTCTGTTTTTTTAAATGTTTGATAGAACATGAGAAACCATGAGGTCCTGGCCTTTTCTTTGATGAGAGACTTTTCATCACAGGTTCAATCGTACTTTTCATTGGCCTGTTCAGATTTGGTATTTCTTCATGATTCGGTTTTGTTTGTTGTATGTGTCTAGGAAGTTATCTATTTCTTCCAGGTTGTCTAATTTGTTGGCATATAATTGTGCATAGTAGTCTCTTCTAATCCCTTGTATGTCGGTGCGATAATTGTAATGTCTCCTCTTTCATTTCTGATTTTAAGTCCTCTCTCTTTTTTTTCTTACTCTAGCTAATGATTAGTGAGTTTTGTTTATTCTTTGTTTTTTAATAAAACATCTCTTAGTTTTGTTGATCAAAAATAACTTACATGTTTTGTTCCACAAAAAGGCTAGAGTTATTTTTTATGAAGCATAATCAAGTTTATCCTGACTGATAATAACTTAGATTTTCAATAAATGTTAATCGTATGCACAGATAAACAGGCAAATCTTATTGACTTATGTATGTTATATTAAAATATTTGAAAAATAATTTCTTAAAATGAAAATACTTCATGGTTGCATTTCTTTATAGTGTATAGATAATATATTAACTGATGTACTACTGTAGGACACTTGATTTTAAATGGTGGGCTCCAAATAAGAACTGTGTGACTACTATAAAATTTAAATTTATGAGCATTATATAGAAAATAACTAAGGTATGGTAATTAATGGGATTTTATTCCAATTATTAATGTTAGAGGTATTGCAACCTCAACATTGATTAATGGCCATGGCATAAATTTGAGTATGCAGGCTATTGTGCCAAAGATGGAAAATCACGTAGTTCTCTTTATCATTATATTTGTATTGTGCTTTGGTTTTTATAATGACATTTCACCATCATATCTTATTTTATTCTATAATTTAATTCAATAAAGTCATTATTTCCTTTTTCCCTATCTGACAGTGAAGAAATTGAGGCAAGCGGAAATGAACTGATCTTGCCCAAGGTCATTCTATTTTTCTTTTTTTTTTTTGACAGAATCTTGCTCTTTCGCCTAGGCTGGAGTACAGTGGTGCGATCTCAGCTCACTGCAACCTCCGCCTCCCGGGTTCAAGCAATTCTCTTGTCTCAGCCTCCTGAGTAGCTGGCATTACAGTCCTGAAGATTCAGGGTATAAAATAGACCTTTATTTCCAAATGCTTATTACTTTCATAAAGACAGATTTCAAAATATTTAAGGTGCAGCTTATGGAAATTAGTGTTCACACTAACCATAATGCTAAAAAAATCTATGAAGTTATTCTATTTCAACTAAGAAATTCTATCAAAATATATCATCAATAAAGATAAAAAAATGAGACACAGGTTGGGAAAAATATTTGCAATAAAAAAACAACAAAAGCTAAAGAGCTTTTACAAATCTATTTAATAAATGAAAAGGACATCAAAGCTAATGTTCTTTTCGTATATTAAATAGATTTGTAAAAGCTAAAACATGGATAGAAATTTGAATGGACACTTCACAAAAAGAATACCCAAATGGCCAGTAAGTACGTAAAAAAGTGTTTTATTTACTTTAATAATCATCAGATAAATACAAATTAGAATTACAATGCATCTTCATTCTGCTACACTCTGCAGGATAAAGTGTACATAATAATAATAATAATAATAATAATAATAATAATGTAATAGCAAATGTTAGCAAAGATCGAGAGAAACCAGAACTCTCATACACTACTTGCAGGTGAACAATGTGGTGCAACCTGTATGCAAGGTGTTTAAATGTGTATACTAAAGTTAAACATATGCATATGCTATGACAAAAATATTTTATTCTAGTATGTACACCTTAAAGTACATATGTGTTCACAGTAGAACTATTTATAATAGCCAAAAACTAGAAATTTCTCCAGTGCATGTCAACAGTAGAATGGAAAAATAAATTACACTATATACAAACAATGAAATACTGTATAGCAATGACAACAATCTTCAAGTTTGTGCAACAATAAGGATATATCATTCACATAATATTTAGTGGCAAAATGTATGTACAAGAGTACATAATATATAATTTCACTTATGTAAATTTCTAAAACAAACAAAATGAATTTCTTTTGCTTAAAGTCAAAATAGTGGTTAACCTGCGGGAGGAGGTTAATAACTAGGAGAGTCATGGGAAGGTGAGATCTTATAATGTGGTGATAATAGTCTACTTTGTGATCTTGATGCCTTTTGCACAGTTATATAAAACTCTGTAAAAACTGACTGTGAATGTTAAACTCATATGTGAATGTATATATGTATCATACTTCAGTGAAAGCTTAAAAAGTTAAAATCAATAATCAAAATATACCTTATTTTCCAGAATTCTGTGTTGACTTTATATTTCCATTTTTAAGAAAATTGGTAAAGGCAGTGATCAGTAATAATCTTCACTCCACTTTGTGACTATATTTCCGTATATAATGAAAAGGAAAACAAATAGCATGTGACATTTCAATGAGCCACATTAAAAATAATATCCAACACAGTGGTACATGACACCAAAATATGACATAAACATATATTTGGCATATAAAAATACAGAGGTTATCCACACAGTTCTAAAAAGCAAAGGGGCAAAATCATTCATTCAGTATTTTGTTGATATTGTAATTGTCTACCAGGCAAAAGTGTGACACCAATTGTAAAAAATACAGTATAGTTATTACAGTTCATTTGTTCTCTCAGCAAATTCTAAGAGATCTCAGAATAACAGAAACCCAGAGCTGACAAGTGCAACTTTACTGGAAAAGAAAACAAAACCCCATATTCTTCAAGATCACTTGAGAATTTATTTGTGTTTAAATAATTATTTCAGATGATGCTTGTGCTCCTAATAATCAATTAATGGGGAAAAATGTCTTTTCATTACCCATTTGAAAGCAATTGTTGTTTAGTGCCTACTCTGTGCCAGCACAAAATACATATTTATCTAGCACCTAATAGTAAGCCCAGTGACTTAATATTTGGAGACACACCAAGATAGTATAAGATAATCACATTCTCAACCAATGTCATGGTAGCAAGAAAATGATAGATGCATTTTGCTTAACATTCAGCATATTTTCTATTACATAGATGGCAAAATATATAACAAAATATTCTCAGTACTACTTCAGATTATTTCTTTCAGAAAAGGGCTGGGGTAGGGGAATACATTATTTCAGTTTATAGAAGGATATTGAAGTTAACTGGGACTTGAATGTTGGAAGTGAAGATGATTTAGTGTAATGAGATTTTGAATATAAATTAAAAGTAAACCAACAAGTTGTGCCAATGGACTTGGTGTGTGGAAAATCAGGGATGACACCCAGGTCTCAGATTGGAAACTTTGCAGAAGTGTTGACATTAGCTAAAATGGGAAAGATTGAATCTTAATTGTTATGGTATGAACCTGCTCAGTTTGTAATCCTCAGGAAAGGTCTACCGGAAGCTCCGTATGAGAATCCAAAGTTTAGGAAATACTATAGCACTAGAGATGGGACTGGACCTAAAGAGAAATTATTGGAAGTTTAACAAAAAAGGCCAAAAACTGAACCTTTACATCTTCCAATATTTGGAGGTCAATCAGACAAAGAGGGCCAGCAAATAATCTAGAATGAACAGCCAGGTAGAAAAGATGAAAATAAATTTCTTTAAGAAAAAAAGATATTGACAAATATGACAGCTGATCCTGAAAAAGATTGAGTGTGATGAGAACAGATACCTGTGAGAGTCAGCCAAGACATCCCAACAGTAGATGAAGGCTTGTATCTGTTCAAAAGTATTTGAATAGGATTTAGTGCAATTTTCATTCCTGGAGATTATAATTGGGAAGTTAACCTAGAACAACCGAGTTGGAAAGCTGTTTAGAAATTTTGTGAAGAGGGCCGGACACAGTGACTCACACCTGTAATCCCAACACTTAAGGAGGCCGAGGCAAGCAGCTCGCTTGAGCCCAGGAGTTTAAGACCAGCCTGGGCAAGGTGGCAAACCCTCATCTCTACAAAAAGTACAAAAATTAGTGGGGCATGATGGCACTTGCCTGTAGTCTCAGCTACTCAGGAGGCAAATGTGGGAGGATCGCTTGAGCCTGGGAAGAGGAAGCGGCAGTGAGCCAAGATCATGCCACTGCACTTCAGCCTGGAGCCTGGGCAGCAACAGAGGGAGACCCTTTCTCAAAAGACAAAACAAACAAGCAAGAGTGTAAGCAAACTGGCATACCCAAGACACTGTTAAACATGTTGTTGAAGAATTTATGATGACATAGAAAATGCAAATATTTATAGGTAAAGAAACAACACAGTCATGTAAATAATGCACAGAATTGATAAACAGCTATATCTATACATATACATATGCAGATATAGGCTTTTTCAGGTAGAAAATATATTAAAATGTGAGTGGTTTCTCTAGGTAATAAAAGTATGGATGAATTTATTTCTTTACATTTTCCATATTTAAAACAAATTATTTGCCATTACTTTACAACTGAAAACAAAATCTAGTCTCAAAAAAGTTTTCAATACATTTAAATGTATTGCATGATGTTCAAATTTTATAAAATAAATACTGTAACATTATCTTTCACAATTTTATTGAAAACCCCATGTTTCCTACATCATATGTAAGAGAAAAATTTTTTAGACTATGATAAAATTAAAACAACTATGATTTCAAAGAAAAAATGACTTTTGAATATCTGAATTACGAATCACTGTAGGAAATTAAAATGTACCTATTTTTACCTACACTTCCACTTCAAGAATGGTATCTAAAATAAATAAATACAAAAATGAATACATAAAATAAAATATATAAGTAATTATATAAGTATGTAATGCCACCTACACAAGGATTATTGTATAAGCATTATTATAGTGGGCCATTTGGAAATAGACTGAATATCCATCAAAACAGGAGTAGCTGGATAAGATGAAATGTGACTCACCCATTAAATAAAACAGAATCTCTATATATACAATCTCCATATACACACAAAATAGCAGTCCATACTATATTCTTGACATGAATAATAGCAAATGACAAGTTGTTTATTTTCTCAGTGAATATTACATGGTAAGAATTTCCTAGGTAATTAATAGACATACAAATATTTTTATGCCAATTAATGAAATATTTTTTAGTGTATCAATGAACTGTAATTTATTTAATCATTTTCCAGCTGTTACACATTTAGAAGAAAATACAAACATGAAGTTTCTATGCATTTAGTTTCCTAGAGTTTCATATATAAAAATATGTACTATATAATTCTTCCATTACCAAAATTCCCACATCATTATTCACAGGAAACGTAATACATATTTATCACTGGGAGTACAGAAGATTTGCAACATGATTCTTTAACATAAGAAGGCTTCTTAATTATGAAAAAGTTTTTGTTTTAGTCTGCCATTGCAAAATACCATAGATTTTGTGGCTTATACCAGGAATTTATTTTCTAAGAGTTTCAGAGGCTGGGAGCCTGAGATTATTGTGCCATTATGGTTGCTTTCTGGTAAAAGCTCTTTTCCTGGCATGCATATGGCCACCATCTTACTATGTTCACGTGACTTCTTTGTGAGGGTGCTGAGAAAGAGTGAACTAGAGAGAGCAAGCTCTCTGATCTCTTCTTATAGGATGTCAATCTCATTATTAATTCCTCACCCTCATAACCTTAGCTAAACCTAATTACCTCCCAAAGACCTCATCACCAAATACCATCACAGTGGGGGTTAGGGCTTCAACATATGAATGTGGGGAAATACAATTCAGTTTATAGCAGTCCTAACATCTAAAATGGTTTCTTCAAGCAACCTATTGTCTTGGAAACCAATCCTTTATCATATATTTGCAGAATGTTTTGATATTGAGCAAATATAGGAAAGTAGAATTAATGTTTAACAAAGCTATCTAAAATATTATTTATTCATTATTCTACAAATATAGCATTTAAAAAGAGATATTTGAAGTGTACAAGTTTAGGGTGAATAAATGGTCATATACCAGGTATGGGATAATTAAATAACAACTGTAATTGTTTTAAAATATGTAATTTTGACATTAAGCAAACACATGTTTTCAGTTCATGATTGTGTAGTATCAGCAATTAGAGTTTTAACTTATCAGCATAAAGAATAATGTAAATGTATATTATATTACCACAAAGGTAGAAGCCAAAATCTGAATACCGATAGTTTTTCTCAATCTGAGATTACTGTAAACACATTTTTCCTAATTGAATTGTAAATGATAAAATATTTAATTCTTAATTTGTTAATAATTTTGTTATATCTAAAATATTGTTTATGTTATTTATAAATATTATGTGGAAATAAAAGCTTAAGATGAGGATAAATTTACAACATGATTAACATTTCAAGAATTCGGGTTGTATTTTCTTATATTTTCTTGCCAATTTCTTAATCTTGTAAAGGCTTTAAATTTTAGTATAATTCAAGACATCAGTGAACAAACCTGAATGCTGAGGATACATCTAACAGTCTCAAATGCATGAATAAATTTATAAACATGAGCTTAAAATTACTAATGGAAGAAAATTATATTGGTTTTATAGATGCATCTGAACAAATATAAAACCCTATTGGTTGTATAGGTGCATCTGAACAAATATTTTTTGATTCTTCTCATAACTGGTATTACATTTGTATAAATGTTTATTTAAAAAATAAGCCTTAGAGTAGGATAAAAAAAACAGTAAATAAGGTAGGAAAATCCTATTTTCATATTTTCCACCTAAAATCAACTGGAATATATTTATTGTATATTTTGCATATTGCTATATAATTATATATCTCTATCTCAAAACTTTCCATTCCCTAACTGACTTCCATGAAGAATGTTATAGACTTACAACATTTCATAAATTATCTTAATTTAGGGCACCATTGGTTCCCCAGTAAGCTTCAGCTGTTGAGACTTCACTCTGCATAGCTTCAATCTACATATGCTTTCCCTTGTGAGCAGCTGCTCAGGGCTCTGTCAGAAACTAAAGTCCAAGTATGTAATCGGGTGTGCTCCCAAAGATTCTAACGGTTATACTGGTCTTATCTACTGATAATTCAGAACCTTCTACTTAAAAAGAAGTATTCATTGGAAGTCCCTTTAAACCAGCTACATGTATAAAGATTTCCTGTTATCCAGGGATTGGCAGGCCCCAAGATTTCATGGAGTGGCTACAAAACAGAAGGCTATTCCTTAAACCCATCATTGTCTTAACTCAAAAGATACTGAGATGTGCCATCCTAGAAACAAAGAGAGACAACTTAGAGCTCAGAAAATAGTAAAAAAGACAATTGTGGAATATAAAAAATAACATTTTTGCTAACAAGAAAATATTCTATTTTTTAATAAAGATATTTTCAGAGCAAGGGAAGATCACAGAAATGCTAGAATAATGTATCCTGGCATGTGGGAGTGGGAGAAATGTCACAGGACAGGAGTGAGATAAGTAACACATTAATTAGTAAGATTTTTTTTAAAAAAAATATATATATACTTATAAATTCAGGGGGTACATGTGCAAGTTTGTTACTGGATATTGATCTAGACAGAGAATTTATGACTAATTAGTAGGATTTTTAAAGAGGAATTTCCACTAATAAGAATTGAAAGCCTTTTGAAAGTGCATATTTTACATAGGAAATCAATATGGAAGCATGACATCTTACTGACACTATGAAAGTCCCTGGACTTTCATTTCATCTCATCATTGTTTTCATTAAGGCGAGAGGTAACTGGTAGTCTTTGAAATACAAAATTCAGTAAGTTCAAGCTGTGTGATTTTGTGAGATTTTACCCGTCTGAACCATGGTTTCCTCAACTGTAAAAGAAAATACCAATGACTTCTCTTAATTGTTTAATAATTATGAAAATGAATATAATAGGGCTTTTCTACTGTTCCATTCAGTTTTCTATGAAAACAGAAAATTGATGAAATTCTTAAAATAAGCCTTTTAAACTAAATTTGTATTGATTTGCATTCCATACTGTACTCTCGCCTCAAGAAAGTTATAGTGCAATGTACTCTTCTGGTATTAGGGAAATATATTTTAACATCCTCTAGTGTCCCTAAAAACTCTAAATAACTTATAAAAATTGAAGATTACCTTTTAAAATAACTCTTTTTAATATAATAACATTTATTATAGAATAATAATTTTGCCATATTGTGTCATTTGTGGAATAATGTGAGACATTTCAATTTTAACCTTTACCATTATGAAATAAATTTCTCATAATCTGCAGTGTGTAAAGGAGCAAGAACTAGCTAATATCTTAATATTTACAATGTGTTTGTATGCTTCTAGCTGCAGTTTGATTTTAAAGGTTGAAAACAAATGAAAACACGTCAACAAATTAAGGAGTATGAACAGTTAGGATGAAATAAAATTTGCTTTTGCTTTACTCCATTTTTGTATCCTGAACCTTAAGAAACTCAATCCTAGTAATGCTTTCAAGCCCATGAGGATTTAAGAAAAAAACTCAAGAAAATAAATGTGCATTGAAGAGATTGGAGTGCAGGGAGATGGGATTTTTCAGGGTGACAGGATCTCTGTTCCATGTGTGTGCACAGATACCAGAAGGCACTATCTAAGACCAGAAAAAAATAGTTTCTGTCATCTCCAGATGTAGGGAATGACTGCCCAGCAGGGCTCTTCAGACTGTTGAGAAGTCTGGGTCATCCAATCTGCCTCCTCCATAAAACAGCCTCATCATTTGAGTGTTCCGTGGAAACCATGATCTTTATTAATCAAAACACCCCCTTCTAGTAACAGAACTTCAGTATTTTCAATTCTAGTAGAAATGACAACTAAACACATACTAGAAGTAGCAAATAGAGGACCCTGTCTCTCATGAATTGGTAAGATGTACTTCACTCTCTAGGCTTTGTATAATTTAATGATATTAATTGAGAAAAAATCATATTGCAAGCATTTACAATTTCATTTTTCCTTTATAAAGTGTTTAATAGGTATGCAGCCTTATGGGAGTAGTTAAGCCTAAATATCAGGAGATGATAAATATTTCAAAAATGCTGCTCTTTTATAATAACAACAATCTGCCATTGCTATGAGATATTGATATTTATCAAATTATCCATTGAGAAACAATAATTTACTGAAAATTAATATGTGAATTATAAAAATTATTGTGTTTAAATAAAATCCTTTTTTAATTTTTAGAAATTACCTGTCATAGTCAAAATATTATGATAATAATCTATATTATCATAGCCATATGGCTTGATTTCCCTTTATAGTTATGTAGATACTTCTCTATTTTATCATAGCCATATGGATTGATTTCCCTTTATAGTTATGTAGATACTTCTCTATTTTATTACCAAGGCACATTATATTGAAAGAAGATAGGGAAACCATAAAAAATGCTCTTGAGACATATTTAAATTGAAAAATTATTTGTGTTTGTAATATATGTAATTTGTAATGTATGTGATTTGTAATTTGGAACATGTTATACTCCTTCTAATTTTAAGAGTAGAAAGACTGTACATTAGGATTAGATCTTATGTTCAAGAGTGTGAATTCAAACTCATAAACTAAAACTGTGTTGTGAATACATTTAGTTTCACAAAACCTTTAAGTGGCAACATCCTTAAAATCTTATGAAATATGAGATTTCATCATTGTCTTACTGATAAAATAAAGGAGAGCAGAAATTAGAGACAGATTTCAGGATCACCATGTAAGGGTCACTATTTGTTGCCAACCACCTACCTTGCCAGAACTTCTTTCAAAGGATGAAATATTCTTAGAAAGAGTAGGTATCCTGCTTGACCTCAGAATAGATGATTACTACTTTGCTAGCTCCTGCATGTTGGTCTCTACAATATTTTAATCAAACAAACATGAGATTGACCATGTGCTACTGTAGCTATAATAATTTTTCAAATGTGAAGCTTCAGAGAGCAGTCAAGGACTGGAAACAACATCAGCGGTGAATAATAGCCTCAAAATGAAGCATACGGATTAGGAAATTTCCAACACTGTTTGTAACACTATTCTCATGCTTGCTAAGAAGAATGAAATAACAAGTTTATGCCAATCTGCTGATTGTCAAGGAAACTTCACACATCGATTTATGGCATGGGATTTACTCCATTGGACAAGAACTGTTTTCTTGCCTTTTCCAGCTTGTTTAGGGCCACCTTCTTTCCTTAGCTCACTCATGGCCCCCTTCCTCCATCTTCAAAGTCAGTAACATCAGACCAAGAAGTTGTAATGATACTGCATAGTTCTCTCTTTCAATTCTGTCTTCCACTTTTAAGGATCCTAGTAATTACATTGGGTCCACTGAGATAATGTGGGATTACTTTGCTATGTTAAGGTAAGATGACTAGCAACTTTCATTTCCACTGCAATCTTAATACCATTTTACCCTGTAATTAATGTATTACCAGGTTCCATAGGTTAGAAGGTAGACATCTATGGGTTTTTGTTGCTGTTGTTGTTGTTGTTTTTGGTAGGAGGGAGTGTTATTCTACCTACTACATCTGTTGTCATTAGGTGAAGAATATTCAGACCACAAAGTATACAGAATCCCATCTGTGCTCTTCCGGGGACACTACAGATTGCATCCAGCCTAGGGCTCTATGGGAAACCAGTGGCAGCTAGAACCATGGGGACCATGGCCAGATCCTTTGTAATCCCTAATAGCATCTTTATGAGGCTTTAATGAGCTTGAGCTTGTGCAGCTTGCTTGGAGGTCAGCCAAACTTTTCTCTGGCTTCTTGGTAAGTAGAGACTGTTCAACAAATTCCAGACAAGTTCTCACCATTGTAAACTACACCAAAGTAAGACGTCAAGCAGACAATTAAGTCATGGTTTATGATTTTATTTTATATACATGGTTTTTAGAATATAAATATATTCTATAAAACATATAATTCTATAAAATAATTATTGATGGCCTAATTGCTTGGTATTTGTTACTGTAAATAATATAGGCCCAACTTGAGAGTCCAATTTGCTTTATCCACCATAGGACCAATCATGTAGACATTAATGACCTGCATACTTGACAAAGCCCTATATGGGAATATAATAAGGTACTGTGAAAGTAACATTATAATCCATAATATCACTTATGAATTAATTCATTGTATTTAAATGTTCCCACTCACACATTTTTCCCTTCCCTGTTCTTCTGGGAATATCTGAAAAATAAGACAAATACACTTACTACCTAGTTATGCTAGGAAGTTTAATACCCAAGAAACACATTTCCTTCATATTCAGAGACAGAGCTCTAAGAATCTCTGAATGATTTTAGAATACAAAACCTCTCCATTCACATTATGGAAAATATGCAGGAATATTATACTTGTGATTTATGTTTTAGTTTATACCATTCACCTGCAACTCTACTGAACTAATTTATTTCCTCTTTAAAACCTACACGAAAGCATCTTCTGTGCTACATGTTTCTCTCACCCTTCTCCAATATGCATTGCGAATCAAGTCATGGTGCTGAGCAGAATCCTTTCCCTGAGAACTGTTGATAATACTGACCAGCACTCACAAGTGCTTCCCTTGAAACATTTTCAGTCATCACAATCCCAGATGCCATGAGTCATTGGATGTGTTTTTTTGTTTTTTGCTTTACATATATAGCACTTGGCCCTTATTTCAGCTGATGGAGTAGGTAAGAAAACGGATTCTGCTGGTTATTTCATTTTTCTTTTTCTTTTTTTTAAATAAAATAAAAAAAAATTTATTTAGAGTTTTTTAGAGTTACTCTCCGAAGTCTCTCCCACAGAATCCCTCAATCTCAATGGAAGTAATATACTTAAATCATATAAACAAGGACAGTGCATGACAGAAATCAAAATGCTATTTTGATTTATTTAATGCCATTTATAACTGTTCATTATGACACAACTAAATAACTTAAGCATATTTATTATATTAGTAATGACAATTTTAGTTTTTTTGACAGCTAAATCCCTCAACATAAAGATAATTAATTTAGCCCTCCTTTACCAGTAGACACCATTCTGCTGAATAATCAGTCAATGAAGGAAAAGCAAACAAATGAAAAAAACCAGCAAAAAATGTGTGTACATAAATAGTTGATTTTATGATTGGGATAGATGGAATCTATTTATAGAAGACAGTAATGTTTATTTGAAGATAAAATTAGGTTCACATCATTAAGAAATCTATGTGGATAGATACTATTAATGTGATATATATTAATAGTATATTGATACATTAATCAGAATATATTAATTTTTCCTTATCTGTTAATTTTTACTCTATTTACGACAGTGGAAATCTATAAAGCCAATATTAACTTTCCCTGGAAGAGAAATACATTGATGATGAAATATCAGATACTTTCACAAAAATATGTAAGTTGAGATGAGAATTTTTAGCTGTCTTTTTCAGCACCAACTTTAAAAATTAAAGTTATTTTAGATCAGCTTTACGATTAGTCTAAAAATTAGTTTAAAACTTTAAAAAACAAAGAAAGTCAAAATGAGAAGCAGATGGGCCTATACTTCTTTAGACATGAACTTTCTGTTTCTCCTTATGATCAAAAGAAAGGCAAGAAAGGAAAATGGAATAAAACACCCGAGATTTCACAGACATTGCTACACATTGCCATGTATTCATTAGATAGCCAAATATATTCATATTGAAACACTCATTCTTACTCAATATGTTCATACTATCATGTTTGAGTGCTTGGTTTTAAAAATATTTGATTGAAATTAGGTATTTTGCACTCAAATTATTAAGGGTAGATATTAATATAAATTTTGTTTATAGTCTAAGGTTTATATTTTTATAATATTTGAAGACAGTGAAAATGTTTACTTAACCTGACATTATTTCAATTGTGACACACAAATATTCCTATAGTCTATATTGTAATAGATGTAAGACCCACTCAAAGGCATACTAGACACATATTAAATTGTTAGTTTTACCTTATTATGTCTGTTACAAAAATTATGAAAAACTATTTTTATCAGCAATCACTAATCTCCAAAATTCTAAGCTCATTAGTGTGGTAGAAACACCTAATTGTCATTGAGACTGATGAACAACTTTTGGTAATGGCACACAGACTGAGAGAATTTTATGCTAAAAAAATTAAAAATAAATTTTTTTGGAGGGTATCCAATAACAAAATTTTAGGATTTATGGATCCTCTGTCCTTCAAATACTGCAATATTGGACCAAATATATAATTTAGCACTAAGGTGCTAAAAATAGAACTTACTAATAAAGACTTTCTTCTCTATTCTCTATTACGCTCACATGTGCTGCAGAAATATATCAAGCCATCATCTTCTGGTTTCTAGTCCATCACTGGCATATTATTTCTCAGATCACATTTTTGCCATGTATTCTTTGTTCAAACTGAGAGTTCATGCAATTTTCTCAATCTCATCCTGGTACTACCAGTACTACCTCACTGACAAAATACATATGTTCCAAAGACATTTGTAAATCACATTTATGTCAAAAAATCGTACTTCTTTTTACTGAATTACATTACAGTCAAATGTTCTTATGAGGGAAATAACATCATTTTGAGCTAAAACATTTGCTTTGCATTTTTCACTATTTTATAACAGGAAACTATGATCACTACTAATAGCCATCTGTCTCTTTCCACTTCAAACTGAAGCATCTTTCGCAGGACTATGATCGTCTCATATGGATATGTAAGTATTCCCATTTAAATATCCTCTATTCTCTTCGGCAGGAATCTGGACTTTATTACCTGTTCCTGAATGACTCTTTCTTATTTCATTATCCATAAATCCTCTCATACTCTCTTTTAAAAATCTCTCAAATCCTTTCTCTATTTTTCCCTCCACTTATATTTTGTCACTGAAGAACTTTCAATCCTCTTTTTAGAATGGCACAATAGCCTGTTAACTGGTTTCAAGTCTCCAGTATTACCAAGCTCCCAATTTAATATGACAACTAAAATGGATTGCTGAGACACACTAAGTACATTGATTTGATGCCCTATTCAAAGCTTTCTGTCTTGCTCATAACATTATATTTTATATTGTGTCCCAAAGAATATCAATTGAAAACTCAAAATGGGATTAGGGGAAGAGAAACAAAGTTCCGTAGATACATAAGCTTAGGAAATTGCAGACATAATTCTTTTCATTGCTGTAGGCCTCTCAGGGTATTTTGAAGTTGTAGGCCTGTTGAATATCCAGGAAGAGAGAATAGTATGCAGCATTTCCCAAACCTATATGTTCATAAATTCTGTGGCATAGACAAGGAGGCTGCACATACTTAATGAACACAATTTGAAAAATGTTGGGCTTAGGGACAGTTTCAAACTTTCAGGTGTGGTAATAGGAGTGCCTCTAATTCTGTCCACATCTAAAACCAGGCTCAAATCAACTCTGCTCTTCCCTGTTATTCTTGCTACACTGGAACAGTCACAGTGCCTCCATTGGTGATCATACTTGCTTTTTTTTTTTTTTTTTCCCCGGGACAGGCTCTTGCTCTGTCACCTACCCATGCTGAAATGCGATAGCAGGATCACAGCTCACTGCAGTCTCAACCTCCTGAACTCAAGCAATCTTCCCACCTCAGCCTCCTGAGTAGCTGGGACTTCAGGTGAAACCACCATGCCCACCTATTTTTTGTGTGTGTGTATGTGTGTTTGTGTGTAGAGACGAGGTTTCCCTATGTTGACCAGGCTGGTATTGAACTCCTGGGCTCATGTGATTCTTCTGCCTCAGTTTCCCACAGTGCTGAAATTACAGGTGTGAGCCACCATGCCCGGCCTAAATTTGCTTTTATATTTGCCTAATACATCCTTTCCTGGGAAAACTCTTGCCCCACTCTCAAGAATCAGCACAAGTATTGCTTTCTTTAATCCAATATCTACCCTCCCCAACCTGTTACTTAAAATCATTTGAGAAATCTCTAGATCTTTACAAGTGAGGCCCCAGTATTGATTTTAATTCCTAACGTTGGTTCTGAGAAAGTGTAAGTGCTGAGAGCCATTGCTCTGATTCTCATAAAAAGAAATCATGCCAACATTGGGCCACTATTCTAGCTGATGCTCCTATTGCAGCACTCGTCATGCTGCATTGTGTTAGTTTACATGTTTTGTCATTAAATCAGAACTATTACTGATGTTTGTATTTCTGAAAAGTAGTACTATTCTGATACAGGATAGGTATTCAGTAAGTATATATTATTAATTAGCAAAAAAGTTTAGTCTAAAATTGGATCTTAACTTCCTAGTAGATATGGACATTTTACAAATATTTATTATTTTGTATTATAACAGAAAGGCAAAAAACTCGCATCCACATATAAGTGCCATCATCATGAACCAACAACCATTGTAAATGGGTACATTAGAAAGATAACATTATTAAAATTTTGGGAATTGTATGAGTAAAAATTTTATGTCCTTGTATTTGGAAAAAGACTGCATAGTAAACAAACCTGGAGGGCCAAGTTAATAATCATAGTTGTTGAAGTACTATAAATCATTTAAGCTTTGGAAAGATAGATTACACAAAAATTCAGCAAACTTGTTGTGACAATAGTATTTAACATAATGAGATAAAAATTACTGTATGGAAGACTATGTATGAAATAAATGATTTATTTTTCCAAAAGCACTATATAAGTTTAGGGGGTAGCTATTAGCAAAATAGGTCTGAAAAATATTTTTCAAAACAATAAAGAAAAAATCGACTCTAAATGTAAACAGTGAGTTTGCAAATCACCTATCCTTGGAGCACCACTCTTAAAAATCTGGTGAAATATAGCAATATCAGAAACCAATCAGAAACATTTAAATAAAATTAAAACCTTAGATGTAACAAACTGAAATGAAATTAAGGCCTCAGTAAAGAGTTAGATCATCAGATATCTAAAAAAATAATCCCCAAGAGAGCTCATAACCCAGTTTAACCTTGGTGAAAGATTATTGCCCACCCCAAATCCATTCTTTTCTTTTTCAATTGTAGCAAAACCCTGATTTTTGGGGAGTGGCATTGTGTCCAGCTACAAAACTTTATATTACCAATGATTTTAGCAAACCAAGTCATGGCCAATAAGATGTAGGTGGAAGTTTTAGATAATGCTTTTGGAAAACTTTTTATTATGGGCTGAAGTTACCTCACAGTATTTTATAGTCCTTCTGCCTCTCATGAAGACATGACGGCTGGAGCTACAGTGATTACCAATGGCAATGAGATGGTCTTGAGGATGAAAGTCACTTGCAAAGTATGTTGAGCAGAGAAGAGATAGCCTGAGTGTTGTGGCATTATGGAGTCATCACACCTACCCCACATTATTTACTTTTTCACATTTTAGTTTATTTCACTGAGTTTTTTTTTCATGTCTGTTGCTAGTAACAAAATGCAATACCAAATTGATAGACAATGCTCCTTCTCAGAAGACTGTCATCTAACTGGTGCTATTTAGTTCTTTTTTCCTATGAATACATGCCTAAATATCTTTCCTTGACATGTAGAAAGGGAACCTAGAGAAATATTTTTATTTTCTGGCTTTTCTGAAGGTCCTGTTTATCCTCTGGATGACTGACATCCAACATGACCATAAAGGAGAACCTAATCACTATTCATAAGAATTACAGAAGCATGTACAACATTCTTCCTGTACTGAGTAAAAGATACCCTGTGATCAATTAATTAGGGAGCTTCAACATTTAGAATAAGTGTAATCATTGGCATATTTATTTAAATCTTTTGATTTAAGAGACATTCTTCATGCACCTGTAATTTGATCAAGGTGACTTAAGAATGCTTTTAGGGAGGCATGACTGGACTTGACTGTAACTAAGGAAACACATATTAAAATAATTACATTTAACTGTGTTCATAGAGCTTGAAGAATATATGAAGAGAAGGGAGATAGACTAAAAATAAATGAAAGAATGGGACTGAAAGTTAAAATATGATAATGTTCTGAGCATTAGTCACTGGAGAATGTGGCTAATTTAAATAATTTGTGTTCTCTGTGAGCTTCATTAGCACAAGTCCAATTCTGACTGTTAGGCTGTAATGAAATCACCAAAATAGTGCCACCCTGTTGGGATATCTTTGACTGGACAGCTGGCAATTCTCAAGTGATTTCTCTCAGTCCCTGGCATTCAGTATCCTCAAACAGACCACCCCTACAGGAACATGACTTTGCTCAATGGTCTTAGTTTTATTCAAATTGTAACCTATTTATTCCAAAACCCATATAAAAATATAATATATGGAGAGAACAGGATTGTTTTGTCATTCTCATTCTTAACTTCTATACAATCTCTTCTAATTGTTCATTTTCTTATTATCTGGCTTTAGTTCTTCCATCACTTATAAAATGTAACCATTTATCCAAGGTTCAGTTCTTGGATGATGCCCTTCGTCATAAAACATCCTCCAGTTATTAAAAATAAAACCCTAAGAACTACAACTTCATCTCCTTACTCTCCTTTTCAGTTAAACTCCTCCAGAGCTGCTATACTTGTTGTCTTCAATCATTTTCCTTTCTCTACTTAATCCACCCTCATCCAACTTTAACCTCTCCATGAAACTGCTGTGTAAACATCAGGAGTGCCCTTCATGTTGCTAAATGCAAAGGTCAGTGTTCTTTCTTCATCTTCCCTGATCTAACATCAGATTTCCAAACAGTTTATCACCCCCTCCTTATCAAAATACTCTCTAGCTCTTTATTTTCCAGGACCCTATATATATTTGAGGTCACTTATAACTCAACGATTCCTCCTTATTAGGTACTTCTGCTGATTTATTCTCTTCTCTCCAATCCTTCATACTGGTGTGTCTGGGGTTGAGTCTTGATCCTCTTTTGTTCGCTATCAATACTCATTCCCTCGGCATTCTCAGGACTTGAAATACCATGTCCATTATCATCTCATTTCTGCTGCTCAATAGCAGTGAAAACATGCATAAGTTGCTTATCCTTTCCATTAATCACTTTCCTTGTTTGTAATATAGAAGCAAAATACAAATTTACCTTTTTTTTGTTCTTCAAGGCTGTTCTCCCACTGTCTCTACCTTGTAAAATGGTTGTGTAAATTAAATATTAATGTATTTAAATTTATCTTGGCACACGGTAGAAGTGTAAGCTAGAAAAAAGGGTGACAGACTAGGGAGAAAGGTTAGCAAGAGAATTTGCTCTTCAGATGTGACCCAAAGTGTTCACATCCATTGATCTGAGTTTGCCATTCTTGCTTTTTCTCTGAAGAGCCTCTGTGACTTTGAATGACACATTTAATGCCCGGGCCTTGGTTTTCTTTCCAATAAAAGGAAGGGATTGATCTAGATGACTTCCCAGATCCCTAATATCACTAAAGATTCGTGCTTCTCTTGAGTCTTCAGGATCAGGGCAAAGTTTCACACCAAAACCAGTCCTTGGCCTTTGAACATGACTATTCCAGGATGATATTTATTTTTCGCATTGATTCTAAAGGATATTCAGAGGGAGGGTGAAATTTGCAGTTCAGCATTGGTTAGGAAATGAGAAAGGAGCTGATGTTCATCCTCATTACCTGGTATGACTTCTGGATGGTGAGAATCCTTGAAAAGAAATAAAAGGACAATAATGAGTAAGACAAGGATAATAATATTAATAAAAGCAGGAGTGATATTCAATATATCACAGTATTAACACAATATTAACAATGAGAATGGCATGGGTGCTGACAATGAGAATATCTTTCAGGTACGTAGGTATATTCCTGCTAAATGCCACCTCTGAGTGTAGGGAATTTTTGCAGGATTAACAAAGGTCAATTAAGATAAACTAGATGAAGGAAAAAATAAGGAGAAATTGCTATTAGCTCACTCTGAGAATAGTTAGAAGTTTAAATTTTAATAAGATCTGGAAAGAAAATATATTAAATTCTCTAGCTTATTAGTCCTTTAAAAATATTTTGTGACTCACAAAATTGCACATTACATATTCTGCGCTTGGAGCCACCAAGATGGTCATCTAACTTTTTAAAATATGACTGTGAATGTGCTATTGTTTCTACATTACAAACAAGGACAGTGATGCACTGAGAGTTTCGGCAACACATGCATGTTTTCATAGGTAGTGAGCAGCAGAAATAAGATGATACTTCAGGTATTCTAGTTTCTGGGTCCCTCCCTTAGATTTGTACCAGCCATTTCTTCTCACTGGACATTTCTGCTTGCTACTCTTTTTGAAAAATGCTTTAGATAGAGGACTGAGAATGCCCTCTAACAGCAAACAGTATAGATATTTCAGGGGAAAGGTTTGTTTTGATCACTCAGTATTAGAAAACCGATTTTGATCTCAGTAGAAATGAATTTATTTGGCAACTTCATTAAATTCTGCACATTTATTTTTCTGGCAGTGTAACTCTAGTGAGGTAGAGGCCTCTTAGATTGGCATTCAGCTTCCTGTCTCTCATTTCTACTCCCTTGTACTATAAGGTAGTAGCAGCTTGAATACTTCTGAGCCTCTCAACAGCTGATGCTCCTGTACACTCTCTGCCACTTGGCTACTGGCTTCTGGCAGCTTGCACTGGCAAGTATGGTCCCCACTGTTTCTAGGCTCGGAGGAGCAAATGCATATAGCATGGTGGTTAAGAGCACAAATTCTGTTGCCAGATTTCTGGGATTCATATTCCTACTCTGACACTTACTATGTGGGTATGACTTTGGGTAAGATACATATCTTCATATCTCAGATTTTTTTTAATCTGTAAAATTAGGACCATAATAGTCCATAACTCATATAATTGTTGTAAAGATTAAATAAGTTCATCAGTCTATGGTGCTTAGTAAGTGCTCAGCAAGTCCACACGATGATTTATTATTAAGCTTCAGTTAATTTACTAATGCTAACATTTTCATAGAAACTTCAGTTTGCTTTTGAATTTTTTTATTCTAGAAACAAAACCTTTTTAAAATTGCTAATATGCTATGAATAAAGATAACATACCAATATAGTATTAAAAAATTGTACATTGTGTAAGTTCTTATTATTCAGTGTGCCTCTCTTTTAACTAGTAGCCCTTCCAACCCTGCATTTCAGTGATTATTACGATTTTGCATTATTTTGATTGCAAACACACACAATTGAAACTTCATTCCCAATATTTCACTTTTACAATTAGAATATAATGATTCTGTGCTTTGTATTTTTCTATATATATTTAAAAATAAACCTGTTTCAATGACTGGCATTAATAATATTAAAATGCAACTGTTGTGCTAAGGCTTAGGAAATTTTTTTAAATGGGTTTTAAGCATGCATCAGTTATCAAGGAGACATGCCAAGGTGGCTCAGTTGATTTTTGGTGATACTAAGGAAGTTCCTGACTCCTGGTCCTGCAACGGAATGAAAAAGAAGCCAGACTGCCTTTGACACTCACTGGGATATTCATCATCATTTCAATAAGGGAGGATGGAAACGGTGATTACTTCAGAAGCTCATTATCTTTCTCTAGTCCTTATGCCTATAATTCCAGTACTTGCCAATCCCGAGCAAGATTTTCCAGTTTAAAAATATGGCCAATATTTTCATAAGTCCTGCGTTTTATAGGCTACTGTTAGGAGCTGGAATAAAAAAGGAAAGCAATGGGACGTTTTCATGGTCAGAATGTTGGTATGATTTTCTTTTCTTGAAAATAGAAGTGAAGTTCAGGATTAGACTGTGAATATATTTAGCCCTAAATATATTATGAATCGAAGCTTTCTTTATACTGGTCAGGAAAACTAAGAAGCCAGAGAAATGTTCTAATCTAATCTATCAGGTACAATACTCTAAGTAAGTTAAGGTAGATACAATTAAAATAATTCAATCAATATTAATTAACCCTCCCCCACTTCATGTACATTTCTTTGGCAGAGGCTTAAGAAGAAATAGACCAATGAGGTATAAGCTCTGCTTTTATGCCAATGTATTTAGGAAAAATAAATGGTGAAAGTTGATCCTAATCTAATTAGTAGAATCTGGAGAGACTTTTTAAATGCCTGAGCCCTGTTCACAAATCAGGACTACTAGGATTAGACCATCCCTATCATAGGCTGAACTAAAATCCAAACCTAAGCCTCCAGCTCTCCCTGGCTTTAGAGATAGGGGCCTGCATAGGTAAAGCATCCCTCAAAAGGAGCCATTAACACCACTTCCACCAGAGGGTGCAGTCTTCCTGAGACAAAGGAAGCCAGAACAAACTCCTCCTCTAGAACCAGTGACGGAAGAATGAAATGGAAAGAGCTGTACATTTCATGACACATAAATTCTTTTCTTTTGGCTCATGAACCCAATAAACTCAAATTTCTTTGAGTTTTAAAACGCTTCGATTGTAAGTATTTTCAGCAGGTTTTCTTTCTTCATCATATAGTTATTGCAAACTCTGATGTATGAGGCATTGGGCTAGGTGTGAAGATCCAAGAGTCAGTCAAGGAAACATGATTAGATACATAAGGTAGTAGAATTTTCAGACAAAAAACAGCTTCTACCTTTTAGGTACCTGTTGTTAAAATGTGCTTAATTTAGTTGACCATTGTTAGGTCAGGAAAAGTTGAAATTCACTATACAAAGTGAATTTCAAATCTTCCTAACCTATAAGAGTTTGTACTTGTAAACATAATATTAATATGTTCTATAATCTGGCCCCAAATTTTTACCCCAAAGGTATTTGGTATAATACCTGAAAAAGTGTGCATTCTAGTTAGACTAAATTCTCAATCCAATTAAAATGGACTGTCTCACCGCACACCTTACATTGGATGACTTTGCACAATGTGGTTACCTCAGCCTGGAATCCCTCTTCCTATTCCTCCAACCTTTCAAGTCATAAAAACCAGCTCAAATTTTATGTAATCCATGAGTAATTCTCCAAGTGAAAGAAATTTATTTGAGTTTAAAAACCCTTTGGTTAAAGTATTTTTAGCAGGTTTTCATTCTTCATCAAATAGTTTTTGCAAACTCTAATGTATGAAGCATTGGGCTATGTGTGAAGATACAACAGTCAATGAAACATAATTAGACATAAAGCCTAGTAGAGTTTTCAGACAAGCAAGCAAATCACTATGATACATATGTATTTGTAGTTATAACATAGGGTTCTAGGCAACTAAAAGACAGTCATACATCCCAGGTTCAGGGTGTCAGGAAAGACTACCTTGAAGACCTGAAGCCAAGGTGCTAGGACTTAGCAAATCATTGGTTGAAATAATTAATGAGCTCCAAGTTAGAATTCTGATTATGCCAATTTGCTGCTCAAAAACTTGTAATGACTCCTTATATTATACAAAATAGAATCTATGCTGCTAAGCACTTATAGCTGCACAGGAGTTAGTCAAATGAATAGGGGCCCAGGAATGGGAAGGAAGAATATTTGTGGCATAAGAAAAGCCTGAAGGAGAAAGAGCATGGCACACAGGGTAGTGGGCATACTTTCTCACCCTCCTAACCCACCACATAATAAAACAGGCTTTATTTGCCTTTATGTAAAAATACTGTAGCATCTTTAAAAAAAAATCTTCACCACGAGATGGTAAGTTTTTTACTTGAAAGAAGTTGTTATATTCTTCAGAATGTCATATACAAACAGCCTAGGACACTGATCAATTAATTGTCTTGAATTTGATTAAATATTATGCAATATCATTGTTGAAAGTAGAAAGGATCACTATATAGGAAAATTAGATATTTTCTCTTTATATACTTCATATGCTGTCAAATGCTATCAATTATTAATTAATATTGAATTTAGCTTCTGTGCTTTCCAGAAATTATTTTAACTTACTCTCCACTCTGACGAGTCCAGTTTTTGTACATAGCCAACTACAATGGTTTCTATCTGTCAGAGCTCTCCACTTACAATGTCAGAAGTTGATGTAATGTTTAATGCCTCAGGCGTCAAAAGTCTTTCATCTTTCCAGACTATACTGAGCTAGAACTTGATCCCTTCTTTCTGTAGAGTCAGTGAAAAATGTAATTCCATCTATATTCACTTTTACTGTGGTTTAAAACATGAGCTATAACCTAGGAAAACATGTGGTGGTCACTTAGCAAATATCACCGCTGTCACACTTCTTTTCCCTAGAATGACATTAATGCCTCTTCGATAATGCCTCTCATAAGCTTCTGTTTCTTATTGGTCTTACCTTTCTTCTTTTACTTTTTTTGAATGAAGAGTACAAATAACTTTTTGGGTTTTTTTTTCTGAACCAGTTGTGAGTAGTTTAAAAATTTGATATTCCATCAATCCCAAATTCTTGTGTGCAATTCCTGAAAACAAGGACATTTTCTAACATAACCACAATATGACCATCAAAATCAGGAAGTTAACACTGGAAAACAAATATCGTCTGCTATAAGATGAATTGTATTCCTCTCCTCAACATTCATACATTGAAGTACCAACCCTCAGTACCTCAGGTTGTGATTCTATTTGGAGATAAGGCTTCTAAAGAGGAAATTAAGATGAGGCCTGTCTAATCCAATCTGATGAGTGTCCTTATGAGAAGAGAAAATTCAGACACAAAAAGAGACACTAGGGGTGCAGATGCACAGAGAAATGATTACGTAAACAAGCAACAAGAAGAAGATATCTGCAAGCCAAAAAGAAAAGCCTCAGAAGATACCAACATTGCTAGCACCTTGATCTTGGAAATCCAGCTTCTAGTGCTATGAAAAAAAGTAGTTTTTTAATTGTTTAAGCTATCCAGTCTGTTATTTTGTTATGGAAGTCCTAGCAAGCTAATATACCAATGAATATACAAACCCCATTCAAGTATTTTAAGTTGTCCAATAATAAAATATATAGTGAAATATCCAAACAATTGTCAACTGTATTTAGTCATGGTTCTTTATTCTCAATAAATCTGGAACAGTGTCTCGTTCTTCCATTGACTTTCATGATTGTAACACTTGAAGAATAGACTTGCAGAGCTATTTTATAGAAATACATTTAATTTCTCTTATAATTTCTCATGATTAGATTCAGGCAATACATACTAATTTAGTCTCTGAATCCTGTGTTGTACTTTGACCCAGTGCTTGTGATATGAAGTTGATCATTTGCTTAAGCTTTTGTTTGCTGTGATTATGTAATTTAAAGGTAGTCCTTTTCCTTTTATAATTATTTAAGTTTGTTGTTGGTGTGTTATTTTTCATGGGGAAATAGTTTGAGACTATGTATGTATCCTGGTTGCTATACTTTGGATGTTGTACCCTCCAATCTTTATGTTGAAATTTAATTCCCAGTGCAGAGGTGTTGAAAGATGAGGCTTAGCGGAAGGTGTTTGGGACATAGGAGTAGATTCCTTATGAATAGACTAATGTCCTCTCTCAGGGGTAAGAGAGTTCTTGCAAGAGGCCTGGTTGTTTAAAAGTGCCTAGCATCTCGCTCCTCTCTTGCTTGATTACTCTCTTGCTGTGTGGTATTTGCACATGTCCGGTCTCATTTACCTTCTGCCACAAATGGAAATGGCCTGAGGCCCTGATCAGGTGCCCAATCTTGAACTTTTCTAGCCATCAGAATTGTGGGCCAAATAAACCTTTTTTCTTTATAAATTATGCAGGCTTAGGTATCCTTTATAGCAACACAAAACAGACTAATACACTGATTCTTGTCAAAATTTTAAGCACCATTTTTAGCATCCATAGATGATTCTTGCCTGAATCAAGTTCTATGATGTTTACCAGATGGTGCATTTTTAATTCCTTCATTCCTTCTACATACATAATTTTCTTCCATAAGGGAAGATTTATCTTATCTCCATTTACTTATTCATTCATTTATATAATTTATATATTTATTTATGTTAACGTTTAAATCATACCAGATTTTAAAAATTGGAGTCTCTTCAAGCTGGCATCCATGTTCTTTTGTCATGTCTTCAACATTCTTTGATGTTTTCCTTTACATCATGATGTTCGAGGCTCATCTTTTACTGTCCTACTCCTAAAGTTAGTGATTTCCTCAAGAAACCTTGCTTCCTGTTAATGACAATTATATTAATATTTAGAAGCCAAGATCCAGGTACTAAATGAGCTCATTGCTATTGGGGTGTCACTTCTCCCAGACCCTTCCAGTTTAGGGGACAGAAAATATGTGTGTGTTTGTGTGTGCATGTGTATGTGCGTGTATGTAAAACCATGAGTTCACACTGATAACTCTATTCCAATCAATATCATAGGTTTTTTCTTTTTATATTTATAGCTTTCCTTTCTAACAGTGAGAAATATGTCTGCTCAATATTTGTCAATGTAAATAGACTCAGCTCTTATGTATGTAAAAATCTGTTGCTGACAATATCTAGTGTGAACACCCTCTGCCCCTTTCTTAGACTCTACCACTCCATGCTTGGCCACTACCACAACCCCCTGTTTGAACATCCTCTTCCTCTACTCAGGGTAGCAACTCTATTTCACCAACACAAAACTAACTTGCTCTTACCCCTAGGTGAATTATTCAGAAAAGAAGAAAGCAAAGAAACATACAAACTATTTTTTAAATTAAACATTTTTTCTAACTGTGGAATTAAAGATGTTCCAGGTATCTACCAAAATATGAGTTACAGTGATTCCAAAATTGCAATAATCTTTCTTCCATAACTGCTTAATTAGGCAATCTTATTAAATTCGTCTAATGAGATTACAAACAGGTGCGCATTTGGACAAGCTCTCCCCCTCTTTAGCTTTTTCATTCTGTTTTCTGAGTATTGAAAGCAGTTGTTTTCACCTGATTTAACAAAGACCACCTGGGAGCATACACCTTAAATCTATAAAATTTTTATGTCACATGTATCTTAACAAAAGAGAAAAAAAAAATACTGATGCATTAGTCCTACTCCACAACAATAAAATCATAATCTCTGGTGTAAGGCCCAATCACGGGCATTTTCTGAAACAGTCTCTTTGTTTTTTTTGTTTGTTTGTTTGTTTGTTTTTTGAGACGGGGTCTTACTCTGTTGCCCAGGCTGGCGAGCAGTGACACGATCTCCATTTGTTTCTATCTTTAGTTAACAATCACTGTAAAATGTTCTCCCACTCTTTAAAACTTACTTACCATAAAAATAACATATGGCCTAAACTTACTGTAATAGGCAAATACTAAACTTGCCCTTATACTCTCTACCCTGTGGGGTTCTGCCCTTATATAATCTAATTTCCTGTAATGTGGGTAGGATTTGCTTCTAGCCAATAAAAAGTGTCAAATGTGAAGTAATTTCACAGATGTAATACAGGTTCCAAATCAGTTAATTTTGATTCAATCAAAATAAGATTATCTTGGGTGAGCATGTGTCTTAGTCTATTTTCTGATGCTATAACAGTGCTACCCACTAGGTAATTTACATAAAATAAAAGTTTATTTCTTACAGTTCTGGAGGCTAAGAAGTCCAAGAACATGGTACTGGCATCTGTTGAGGTTCTTCTTACTGCATCACCACATAAGAGAAGGTTGACGAGCAAGACAGACCAAGGCACCAGAGGCCAGACTTTCTTTATAACAACCTACTGTCAAGATAACCTCTCGCTGGAGAACAATGTTCATTCATTCATTCATGAGGGTTCTGCCTCCATGACCCAATTACCTCTTGTTAGGCCCCACCTCCAAAAACTGCTGCATTTGGGATTAGTTTCCAACACATAAACTTTTGGGGGGGATACATTCAAACCATAGAAACATGACTTAATTAGTTAAAATCCCTTAAAAGTGGGACTGAGCACTCCCTAATGAGAAAGACTCTGTCTTCATCACTGGCTTAAAAAAAGTAAGCTCCTCTGTTGTGAGAAGCCCTATGGAGAGGGGAATGTGGCAAGGAGCTGCAAAGAGTGCAAGCAGCTACTAGAAGCTAAGGGTGTCCTCTTACTGACAACCAACAAGAAATCTGTACCTCAGTCCTACAACTACAGAGAAATGAATTCTGCCAACAACCGGAGATCTTAGAAGATGATCTTTCTCTAGCAAATCTTTCAGATGAAGATGCAGCCTGACCAATACCTAAACTGAAGCCTCTTACACCCTAAGCAGAGGACCCCATTAGGTTGCATCCAGACTCCTGACCCACAAAAACTGTGAAGTAGTAAATGTGTGTTGTTTAAAGTTGCTAAATAAATGAGATGATGTATTATGCAGCAATAGAAAACTAATGCAATTGCCAACATCATTTTGGTTGCTGGGCAATATTCCCATTCTTTAAAGGGGATTTATCTTATGTGGTTATACACATGAAAAAGTAGAGAATTGGACATAGGGTAGATGATCAGGAAATATTTTTTATTGCCTGGAAATATCTGATAAAAATAATCTATGGTATAATGAATATGTCTGATCTGTTATATTTCAGCTTTCCAAAGAATATTTACACTTCCAAGGAGCACATTTGATGTCACTGCCTTCTTCCTTTGTGCTGAAAGTCAGTAGTTCGACATATTTTTTCTAATGGGTCTCTTATAAAATGCATATTTCAGTCCCCCCCCCACAGAAATAATATGTTAAAACCTTACCCTAATAAAAGGGTATTAGAAAGTAGGGACTTTAGGAGGTAATGAGGCCATGAGGGTGAAGGCTTCATTATGGGATTAGTGTTTTTATATGAAGAGAGAACAGAGGAGAGATTCTCTCAATTAGATAGATTACTAGATAGATAGATAGACAGACAGATAGATAGTTATAGATGTAGACATACATATAGATATCTGTCACCCGCCCTTCCCTCTCTCTGTCTGCCATGTGAGGATACAGCACAAAGTTGTCCATCTGTAAACTAGGAAGAGGACTCTCATGAGAAATCAGGCAGGCCAGCCTCTTGATCTTGGACCTTACAACGTCCAGAATTGCTAGCAATAAATTTCTATTGTTTAAGCAAGACAGTCTATGGTATCTTGTTATAACAACCCAAGCTGACTAAAATAGGGTCAAGTTCTGCCTTGGGACATTGGCGAATAGCTTTTATAAAAATAAATCAGCGAGTGTAAAATATAAGCACTGAGACCATTTTAAATTTTATAGTATTGCTATCTTCTTTAATGAAAACAATATCAATTGAATTAAGCCCAACTTCAACCCACTCATTCATACTTACTCAAGCCATCAATATATACATATTCTTCAATCAGAAAAACTATGAAAGTTCTTTTTTTTCTTTCCTCTAGTGTAATATGGCTCTTATAATGTTTATAAAAATGCTTTTATACAAATATTCCTAGGATGAAAAAAAAGACTTTCTCTTAAGTAAAATTTGGCCTGGAGGGAAAAATAAAACACGGTAGGTTAGAGCTGGAGATAATAAAACTTCTGAGCAAACTTTGAAGCTCCCTGAAAGTACTAGAGCAGCTTTTGATAAGTGCTATCACTGTGTGCAAGTGTCTGATTTGGTCTTAAATTTTGTCACTCTGTTTATTCTGCATAACTTCACACTTCAGCCAAATTTGTTTCCATGTGTTTTATGTCCTCTGAGCCTAGTTTTCTAGTTCAAACTGGGCTACATGCCTTCGCTGTAATTTCTAACTGCTATCCTATTTAAAAAAAAAGTTCATGTTCTACCTTCTCTATAAGAAAGGCTAATGCTCCTTTGAATTTTCAATATATAATACAGCAAACTATCTTTCTGGTAAAGGGAAGGAGGAAAGGAGGAGACTGTGGGCAATGAGTTACTCAAGGCAGCTTGCTATAAGATTTTTGCTTATTTTTTAATATTTTCTTTTTTAAAATAATTTCAACTTTTATATTAGATTCAGGCAGTACATGTGCAGCTTTGTTACATGGGTATATTGTGTGAAGGGTGAGAATGTAAATTAGTTCAGATACTGTAAATTATTTTTCATTATTGAATACTTTATCTTTTTACAGCAGTTTTGGGTTCATGGCAAAATTAAGAGGAAGTTAAAGAGATTTCACATATACACCTTACCCCTATACATGTGAATCCTCCTCCATCATCAACATTCTCCACCATAGTAGTACATTTATTATAATTGATGATCTTACATTGACACATCATAATCACCCAAAGTGTTTAATTTACATTAGGGTTAGCTCTTGGTGTTGTACATTCTATATGTCTAGAAACATGTGTAATGACATGTATTTATATAGTACCATACAGAGAATTTTCACTCCCTAAAAATCTTCTGTGCTCCACCTATTCATCCCCTCTCTCTCTTAATGCTTGGAAACCACTAATCTTTTGTAGTATGCTATAAGTGATATTTGTGACTATAAGGCTATTGATGGCCATAAGACCCACTCAAACATCTCGCAGAACCTATGCTATGTGACACTTAGCAATATGATATAACATGGGCTGGAGATTTTTAATCCTGGCCCAGGGATTACTAAGTATTTATAATGACAGCGCTTAAAAACACTGGTTGTCCTAGAGACAAGGACACCTCAGCACAGATGCAACTTTCGTGAACCTTAAAACAAATCTTACTCTTACAAGAATAGCTTAAACTCCCTTTATGAAGCAAACACCTGTTAACAGACCTGGAGTGTATGTAAGTATAAGAAAGGGGGAAGAATTACCTAACCTCTGAGAATCGTCTCCAGATGGAGACCCTCCCAGTTGGGCACTGTTCTAACACCTGAGTGGATATGGCCCAGCCTATGATCCAGCTCTCACTGTCCATCTTGTAAGAGTACTCCCAGAATAAACATCAGATTCATCTTTAGTGTGAATTGGACCAAAGGGAACATATCATCCCTGGGAGAGTTGGTTAACAGGGGCCACCCAAGACCCCTAAACATGACATCTTTTTGCTGTCGCCATAGTTTTGCCTCTTTAAGAATGTAATGTTGTTGAAGTCATACAGCATGTAGCTTTTTTCAGTTTATCTTCTTTCACTTGGTAATACTTATTTAATGTTTCTCCATGTTTCATGGCTTAAAAGCTCATTTCCTTTTAGAACTGAATAACATTCCCTTGTCTAGATATGCTACAGTTTATTAACCCAATCACCTATTGAAGGACATCTTGGTTGCTTTCAAGTTTGAGAAAATATAAATAAAGTTGCTACAAATATCCATGTACAAGATTTTGTGTGGACATAATTTGTATTGCTAGGTTTTATGGTACAGTATGTTTAGTATTATAATAAACCATGAAATTGTCTTCAAAATCCACTCTACAATTTTGCATTCCTACCAGCAATTAATGAGAGTTCTTGCTATTCCATATTCTTGTCAGCACTTGGTGTTGTCAGCATTTTAGATTTTGGCCATTCTAGTAGGTGTGTAGTGGTATCTCATGGTTGTTTCGATCTGCATTTCCCTGATGACATATGTACTAGTCAGGGTTCTCTAGAGAGATAGAACTAATGGAATAGGTATATATATATATAAAGGGGAGTTTATTAAGTATTAACTCACATGATCACAAGATCCCAAAATAGTCCATCTGCAGGCTGAGGAGCAAGGAGAGCCAGTCCAAGTTCCAAAACTGAAGAATCTGGAGTCTGATATTTGAGGGCAGGAAGATCCGGCACAGGAGAAAGATGTAGGCTGGGTAGCTAGGCCAGTCTCTCTTTTCACATTTTTCTGCCTGCTTATATTCTAGCCATGCTGGCAGCTGATTAGATTGTGTCCACCCAGGTTAAGGGTGGGTCTGTCTTTCCCCACTACTGACTCAAATGTTAATCTCCTTTGGCAACACCTTCACAGACACACCTAGGGTCAAATCCTTCAATCCAATCAACTTGACACTCAGTATTAACTATCACAAGTCCACCCCTTGTCAACTTGAACCCACACATATCTCCTGAGATCATACATAATCTTCAAATAAAGACAATAATGAGGTCATAATTACACCTAACATAATACAACTATGCTTCGTACAACCAGAAATGCACCCATCCCCAACCCAAATACTATTACATAAAGTTAACAATACTTACATGCTGATGTGAAATCAATAAATATTATGTAACATGATAAAGGAGAAAAGAAATAAAATGAAGATATTTCTTTAGTACAAGCATATACATGCACAAACATGTTTTTAACAAAAGAAGGAAGAAATACTCATGACAATTACAGTCCTTGTTTCTGCAGCTGGTCACGTGGCTGTAGCTGGTATAGATGACTACCTTCTTCTACTACACATTCTGTATTCCCTTTGCCTTCAGCAAGCATCTCAGCAGGTCATGGTTCTTTTCCTTGTTGAGTGACCCAAACCTTCATTCCTGAAGGGTCTGGGTTATTTGTGGTCCTGCCTGAATTAGGCTGTTGTAGTTTCGCATTGACCTTAATCACAGGCCATGGTAATACTAAGAGACACCCTAATGGATCTCCTGTATTCTATGCATACTCTTTCTTACCACCATTTTGGAGTAGTAGACTGATTTCATCTTGATAGTCTGTGTCAATCATCCCAGCCAACACTGTAACTCCGTTCTTGGCCTGTTGACTTAAAGGCAGGAGGATGCCAAAGTGTCCAGATGACAATCTTAACTTCCAGTTTAATGGAGTCATTGTTGTGTGTGCTTAGTTCCTCCCTCTGGAACTAGGACCTCTAGGCCAGCAGAATGTAATGTCATGAGAACAGGATGTAAAAATTTTGCTAGTGATGGTGATGGTGGCACCATTCACCATCACTACGGAAGATGCAATACTGTTTTTAATTTACCATTTTTCTAGGTAGAGGCAGCTCTAATGGCTTCCATTTGGCCTTACCCACCATAATAGCCCTCACTGTACCAGTCAGGGAGCCAACGTTGGGGTTCTGCCAGCTGCCAAGTATGTCTATGCCAAGTATGCATTCCGGCACTGGGGAAATGACCACAGGATGAGTCCGGGGACCCATTGTAAGTGAGACCTGAGGTAAAACTCCATTGAATACTTGACCTCCATAAGCCCTACTTTAACAGGAGGACCACAGTGACGTTTTGGGTCCCCTGGAATCAACATCAGGTCAGAGTCAGTGTCCAGTAGTCCCCAAAAGGTCTAATCATTTCCCTTTCCTCAATGCACAGTTACCTTGGTAAAAGGCCAGAAGTCTCCTTGGGGAAGGATGGCAGAAAGATTTACAGCATAACTTGTTGGTAATGTAGTGGGGTCCTTCCTCAAAAGGACCCAGTCTTCCCTTCATTCAAGGGGTTCTGGGTCTGTAAACGGTCTGGGAATTGATTGAGGGGTCATGATTCTTTGTTTCTATGATTCAAATTATTATTTTGTTCATTCGAACTAGAAGATTTCTGCTTATATAAATCAAGTAGGAATGCACTAGGCATCCTATCAATTTCACTTCTAGGAACACCGTGATTAATTAGCTAATGTCAGAGCTCTACACAAATCAGACTATTCTGATTGCCACTTTCTCTCTGCTGTCCATTACAGTAGCTACACCAGCCTTGCCTTTGACTGTTGAGTGCTGCCACTTGGCCCCTGCCACCTCAGGATCCAATTATTCTCACTGTACTTAAATTTAGTAGTTGAGTGACTGCAGTTCCCACTGTTAGCTTTGACACACAGAGAAGAGCAATTACAGGGCTCTTCAAAGATGCAGGCGCTGCCCTCACAAATCTATTTTGCAAGGCTTTGTTCAAGGGTATATCTTCTGGACCCTCCCAGCTTAGATGAATAGGTCTAAAGTGACTTATCAACTCCACCATCCCAATCTCCCTAAGCCTTTGAATACCTTTCTCAAATTAAACCAAGGGAGATCAGGTGTTTCCAGCTTGCTCACAGTGGGCCATTTTTTATCCATATTTCAGCTAACCAAGCAAACCAGCCTTACATACCTGGGTTTGTTTTTGTTTTTCTAGTTCCTCCAGGTGTGATATTAGATTGTTAATTTGAGATCTATCTTTTTTTACTTAGAAATTTCATGCTATAAAGTTTCCTCTTTACACTACTTTTGCTGAATTCCAGAGATTTAGAAATTTTTATCTGTTTTTATTTATTTCAAAGAAATTTTTTTATTTCAGCCTTATTTTCTCTTTTTACCTAAAAGTCATTTAGGAGAAAGTTGTTTAATTTCCATGTAAATGTAATTGTGTGGTTTTGAGAGATCTTCTGCTATCTATTTATATTTTTATTCCACTGTGATCCAATAGTATGGTTGGTATAATTTTGATTTTTTTTAATTTATTGAGATTTGCATTATGCCTGAGCATGTGATCAATCTTGGAGTATGTCCCAGGTGCAGATGAGCATATATTCTGTGATTGATGAGTGGAGGATTCTGTAGATGTCTATTGGGTCCAATTGGTCACGTGTTTAACTTACGTCCAAAATGTTTTTTTTAGTTTTCTCTCTCAAAGATCTGTCTAAAGCTGTCAGTGGATATTGAAGTCCCTTACTATGATTGTGTGGCTGCCTAAGTCTTTTTATAGGTCTAGAAGTACTTGTTTTGTGAATCTAGATGCTCCATTGCTTGGTGCATATATATTGAAGATAATTATGTCTTCTTGTTGAATTGAAATGTTTATTATTATTTAATGTCCTTCTATGTCCTTTTTTTACTTTTGTTTGTTTAAATTCTGTTTTATCTGATATAAGCATAGTGATCCCTGCTCCTTTTTTATTTTCCATTTACATGATAAATCTTTCTTCAACTCTTTACTTTGAGACTATGGCTGTTATTATGTGTGAGATTGGTCTCTTGAAGACAGCAGATGCAGATGAATGGATCTTTTTTTCAATCTATCTTGCCACTCTATGCCTTCTAAGTAGAGTGTGTTTTTGTGATAGTAGGTATCATTCTTTCATTTCCATGTTTAGAACTCCCTTAAGAATCTTTTGTAAGACTGGTTTAGTAGTAAGGAATTTCATTAGTGTCTGGAAAAGCTTTTATTTCTCTTTCACTTATAAAGCTTAGTTTGGCAGGATATAAAATTCTTGGTTGGAATCTCATTTTTTTTTTTTAAGAATGCTGAAAATAGTCCCCAAATCTCTCCTGGCTTCTAAGGTCTCTGCTCAGAAATCTGCTGTTAGCCTGATGAAGTTCCCTTTGTATATGATCTTATATTTTTCTCTAGCTGCTTTTAAGATTTTTGCTTTAGCATTGACCTTGTGTGGTCTGGTGACTGTATGCCTTAGTGATGTGCATTTTGTATAGTATCTCACAGGTGTTCTCTGGATTATTTGTATCTTGATGTCTACCTCTTTAGCAAAATTAAGAAAATTTTCTTGAATTATTCCCTCAGTTTTTTTTCCAGGTCATTTCTTTTTCTCTGTCTCTCTCAGGAATGGCAATAATTTATAATTCCATATTTCTTGAAGACTTTGTTCATTTTATATACTCTTTTTTTTTTTCCTGAGACAGAGTCTCGCTTTGTCACCCAGGATGGAGTGCAGTGGCGCAATCTCGGCTCACTGCAAGCTCTGCCTCCAGGGTTCATGCCATTCTCCTGCCTCAGTCTCCAGAGTAGCTGGGACTACAGGCACCCGCCACCACGCCTGGATAATTTTTTGTATTTTTAGTAGAGACGAGGTTTTACCGTGTTAGCCAGGATGGTCTTGATCTCCTGACCTTGTGATCCACTGGCCTCAGCCTCCCAAAGTGCTGGGATTACAGGCATGACCCACCGCGCCCAGCCCTATATTCTCTTTTCTTTATTTTTGTCTGTCTCGGTTAGTTTGAAAACTGATATTCAAGCTTGAGATTCTTTCTTCTGCTTGGTCCAATCTATTGATAAAACTTTCAATCATATTTTGAAATTCCTTAAGTGAGTTTGTTATTTTAAATTCCAGAAGCTGTGCTCTAACATCCTTTTAAGATATTTATCTTTCCTTATTTCCTGGATTGCTTTAGATGTCTCTTTTTTTTTTTATTTTCAACCTTGTCTTGGATCTCATCGAGCTTCTCTGCAATTCATGCTTTGAACTGTTTATCTGTCATGTCTCAGTCCATTTTGGATAGGGATCACTGCTGTAGAAATAATGGGATCCTTTGTGGTGTCATGACATTCATATTTTTTTCATGGTGCCTGAATACTTATGTTGGTTCCTTCTCATCCAGAAATGTTGGCATTTCTCATTTTGTAAAATTATTTTTGGGCAGGTGGGATTTTTTCTTTTTCTTTCTTATCTTTATTTTTTTTTTCTTCTTTCCCTTTTCCTTCTCCCCTCTAAGGGGTCTGACTGTAGAGAATGCTTGGTAAGGTCTTTTGGTTTTGTTTCTATATCCTTATTCACCTTTGTCACCAGGTTTTATACTGGGCTGTGCAATTCAACCTACAAGCCAGTAGATGTAACTTATGGTTAAGAGGCAGTTGTGGCCAATGTGGCTGAATATATACTTAATTCTTATTTACTGGGATAATCTCTCTGTTTCCTCAGGCAATAGTCTGATTCATGGAGTGCACAGTAAGTGGTCTGAGCTGTGTTCTTAGTCCTGGGGGGTCAGGGGCAAGATGGGCAGGGCTGGACCAGGCAGGTTTAGCTACAAGGTCTCTAATGGCAGGCACAAGTACCAGCACAAAGAGAAAATCCAGAGGATGGCTTCCAAGTACCCAGAGGTTTGCCTAGGAATGGAGTGGGGAAAGCTCCTCACTGCCAAGTTCTCTGCACAGGGATGGAGGGCAGCCTAAGCTCCTAATCCAGGAGAGTAGGTGCTCCAGATGCCTGGATATCTGCCTTGGCTTAGCATGGAGTTGAGGAGGGCTCCCCGTGCCAGGGTCTCTCCACAGCAATGGTGGGAAGGTTCAGGCTGCTGTTCCAAGCAAGTGGGTGCCCCTAACGCCTGGAGATATGCCTGGGCATGGACTCTGGCTGTTGATCTAGGGAAGCAGGTGCTCTGAATGGCTGGACATATGCCTGGGCATGAAGCAGGGAGGGCCCCCCTTCACCCATATCTATGCACAGGAATGGTAGCTGAGGTTACAAATCTGGGCTACTAGGTGCTTTGAGATCTGCCTAGGCATGAAGCAAAGGGCCCTCCTGCACCATGCTCTATGTCCAGCAAGGGTGGGGCAGCCCAGGCTGTTGGTCCAGGTAAGCGAGTACCCTAAATGCCTGGATCTATGCCTGTGGATGGAGTGGAGAGGGCCCCACTGCACCACAATCTCAGGGGAACAGGCTGGGGCATCCAGCAATGACACATACAGACCAGTTCCAGATTGCCAACTTTGTCCTGGGCTGCAAGTCTCATAATTCAGGAGAAACTGCAGCTGTAGCAGCTCTCCTCCTGTTCCCAGGCCTGTGATGAGACAGAACACAATTTCACTTCCTACTACTGGGGCACTTTCCAGAGTTCTGGCTGTGGGGGTCCATATCCAGCTCTAGAGCAGGCACTCCAATTTCTGGCCTGAAACTAAATGCCTGTGTAGGCACACTGCCAGCTCACCAAGGAATGGCTTACGTTATGTTCTTCCAGATTTAAAATCGTGTGCTACTCTCGGTTCTGGGTCTGGGAAAATGACTGCAGCTTTTTCCATTATCTTTCTTCACAGCATCTCTAAGTCTCTCCTCAAGTTAGCTCTAGGGCTTGAGAGAAACAAAGTGCTCTCCCTCAGCCTGGGTTGTTCAGATGCCCAGTGAAAAGATGAGTCACAGAGGGAAGTTCTCTGCCTCTCTCACGTACTGGGGTTTCACTCACTTTTATCAGCTGGACTACATCACGAGGGCTGTTTGCCCATGCTCTACTCCCTAAGATACTCCAAGATATCCTTCACGATTTCAGTGGATTCCCATTTTTCTTCTTCAAAAAAACTCAGAGTGTATGCACTATCTTGCCATTTCCGAGTAGCTGAGCTATGCTAAAAGTCTGTGCCATCTTGAAAAAAAAAAAAGTTGTTTTTATAGCTGGACGGAATATATCAGGTAAATGAAACTGCTGTAAATAGACCTTTAGTAATGTGTGGAGTGAGGGTTTCTATAGTCCTATAAGTGTTCTATGATTTGATCTCAGTCTTTTAGTAAGCCCATGTCCTGGACTGTGAATTTCACAAGTGTTTCTCAGTTTTTTCCTGCCTTAGGTGGAACAGGATAGCTATAATGAGCTGAAATTGGGTACTTCCTTTCTCTTACTTAGAAAGCTAGAGCTCACTAGAGTTGGAATTTTTTTTTTTTTTTTTTGAGACAGAGTCTCACTCTGTCGCGCCCAGGCTGGAGTGCAGTGGCATGATCTCGACTCACTGCCTCCCGGGTTCACGCCATTCTCCTGCCTCAGCCTTCTGAGCAGCTAGGACTATAGGCACCCGCCACCACGCCTGGCTAATTTTGTTTTTGTATTTTTAGTAGAGACAGGGTTTCACCGTGTTAGCCAGGATGGTCTCCATCTCCTGACCTCGTGATCCGCCCGCCTCTGCCTCCCAAAGTGCTGGGATTATAGGCGTGAGCCACGGAGCCCAGCCGAGTTGGATATTTCTATCTCCCAGGTCAGTTGGGCTCTGATAAGAAACACCACAGAAGGTTAGGATCTGGTTAACTCATTTCTACTGGGGGCATACCTTGTTAAAAAGAACAGACTACTGTAGCATATTTCAAAATATTTTCTTTTCTTGGCCTCCTGCTAGAAGGATGAGGAGACTTTTCTCCAGTCTTTAGTGTGAGAATATAGTTGAGCTGTGGAGCTAAATCTCAAAATATTGGGGTCCACCTGCTATTCTTGGGACTCTTGAGTTTTTACCTCTCACAGTTGTCTACACTGAACCTTCAGGAATTTATCATTACAGTTCAAGTTTACCTATCCGTGGTAGTTTCAGGCCACGAGTCTTTGCTCTGGTAAACAATAACTCTCAGTATTTGCCTGTCTGTCTTTCCAATTTTGGGTGTAGCAGTTTGTCCGTGTCCTCCATTCTCTTTCAGATCTAGGAAAGGTTGTTGATTTTTCAGTCTGTTTTTCTTTTTACCTGTTGTTAGGACACAGTGGCAACTTCCAAGCTTCTTACATGTGGAACCAGAAACCAGCAGTCCCATGTTACAAGGTTTACATAAGAATCTTAAGAGAGAAATTTTCCTAACTCTATTTCTACAAATGTCCAAGTATATGTTAATTAATTGTTTATGATAAATAGGATTTTTGATCAAATGATTTGGAGAAATACTGAGTTAAAGAAAAATCAAACGATTTTTTTAACTTTAGTACTTCTTAGAACCTTTGTTGTAAATCTCCAAGATTACAATTTACTCTGCAGGATTTCCCCAAACCTTTTCAAATATTGAACACTTTTTAACCTAGAAAAACAATTGGGTGTGTTTACATACTCAATACCATTAATTCCTAAAGTTCAGCTCCCAGAGCAGCTACTTCAACATCAACATCTGGGGACTTGTCAGAAATGCAGATTCTTGGGACTCACCCCACAGTACTGAATCAGAAACTCTGAGGGTGGGCCCAGAGTCTGTGTTTGAACCTGTCCATCAGGTGAATCTAATGCATGCTGAAATTTGAGAGGCATTGCTCTATTTCATGTGTGACTTGAGTAGTCCCTATTTAATATGGTTAGGCTTTCTGTCCCCACCTGAATCTCATCTTGAATTGTAATCCCCAGGCATTGAGGGAGGAACCTGGTGAGAGATTATTGGATCATGGGGGCGGTTTCCCCCATGCTGTTCTCGTGATAGTGAGTGAGTTCTCACGAGACCTGATGGTTTTATAAGTGTCTGGCGAGTTCCTCCTTTGTTTACGCTTCTCTTTCCTGCCACCATGCAAAGAAAAGGCCTTGCTTCGCCCTTCACCTTCTCTCGTGATTGTAAGTTCTGAGGCCTCCCAGCTATGTGGAACTGTGAGTCAATTAAACCTCTTTCTTTTATAAATTACCCAGTCTCAGGTAGTATCTTTATGGCAATGTGAGAACAGACTGATACACTACCTATGCTTTCTTTTAGAACAGATATTTACTGAAAGAAATATTTTTAAAGAGTTAGTGAATTAACATTGGGAACTGTGTAACCACTGACACTGGAAACACGATTTCTCCCTGTGGAGTTGTAAATGCTTAGTTTAGAGTAATTAAAGAGACATGAACAATGTTTAATGGCTCTCAAACATTTTACTAAAGACATTGACTCCAAAATCAAAGGTGTTTAATTGATAGGAAAAATATAGATATTTTTCCACTCTCCAGTCTGTCAGTCTTATAATTTACAGCATAAGATATTTCTTTTCAAATGAACATTAAGGAAGTAAATGTGCTAAACGTTAACATCTGTTCTGAAGTAATTCATCAGCGTTGCCATACGCAGATGAGGTGAAACTTTCTTAAATGCCCGTTTAAGTCACTTAAGTTTGCATGTGTTAGTAATATATGTTAAGTACTTGACAACTTGTGTTGTTTGCAGGGAAATTCTAAAATCCCACTGAATATGGTAGTGTATCACAGCTTTGTAATTATAAATAAAAATATTTATGCAATACCAAAAGGTTTACTGCATAAGCATACGCATAAGTGTGTGTGTATGTGTGTCTGGGGATGGGGGCAGGTATTATTTCTTATCTGTGTTGCATGGAAAGAGGCAATAACAAAGTTTGGGTTGACTGACTATAGCTTATCTAGATGGGCCAATGACCGGATAGGCTATTTGCTAGCACTGAAATAAATATTCATGGGATGCGTGTGCAGAATGTGCAGGTTTGCTACATAGGTATACGTGTGCCATGGTGGTTTGCTGCACCTATTGACCCATCCTCTAAGTTCCCTCCCCTCACCCCCCAACACCCAACAGGTCCTGTTGTGTGTTGTTCCTCTCTGTGTCCATGCGTTCTCAGTGTTCAACTCCCCCTTATGAGTGAGAAGATGCAGTGGCTGGTTTTCTGCTCCTGTGTTAGTTTGCTGAGGATGATGGTTTCCAGCTTCATCCATGTCCCTGCAAAGGACATGATCTCATTCCTTTTTATGGCTGCTAGCACTTAAATATTTTTGTCAAGGAAATACCCATTATAGTTACCTATTGTGCCATTTAGTAAGTGATAATTCTGTTGCAGTCAGTGAGATCATATAGGTCTCACTGTTCATAATTAAGGTTCATAATTAAGGATTTAAGCCCAGAGCTAAATAAACCAAGACCAGTTCTCCATGAATAGATTACTTATTTAACCAGCGGTTTTGGCGTGCCTGCTGCTTTACCTATATTGAAAGCTTAATGCATTTTGGTGTGGAAGAGGGTCTGATATAAGACACAGTAGTCTTATATTTCTACTAGTCTTTTACCAAAATTATTTCCCCCCTTAATTCAGCCAGGTTATTTCAGCTCAAACAATGGGCCTATGGAGCCAAGTAGCACATAAGTAAAGGAACTTAAAAAAAATTCCGTCAGTGTCAAAAGGCAGGAAATTCTCTTTTATATTAATTACTTATGTTTTAATATGGAAAGCTTACACAAAGTGAGCTAAACTATTAGTAGCCATTCACTCATGGGCTGCTTACTGCTATTAACTTTTCTCAATAAAAATTATTAGAGAAGGCCGGGTGTTGTGGCTAACGCCTGTCGTCCCAGCACTTTGGGAGGCCGAGACGGGCGGATCACGAGGTCAGGAGATGGAGACCATCCTGGCTAACACGGTGAAACCCCGTCTCTACTGAAAATACAAAAAAATTAGCCGGGCGTGGTGGCGGGCGCCTGTAGTCCCAGCTACTCTGGAGGCTGAGGCAGGAGAATGGCGTGAATCCGGGAGGCGGAGCTTGCAGTGAGCCGAGATCGTGCCACTGCACTCCAGCCTGGGTGACAGAGCAAGATTCCATCTCAACAACAACAACAACAACAAAAACAAAATAAAAGTATTAGCTAAGTTTCACTTTTCATTTTTAGACTAGCCATGTACAAAAATAATAATTTTTTATTTTACTAATTTGTTTATCCTCAAAATAACACGGGCTTATACACACGGTCAGTTGAAAAATGTGATAAAGCATTTTTAAGGCTTCATAAATGTCCAGCATTTAGTGGGACCGATGCTTAGTGCATCTTCTCAAACATCAGTATGTACCGCTCCAGGGAAACGTGAGGATCTGAGACTACTAACTACTTTAGTAAAACTGGGGAAAAAATCAACTCATTATTTCATATGCATGATTAATTTATTTGCTTTACCCATAAGATCTCTGGATAGCAAGATTGAAAGAGAAAATCAAAAGCTGTGTGTGTGTGTGTGTGTGTGTGTGTGTGTGTGTGTGTGTGTGTGTATACATTTGATCTTCTGCCATCTCATGGGATTTGTCTTAGTTCTCATGTCAGAGCTCTTTATCTAGGGAATTGGGTAGGGTAGAAATAGTAGGTGATAGTTAAAGACTTCTTGAGCTAAAAAAAAAAAAACTCTAATGGGCTGAAAGTAGAATTTTCAAACAACTAGAAATTATCCTTACCTAGTCTGTGGTGGTATGAAGAAATCTTCAGCTGAGAGAAGAAAAAGCAGATCAATCCAAGAAAGCTGAGATTCCTCAGGGTATTGGTCTTGGGATGTTCTCTGTGCATGGTGGAGACAAAGCCCTTATCAGCAAATAATGCTGCATATTGAAGCATGCTGTGGTACAGACTGTACACTACACTTTTCAAACTAAAAAACAGATTAAAAGGTTACTGTGGGAAAGTTTGTGGGTAGTAGAGTATGATTGGCATCTTTGGTAATCATTAGTGCTATATGCCAAATGCAGTTGGTTTTCTTCCTGAGTACAGGGTAGGATTTTATTTTGCTCCCTTTCTTGTGCCCACATGACTTGGTTTGGGCAACGTATAATATGAAAGGAAGTGCATGTCACTTTCTCATGGAAGCTTTCAGATTTGGTGAGAGACTCAATATGCTTTTTGTTTCCCTCTGCTGTGGTGCCTGGAAACATTCCAGCAGCCTGGGTCCTACAGTGTTCACCATGCAGATCAAAGCCCTCCAATTGGCCTGAAATGAACATGTAGAATGAGGAAAAAAAAAAAGAGTTTCTGGGGTTTGTTGCTACCACAGCATAATCTGACTAATAAAAATCTGTGGGTAGTGCCCTCAACAGCATTTGAAGACAAGCTCTTTTTAAAAATTGATACATAATTTTATACATACTTATGGGGTATATATGATATTCTGTTATGTGCATAGAATATGTGATTGTCAGGTAAGGGTATTTGGGATATCCATCACCTCAAGTATTTATTATTTCTTTGTGTCAGAAACATTTTAATTCCTCACTTCTAGCTATTTTGAAATACACAATACATTGTTGTTAACTATAGTCACCATACTCTGTTATCAAATATTAGAACTTATTCATTCTCACTGTATGTTTATACCCATTAACCAACCTCTCTTCATCCCCCCTACCCCCACCCGCATACACTTCTCAGAATTTGGTATCTATTATTTTACTTTCTGTCTTCATGAGATGAACTTCGTTATCTTTTGAGTGAGAACATGCGATATTTGTCTTTCTGTGTCTGGCTTATTTCACTTAACATAATGACCTCCACTTCCATCCATGTTGCTACAAATTACATGATTTTATCCTTGTTTATGGCCAAATAGTAGTCCTTTGTATAAATTAATAGACCACATTTTTAAATCCAATTGTCCATTAATGGACACTAGGTTGATTCCATATCTTAGCTATTGTGAATAATGTTGCAATAAACATGTGAGTGCAGGTATCTTTTTGATATACTAATTTATTTTCCTTTGGATTAATACCAGTAGTGGAGTTGCTGGATCATGTGGTAGCTCTATTTTTATTTTATTTTTTTGAGAAATCTCCATACTGTTTTCCATACCGGCTGTATTAATTTACAAACCCACTGATACCTTATGAGTTCTCTAAATCCTTGCCAGTGTTTGCTAAATTTTTTGATTTTCAAAAATAGCCATTCTAACTGGACTGTTACTAAAATATTTCATTATGGTTTCAATTTGAATTTCTCTGATTAGTGATTTGGAGCATTACTTTTCCCATACCTGTTGGCCAATTGTATGTCTTTTGAGATGTGACTATACAGATCCTTTCTTCATTTTTAAATGGGATTATTTGTTTTTTTGCTGTTTGATTTCCTCGTATATTCTGGATATTAGTCCCCTGTCAAGTGAATAGTTTGCAAATATTTTCTCTCATTGAACAGGTTGTCTCCTCATTCTGTTGATTGTTTCCTTTGCTGAGCAGCAGCTTTTCAGTTTAATATGTCCAATTTGTCTATTTTTGTTTTTCTTCCCTGTGCTTTTGAGGTCTAATCTGTGAAATCTTTGCCTAGACCAATGTCCTGAAGTGTTTCCTCCATATTTTCTTCTAGTAGTTTTACAGTTTTACAGGTCTTACATTAAAGTCTTTAATTCATGCTGAGTTGATTTTGTATATGGTGAGAGATGGGGTCCAGTTTCATTCTTTTCCATGTGGGTATCCAGTTTTCCCAGCACCATGTAAGAGAGTGTCCTTTCCCCAGTGTATGTTCTTGGAAACTTTATGAAGATCATCTCTTGTTGTGTATTTGGTAGCAGAAGAATTCAAGGAAATGATGGCTTACCTATAGATTAAGAGTATGGTTCTTCTTTTATAATTTTTTGTGACATATGGAACCCTGCAGAGAGAGGGAGCCCTAATGGTACCCGAAGTTGAAATTCTTACATTGGGAGAGGCTTTGATGTAATTTCAGTATAAAATATATTTTAGGTTTGTGCACTAAGATTACCACCTGTTACATATACTTTGTGTCTGGAAATCTCTGCAGCCAAGTGTACTAGACATGCTCCATCAACTGACTTGTTCACTTTAACTTTTTTTTTTATTTATTTTTTCTTTATTTTCTGAGACATAGTCTCACTCTGTCGCCCTGGCTGGAGTGCCGTGGCATGATCTTGGCTCACTGCAACCTCCGCCTCCCGGGTTCAAGCAATTCTCTCCCTCACCCTCCTGAGTAGCTGGGATCACAGGTGTGCGCCACCACACCTGGCTAATTTTTGTATTTTTAGTAGAGATGGGGTTTCACCATCTTGGCCAGGCTGATCTTGAACTCTGGACCTCATGATCCACCCACCTCAGCCTCCCATAGTGCTGGGATTACAGGTGTGAGCCACTACTTTGGCTTCTAAGATGAAAACTTCAGCTAATACTCCATGCCCTGCTCCTCAAAAGAGCTATTGTATTGATTGTATAAGTAAATATAACACTAGAAATAAGATCACTAAATTATTGAATGTGTAAAATGTGCCAAACAATATGTTAAGCAGTTTACATGGATTTTCACATATGTTCCTTTCAATAAATCTGTGAGGGAGATACTAACCTCATTTACCATTTCAGAAACTTGGAAATTGTAAATGTTTAAAACTAGCCCCAAGCCACACAGTTTGTAGGTGGCAGAGCCAGAATGACAGCCCAGGTCTTCTTGATGCCAGTGCCATTGCTCTGTATAGCCCTCATTAATCACCTCTCACCTGGGTTACTGGAACAATTTTCTAACTTCTGTTTCTGCTTCTCTGATTTTCTTCTTTATCCCTCCAATTCTAGATAGAATGATTAATAAATACTACAAATACGACCTTGTAAGTTCTTTTACTAAAATTGTACTGGCTTCCAACTGCTTTTTACATAAAATATAAACTCCTCATTGTGCCACATAAGGCGCTCAAGGACAAGGGCCCCGTCTCCTTCTCCACATAAATTTTCCACCACTTCTATCTTTCTATTTTATGTTCTTCTAATAGGAGAGCACCTTTGCTCTATTAATGCTACTGATTGTCACCTTGCTTTATACAGTGTCTTCCATGTGCACTGCTGGGGAAGATCTTTCAAGGGAAGACCTATATACCTTTACACCTAAATTCAACAAAAATTTAACAAGACAACATAGGTGTAACTGTTCCATGGAAACTTCTGCAATATTCCCATCTGGATTATAAGTTTCTGTTCTCCCATGGAACTTTATGCAGGGCCCTATCATTGTATACATAATTTTATGATTTAAGTATATGAGTCCTGAAATCAGAGAAACTCATGAATTTAAATATCAGCTCTGACACTCTTTAGTTAAATATACTTTCAACAGTTATTTAACCTCTCAAAACCTCAGTTTCATAGTTGGTAAAAATAATGTAAGCATAGAGCTTCCTGTACAAATTTTTATTTTGTTATGTTTGTATTAAATAATGAGTTTAATATAATGCCTTAGTATAGTCAGAGTTCAATGAAATATTTGTTGATATTTGTATTTCACTCACCACATTATAATATGATTACCTAAATATCTGTTTATGAACTCTTTAATGCCAGGAGGCATAATTTTTCTTCTTTATAGACCAGTGTCTATTGCAGTAGACCCTAGTAAGCATTTGGTATTTGAATAAATATGCAGATAAAAAAAGTAGAGTGACATTTAAGATGCTTAAACTCAAAGGCATTAATATATATCCAGGTTTCCTTGGGATGCCAGAAAATCTTAAAAATACAGCTCTGGGTTTTGGACAAGAGGAGAACAGAATCTACTCCTAAGACTGTATGAAAGGATAGAAGAAAAATATGAGGGCTGCTGAAATAACAAAAGGAATCCTGGATTGTTCCAATATACACAATAAAATAAGTGATCTGCTGTAACTGAGATTAAGGAGGAAAAATTGGAAGTTTATAGGCTGAAGAGATTTGGAACATTTTTGAGAGCAATAAGCCAAGGAGTCAATGAGGGAGAAATATCAGGCATGCTGAACAGTGGTCAGGGCCAGCTTACAGCTGGTTGGTATAAATATTAAGGAGGCCAGGTCTGCTTGGCTATAGCTCTTTATCCAGCATGGATGCAGGCATAAAGAAAGTGGCCTTCATAGTGGATCTCCTGAAGAAAATTATCAAGGACAAGGGCAAGGGCAACACAAAGTAAGAACAAAGATTAAATAGCCAGGATATAGAATTATACTGTAATATTTTACAATAGACCAATCAGGTCCAAAGCTATTAGCACATATTAAGATTTCTGTAAATATTTGTTGAAAACTTTTAATGGAATGAGTAACAGATATGTCATTTCTGGTCATATATTTCATGCATAAAGCCCAACATAATGAATAGAATATTCCTTTCAAGATATAATATTCCTCCTGAGGGGATAGTATTTTGTGCTTGAATTGCAATATTTCTCAATTCTAGTTTCCAAATATACTCGGAAAAAAATTAATGGAAATAAGTAAATGACTCTACAAATAATGTCAAGCTGCCTTTCTTTGCTTAACTCTGTTTAAGGAGTATTAAATTTAAAGAGAAAAGAATGGCTCATGATGAAATGAATCATCACTTGAATTTTTTTAGGATCACAACCGCAATAAGCATAATGAATTCCAGTCAGTTTAGAGAATTAACCTGTATAAACATCTATTGTAATATGAGTAACACTGACAGGCTCTACAGTAAATTAATATAGACATATGTTGTTGTTGTTTTTCCCTGACTTCATTTTAACTTGTATGTGCCTTTAATGGCATAATGGGAAAGGGAGATGAGAAGGGAGAAGATAATAAAGAAGAAAGGAATAACTAAGGGAAGGAGGCAGTATAAGCAAAACCTGGTATTTGGGAATTTAAATTTAGAGAAAAAAAATGAGCTGTTTCTTTTGGACTATTTATTTTGAATCTTCCAAACTCATGTGTTCATCTAGAAATGACCTTTTGTAGTACCATAGGATAGTGTGACAGAACAGATTATAGGAAGAAGTAACCGTAAGTGGATGGCTAGGATTAGGAGTGGGAAGGTGGGGTTTAAACACTTAAACCCACTTAAGCCAGGCACAGAAAGACTAACGTCATATGTTCTCACTTATTTGTGGGATCTAAAAATCAAAACAATTGAACTCATTGTCATAGAAAGTAGAAAGCCCTTCCCAGAGAATGGGTTGTATGGGAGGAGGGAATGGTTAATGGGTACAAAAGAAAATAGAAAGAATGAATAAGATCTACTCTTTGATAGTGCAATGGGGTGACTATAGTCAATAATAACTATACATTTTAAAACAGCTTAAAGAATGTAATTGGATTGTTTGCAACTCAATGGATAAATGATTAAGGGGATGGATACACCATTCTTCAATATGTGCTTATTTCACATTGCATGCCTGTATCAAAAAATATCATGTACCCCATAACTGTATACACCTATGTACCCACAGAAATTGAAAAAACAAGAACAAAATTAAATATATATATTTCAATATGTGTTTATTATATTAGCAACCACAAGTAATCAGTAAATTATAAAATAGTTGGAGATGTACCAATTCATTAAAAAGCCACAAGCCCTTGAAATATAAGTAAGTAAAGAAATCAGGCAGGAATGTAGAGAAGAAAACTCGTATGGGTCATATGTACTTAGCTTATCACAAACATTTTCTGTCTCGTTCATTCTTTCAAAGGTCAAATTTCTCAAACTATCTGATCCAATTTTTCCACCCACACTGACTGGCAATAATAGTGTCTCCATTAAAAATTAGTTATTTAAACTGTTTGTCAGTAATTTATAAGAAAAAGAAAGGTGTAATTAGCATCATATTGCCAATAATACCAGTTATTATGTCTTTTTAAAATGAAGATGGTGCTAGTGATAAAAATCAGTAGAATGCAGGGGTTCAACTTTTTTCTGATAGAGTAAAATTAATTTTAATACCTCTAAGATACTCATGATGGCTATTATGTCACTCTCCTAGATTAGGGAGAAAAAATATTAATATGATATAGACCTGGTCTTGCAAACAATCTGGTAGAGGAGAAAAGTATGTTAATCATATGCAACTTTTTAGGTGCCTTATGAAGACAATGATAAAGTATCTAAGAAGAACAGAGACCAAAATAACTAAATCAGAAAGTTTGCCTAGTACCCTTCTACCAAAACTTACAATTCTATTTGTACTTTGAATGATAATGGAAAAGAAGTAGGAAAAATGTCCTGAGGATAGGGCCTACGCTATGGCAAGACCTGCATCCAGAGAGTAGGAAACTTATGGAAGCCATCTTTCAAGTAGAAATGAACAGGAATTGATCAATTACAATGGGAGGAGCAAGGAGGAGAAATAAGCCAGTGTTGAGTGTTCTCAGAAATTTCATAAGAAAGAATAAACTATTAATATATATTGAATAAATTTTAAAAATTCATCTAATAGTCTCTATTTGCTTTCCCCACTAATTGACCTTTGGCCAAATCATTATGGATATCCATAAGCATAGAATTTACCTGGATTTGATGCAGAGTGGGTGAAATGAATGACTGTTCAGGTTATGCATGTTGGATTTTCTTAACAGGAGATTTTTCAAATTTATTTCCAGTTGTATCCAATCTGATAATTCAAATAGTTCATATAGGGCAACATTGAGTGCCTTTTAAAAAATGTTTCTGTTTACTGCTAAATTTCTACCATCTGGCTAGTACATGGCACAAGGTGGACATTTAATAATTACTTTTGAATAATTGAAGAGAGAATGTGCCATGAAAACAAAGCATCAAGTCAAAGCCTGTAACACAACAACAATCTTGATAAGAAAGCCAGTGAGGAATGAGTTTAGGGAAAGTGGACATGCATGAGGTTAAGGAGGTAGCCAGCGACCTGATCTTGAGGCTTTTGCAGGACATGGCAAAACATTTAAATTTTGTTCTAAGGGGAGTAGAAAATTTTTAAAAAATTTTGCACAAGTGGTGCATGGGTGTATGGCATCATCTAACTCTGTTTTTTTTAAAGATCATTCTGTCTGTTGGTTGAAGATTATACCATCTGCATGAGAGACTTGACATGAGGAGAATAATTAGAATGCTATTTCATTATCTTAGCTTCGTTGAAAGTGATTATGGTAAAGATCATAGCTACACTTTGAAGGTAAACCAATAGGAATTATTGACAGATAATTGTGCATGTCAAGGACAGGTAAGATCAAGAATGGCTCTTAGGTGATAAGTTACCATAAACTTAGTGTCTAACAACAACATGTATTTACTATCTCACAGTTTCTGTGGATCAGGAATCTAGGCACAGCTTCACAGGGGCCTCTTCTTAGGGTCTCATGAGGGCTGCAATCTTTATCTGTAGGCTCTGGGGAAGAGTTTGCTTCCAACCTTACTCACGTTGTAGGTAGAATGCATTTCCTTGTGGTTGTAAGATTGAACACACAAGCTTCTAGCTGCCTATTGGCTTGTGTTGTTCCTCATTACCTGGAGGCTGCCCTCAGCTTTTTGCCATAGGAGTTTCCAAAGCATAGCTGCTTACTTTTTTAAAGATAGCAAGGAGAGTCTTTAAAGAAAGTCTGTTAGCAAGATTATATAACAAAACCATGAGAGCGATATCTTGTCACCTTTTCCACATTCTACTGGTTAGAAGAAAGTCACATGTCTGCCCCACCCATCAGGAAAAGGGATTAGACAAAGTCATGAATACTAGAAGTTAGGGGTCATGAGGGGACGCTCTTGAATCTGTCACAGGTGGAAAAGTGGTTGGGCCTCTAATGACAATATTATACAACGGAACTGACTCTGGGATCACCTACTATGGAACTTTACCTTACGTATGACTTTTAAAAATCCTTACTCATTAAATCCACTTTTGGTAAGGGGTTCTGCCACTTCCAGCCAAAAGTATCCTGTCTGACACAGGGACATGAAAGATTAAGAACTTCTCACTTGAGGGTCTCTATCTTCCCTTTGTAGTAGAGGAGGATGATATATTTTGGCTTTACCATAAATGAAAGTTTAACATAGCTGCTACAGTGAGTGGGAAAGGGGGATAAGTTAGGATCACATAGAAGGAAGTTCAGGTCATGTTTAGAGACCAGGTGACATTACAAAGTCAGTATTTAATTACAACAATCTGAAAACTTTGCATTTTTACCCCCTGTTCAACAACCTTGATGTTAGATAGAACATCAATGAAGTAAGAAACTGTCACAGTATATCCACATCCTGCATTGCATAGGATTTGGAAAATTAAGAAAATTCCTCTTAAGGAACTGAAAGTGAAGCCATCTTCTTAGGAAAGAACCAGGTGTTAATAAAGAGCAGTAGAGGAGGAAGCATTCTGTAACATGTTAAGGGGTTTTGTTTACATGAGATTGGAGTTGTTGGGTGGAGTTCAAAGGTCTGGTTTGTGTTGGAAGATCTCTTTATTCAGAAGAGATAGACATATGGGGACAACCTTACTGAAGAGAAGACATTATCAACCACTACTGGATTTATCAGATTTGTTGCTTTTTACAAAACTAGACTTCCAGCAGATATAGAGATATTTGAAATCCCACATTACCGCTATATCTTGCTTTTGTGACAGTTTCACGATCTGTATTAGGGAAGCATCTGCCAGACTGAGTGAGCTGTCATCTACTTCCACAGCAGCATCAATTATGGTTTTCTTTCATTTTATCCTCAACCAAATGTTCTCTACTGTGATCCACCCTCAGACCCACGGATTTCCGTTCAGTTGCTTATCTCCTTTGCATGCAGGAATACTCCTTCATCACTTGTGTTTCTTCTGCCTTTTTAAGAAAACGATTAAATTAATCCTGTCTTTGGCCACTTCCCTAAAAAGTTTCCATGATGGATATGAAATGATATTAACTGAATTGTGCTAAAATGTCTTTTTTTGGTGGTATGTATTATCTGTTCTCAGTATTTTTATCTTCACAGCTAAGCCCCTTTGTATGTTTCCTGATTAGATTTCTGATGATTCCAAATGACATGCTGGAATTTGGCTCTTTTACCATTGTTTGCTTTATTTTCCTTTCTATTTCTTGCCTTTTATTTTCTATAGTATTCTACCTTGCAAAACCTTTCTTTTAAGAGAGTCAATCATTTAAATTTTTAAAGTGACTTGTACAGATTGGTTTGAATCATGACAAATGTATTTTTCCTAGTTCTCAGGAGATGTCCTCTTTTATACTTCCAATGGCACTTATTCTTGCTAAAGCTGTTTTTATTAAACTATCCTTTAACGTATCTTAGAGATGAGTTTATTTAGAGAGAACTAAAATGTCTTTGATCATAAGAATTCCAGTAGTCACCAAATGTGGTGGATTCTAGGCACCCAACAAATCTTCTTACTTTAGATACAGCCTCAGGGAACCTAATCCTGCCTTCTGCACAGAGTCAAACTGTTATAGGTTAGATTCGAGGTGGGTCAGTCAGTTCAGCCGCTTCTCGGGAATACAGATAGGAATTTCATGAGAGATGAGGCAACCTGATGAACAATGCCTTGGTTATAACTACTTAGGAACTCCTTATCCCTAGAGCTGTTTTGGTAACTGCCCTTACAGAGACTTTGTTACTTCATTCTTCCTTTGCCTTTTGAATACCATATAATGTTAAAATAAATCTCCTTGGTGTGTAAGTAGGCTAAAGTCAATTGCTTCCTATTGCATGTACCGAAAATAACCTTAAAAGATACAATCAATTTGTTAGTGCTACGTGGAGAACTGCTCAATGCCCAAGGATAATACATTTACATTTAGGTACTTTTTAAAAAAATCTCTGCCATAAATAAAAGTTGAATCTGAACAAAAAAACTATAGGTAAATCAGTGAAAGTACATTATCACTTCTGGAAAAGGAAAAGAATGTATGCAAATCATTCTAAAACTGAATTATAACATAAAAGCATACTTCAGATATGTTTTGTCTATGAGCTGGATTATAAAGAGTTATGCTTCATTTTTTAATGTGTCGTAGAATTCATTTAATTACTAGTTATATCATGTGTTTATTATTCAAGAACAAAATTTTTATGTGCTACATTTCTGTGACAATTCCTTTTTTTGTGTGTAATTTACTGAGAGAAAAATAAAAGGAGATGAGATTAATTCATCTCTTATATTTACTCCAGTTCAGTCTATAAAATAAAATGAAGGTGGTGGAAGAAGGCAATTATAAGATTTAGTTTTCTCTACAAGAAGCTCAAAGTACTTATCTGTCGTTATTCAACTGATTTTGTAGGATCCCCTTGAGAGTTGAGGAAAACAGCTATTTTATAACCAGAGAAACTAATGCAGAAACGCCACATGCTCTGTTAACTATAAGAGCAGGATTAGGAATCACAACTTCTGAGTTTGTAAAATATTGTTAACCCATTAAATTATTCTGGGTTCCATTGTTTATACAGCTTCTTCCTATTAACTGTGCTTCCAATGCAGCAATGAAGTAAATGGCTAAACATTTTATGAACCTTCTGGTTTAAGGTGAAAGCAATCAGTTAGTGTCAATTAACTTCATTAATGGATCAACCCGTGTCTTTACAACTCTTTACAAAAGCATGTGGATCACTGTTAAAATAAAACATGCATATCGATGGGACAAAAACACTGTAAAAGTTGCAGTCACTTTTTGTAGTATTCTAATAAATGTTTTATGTGTCTATTGTGTCTTTCAATGTCATCTGACTTTGATTTTCTACATTTACCATCCACTTCACCCAAACTGTTTCTTCTCCATGAGGGGAACATTACTTTTTTCTTTTACACTTATTTTCTTTACATTTATTATTATTTTTTAAGTTATGCCGTTTCACCTGACATAATATCATCTCTTTCATTTAACTCTATCCAAATTCTACTATCCTACCTTCTCTGTAATATCTTTCCAGGAACTTAAATTATCCTTCTCGCTTTTATATTCAAGTCCCATTTTTGCCTCTGTTATTAGGAATATTAGTATTATGCATTACATTACTTTTCCTTTAAACATTTATTGAGCCTTCATTGTTACTTCCTGTACTTACAGCTCTTCTTCCTAAAGAGATGAAAATCTTCCAAGAACAGAAAAAATGATTTACCTTATTCTAGGTCAGATAATAATTAGGGCAGTATTTTGCACTTATCAGGTGCTTAATAAATGAACAGTTAAAAGGCATTGATTAATAGAATGCTTAAGTGGATTTGAGCTTTGGAAAGCAGAGGAAACTTTTTAGAATTCTTGACATGTCCCTTTAATAATACAAATTGTGGGAATTCCATATTGTTATATCTTAAATGAAGAATGTGTTGAAAAAAAACAGGAAATATTTTGTAATTTTTCTAACACTAAGATGTCATTAGCAGTTTAGATGGTATATATAGGCTAAATAGCACAAACACTAGAAACACCTTTACATTAATATTAATATTGATTGTCGTAGTTGAAAATAGGATGTCATATTTGTTGATTGGGTGTTTTAATCTATTGTCTATTTAGGCATTCATTGGTTTCTGTATGAACAGACAAAGGCTATCCCAAAACCTACCTTTAAAATCTTATTCTCTACCTATGGTTTTGACCACACTCATCTACACTTGTTATTACCTATTGTCTTCCTTATTGTAATGTTGATAGTGATCAACTTCACGATTTTAACCCTTTGTATACAAGTGCTTACTCCAGCACCTAGACCACCTCATTTCTCTGAACTTTTTTCAATATATTTCATCATCTTTCTTTACTCAAAAGCCTACACATTCAATTAAAAAAAATCTCTTGAGTTATTAGCAGCAGAGTACTGGGATACCTGCTGCCAGTGACTGATTATGTCAAAATATTTCGGAAGGCATAACATATGAATCATTTTATCAAGCTATTGTGCTCTAGGATTTTATCCTAAGGAAACTATCATAATCAGGCAATAATTTTAATATACAAAGATGTTCACTACAGCATTATTCAAAATGTCAAAAATACTGAAAATTGAAATGGGGAAATAAATATTTTGTATTCACAAATATGAATCAGCATATTAACTTAAAGAATACTGTAAAAATATATCATTTTAAAGTTTTAAGTGATAAATTACATATATTTATGGGGTACAATATGGTGTTTCAGTATACGTATACATTATGAAATGGTCAAATCAAGTTAATTAACATATCCATCACCTCAAATATTTATCATCTTTGTGCTGAGAATATTTAAACTCCTCTCTTTTAGCTATTTTGAAGAATACAATACATAATTATTGACTGCAGTCACCATACTGTGCAATAAACCACCATAACATATTCCTTCTATCTAACCAAAACTTTGTACCCCTTGACCAGTGACCCCTTTCCCCACACCCTCAGCCTCCAGTAACCACCATTTTATATTCTACTTTTAAGAATTTGACTTTTTTAGATTCCACATATAAGTGAGATCCTATGGTGTTTGTTTTTCTGTGCCTAGTTTATTGCACTTAGCAGAATGTTCTCTAAGTTCTTCCATGTTTTCACAAATGAAAGACTTTCCAGCTTTCTTAAGACTAAATAGTATTCCATTGTACATATATATCAGTTTAAATCCATTTGTCCATTGGTGGTCACTTCAGTTGTTTCCATATCTTGGCTATTATGAATAATGCTGCTATGATCATGAGAGTGCAGATATCTCTTCAATGATACTGATTTCAATTCCTTTGACTTAAACCCAGAAGTGAGATTTCTGGATCATAATTTTATTTTCAGTTTATTAAGGAAAAAACATAAAAGCTTTCCAAAATGGATGTACTAATTTAAAATACCAACAGTGTGAAAGGGCTCACCTTCCCACAGTACTCATCAATACTTATCTGTCATCGTTTTTATAATAGCCAATTTAACAGGTATGAAGTGATATCTTATTGTGCTTGTAATTAACTTTTCTGATTAAAGATGTTGAGCACTTTTTCCTATATCTTTTGGCCCTTTGTATGTCGTCTTTTGAGAAATATCTATTCAAGTCCTTTGCCCATTTTTAATATGGTTATTTGTTTCCTTGTTATTGAGTAGTTTGAGTTTCTTAGATTTTTTTATATTAGCCCTTTGTCCAATGTATGATTTGCAAATATATTCTCCCAATATATGGCTTGTCTCTTCACTCTGAAATGTTTCTTTTGCTGTGCTTAAGCTATTTAGTTTAATGCAATCCCATTTGTTAGTATCTGCTTCTGTTGCCTGTGCATTTGGGCTCTTATCCAAGATAATCACTGTCTAACTAATGTCATGAAGCTTTTCCCTTAGGTTTTCTTCTAGTAGTTTTACATTTGCAGGTTTAAATCTTAAGTCTTTAATCTATTTTGAGTTGGTTCTTTTATACTGGGTAGGAAAAAAATCAAATTTTATTCCTCAGCATGTGTATATCCAATTTTTCCTAGCACCATTTATTGAAGAGACTGTTTCTTCTGCATTATCTTTTCCACATTTTGTGTTCTGGCACCTTTGTCAAATATCCATTGGCCATAAATATGTGAGTTTATTCCTGGGCACTTTATTCTAGTCCATAGGTTGATTATGTACATTTTTATACCAGTGCCATGTTGTTTTAATTACTAAAGGTTTGCTTGTTTTGCTTAAGATGGCTTTGGCTATTCAAGGTCCTTTGTGGTTCCATACAAATTTTAGAATTTTTTTTTCCTATTCCTGTGAAGAATGACATTGTAATTTTAATAGGGATTCAATTGAATCTGTAAATAACTTTGGGTAGTATAGACATAATAACAGTATTATTTCAATCCATGAATACAAGATATCTTTTCACTTGTGTCATCTTCAATTTTTTATCAAAGTTTCGTAGTTTTTAGTACACAGATCTTTTCGTTCCTGGGTTAAATTTAATCTAAAGTAATTTGTTTCTTTTAATGCTATTATAAATAGGATTGTTACTTTAATCATTTAGATAGTTTTTTTTTAGTGTATAGAAATGCTTCTCACTTTTAGGTGTTGGTTTTGTATCCTGTAACTATTATGAATTTCATTATCAATTCTAAACTTTATAGAGTCTCTAGGTTTTTCTATATATTGGTTTATGTCGTAAGCAAACAGAGATAATTTCACTTCTTCCTTTTCTATTTGAATGCCTCCTATTTCTCTTTCTTGTCTACTTATTCTGGGTAGTATTTCAAAGTACTATATTGAACAAAAGTCATGAGAGTAGGCATCCTGGACTTGTATCTAACTTAAGAGAAAAAGTGTCAACTTCTCGTTATTTAATATGATAGCTGTGGGCTTGTAATAGCCTTTCTTGTGTTGAAGAACATTCCTTCTGTACCTAATGTGTTGAGAGTTTTTATCATGAAAAGATGTTAAATTTTCCCAAATGATTTTTGCATATCTATTAAAATGATTATATGGATTTTGTCATTTATTATGTGCATGTGGTGATTTTTCCATATATATTTAAATGATTACATGGATTTTGTCATTCTGTCAACTTGGTGAATCAAAATTATTTTTTAATTTTTCAAAATTTTGCATGTACATAGTAGGTTTATATATTTGTGGGGTACAGGAGATGTTTTGATACAGGTATGCAATGTGAAATAATCGTATCATGGAAAATGGGGTATCCATTCCATCAAACATTATTGTGTTACAAACAATCCAGTTACACTCATTTACTCATTTATTTTTAAATGTACAATTAAGTTATTGAACATAGTCACCCTGTTGTACAATCAAATACAGTGCATCTTACTCATTCTGACTAAATTTTTTGTACCCATTAACCATTGCCATCTCCCTCCCAGCATCCCTACTACCCTTCCCAGCCTCTGGTATTGATTTCTCTACTCTCTATGTCCATGAGTTCAATTGTTTTAATTTTTAGAACCCACAAATAAGTGAGAACAGGTGATGATTGTCTTTCTGTGCCTGGCTTATTTCACTTGACATGTTAATCTCCAGTTCCATCCATGTTGTTGCAAATGACAGGATCTCATTCTTTTATTAAGGCTACAGAATACTGCATTATGTATATGTACTGTGTTTTCTTTATCCATTCGTCTGCTGATGGGCACTTAGGTTGCTTCCAAATCCTAACTGTTGTGAAACAACAGTGCTACAACAAACATGGGGTGCATATATCACATTAATACTTGATTTCCTTTCTTTTGGGTATATATCCAATGGTAGGATTGCTGGAACTAGCATAGCTCTGTTTTTAGTTTTGAAGCTCTGAACTCTTCTCCATAGTGTTTGTACTAATTTACATTCCCACCAATAGGGTAGGAGGGTTCCTTCTCTTCTCCACATCTTTGCCAGCATTTGTTATTGCTTGTCTTTTGGTCATAGGCCATTTTAACTGGAGTGAGATGATATTTCATTGTAGTTTTGATATGCATTTCCCTGATGATCAATGATGCTGAGCACCTTTTCATATGCCTGTTTGCCCCTTGTTGTCTTCTTTTGAGAAATGTCTGTTCAAATTTTTTGCTCATTTTTTGATCAGATATTAACATTTTTTCCTATAGAATTGTTTAAGCTCCCATGCAGTGAGCCGAGATTGCACCACTGAACTCCAGCCTGGGAGACAGCGAGACTCCATCTCAAAAAAAAAAAAAAAAGAATTGTTTAAGATCCTTATATATTCTGGTAATTAATCCCTTGTTAGAGGAATAGTTTGCAAATATTATCTCCCATTCTGTGAATTCCATTTTGATTTGATTTTTGAAAATGGTGAGAGATAGGGGTCTAGTGTCTTTCTTCTGCATATGGGTATCCAGTTTTCTCAGCACCATTTATTGAACAGACTTTCTTTTCACCAGTGTATGTTTTTGGTACCTTTGTCACAAATCAGTTCACTGTAAATATGTGGATTTGTTTCTAGGTTCTCTATTCTGTTCCCATTGGTCTGTGTGTCTGTGTTTATACCAGTACTATGTTGTTTGGGTTACTATAGCTCTGTACTATAATTTGAAGCCAGGTAATGTGATTCCTCCAGTTTTGTTCTTTTTGCTTACTATAGCTTTGGGTATTCTGGGTCTTTTGAAGGTCCATACAAATTTTAGGATGTTTTTTTCTATTTCTGTGAAGAATCTCATTGGTATTTTGACAAGGATTGAATTAAATCTGCAGATTACTTTGGGTAGTATGGACATTTTAACAATACTGATTCTTTCTATACATGTTCATAAACATGGGTTATTTTTCCATTTTTTGTGTCCTCTCAATTTCTTTCATCAGTTTTTTATAGTTTTTATTGTAGAAAGCATTCACTTATTTGGTTCATTCTTAAGAATTTTATTTGTGGGTATTTTAAGTAGAATAACTTTTTAATTTTTTTTTTCACGTTGCTTACTATTGGTGTATAAAAATGTTACTGATTTGGGTACGTTAATTTGGAATCCTTCAATTTTCTGAATTGGTTTATCAATTGCAATAGTTTTCTTCTGGAGTCCTTAGGTTTCTCCAAATGTAAGATAATATTCTTTGTAAACAAGAATAATTTTCTTTCTTTCTTTTCAATTTGGATGCCTTTTGTTTGACTTCCAGGATGAAAGTAACCATCCTTGTCATGCTCTGGAACTTAGGGGAAAGGCTTTCTTTTTTCCCCATTCAGTATGATACAAGCTGTAGGTCTCTCATATATGGCTTTTATTACATTGAGGTATGTAGCTTCTATACCCAGTTTTTTTAGGGATTTTATGATGAAGCAATGTTAAATTTTATCAAATATTTTTCCAGCATCAGTTGAAATGATCATATGGTTTTGTTCCTTTATTCTGTTTATATGATGTATCACATTTATTTACATATGTTGAGTCATCCTTGCATCCCAGAGATAAATTCCACTTGGTCATGATGAATGATTTTTCTGATGTATTGCTGAATTCAGTTGGAAAGTATTTTGTTCTGGATTTTTGCATCAATATTCATCAGGGATATTGACTTGTAGTTTTCATTTTTTCGATGTATCTTTGTTTGGTTTTTATGTCAGATTAATACTGGCTTTAAAGAGTGATTTTGGAAGTATTCTCTTCTCTTCTATTTTTCAGAATAGTTTGGGTAGGATTGGTATTAGTTATTCTTCAAATGTTTGGTTGAATTCAGCGGTGAAGCCACTGGGTCCTGAGCTTTTCTTTACTGGTAGACTTTTTATTATGGCTTTGGTCTTGTAACTTGTGATTGGTGTATTTAGTTTTTGGACTTCATCCTGGTTCAATCTTGGTATATTGAATGTGTCTAGGAATGTGTCCATTTCATCCCAATTTTTGGAATATAGCTGCTCTTGTTTAGCCACTGATGATTTTTAAATTTCTGCAGTATTAGTAGTAATGTCTCCTTTTTCATTCCTGATTTTATTTATTTGGATCTTCTTTCTTTTTCTTAGTCTGGCTAAAGGCTTTTCAATTTTATTTAACTTTTCAAAAAACCAACTTTTTGTTTCATTGATCTTTTCCATGGTTTTCTTCATTTCAAATTTACTTTTTTCCCCTTTGATCTTTATTGCTTTTTTCTTCTACCAATCTAGGGTTTCATTTGTTGTTGCTTTTCTAGTTCTTGAAGATACATCATTAGATTGTTTATTTGAGGGTTTTTTTTTGATGTAGGTACTTATAGCTATCAACTGCCCTCTTAGTTCTGCTTTTGATCTGTCCTATAGGTTTAGGTATGTTGTGTTTCTATTATCATTTGTTTTAAGAAGTTTTTAAATTTTCATCTTAATTTCTTCATTGACCGACTGTACAATCAGGGGCATGTTGTTTTATTTCCATCTATTTTTATAGTTTCCAAAATTCCTCTTGTTAATTTCTGTTTTATTCCCTTTTGTTAAGAGAAGATGGCTGATATTATTTCAAGTTTTTTGAATGTTTTAAGACTTGTTTCGTGACCTAACATATGGCCTATTCTTGAGAATATTCCATGTACTGAGGAGAATGTGTATTCTGCAGCTGTTGCATGAAATGCTCTGTAAATACCTTTTAGATCAATTTTGGTCTACAGTGCAGATAAAGTCTGATGTTTCTTTGACGATTTTCCATCTGGAAATGTGTGCAATGCTGAAAGTGAGGTGTTGAAGTCTTCAGCTATTATTGTATTGGGGTCTATCTTTCTTTTAAGCTCTAATATTTTCTTTATATATCAGGGCTTTCCACTGTTGGGAGCATATATATTTAAAATTATTATATCCTCTTGCTGAATTGACCATTTTATTATGTAATCAACTGACTTGTCTCTTCTTATAATTTTTGTCTGGAAATCTGCTTTGTCTGATATAAGTGTAGCTATGCCTGATCTCTTTTTTTGTTTCCATTAGCATGGAATATCTTTTTAAATTTTTTTTTAATCTTCAGTCTATGTGTGTCTTTATAGGTGAAGTGTGTTTCTTGAGGGCAACAAACCAATAGATCTTGTGCTTTTATTTATCCAACCAGTCTATGTCTTTTGATTGGAGAACTTGATCCATGTACATCAATATTATTGATAAGTAAGAACTTACTCTTACCATTTCATTGTTTTTTCTTGTTGTTTTGTGGTGTTCACTTCTTTTTCTCACTGTCTTCCTGTAGTGAAGATGCTTTTCTATGGTGATATGATTTGTTTTCTTTTTTGTGTATTCATTGTATGTTTTTGGGTTGAGGTTACCATGAGGTTTGCAAATACTATCTTATATAAACCACTATTTTAATCTGATAAAAACCTACCACTGTTTGCACAAACAAGCAAAAGCAGAAAGAAAACTAACTAAAATTCTATGCCTTAATTTGTCACTCTGCTATTTAACTTTTTTGGTTTATATTTTTATCTTATTGTACTATGTATGTCTTGAAAAGTTGTATTATTTTTGATTCATTGTTTTTTTTTTCTACTTAGGATAAGAGTAGTTTACATACCACAGTTACAGTGCTAAAATATTCTGTGTCTTTCTTTTTACTTACTATTACCAGTGAGTTTTGTACCTTTAGGTGATTACTTATCGCTCACTAACATTCTGCTCTTTCTGATTGAAGCACTCTCTTTAGCATTCCTTATAGGATAGGTCTGGTGTTGATGAAATTCCACAGCTTTTCTTTTTCTGGAAAAAATCCTTATTTTTCCTTCATGTTTGAAGGATATTTTTGCCAGATATATTATTCTAGGGTAAAAGTTGTTTTGTTTTTATTTCCTTAAACACTTCAAACATGTCATGCCACTGTCTCCTAGCCTGTAAGATCACCACTAAAAAGTCTGTCATCAGATGTATTGCAGCTCCATTGTGTATTATGTTTCTTTTTTTTTTTTTTGCTTCTTTTGGTATCCTTTTTAAATACTTGATCTTTGAGAGTTTGATTATTAAATGCCACAAAGTCTCTTATGCTGTCTCACTGTTTTTTTTTAATTCATTTTTCTTTTTGCTTCAAGATTGAATGATTTCCAGTGGCTTAGCTTTGAGTGTACTGATTTCTTCTGTTTAGTTTGTTGTTAAAACTCTCTATTCAGTATCTCAGTTTATTTATAGAATTCTTCAAGTCTATGATTTCTGTTTGGTACATTTTTATAATTCCTGTCTCTTTAAATTGTAGGTGTGTTGCTACATTGCTCTCCTTACCTCTATAAGCCCCTTTATTACCATTATTTTGAATTCTGTCTTGGATATATCACATATCTCCACTTCATTCAGGTCAGTTGCTGGAGAATTAGCCTTTTTTTGTAGGTAAATTTTTATTTGATATATTAATCCTTGTTTCTTCATTTTCTTTTATTTGCCTTCTCTTTATTTTCCAACTCTTTATGTTGGTTTCTGTGCATTATATAACACAATGCCTCTCCCAGGCTTGTCAGACTGCCCTGGTATAGAAGAAAGATTTCATGAATCTTTTGTGGTCATTGGTTTAAGGTGCCTCTCAAATGTTTGTGTTTATACAAACCGCTATCTCTGTTTTTGGTGATTCCCTAGAGATTACAATGTGCCATGTCCTGTGAGTATTTCTAAGATCAATAAGGCAGAAGCCAGACCCTTTAGATGTAACTGGAAAGGTTGGGGTGTTGAACATTCCATTTCCTTCTATCCTCCTCATAAAACTAATATGGGGGTTTATGTCCCAATCTCTCTATGCTAATCTACTAAACTAATTTAAAGAGATGATCTGTGACTAATGTCTGTGCTTGAGTTAAGGCTTCACCCTCTGATTCTGGAGAGATAGCTGCTGGAAGTAGGCCCACTGTATGCCCATCTTTTTGGTTTTCTGGGGTTTAGGGCTACTCAGGAATGGAAAGCACCGTTAACTCCCAGATTTACACTATTGAGGAGACAGACTTTGGGGTGGGATCTTTAAAAGTTGTGGCAGTGGGTGCATAAACAAACTTTTTCCAGGAAGAATGGGTAGACCTGGATTTATCACTGGGGCAAGCTGGAAGAAAAGTTTGGGAAGTGCTGAGCTCTGGCTCAAGCTGCCATGTGGCTACTGTTTTTATGTCCCACTTAGCTCCCCAATGAAAGTTTGTTAGAAGCCAGTCCATCAAGTAGGTACTGTATTCCATTGTCTTTTCTGCATTGCTCCCAGAGGGTGTGGCATCTGAAAGCACTTGCACATCCATTTAAAACCAACTTTATGTTTTGTGACATAAGGAGACTTACATTTGCCTAATCTTTCCTGTTTCCAGAGTCCCTCACGTGTTGCAGGAAGTCAGGGACCCCAAACAGGTCTCTTAATATTGTTATCTTCATAAGCTGAGGATGTACATCACCTCAGGACCCTGTGATGATTGCGTTAACTGTACAAATTGATTGTAAAACGTGTGTTTGAACAATATGAAATCAGTGCACCTTGAAAAGGAACAGAATAACAGCAATTTTCAGGGAACAAGGGAAGACAACCATAAGGTCTGACTGCCTGCGGGGTGGGGCAGAATACAGCCATATTTTTCTTCTTGCAGAGAGCCTATAAACAGACGTACAAGTAGGAGAGATATCACGAAATTCTTTTCCTAGCAAGGAATATAATATTAAGACCCTAGGAAAAGAATTGTATTCCTGGGGGGAGGTCTATAAATGGCCGCTGTGGGAGTGCCTGTTCTATGTGATTGAGATAAGGACTGAGATACGCCCTGGTCTCCTGTAGTACCCTCAGGCTTACTAGGATTGGGAAGCCCCAGCCCTGGTAAATTTGAGGTCAGACTGGTTCTCTGCTCTTGAACCCTGTTTTCTGTTAAGATGTTTGTCAAGACAATACGTGCACCACTGAACATAGACCCTTATCAGGAGTTTCTGATTTTTGCCCTGGTCCTGTTTCCTCAGAAGCATGTGATCTTTGCTCTGCCTTTTGCCCTTTGAAGCATGTGATCTTTGTGACCTACTCCCTGTTCATACACCCCCTCCCCTTTTGAAGTCCTTAATAAAAACCTGCTGGTTTTGTGGCTCAGGTGGGCATCACGGACCTACCGATACATGATGTCACCCCCGGTGGCCCAGCTATAAAATTCCTCTCTTTGTACTCTTTCTCTTTATTTCTGAGACTGGCTGACACTTAGGGAAAATAGAAAGAACATACATTGAAATATCGGGGGTGGGTTCCCCTGATACTCAGATACTAATTGTAAAAACTGGACTGTTCAATATATGGATAAACCCCTTCTGGAGAAAAGTAAGAAACTTCATTTTTAGAGTTCCCTCTCTGCATTGTTCCTTGAGGATGAAGCCTCTGAAAGTGCTTATACATCTATATAAATGGCTGCTCTTTGCTGTGGTCTAGAGAAATTTGTGTATACCTAGTTCCCTCTGCTCCCAGAGGTATGAGGTTTAAGATGCAGTTTATGGAGTGGAAGATATAAAAGTTGAAGTGCTCGACATATGGACAAACTCCTTCCAGAAAAGATTAATAAACCTGGAGCTATTGTTGGGGCAAGCCAAGGAGAAGGCTCAGGATGGGGCAATCTGCTTCTCAGTTGGCTACTATTTGCCCCTTCAACTCTCCTATGTAAGTCAGTTAGAAGCCAGGCTGCCAGGCAGAGACTGGAAGAGTGCACTTCTCCCAGAGAATGAGGCCCCTGGAAGTACTTCCACTCACATAGAAAACTGCTGTTTTTTCCTGTGGGCTAGAGAGACTTACATATGCCTGATCGTCTCCATTCCCAGGGTTGCTGAATTAAGGGCCAAACTGTGGGTAACCTTAGAGTTAGGGCACTGTATGTAAGGTTCACATCTTTCTCTCCACATGGAGAAGCTGGGGTGTTGGGCTCCTCTTTTCTGGTTGTATAGCTCTTTGTCTGGAGCAAGGTCTGTGTCTGAGGGTGACAGATTTTTCTACCCATCTGGTGTAGATTTTTTTAGTTGTCCTGTGAGTAGGAGTCTCCCAACTGGTTTTTTACTTTTTCTCAGAGAGAGATGATTTATGAATAGAAGTCTATTTGGTGAATTCATGGATAGAGAGACAGGGGCCTCCTATTCTATCATGTCACTGAGTTCAACCCCTTTAAAAGGATAACTTATGACAGTCATAAATGAGAAGCACATATTGCTATATGGCATAAAATATTCAGAAATAAATGTAACTACTCTTGCACTCTTTTGGTTTCCATTTACATGGGTACTTTTTTATTTCTTCACTTTATGAGTGTCTTTTCAGGCGAAGTAAGTCTAATAGGCAGCATAATTCTTTTTTTAAAAATCCATTCTTTTGCTCTGTGTAGTTACTGATATGCAAAGACTTACTAGTACCATTTTGTTGTTTTCTGATTGTTTTGTAGATTATTACTTGCTTCCTTTCTCTCTGGGTTAGTATTCATCATCAAGCATATTTATAGTCACCTGCAATGTGTCATACAAAATTCAAGGCACTGTTTATATAGCCATAAATAAATAAAAGCTCCCTGCTTTTGTGAAGCTTATATTCTCATTGTCAATATAGATAATAAAAGATAAGCGTCTAAAGTATTAGGTAGTAATGAACAAAATGAAGGGGAGCCTGACTCAAATAGGTGCTATTTTTAAGGATGACCAAAGAAGATAGAATTAGTCACGTATGTGGAAGAGAGCACTTCAGAGGAAGCAAATATTCAAGCCTTGATAATGGAATGTGCTTGGCATTGAATGTAATTGGCATACAAAATGAACAAATGAATGAAAGAATGAATTATTCAGTTATTTTAGCTGTGATTCTAGGGTTGCATAAGTTTTATTGATCAGCTCCATAGAGGGATGTCCTATTAGCTAGGTCCAGGCTTATAATAATTGAGTACCTATCATTTGCTAGGCACTTTTTCCAACTTATTTGAAATTCTCATCACAAATCTAAGATTTTGTTATTATGCTTTTCCCTTTTCCTGATAAGGGAACTGAAACTGAGATGCTAATATATTTCTCCATAACTGCATAATCCAGGATTCAAATGCAGCCATATATTGTTCTATATCCAAAACTCTTTCTACCATGTCTTATTGCCTTTTATTACCACTGAAGATAAAAGAATGTACATTTCCATTAGACAAAAAAGTAAGAGGTGTCCCAGTTATGTACTCCTAATAAAAAGTAGAATTTTATATGTGAACTTTCTTCACATATTAAAAAATATAAATTAAATTTTAACATAATTAACTAATCCTTGCTAAGCTTAACAAAGGAATATAATGTCAAATATGATTTTAATGCAGATACCTATGATTTATCTATTAGGAATTTTCAACAGTAACTGTTACCATTTACATTTACCTTTAATGTTCCTATTAAGACTATTAAGCATTCTCTATTTTTAGGGATGTACCACTCTTCAGTATTAATTATAGTTTAAGATAATATTTCAGAAGTTTACATTTAATACTAAAATTTACCTAATACCTATTTCCAATCAATAGATGACAATTACCTTTAAATTCCAATCACTCTATCTGGAACCTACTTAGTTCTCTCCTGATGATCTTGAGGGAACTGAATGAAGTACTTTTCCTTGCTGGTAAAAAGTTATCTTTTTTTCCTGAGCATTACTACATTTCTCTCATAGTTAATCATTTTTGCTGTTTATGTTAAGAAATCTCAGACACCTAAGACTCATCTAACTCTTACCTAATGGACTCAATTTGTCAGTCAAATCATACTCTGAAAAACAGTCATTTATATTATTCCTCATGTCCTCCTCAACTTCCCCCTCCCTCTTCATTAATTGAAATATTTGCATTGAAATAATTTATTTTATTCAACAGAGTTTGACAACATTGCAACTTTGCAATTAAGACCCAGGACTTTGATATCAGACCTGGGTTGAAATACCAGCTTCTGCTCTCATAAGACTTGTATATAAGACTCCAACTTATCTGTTTAAGCCTTTGATTCTCAACTGCAAAGTAGAAATTATATTTCATGCCACATAAAATTGTGTAGAGATGAATTTTAAGTAAATTGCTTAAGAAATTTCTGTTCTGTTCTATATGTGAACAAATATGCATAAATTTTTTTCTTTTAAATACAGTATTTTGACGTATAAAATATAATGCAAAATATTGATTAAATTGTGTTGACACTGTGATTTTAATCAGAAAGCTCCTGGTGTAGTCAGGAGAGTTTAGATTTAAAATCAAACAGTTTTAAGTTTTATCCTATCTAGCTGTGTGCCCTCCAGGAAAGTGTTAAATCTCTGTGAACCTCTGTCTTTTCCTCATTTCTAAAATGCCCTGATTATTTATGGTGATGAATTTATATAGTATATTTAAATCAAGAAACATACAGAGGTCTCTCTCTCTCTCTCACACACACACACACACACACACACACACCACATACACACAAATTTACAAAATGGAAAGAGTTACTCAAGAAAATATAAGAAATTACCAAATTATGAAATTAGAGAAAGTAAGAAAGGAAGGACAAAAGGTTGACTTTTCCATGCAAAATAGACAAAAGCACAACATCCAAACCAAGATATACTGCTACAGATACCATCAGAATAAATTTAAAAGTCATAAAAGACCACTTTGCTCAACTATAATTTATGAGACCTGTATGAAATGGATAGACAAACTGATTATATGCAGTATTTTCCAGGCTGAGGGGAAACATATTTGTTCATTACTGATGGGAGTATAAAGTAATATAACCTTTATGGACAGCAATTTGGCAATCTACTAAATTTTATAATTCACATACACTTTGACTCAACAAATCCACGTCTTGAGATTTATCCTACAAAACTCTTACATGTGTGACATGATGTACATATATGTAGAGAAAGCAATTTAAATAGGGATTTTCTATATAATGTTGGGGTCCTACAAAGAAATACTAGGCTGGTGCTAAAAGAAGAATGAAGTAATTCCATATATGTTGATATAGAGTACAATATATGTTGCTTAGTGAAAAGATCAAATTACAGGGCAAGAACATAGTATGCCTCCAAAAAATATAGTAAAATTTCATATGTCTGTATACACAAACACACATTGAGACTTTTTCTGGAAAGTTATTTAATAAATTGACAACAGTGTTTGCCTTTAAGTAAAATTACTAAGTACCTCGGAAACAGGTTAGGTTGGGATAATTTCTTTCCACTGCATTTATTTTGAATTTTGTATATTTTTTTGTATTACAGATTTCAAAACTATAATACATTTTTAAAATTATACAGTAGTTATTTTGGTTCAGAGACTTAAACACTGCATTTTCTTTCTCAGATTTTCACTCAGTACATTAGCATATCAGGTCTAGGATTCAACTAAAGATAATAACTTATGGTGTACCTTATACAGAACGTTATACTAGACCCTGGATTTATAAGCAGGAGCAACAGTGACTCAGCCACCACTCTCAGAAAGCTTGTTCTTCAGCTGGGAAAGCAAATAATAATCATATAAATAGTTTTATTTTTGAAACAGGGTCTTACTTTGTTGCCTAAATAAATATTTTAAACTTAGTTTTATATAGCATATTTTTAAAATTATTTGATTAACTATTTTTTAATGTGTATCACGTTTAACAACCCTTGAAACACACTTTAAGAAATACTATGCTATAGTACTTTCTTCTTCCCTACCAGTGAGATCTTTCACAAAGAAAAGATTGACCAAAATAGAAAGAGAAACAAAAGAAGGAAGAGAAGGAGGAATATAGGTTTAATTTATCCTTAACCAAAAAAAAAAAAAAGAAAGAAACTTATTAAACTTGTGGTAACATATTCAACCTAAGACATAATTCATCATTGATACCCTATAGAATTAAGATTAAATAATGTTATGCAAAACATTTCTCTAGCACTGAGTAAATGGCTAATAAATATGAGCTATTATTGAAATAACTGTTCAAGTATCCTCATAAAATGTATAGATAAATCTGAATAAATAATATGAATAATGGTATTTGAGTCCAAGACCATATGTATCCAAGAAAGTGTTACACAGACATAGAGATCAAAGATAAAAGGCAAAAGGCATGTAATTAATGCTGTGGTTATATTAACCAAACCCTTTTCATAATTCCTTTTCTTAGGCCAGTCTCTAGTAAAATTTGTCTAGAAGTGGTCACATGGCCCAGTTCCAGCCAGTACAGTGGGAATCTCTGGGTAAAGCTTCCAGGAAGGAAACCTTTGTGTTGTTGTTGTTTTTGTTTGTTCATTTGTTTGTTTGTTTGTTTTTTGAGATGGAGTCTTGCCCTGTTGCCCAGGCTGGAGTGCGGTGGCGCAATCTCGGCTCACTGGAACCTGTGCCTCCCAGGTTCAAACGATTCTCCTGCCCCAGCCTCCTGAGTAGCTGGAATTACAGGAATGTGCTACTATGCCTGGCTAATTTTTTTTTTTTTTGAGACACAGTTGCACTCTTGTTGCCCAGGCTGGAGTGCAATGGTGCAATCTCAGTTCACTGCAACCTGCACTTCCTGGGTTCCAGTGATTCTCCTGCCTCAGCCTCCCAAGTGGCTGGGATTACAGCCATCCATCACCACACCTGGCTAATTTTTGTATTTTTTGTAGAGATGGGGTTTCGCCATGTTGGCCAGGCTGGTCTCGAATTCCTGATCTCAAGCTGCCCACCTCAGACTCCCAAAGTGCTGGGACTACAGGCATGAGCCACCATGCCTGGCCTGTATTTTTAGTAGAGATAGGATTTTGCCATGTTGGCCAGGCTGGTCTCAAACTCCTAACCTGAAATTATTCGCCCACCTTGGCCTCCCAAAGTGCTGGGAACCACCACCACGCCTGGCCGGGAAGCCTTCTTAGAAGAAAGAGGCTTGTTAGGCCTTCCTCTTTTGCCCCGCCTTTTTTTTTTTTTTTTTTTTTTTTCTTGCTAGGAGCATATAAATAAGTACAGCAATCATCTTGCAACTTGGGCTGGGAGTGGAAAGACATATGCTAGAAATGGCACTCCAAAATATTAAAAAGTCTCTGGTTTCTGATAGCCTCATGAAGCTCGTACACTAGCTGTTACTGACAGATTTCTTATTAAGTGAGAAAAATAAATCTATACATGTTAGTTGGCTTTCTGTTATTTGCAATGAAATGCATTCCTGACAAAAAGAGAAATGGAACTCTGAGAAACATTTTTACAAAACTGCATGTTACAGGAAAAGCAAGGCTAATATAAATATAAGTAAGCATAGTCATGAGATATCATAGTTCAAAATCTATACTAAAAATAGTCCAGAGATAATGCTCTTTGCATATAATATGCATTCCTTTGCTAATGGGTAAAAAGGGTTCATTTAATTTTCCATAACAGAATAGTGGTCAGGGAACATTGAAGTGGTCCTTGAACAGTGAGGGACAATAGATCATAAACTCCTACTTTTTAATAGATGAATTATCCACATTTAACCCAAAGAGATAACCTAGGTATTTGAAAATTAAATCAAAAGCATTGTGACTTTCAACTATTTTGTTTTGTCTTTTAATCAAGCCTGTAGACAGGTTTCTTAGGCATATGGTTACACCCTACGTGCTGAAAGAATGCAAAGTCATTAGTCAAAGAGTGCCATTTTGTTCCCTGAGACTATAGGTTCCTGCAGCATAGGGCCATTGGGATTTACTGATTTAGAAAACAAACATTATTGAATATTACATAGAGTACTTTGTTGAGTGCTGGGAAAGAGAATGCAGGGATGACTAATTTATAGTAACTGTATACAAAGGAAGTTTCAGGGCTGGGCACAGTGGCTCATGCCTGTAATCCCAGCACTTTGGGAGGCCGAGGAGGGTGTATCACTTCAGCCCAGGAGTTTGAGACTGGTCTGAGCAACATGATAAAACCTTGGCTCTACAAAAATAATCCAGAAAACTAGCCAGGTGTGGTAATGTGTGCCTATAGTCCCAGCTACCTGGGAGGCCGCAGTGGGAGAATCACCTGCGCCAAGGAAGTTGAGGCTGCAGTGAACACTGACTGTGCCACTGAACTCCAGCCTAGGCAAAAGAGTAAGACCCCAACTCAATAAATTAATGTAAGTAAGTTTCAGTCCAGTAGGAGAGCCAGACACTCACAGAAATTATACAAAAATGTGATCTAAAGAAGGTAAGAGTACCAAAATCAAGACACAATAGTCCAAGCACCATTTATGAATTGTTCACTTGCTTTGGGAGTGATGGTAGAGGGCTGTCAAATATCTGGCCAAGATCAATTGTGCTGCTGCTCAATCCCAGAATCACTGACATCAAGGAAGGATGTGTCTTCCTTCTCATACCCCACCACCTCTACATGCTCTAAGGAGACTATCTTGTGAGTGCGAGGCAGGGGTTGGACTTCAAGGCCTTAAAAGTGTCTTCTACTTCTATCTTCTTGTTTGAGAGTTCTGTAAACTCAACAGGGCCAGCTGTTGATTCCACATACAGGTGAATGTCCTAAAGGAATAATTTTCTCTCTCCTTTCCCCACCTAGAGAAGAGTTTGTCAAACACGTGAGTACTTCCATGTTGTCTCTGCATTATCTCCCTTCCAGTCTTTTCTTCTGTATTAATATTTACCTTATTCTTAGTTTATTTTTTGTTATTCAAATCTAGTGGTTGAAATAAAAACTGTCCCTCCTGCAGCTGTCTGTATGCTTCCATGGCTGCCCTTTCATTCTCCACATATTTGAATTTTTTGACATAAAATATACTTTATTTGTAGCCCCTTTAGACCTTTAGTTTCCCATCTGCAAGGGCTGATATTCCCACCACCATCTTTGAAGTTTATGCCTTGCCACTTTACCTCCTTTTACCATTTCGTAACAATTGTATTCCTCAGTGGGGCATAGCAGTGGGCTCCCATTTCTCCCCTCTACTGGTATAGCAGTCTGGGAGCTTTGATGGAAAAGGAGAGGGTGCTTCAGGGTTTCAGTGCATGATCACCCAACACCTTACAAATTATTTGATCTCTTTTCCTCCCACACTCTGACATTTACTTAGTGATTCACTCTCCAGACAGTGTCAAATCCCAGATCCACCACACATCAAAGGATTTAACCTCCAACATGCCACTTTCTCATTATGATTGTTAATCCCTATATATTTCATGCTGGACTGCAACTAAATGTGTTCTTCAGTCTCATTAATCTCTACATTTTCTTGAATACCTTTTCTCAGAGCTTATTAATCCTTTCCACTTCATTGGTGTTCCAATACAGCAGTGTTACACACCCAATTAAAAATACATTATTAAAAGTACTTTCTAACTCTCTAGTCAGCACTCTCAACATCTTTGGCAACTTATCTTCCTTCTAATCTTAAATTGCTATAAATTTCTGAATTTTCTAATTTCTACACATGCTCAGAGCTGCTGGAAAAACAGTATATGAAGTCTAGTACCAAAGTATCTTAGATGTCAACCACCCTCTTTCCACCCCACTACACGAACACTTAACAGCAGACTGAATCTCTGCCTAGCTATTTCTCTTATTCTGCACAGCTATTTCTAAGAAAATAATATTTCTCAATATTCTTAGCCTGTTTGTCTTATTCTGGTTGGGCTGTTATAAAGCAGTGTCATAGATTGGGTAGCTTATAAACAACAGATTTTTTTTTTTTTATATTACCAGAGGCTTGGAAATTCAAGATCAAGGTGCAAGCAGATTTGGTATCTGGTGAGGGCCCTTTCGTGGATGGTATCTTCTCACTGTATCCTTACATGGTGGAAGCAGCAAGAAAGTTTTCTGGGGCCTCTTTTACAAGGGCACTAATCCCATTCATGAGGGATCTGCCCTCATGACCTAATCACTTCCCAAAGCCACACCTCCTAATACCATCACATTGGTGATTAGGTTTCAACATATGAATTTTGAGGGCAAACATTAGACTGTAACACTGCACTAGCCCCAATGTCTTTTTTTCTCTATTAATAGAAAAGCTTGCCTTTTGCTCTCAGAAAAAAAATTTAAGTAATCAGTATCTGCCTCTTTCATTTAACCAACTACAATTTATTATCTCTATGCACCCTATTTTATCACCATCTTTCTCAGGGAAAAAAGTCCCTCTGCTTATCTAACACTAATTAAGTGGTATCTGAGTCAGAGCTTCTCAAACTTTAATGTGTTTATGAAGTACCTGAGGATCTTGTTCAATGCAGATTCTGATTCAGTAGGTATGGAGTAAAACCTGAGCTTCTAAAAAATTCCCAGCAGTGTATGTGCTCCTGGGCCACCAACGATCCCAACACAGTAATAATTACCTTTCCTAGAGGAAGTGGCTCATGAAGGCAAAAGTGACTGGGACCTAGGAAAGTGATTGTGTAGCCCTAATCCTAGTCTCCCAATCCATAACAACTGGGAAATTCTCTCATGATTCTTCGTTGCCTAATGATTGCTCTAAAATAAAATGCTGATGCTATTTTTTTCTGTTTAAAATCCTCCAGGACTTTGACTATCATACAGACAAAAAGGTTAAACACTACCTCTTTCATGACCAATGCATTACAGATCTTGCTAGTTTCCCTTCCCTTTATATATCTAGTGATCTTTCTAGGCTAAATTACTGTCAATTTTCTTGTGCTTGATATTCCGTGTTATATCTACAGGGACTTTTCTGATTGGGAAAACCACTTCTCCCCAGTTAGCATAATTTTTTATTCGCCCACCTTAAAAACTTTCCCCATCTCCATCATGCAAATATAGTAAGTATATATAACTACTTACATAGTAATCTTCTCATAGTAACTACACAATTCAGACGTATAACTCACCATATGATTTTGTGTCTGCTTATATTTTTGTGTATCTCAGTTTAGACTGTGGGCTCCTAGAGAGTGGGAACTTTGTCTTCAATTCATATGTCTCCATTGCCTGGCAAAAATAGGTATTTAACTAATGTGTGTTGGATCTTCGAATACATGAATTAGTGACTTCAGTATACACTTTAGATACACATTTTATTAAAATGCAAATAATAGCAACCATACTTAAACCTGACATAATAATTTTAGCCCACATTCCCTATTCATTTCTGATTCTGGTTATAATCCGTCACTCTACTTCTGAATGATCAAAAGAGCACATAAAGGAATAATAATTTGACATAAAAAGAGATATGTTAATTATGAAATATATTTTGGTCAGTGCCAATGTATATAATACATGATGTTAAATATGCAATATTAACCCCAAATATAAGTTAATAGAAAATATTTGCTTATTTAAGAAATTACCTTGTTAAAATATCTCAAGGATTTTTTTAGCTCTGCCCTACATTGGAAACCTAAATAATTTTTGAAAGTGCCCACAGGCTCAGAGATTCAATAAAGTTAAAAATTCTCCATATAAATAATCTTAAAACTAAAATAGTATTTTTAAATGAAGCTAAATGAATGATAGAGAAAGCATCACAACATTTTCTTTACCGCTTTTCTTCTGTGATCACCGATAAGTCATAAAATTAGTTAGGTAAGGTATTGGCATGAAAAATGAAATTATCAAAACATACCACAAATATGTTTCAATTAAATATATTTAGTTCATCACTTTTATCTACTATAATTTTGGATTACAGTCATTCATTCATTATTTCAAGAAATATTTACTCAGTGCCTACTGTATGCCTGGCACTGTATTGTGTGTGGGAACGCTGCAGAGTGAAACAAGAAATTTACAATTTAGCAAAACATGTAGACAAAAATAAGTGAGTGTTACGAACTGAATGTGTTCCCTCAAAATTCATATGTATAAGTTCCAGCGTTCAATGTGACTATATTTTGAGACAAGGCTGTTAATAGAGGTACTTAAAGTTCAATAATTTAGAAGGATGGGGCCCTGATCCAATAGGATTAGTGTCCTTATAAGCCCAGACACCGAGAGGACGCATCAAGAAAGCAGCTGTCTGCAAGCCAGTAAGAGAACCCTAACCAGAAATCAACCCTGCCAGACCTTGATCTAAGAATTCTAGCCTCCAGAAATGTGAGAAAAAGGTATTTCTGTTGTTTAAGCAACCCCGTCCATAATATTATGTTAGCTCGAGAACAATGCAGTGACTATGAAGGATACGAAAGAGGTATGCATGACACCACTTTCAACAAGAATGCTGAGACAATTTAATGGGAAAAAATCATTTTCAACAAATGGTGCTAGGACAACTGGATATATTCATGCAACAGAATAAAGGTACCGTATGCATTCCTTCATACCATATGCAAAAATTAACTCAAAATGGGTCAAATATCTAAGCATGGGTCATAAACTATAAAACTCTCAGGAGAAAACATAGCTATATAATGTTTATGATCTAGAATCAGGCAATGGTTTCTTAGATGGGACACCAAAAGCAACACCAACAAAAGAATAAATAGATAAATTGAGCATCATCAAAATTGGAAATGTTGTACTTCAAAGAAAATTATCAGGAAAATGAAGGGACAACCTGCAGAATTGGAGAAAGTATTTGTAAATCATCTAATATGGGCCTATTATCCAGAATATGTTAAAAACTCTTACCACTGACCAATATAAAGACAAGAAATTCAATTAAAAATGTATAAAGTATTTGAATACGTGTTTCTTCAAAGAAAATGTGCAAATGCAAATAAGCACACTAAAATATATCAATATAATTCATAATTTGGGAAATGCAAATTAAAACTAAAATGAGATACCACTTCATACCCACTAGGACAACTATTATCAAAAACAGGGATGATCACAAGTATTGGTAAGGATGCAGAGAAATTAAAACCCTAGTATGTTGCTGGTAGATGGTAAAAGAATTCAGTAGTTTTGAAAAACAATGAAAGTTTATCAAGAAGTTAAATATAGAGTCAGTACACACTCCAGCAATTATAGTTCTAGGTATATACATAAGAAAGTTGAAAACGTGTCTACACAAAACCTTGTACATGAATGTTCATTGTAGAATTATTACTAATAGCCAAAAAGTGAAAACAATCCAATGTCTTTCAGCTGATGAATGAATGAACAAAATGGACTATGTAGTAAATAGAATATATAAGAATAGAGTAGCATATTATTTGCCCATAAAAAAGAATGAAGTGCTATAACATGTTACAACATGGATGACTCTTAAAACATTATAGTAAGTGAAAGAAGACAGACACAAAAGATTACATATTGCATGGCTTCATTTACATAACATGTCCAAAATAGGCAAGAGGGACAAAATGTAGATATTTGGTTGCCAAGGGCTAAGGGAAGGGGAGAATTAGGCATGAGTGCTAATTATTTTTTTAGGTGATAAAAATGTACTAGAATTAAATAACAGTAGTGGTTATGCAACATTGGGCAATATATAAAACTGAATATACTAAAGTGAATATACTGAATATCACTGAATTATACATTTTAAAATATCTAATTTTATGGTACGTGCATAATCGTTCAATTTACTCAATCCAAAAATAAAAATGATAAAGGTTCTATGAGGTCACAACTGAGAGTTACTGACCAGATGTCAGAGGTCTAGGAAAGTTTCCATGGATGTATAAGCTAAGATAAAAAAAAATACACCAGAACTATCAATGCAGGAGTGTGTGTGTGTGTGTGTGTGTGTGTCAGAAAGAGATGACGGGGCACAGCATGTCTTATCATTTGGCGTACTACACTGTGGTGGGGAGAAACTGCTAAAAGACAATTTAAAAAGGTAAGTAGGCACACAGTCATGCAGAGACCTTATAAAGCAAGTATTTCTAGACTCTTATAAAACATGAAAAGGTATTTAGCAGATGGGTGACTTCATTATATTTGGAAATGGGTAACTCTCATGATAAGAATACTAAATCTTTTAGAATAACACCGCCAAAATTCAGGCAGGAGAGCTTATACTTGGTAAATGGCACTGGAACTTGAGAAAAAATGCTTTTATAAGTATTAAGATGAATACTTATTACTAAAGAATATTTCAATGTTTATATCAAGTAGAAAAACTATGCATTCCATTTCCAGACTTCACAATTGATCATTATTCCATGAAGATGCTTGTAATGGTCTCTATATTTAACATGATTATGAACAAAATTAATTATGCACATTTTTTTCCCACCTCCTACAATCCAAGTCTCCAAAACTCCTGAACTTGAATTTTAAATGCTTAAATGTCACCACCAAAAGGAAAAATAAGTTTTTTTTTATTATTATACTTTAAGTTTTAGGGTACATGTGCACAACATGCAGGTTAGTGCGAAATAAAAGGAATATATATATGTGTATAATAACATACTGATAAATGTTTCAGTAATTGTATTCAAATAATGTAAACCCAATATAAAAATTAATAATTTAATTCAAATAATAAAATAAATGCTGTTTATAGTATAGATTTTTTTAATTACATAAGAAATTGATTATGGGAAAAAAAGTTTGAGGTTGAGGCTAGATCTAGCTGGGATGTGCCTCTTTCACAGAGAAGAACCAAAATATCACGTAAACCTTTACAATTTGAACAATCATTTGAAAGAAAACACAAAAATTTGATAGGCAAGAGAAGACACCTTGGTTGCAGATAAACGTGCAGAGCAGTCTACTCAGGGATGATAGGCTCCAGATCTGGGCCCTGAACCCAGAAAAGACCCAAAGAAGGGATGAGTGGAGGAACCTTGGAGCACCACATTCTTGCCACAGGCCTCTGAGATCCTAGCTACAGAAGCTCTCACAAACCCTCCCACATACCCCACAAAAGACTTTGGACTGGCAGGGAAGCTGCCTAGAGAATACACAGTTGCATTGCTTGAACCCACATGGAGCCCAGAAGGCTTGCTGTGCTGGGCAGCTGCAGAAAAATGGAACCCTTTTTAGGTGCCCACCCCACAAGACTCTCCATCCTGCAATGAACAGCTGCAGTTTCTGCTTCTGCCTGGCAGGAGAGAGAAAGGCTCAGGCATGTTCATATGACTAAGACAAGTCAGGTCCCACCACCATTGCTGTGGGACCAAGATGCTTCCAAACAATGCACCCCCTTGCCTGTTGGTCCCTCTCAAGACTGCCTTTATGGCTGTTCCCACAGAGTGGGGCCAACAGGATAGCCTCCATTGCCCCATATGAGTGTTTCATTGGTAATCCTGGAGCAGTTCACCCCCATCACATCACCACTTGTCACTGAAGGGCCAGAGGATAAATCCCCTGGCCTGGACCTAGTTCCCTGGGACTCAAGCACACTGCTCAGTATGAAGATCAAATGTGTGGCCTGATCTCAAGTGGGAGAGTAGCCCTCACTTTCAGAACAGAGAGAAGAGTGTGGCACTGGTTCGTATGGTGGTACAGGAGCTGACTATGCCTCCCTTCATGTGATTGGACCAGGAACAATATGATCTGATAGTCAGTTTTCCCCTCAGTGACTCCTGTTGTCTGGAATGCCTGAAGTGGCACAATCTGTGTGCAGATGGCATGGGATAAGCCTAACTGATTGGGCCCATTGCCAGGGCTGGACTCTGGAGGGAGACCCTCTGGGTTGGGTGTCTGTGAGCTGTGTAGGCCCCACAACTGCCTAATGGGCTGAAAACCCCAGGCTTTGGTCTTCCCCTAAGTGAGCTCTGTGGCACAGGAGTGGTGCCTCCACCCCTCTCTTGAGGGTTGTCCCAGCAGCCAGACAGCGGCCCTTAGAACTTCTGCCAAGGTCAGTTCTTGTGCCCACTTCAGAGTCTGGTTGCTAGCTCACCAGACCCAGCCCTGCCCAGCTTTACCCCCTCTAGTCACCATGGTAGCACAGTGCAGGATGATACCACCCCAGAAGCCTCATCTCCCAGTCATCACCAATACTTCACCTGAAAAACAAAGACTAGGTAAAAATCCCATTGAAATTAACACCACTGTGTTCACCTGCAAGTGCCACCTACTGGTCAGGAGGTCCACCTGCATGGCCCGTAACTTTTGCTGACATCAGTGTGTGGCACTCAGCTGGCCTTTACCTGCAAATACTACCTACTGGACTGCACGTTGAACTGCATAACCCAATATTTCTCCTAACAGAAGTGCACAGTGCTGGGGAATAAGAGAAGCCTATCAAGACCTTCACCTTCCCAGCCCTGTAGGAGACAGTGAGCCTGACCACAAGCACGGTACACCACTACTACAAGTCACAAACAACTATCATTTGAAAAAAACACTGCACTAAAGCTATCTATAACCAAGGAAGCCATACAAATCTTTGGCCCCCTAAAAGCACAAAGAAGCAAATCTAAAGAATCCTACCCAATATATGCAACAGTATTATGCTCAAGGGAGATAAAAACCTAACCTAAATGAAAGTAAATTAAAAAGTAACAAGAGCTTCTACAGATGAGAAGGAACCAGAGCAATAATTCTAGCACTGTGAAGAAACAGAATGTTGTGACGCCCCCAAAGGATCACACTAGTTCTGAAGCAATGCATAGAATTTTGAAAGTATCAAGTATTCAAAATATGAATTGTAAGGAAGCTCAATGAAATCCAAGAGAAAGTTGAAAGCTAACACACATACACACACACAAAATATATATGTATATAAATATATATATCTTCAGAAAATAAAAAATTCACTGAATTGAAATCTCATGTGAAAGTCTTAACAGTAGTCTAGACCAAGCAGAGGAAACAGTTTCAGAGCTCCAAGGCTAGTCTTTTTAATTAACCTAGTCACAAAAAAATAAAGATTTTAAAGATGAAGAAAGACTGAAAAATATGGGATTATATAAAGCAATCAAACCTAAAACAGGCATTTCTGAGAGAGAAAAACAAAAAGTAAGCAACTTGGAAAATACATTTGATGGAATAATTCAGGAAATTTTTTCTAATTTTGCTAGATAGACATCCAGAGAAGAAATTCAGAAAACACCTGCAAGATAACAGAAAATGACCAGCATCAAGACACACAGTCATTAGAATACCCAAGATCAACGCTAACAACAAAAAATAATCTTAAAGGCAGCTAGAGAAAAAGGCCAAATCACAAATAAAGATAATCTCATCAGGCTAACAGCAGACCTCTCAGCAGAAACCTCACAAGCCAGAAGATACCAGGGGCCTATTTTTAGCTTTCTTAAAGGAAAAAAAAATGCCAGCCAATAATATTATATCCTGCCAAACTAAGCATCATAAACAAAAGAGAAATAAAGTTTTTCCCAGGCAAGCAAATGTTAAGGCAATTTGTCACCACCAGATCAGTCTTACAAAAAACAAATGCTCAAAGGAAGTCTAAACTGAAAACAAAAGGACAATACTTGCTATCATAAAACCACACACAAGTACAAAGTTCACAGATCCTATAAAGCAAATCCACAATTGAGACTACAAATCCACTAGCTAATGACACTACGAGAGACACAAAATCTCACATATCAATATTAACCCTGAATGCAGATGCCCTAAAACTCCATTTAAAAGATATCAATTGGCAAATTGAATACAAAAACAGGACCCAAACATATGCCTTCAAGAGACCCATGTAACATGCAATGGTACCTATAGGTGTCAGTAACTGGGTGGAAAAAGATATATCATGCAAATGGAAAACAAAGAGCAAGGCTTGCTATTTTTCTATCAGATAAATCAGACTTTAAACCAACAGCAGTAAAAAAAAAAAAAAAGGCAAAGAAGTGCATTATATAATGATAAAGGGCTTGATTCAACAAGAAGATTTAGATATATTTAAATATATATGTTTAATATGTATAAATATATATATATATTTATTCAAGATGGCTTGAATTATTCCCCAGAAAATAGGTTTTTCTCTTCTACCAAATGATCAGGCTGCAAATTTTCCAAACTTTTGTGTACTGCTTCCTTTTCAAATATAAGTTCCAGTTTCAGATTATTTCGTTGTTCATGTGTATGAGTGTACACTTTTAGAAACAGCCAGGTAACTTCTTGAATTACTTGCTGCTTAGAAATATATATATATATATATAAAATATATATATAATAGACATCTATTTAATATATAGACATATATAATAGACACATACATATAAATATATGTGTATATATGTGTGCATGTATTTGTGTGTGTGTATATATATATATATATATAGAGAGAGAGAGAGAGAGAGAGAGAGAGGGAGAGAGAGAGAGAGAGAGAGATGCCTATTAGGTCCATTTAGCTGAGACCAATTTAACTTCAGAGTTTCTCTGTTGTTTTTTTTACCTCAGTGATCTGCCTAGTTATGTCAATGGGTTGTTGAAGTTCCCCACTATTATTGTATCACTGTCTATTTTTTTCCTTAGGTCTAGTATCATTTGTTTTATAAATCTGGGTGCTCTAGTATTGAGTGCATATATTCTTCTCACATTGCAAAATACAATGATCCCTTTTTGACAGTCATTCAGTCTTAATTCATTTCAGCTTTATTTCAAAAATCCACAGTCAAAGTCTCATCTAAGACAAAGTAAGTCCCTTCTACCTATGAGTCTATAAAATAAAAAACAAGTCATCTACTTTCAAGATACAGTGGGGGTAGAGGCATTTGGTAAATGTTACCATTCTAAATGGGAGAAATTAGCCAAAATGAAGGGGCCATAGGACTGATGCAAGACCTAGGCAGGTAGTCATTAAATCTTAAAGCTCCAAATTAATCTCCTTTGACTCTATGTCTCATATCCAGCATACTCTGATGGAAGGGGTGGGCTCCCATGGCCTTGGGTTGCTCTGATCCTGTGGCTCTGCAAGTTACAGCCCCTGTGGCTACTTTCATGGGCTGGCATTGAGTGCCTGCAGCTCAAAGCCAACCAGGTGCATGGTGCAAGCTGTAGGTGGATCTACCATTCTGGGGTCTGGAGGACAGTGGCCCTCTATTCAAAGCTCCACTAGGCAGTGCCCCAGTGGGGACTTTATTTAGGGGCTCTAATTCCACATTTTCCCTCTTCACTTCCCTAGTAGAGGTTCTCCATGAGGCTCTGCCCCTGCAGCAGACTTCTGCCTGGACATGTTGGCATGTCCATACATCCTCTGAAATCTAGGTGGAGGCTCCCAAACCTCAACTCTTGCCTTCTGTGCACCTGCAGGCCCAACACCATGTGGAAGCCACCAAGGCTTGGGGCTTGCACCCTCTGAAGTAACAGCCCAAACTATACCTTGGCCCCTTTTTGCCATGACTGGAGCTGGAGTGGCTGGGACTCATGGCATCGTATCCTAAGTCTGGACAGAGCAGCTTGCCCCTGGGCCTGGCCCACTAAACCATTTTTCCTCCTAGGCCTCAGGGCGTATAATTGGAGGGGCTGTTGTGAAGATCTCTGAAATGCCCTGGAAGCATTTTTCCCATTGTTTTGGCTATAAACATTTAGCTCTTCTTTACTTATTCAAATTTCTATAGCTGGCTTGAATTCTTTCCCAGAAAATGGGGTTTTCTCTTCTACCAAATGATCAGGTTACAAATTTTCCAAACATTTGTGCTCTGCTTCCTTTTTAAATATAAGTTCCAGTTTCAGATTATTTCTTTGTTCGTGTGTATGAGTGTACACATTTAGAAACAGCCAGGTGACCTCTTGAATTCTTTGCTGTTTAAAAATTTCTTCCTCCAGATATCCTGAATCATCTCTCTCAAGTTCAAAGTTCCAAAGATCTCTAGGGCAGGGGAAAAATGTTGTCAGTCTCTTTGCTAAAGGATAGTAAGAGTGACCTTTACTGCAGTTCCCAACAATTTTCTCATTTCCATCTGAGACTACCTCACCTAGACTTCATATCACTCTCAGCATTTTGATCAAAACCATTTAATGAGAAGTTCCCAACTTTCTCACATCTTCCTGTCTTCTTCTGAGCCCTCTAAACTGTTCCACCCTCTGCCCATTACCCAGTTCCAAAGTCACTTCCACATTTTCAGGTACGTTTATAGCAGTGTCCCACTCTTCTGGTACCAATTTTCTATATTAGTCTGTATTCGCAGTGCTATAAAGAACTACCTGAGACCACATAATTAAAAAAGAAAAGAGGTTTAATTTGATTCACGGTTCTGTGGCTTAACAGGAAGCATGACTGGGAGGAATCAAGAAACTTACAGTCATGTCAGAAAGCAAAAAGGAAGCAAGGACCTTCTTTATATGGTGGAAGGGGAGAGAGAGAGAGAGAAAAGGTGGGAGTGCCACACACTTTTATACCATTGGATCTCATGAGAACTCACTATGATGAGAACAGCAAGGAGGAAATCCACCCCCATGATCCAATCACTTCCCACCAGGCCCCTTGTCCAATTCAACATGAGATTTTGTCAGGGACGCAAATCCAAACGATATTAGAAATGATTGCTATTGCTACTGCTAGCTAGATTAACCAATAAAACAAAAGAGTAGATTCAAATAAGCATAATCATAAAAGATAAAGGTGCTACAACTGATACCAGTGAAATATTAGTGATCCCAAGACTACTATAAATTTACATTGCAATGCACACAAACCAGAAAAATATAAAGAAAATGGATAAATTCCTGGAAACCTACAAACTCCCAAGACTGAACCAGAGAGAAATTGAAATCCCTACTAGATCAATAACAAGTTATAAAATTGAATCAAATACATAATTCATCATGATCAAGTGGGTTTTATTCTACTGATACAAAGATGGTTCAGTATATGGAACTCAATACATGTGATTTACCACATGAACAGAATTAAAAATAAAATCCATATGATTATTTTAACAAATACAGAAAATCATTGATAAAATCCAACATGGCTTTATCATAAAAACTCTCAAAAAACTAGGCATCAAAGGAACATGCCTCAAAATAATAGAAAATCAACACATCTCACTTATAAGTGGAAGCTAAACAATGGGTAAACATAGACATAAAGATGGAAATAACGTATACTGGGAAACTCAAATAGGGAAGATGTAGGGGAAGAAAGGGTTAAAAAGCTACCTATTGGGTACTATTTTACTATTTGGGTGATGGATTCATTAGAAGCCCAAACCTCAGCATTATGCATTATACCCATGTAACAGACCTGCACAAGTACCACCTGACTCTAAAACTTTTTAAAAAACATTTTCATATCAATTGGCCATGAAATATTGTTAATTAATTTGAAGGCTTATATATGTTATGATCTGAATTGTTTGTACTCAAAATTCATATTTTGAAGTTGTAATATCCAGTACCTCGGAATGTGACTGTATTTGAAGATAGGTTCCTTAAAGAGGTAATTAAATTAAAATGAGGTAATTAGGGTGAGACCTAATTCAATATAACTAGAGTTCTTACAGGAAGAAGAGATCACAACACCAAGTCCCACAGGACCATAGGAAGACATGGAGAAAAATGACCATTTACACCAAAGGAAAGAGGCTTAAAAATAACTAAATACTGCCAACACCTTGATATTGATCTTTCAGCCTTTACAATTGTGATAAAATATATTACCATTGCATAAGCCAAACACTCTGTGGTATTTTGTTATGGCATCCCTAGAAAACTAATACAATGACTTTTACTACTTTTGTTTTATTTTTCTCAAATAATTTTAGAAAAGTTCAAAATCATAACAAAGAATTCCCATCTGACATTCAGATTCTCCAATTGTAAATATTTCAATACATTTGCTTCATAATTAATCTCTACATATTTACACATATTTTTATTATTTCCCTAAACCATTTGAGGGTCAGTTGAATACATGCCATTTTACTTTTAAATAATTTACTATTTATTTACTAAGAAAATGTACATATTTTTATTTAAAATTTATTATGGATAAAAACTATTTTATAGATTTTACTCATATTTTCCCAAATAATGCCCTTTGCAACAAAAATTTTAAAAAATATGTAAAACTTACATATTATAAATAATTATGTCTATGTATGTATATAAATATAGTTTATATATTTCTCATACGTGATGTTAACTTTGATCACTTTGTAAAAGTGATATCTTCTAGATTTTTCCATTGAAGTTACTTTTTAATTTACAAGTTATTTGGGGCGAGATACTTTAGCACTATGTAGATGTACCATATGTTATCAAACATTGATCACTAGTATTTTTACCCATTGATGTTTCTCACCTAACCAATTATTAGTATGTCAGTTAAATGGTTATTTTCCTAACAGCATCATTCTTCCCCATTCAGTGTTTTGCATGTTACTATAAGAATAAGCTACAGTTCTTGTTTATTTACGTGTACCAGTATAAGTTGGTGAATTTCTACTTTATTGAATTGGTTATAGTCCATTACTATTATTACATATTTTGATGCTCAAACTATCTCTGGTTCAACTAACAGGGAGCACTTGAATATTTCTGTGGCCCCTGTTTTTTTCACGTACCCATTAGTTTTTAAGCACTTCCATAATTTCAGGTCCAATGAGATGTCAGGCTTATCTTGTACATTCCCTGCCATGGACCTGGAAACAGAGAATTCTCCAGAAACTTAGTTCCATATGGTGGAGAAATGACATGGACTACACCTGATAATCTAATCTTCCTACCCAGGGAGTGAGGACCAAAGACACAGTTGGAAGGGGATAAATCCCATTCAAAGTGTGCAGCAATGTGTGACACAAACTCAGACTGAAGAAATGCTCTAGTTTCTTGTCAAAAACACACTAGAGATTCTAGGTTTGAGAAAAACACACCAGTGATGCTAGGTTTGAGTCACAAGCTCAGTCACTTTTCAAGCACCTAGTTGATGTTTTCAGGGGATAGGAGAAGGTATTTTCCAGACAGAGAGGAAAATGTTAAACTAGAGTGAAAAGACCTGGTGTGAAGGGTTACACCCTCTTTGAAAGGGTAAGAAATTAATCGGTGAATCAACTCCCAAACTAGAATAGTAAATTAAGAATTCTCTTGGAGATAAAATTAGGAATTTTAACATTAGGTATTATTTTTAATCTTCTTCTCATTTAGCACTCAAGGAGAGACTTGATGGAAGATTTTGCAAAGATCATGATTTTTTTTTCTTACAAGGCCCTTATAAAATGAAATAATATTATATAATTTTTAACATATGGCCCCTTGATTGCAACTCTGTAAGTTTGGGAAGATAAAGTATAGTCAGATTGTAAAAGATCTTGTAAGCCATGGCAAAATGTTGACCAAGGATGCTTATGAGTTGAAAAACTTGAAAAGTTGAGAGATTTAAAGATAAACTCATAAACAGCTAGGTAGGTAGGTAGACATAGAGATAACAATATCCTGAAAGCATCAGGGTAATATACTTAGAATAATAACCTCAATGTGATATTTAAAAAATAAGAATTAGCTTTACATAATGCCAATGCTCCTTGTTTCCTTCCCATCTTCATGCAGATTATGATAACAGTCTACATGATAGAAAAGAGATGAGTACAGTTTTGAGCAGCGTGGCTTTGATCACAGGCAGCCTATCATAAGAGAAGTGATGACTCTATCATTAAGGGATTCCTGTCTGAGACCATGGACGGTAAATAGCAACACTTTACCCAATCATCTGCTTCATTATAGGATGCTCTTTGATGACAGCCAAGTCTGAGTGATATAAACTGGGTTGCCAAGTTTAAAACTTCAAACAGTAAGATGTGCCAGTGAAATCAGTGTCAGAATGAAACAAGCAAGCAAATGCAGCCAGTAATAACAACAGCAGTGGATTAAGGGATAAGGCCCAGGCACCAAGAGAGGGCAAAGCTGCTAAGCTATCTATATTAATAAAAGTTCCAAAAAGAAATGGATGGCACATTCATATCAGGATAGTTTGATGGAGAAAATACATATTAAATTGTGGACAGAATGCTGGCAATTCATAAAGAATGGTACAGCAGAGAACACAGAGAAGTTACCACTCCTCGATGTGAAAAAGTGAAATAGTTATTAGAACGTGCAAGGAGAAAATCTTGTGGAGAGGCTCACATTTAAAGAAGCTACAGCTAACTTCAAGGAGTGCAGCCCAACTAAAATATCCGTACAAGGAGAGAATCAGGAGGATCTGTACCTGACTTTAAACTCCTTTAATCTCCTGGGGCTCACAGACATTCTTATAGGCTAAGAGCAAATACCACTGGTATAAAGCAGGGTGGGTAAAGGTGGAGAGCAACTCTGATTGGGAAAATGGAAAAATATCAGCAAAGCAGATTTCACCACTCATCAGACACATTAAAGAGCCAGGGAAGCATCTGCCAGTGGGTTAATGGTGTCCCCAAGTGTCTAGGCTACAGAACATTGCTTTCATAAATAAGAATTTCAATATGATAATGGTGCTTTTCTAGAAACTAAAACTAAAGAACCTGTTGCTCTTGGTTATTTTTTTCTTTCATAACCAAAATGTATTCCAAAAATGATGTAATCCCCTAGCCTCCTTCATAACTGGTTATAAATATCTATATGGCTTTATCTGTCATTTCAGCAAGTTCTTGTAATATAAAAGGGAAAGATGTGTTTCCATGTCGTCATATATATTTATATCAAAAAGCGTTGCTCTTATTATATGCATGTAGCTATCTTTGTATTTGGAAAATAAGACAATAAGGATTGATAAATATGGAAAGTGCTTTGAGATCTTCATTAATATTTATAAAAATATCTTTAATATAGTAACCCAATGCCTATGTGAAACAATTATTTTTTCTTTTTTATATACCTGAAATTGCTTTTAATGATACATTCCTGTGGATGGAAGCAAAACTACGTCTCCATGTCTTTAATAACTACAGCTAGAGTTCCTGCTGAGAATATTAGCAAGCTACTGAGATTAATTTTACCTTATTTATTAAGAATGTATATGCTATATATTTCAGACTGAATCAAAAAAATCTTACAGCAAGTTTGAAGTTATTGCAAAAATATGGCTTAGAGATATAAAAGATATAATAGAGATATAAAAGAAAATAAAAATCATGTAAATTGTGCAGAGAAAGTAGCATCCATTATGTACATGAGCTGTGCTTATTGTACTCTCAGTTAAATTCCAAACCTGAGAAAATCTGTATTTAAAATGTTAAGATATGGGTTATACAACATTTCTGTTCTGAAATACTTATATATACTTGCATGCACTCGTGTGCGCACACACACACACATGCCTAAGGAAAAAAAGTTTTTTTATAGAATTTTACTAAGGCATAAAATTTACCCCATATGTTTTGTCTGTGCTTTAATTGTCAACACCGCAGACAATATCTTCAGCTTAAATTTTCTAAAAAACACAAAAATGCTATTCAATTTTGCTTGTGAATAGCGAAACTGCTATTCAAATTATATACGCATAATTCTTGTGATAATTAAATAAATGCATTTAAAAAGATCTTTGACCTGTTTCAGGCACTTATTAAATATTCCATAAATGTGAAAATATAATTATTAGTACAAAGAGGAAAATAGTATTTTAAAATAATAGCTTAATAAGGATATTTATGACCTGAGACAATAGATCTATTTATTTAATTTATAGTGCTATATCTTAGTACTGGGATGGAATTTGCAGACATAAGAAAAGCAGATAGTTAATACATCTGTTGAATTCCTTTCTCTTTCAAATTTTGCAAGTCTTGAGCCAACGCTTGGCAGTTTTTAGATTTCAATTAGTACTGAAATTCTTAAAGATGAATTATAATGCACAAATTCTCTGTTGTTAGTTGAAGTGACACCCATATGCTTTAAATGCTAAATGTGAGAATGGAAGTTATATCCCTGCTTAGAAATTATAAGAATTGTCCTTGACTCTCATTCACAAGGAATCTAATATATTTCACTGCAGTCATGGGTAATAGAACTGCCTAAAGTTATAGTTCATATTATTCTGAAAAATGTTTGATTTTAATTTAATGAGATTATTTTGATATCATTGTATATGGACCAATTGGCTCTCAACTGAGTATACCAGAATCTCCAAATTAAGACTATCTTGGTAATAATATATCACTGTAAAAAGAAATGACTTGTGAATCAATCACTTGGATTTGAACATTTGTGACCTTCTTACAGAATATGCAAAACATTTTCTTTTTGACTCTCCAGAGCTACTCTCTACCTTCTTCAGAAGGTTGACCTGTTGGGAATGTATATCAAGAGACTCCTTTCCTTCCTCTCTTGTTTCCAGTTGGGTTTAGCCAATGAAGAGCACCAGGAAAAAACAAACAAAAACAGAGGGAAAAAGATTAGTGAGTTCAGGGTATTCCTTCCCCCTTTCCCTCTTTCCTGGTGTGTATTGGCTGATTGTCTCCTCAGCTGAAAGTAAACTCTACTGTCAAGCTGACCTCTGCGCATAGATCTTTCTCACACCAAGTTACAGTACAGTTCTTTTATGTACATTCATCAAATTTGCTCAAATGACCATTAGACCATGACATGGATTGGAATGCAAATAGAGCAGGGCATTAGGAACTTTGGTATATTTGACAGTTAGTTAGGATTATGGAGACAAAAGTTAACTCAAGGTCATAGAAATTGCTCACTTCTACCCATGATCCTAGATATGTGAGGTAAGGAAACAGAGAAACTGAAATCTGTATATAGCCAATGTGAGAATGAACAATTAGACAGCCTTGATGGCAATTCTGAGTCTCTATCTCCTGTAATTGAAATGCAGAGTTCCACATCTAGCTGAGAAAAAAGCTACATAGTTTCACCGACAAATATTCAGAGTACTTTGTCTTTTGCTAAATCAAGGGCACTGAGGGAAAGTATTAAGACTCAGAAGTATGGATAGAACATTTGCAAGGGAAGGACAAGGCTGACAACTAAAGTCCCTTTGGATTCCCCTTGTCAAAAGAAGTAGACCTCCTTTTCTTCATTTTTCCAACCATTGGTACTCTTTATAAAATAATAATAAAATATTTCATCTGGAACAGTTGTCTCACAAGCAATTTCACCCACTCCCATTATTCCTTCTTAGTGTCCCTGGTTTCTTAATGAGAAATAGATGTCAATCTGCAATTTAAGAATTCTGATTATCTCAATAGATGCAGAAAAAGCCTTTGACAAAATTCAACAACCCTTCATGCTAAAACTCTCAATAAATTAGGTATTGATGGGACGTATTTCAAAATAATAAGAGCTATCTATGACAAACCCACAGCCAATATCATACTGAATGGGCAAAAACTGGAAGCATTCCCTTTGAAAACTGGCACAAGACAGGGATGCCGTCTCTCACCGCTCCTATTCAACATAGTGTTGGAAGTTCTGGCCAGGGCAATCAGGCAGGAGAAGGAAATAAAGGGTATTCAATTAGGAAAAGAGGAAGTCAAATTGTCCCTGTTTGCAGACGACATGATTGTTTATCTAGAAAACCCCATTGTCTCAGCCCAAAATCTCCTTAAGCTGATAAGCAACTTCAGCAAAGTCTCAGGATACAACATCAATGTGCAAAAATCACAAGCATTCTTATACACCAACAACAGACAAACAGAGACCCAAATCATGAGTGAACTCCCATTCACAATTGCTTCAAAGAGAATAAAATACCTAGGAATCCAACTTACAAGGGATGTGAAGGACCTCTTCAAGGAGAACTACAAACCACTGCTCAAGGAAATAAAAGAGGATACAAACAAATGGAAGAACATTCCATGCTCATGGGTAGGAAGAATCAATATCGTGAAAATGGCCATACTGCCCAAGGTCATTTACAGATTCAATGCCATCCCCATCAAGCTACCAATGACTTTCTTCACAGAATTGGAAAAAACTACTTTAAAGTTCATATGGAACCAAAAAAGAGCCCGCATCGCCAAGTCAATCCTAAGCCAAAAGAACAAAGCTGGAGGCATCACACTACCTGACTTCAAACTATACTACAAGGCTACAGTAACCAAAACAGCATGGTACTGGTACCAAAACAGAGATATAGATCAATGGAACAGAACAGAGCCCTCAGAAATAACGCCGCATACCTACAACTATCTGATCTTTGACAAACCTGAGAAAAACAAGCAATGGGGAAAGGATTCCCTATTTAATAAATGGTGCTGGGAAAACTGGCTAGCCATATGTAGAAAGCTGAAACTGGATCCCTTCCTTACACCTTATACAAAAATCAATTCAAGATGGATTAAAGATTTAAACGTTAGACCTAAAACCATAAAAACCCTAGAAGAAAACCTAGGCATTACCATTCAGGACATAGGCATGGGCAAGGACTTCATGTCCAAAACACCAAAAGCAATGGCAACAAAAGCCAAAATTGACAAATGGGATCTAATTAAACTAAAGAGCTTCTGCACAGCAAAAGAAACTACCATCAGAGTGAACAGGCAACCTACAAAATGGGAGAAAATTTTCGCAACCTACTCATCTGACAAAGGGCTAATATCCAGAATCTACAATGAACTCAAACAAATTTACAAGAAAAAAACAAACAACCCCATCAAAAAGTGGGCGAAGGACATGAACAGACACTTCTCAAAAGAAGACATTTATGCAGCCAAAAAACACATGAAAAAATGCTCATCATCACTGGCCATCAGAGAAATGCAAATCAAAACCACTATGAGATATCATCTCACACCAGTTAGAATGGCAATCATTAAAAAGTCAGGAACCAACAGGTGCTGGAGAGGATGTGGAGAAATAGGAACACTTTTACACTGTTGGTGGGACTGTAAACTAGTTCAACCATTGTGGAAGTCAGTGTGGCGATTCCTCAGGGATCTAGAACTAGAAATACCATTTGACCCAGCCATCCCATTACTGGGTATATACCCAAAGGACTATAAATCATGCTGCTATAAAGACACATGCACACGTATGTTTATTGCGGCACTATTCACAATAGCAAAGACTTGGAACCAACCCAAATGTCCAACAATGATAGACTGGATTAAGAAAATGTGGCACATATACACCATGGAATACTATGCAGCCATAAAAAATGATGAGTTCATGTCCTTTGTAGGGACATGGATGAAATTGGAAACCATCATTCTCAGTAAACTATCACAAGAACAAAAAACCAAACACCGCATATTCTCACTCATAGGTGGGAATTGAACAATGAGATCACATGGACACAAAAAGGGGAATATCACACTCTGGGGACTGTTGTGGGGTGGGGGGAGGGGGGAGGGATAGCATTGGGAGATATACCTAATGCTAGATGACGAGTTAGTGGGTGCAGCGCACCAGAATGGCACATGTATACATATGTAACTAACCTGCGCAATGTGCACATGTACCCTAAAACTTAAAGTATAATAAAAAAAAAAAAGAATTATTTCTTCAGGCAGAAATGACTATACAATCCGAAGTAACCTATGTGAATCCGGAGTAGTCTAGAGACCGTGGATGAAGTAGATTCCAAGGGTGTTAGACCATAAAGGATGAAATAAAATTGATCATGTCAAATGTATATATATGGATATATTCATTTAAAATTAAAAATGAATGTTTTTGGTTGAACAAATGCAAGTGGCATTAAAAGTCTGTTAAGTTAGCAAATTCAAGTCTGGATTCAAAGCTGGTTTATAGATATGTGGTTAAAATGCTTTAATTTCCCTGATATGCCATAGGAGAAGGAGTCTAAAAATTCAGGGAGATGGAAATGTTGAAGAGAATATATTTTGTGTACTCTTCTTAGCTAAGCCCCAATCATATCCACAAGAAGCTTCTGAAGGTTCTTTTAACTAGGGCATTAAGAAAAGCACTCGTGGATGAGCATGGTGGTTCATGCCTGTAATCCCAGCACTTTGGGAGGCTGGGGATCACTTGAGGAGTTTGAGACCAGCCTGGCCAACATGGTGAAACCCTGTCTCTACTAAAAATACAAAAAAAAAAAAAAAAAAAAGAAGGCGGGCATAGTGGTGGGCTCCTATAACCCCAGCTACTCAGGAGGCTGAGGCAGGAGAACGGCTTGAACCCTGGAGGCAGAGGTTGCAGTGGGCCAAGATCACTGCACTCCTATCTGGGAGACAGAGCGAGACTCCGTCTCCATAAAAAAAAAAAAAAAATAGAGAAAAGCATTAGTGAAGAAGATACCAGCATCCTTGAAATGCACAGTGGTGGTCAGCCTTGATAGGACAGTGATGGTGGTGAGAGGTGATGAACTGGGATTGAGTTATCTGGTATCAATGGAGTGATGAGATCTAGGAGAGTTAGATGCTAGAGGAATATGTTATCAGTAGCAATTACCATACTAAGCCACAGAAATGGAGTAAGAGTCTAGAAAGTTCTAACCTTTTGTCCTTATAATGCAATTTGTGATTTTTTTCTCCTTGATTATATTTAAAATTTTTCTTTTATTAGTCATTTCAGACTTTTTAAAATTGCAGATACTGATAGTAGCCCATATGATATCACATTTTAAGAACCAGAAAACTACTTTTTGGATTGCTAATTGTTCAACTTTTATAAATGCATCTTGTTTTTGGAAAGAATATGTATTGTCTGTTTGTTTTCACCTCTGTTTATGTGTATGTAAGTAATTAAGATAGCATTTTTATTCAAATTTCCCATATCTCCCTTTATATTTTATTTACTAAATCTGACTTCCAACAGAGATTATCTTAAACTCTTACCTCTTGATTATCAATTCATTAGTTTCCTTTGTTCTTTTATCACTTTTACTGCATATGACATGAAATCATTTTATTAAGCATTATTGATTTTGTGTCATATCTTTTTGGTGTGTTTCTGTTTTGTTGTTTTCTTAAAAACAGTATTCTCCCTCTTGTCCACTTGGGTGCTTTTCACATGATTAAGTTTCTTTTCATACCTGTTAAGATGATTTTAGGGTATTTAATAATTTTAGTAATTGCTTTATTTTGATATTTCGTAGATTACAGTAATAAATTTTTAATATAAAACCATCCCTGCACTCCTAGAATAAGCTCAACTTAGCCTTATTAAAACTTTTTTAAAGACTACCAAATATGCCTGCTGATATTTAATTTATAAAATTTGTAACCATGTTTGAGAATAAGAATGGCCTGTATTCCCCCTTTCTCATAATAGCCTTTTTCAATTATAATTCTCAGTTTCATAAAATGAATATAATTTACAGTTTCATAAAATGAATAAAACATCTTTGTCCATTTTTAAAAAGTTTCATTTCAAAATACTGTATCTTCAATCGTTTTTAGAACTTTATTCTAAAGCTATCTGTGTCTAGTGTCTCTTTGGCTGACTTTTGAGAAGTAATTATATTATTAAAAGGTATAAACCTGTCCAGTGTTTTTTTTTTCTTGAGTCTGATTAGTCAAGTTGTAGTTTCCGAAGAAATTGTTCATAATGTCTATGTTTTCATATTTAGTGGCACAAACATTATATTTTTATCATTCTCTTTTGTGTTTATACTTTTGTTCACATATTTCAAGTTTTGCTCTCTCTTATTTTGATTAATTTTACCTAAGGTTTGTTTATTTTGTTAAAATTTTTAATAAACCATTTTTGGCTTTAATTCACTCTACTATAACTTTGTTTTCTATTCCTTAATTTTTTTCTCTGTCATTCCTTTTTTCTACTTTCTGTTTACTCTGTAGCTCTTTTTCTAGCTCTTGACCTTATCTTTATTTTATTAAAGGTATTTTTTCAAATATAAGCATTTATGGGTATAATATATCTAAAAATGGTTTGACTATAGTATATATATCTGTATATATTATATGCTATATATGTATGACTTTAAGTAAATTTCTATGTGTATGTTGAAAGATTGAGATATTCATTATATAAATTCTTAAAAGTGGTCCATGTTTTCTGCACAGACTACCTAATCCATGTCAAATACACCTGTCCATGTATGTTTATAAAGGTTATATATCATTCATATTGTCCATTGGCTCAAAAATATTGATTTTATAGCAAATATTCTCTGCCCTTATACATTTTTCTTTTTGATCTATTAATTTCTGAGAAGTATTAAAATTTATGATTAAGATTTATCAACTAATCCATTCAATTCTGTCTATGACACTGTTATTTTGAGTATTTTAATTTAGAATTCTTATATTTCTTATGTATTAAAACATTTAAAATTACAAGCTACACTATAAGTATAAAAGGAGACATTACTATAGGGATAATAATCCCATCCATTTTCCACTGTTCTTACTTAATCTCATAAAAACTTGCATGTTTTTGTTTCTTTTATTTCATAGTTATATAGTGATCATTTTTTCCTCAATATTGCTTTTTGCCTTAAGTACCATTTCATCTTATATCTGTATTGTCCACATGGCTTTTGATGATAAACCACTTGTAAATTGCATACATTGATTTTGCTTCCAGATCCAGCTTGACAATTTTATACTTCACTATTTAGTGCACTTGTATATATAACATACTACAATATGTCCACTTGTTTCCATAATTTTTGAAGGTTCGACTTCTCAACTTTTTATTATGCTTTTGTGTTTTCTATTTTACCTGTCTTCTTTGGAGATGATTAAGATTTTTAAAAATTCAATTATTTCCCAACTATTTATCTGAAATCTCTGCATTCTATTTCTACTCTTATAGTTGTAATTCTTACATTTTAATATACATCATTTTTACAATGGAGATAAAATTTAATAACATATCTTGTTTTCACATACATAATACAAGGATCTTAGGATGAGTTAATTCTATTTACTACTCTTTCATGTAGTGAATGTTACATGTTGTGGTCCTTGTGTTAAGACCTCAAATAAATACTTCTGTTATTATTCTTTTATTGTTTCTATTTATCTAAAAAAGAAGTTTCTTTACTCATCATTCCTTTGTACAACTATTTGTCTCATCTGAGTTCATTTTCTTTCTTCTCAAAAGACATGGTTTAGTGTTTTAGTAGTAATAAATCAGGGGTTTATGAGTGGTAAGCTCTTTAAGTCTATGCCAAAAAATCTTAATTTTTTTGTTACTTTTGGATGATAGTTTAATTGAGAGTATTAGGTGCTAACGATTATTTTTTCTTAGCATCTTGCAGAGTATTCCTTGAGTTCTGGCTTATATGGTTGCTGGTAAAATCAATATATCAAAGTATTATTTATTTGATGGTGATAGGTCTTCCTGTTTTTAAGATCACTTTGACTTTGGAGTTTGATGCTATGGGTACATATTGATTTTCTTTCTTCCTTCATTCATTCTTTATTTTTATCTTGCTTGATACTTGTTATTTCTAGATATAAGGATTAATGTATTTTTAGAATCTTAGAAGTGTTCAAATATTGCTTCTTTTCTCTTTACTCTCTCTAGAATGGCTATTAAATATATGCTGACATTTTTATTCTCTTTTCTATTTTACTTAACACTTTCTTCATAAATTTCATTCCCTCATCCTTCTTTGTTGCTTTCTGACTCTCTTCATGCAGTATTTAATTTGTGGTTTTACTTGCCCGTTAAAATTTTAATTTGTAGATTTCTATTTGGTACTATTGAATTTTAAGACAATTTTTTCACTTGGTTTTGATAATATTTTTTACCCATTCATTTTTGATATATGTATTATACAATGTCTGTCTAGGAATTTTGTTATATAATATTCTTGGCCTCAAATAATGCTATGTGTCATGTCTGGATCTCATTCATGGTAATTTGTGTCCTAGCGTATTTGTAATTTTAGGATATAAAAATTATTTCAGGAATACTTTGTGGGAATCTTCTGCAGCCTTGATTGAATTACTTTTTGTCCAGAAAGGTTTTAGATTTGTTTCTTCCAGGTATCTCAGTGGTATAACTTACTTGAGACAAAGTTTGTTATTATTTTGCTATTTTTTAAGTTGGAACTTCTTGGACCATGAAGGTGTTGCTAAATGTGTACCACAAACTCAGATGTGACAGACTAACATTTAAAAATCTTTATTTAAACAAACAAAAAAAATCTCAGAACTAAGGCCAAGAGAGAAAACTTTGATTTCTCACTGTGCTGGTGAGTTTTTCATCCTAGTTTATACGTTTGACTAATAGTATAGCTTTTTGAGAGTTCTTGGTGTAGGCAATACAATCACTTTCAACTCTCCACTCTGCAGGAGTCCAAGCCTTTTCTCCCAGGTAAAGACCTACCCAGGAATTCTGCAGTATCAGCTCCAGCGCTTACCACTCCGGTTTTCAATTCCATCTTTGTTGTAGTTCTCTGGGTAATCTCACACACTTTCTTGTGAGTTCAGCCAGGTGGTATTTAAAAGGATATTGGTTTTATTTTTAATCATTCCTAGATGTCTTGAAACAGGAAGTAATTTAGGTTCTCTAATCCACTACACTCTTAAAAAAGAAAACCATCCCCTTTGATTTTACTGAAGTTAGCCTTAGAAGATAATATGTGATGCCATGCCTGGAATTAGCTCCCAGCCCACTTCCTCCTCAGGCCTTATACTTGTCTGGTCTGGTGGAGGTAAGGTTTGTTATTTTTTGTATTAAACAATACCCTTCCCATTTCAAAATGTGTACTTATTCACATATAGATACCTGGTAGCTTAATTGAGAGAGATGTTGAAACTATGTTTTCTTGTGAAAACATTTTAATTGAAAAGTATATTTTATTGTCAGAAAGTTTGGCTTCAGATATAGGGATTTCAACTTCATTCAGTCAAAACTTGTGGTCATGAAGAAGTCTTCCTGGGTTTAGAAAAATAGTATATTGAGGAGACAGGTGGTTCTAAATAGCAGAAATAGTCACCTAGTCTTCCAGATTGTGCTGCAGGCTGCCTTCTCTGACATAGGGCTTCCTATCTTTTTCACACTATCTTACAGTTAATACATAAAGAAGAAAAATGGTAAAAATTCTGGTGCCTGAAAGAATCATGGAAGTTTATGTAAGGAACAATAATAATCATCAATAATGTTTAACACTGCCTAATTATTAAAAATGATTCCAAAACTAAAAATATAATACTTGGATACTAAGGTCTGTCTATGTAATCAACAGTAGTTTTTCTTATAATTTCAACTTTTATTTTAGATTTAGGGGGTACATATGCACGTTTATTATATGGGTTTATTGCCCGATGCTGAGGTTTGGGTTATGAATGATCGCATCACCCAGGTAGTGAGTATAGTACCCAATAGATAATTTTTCAGCCCTGTCCCACTCTGCGTTCTCCTCTAGTAATCCCCAGTGTCAATTGTTCCCATAACAATAAGAATTCTTAGAGAGATTTTATATGTTCTTAATTGATAAACCATAGAAATTCTAGGTGTATTAAAATCTTCTTTTAGTAACTCTTCTATTATGTATTATATTTTAGATGTTAAGTCAGGGAAACTTAAAAAGTATACATATTTTCAAAACAATATAATGTGTTCATATGTTTTTGATAAACTGCAAATGAGCTGACCCTTTCCAAGGTAAAGAAGGGGAAAATACGTATGTAAGAGTTATTTAAAATCCTCTATTATTTTAATCCATAATCTGCAATTTGAGAACTAAAAAGCTGATATACTAAAAAATAATAATTTAGTAGAGTTAAGTAGGTCAGATTGTACCTACTTTACAATATATTCTATGGTAGACATTTTAACAACATCATAATATCTATCTATGTCAAGGGATTTAACTGTACTACCTAGGCTTCAAGAAAGAAGAAAATTAATTTCCACTGGTATTGTACTTGATCCAGAAAAATTCATGTGGGAGAGAACAGGGAGTAGTTCAATAAAATTTAGAAATTGGAGGCATTAGAGACTTCTTTGGCTATTGTTATCATAGCTCTGTTAAGAATTTTATTATCTCTTCACTGTGTGATTATCAATATCTTATAAATTAAGAGAGAGAAAGGAAAAAAAAAATTTAAAAATAGGAAACCAAAGAGCAGTAAAAACACTTCATGAAGTGTTCTATAGGCCAGAATTATTATATCATAAGTACTCCGTAATTTTTAAAATATTTGTAATTTGAATGAGAGCTTCAATTCCTAATCTGTCAAATTTCTACATGCAGTCATATAGGTTTCCTTGTTTTGTTTAGATGAAAATGCATTTATGCAAAATGTCATTACTATAAAGAAGCATTTATATATGTGGGTACTATTTTATTATTTGACATTTATCTTAATCAGCCCTCTATGTTTGCCAGTGCCCAGATTGTATATAACCATTTGTCAATTAGGTAAACATATTTCAAGAAACAATAATATGCCATGCACTGTAATAGGCAATAGAGTCACAGGCGCAAATATGATCATCTCTTGTCATCAAGAGTTTTGCAAACGAATAAAGACAAATCTTTCAGAGTGGTCATATCTACCTGACAACATTATCTGGTCTTTTAGGCCCCCTCAAGTGTTGTTTACTTGGGAGTAACAATGCTATTAATATTTAGAGAACTTGTAAACTGTAATAGTTTTTTTACACTGTTGTATCATAACTTAGGTCTTGTTTAATTAAAGATAACTAGCTTATGCTGCGATTCTATATAGCATAAACACAAAAGCAATGAGCCTGGACTGTGAATCCCCCAAAATTTGTAACACATAGTAAATCAGATACACATACAAGTCATATACAAGTTAATAGCACATACAAGTCAACTTATAGTTTGATACTGTCTGATATGGTTTGGCTCTGTGTCTCTACCCAAATCTCATGTTGAATTATAATTCCCAATGTTGGGGGAAGAACCTGGTGGGAAGTGATTAGATTATGGGGGCATAATTCCCCCTTGCTGTTCTCATAATAGTGAGCATGTTCTCATGAAATCTCATTTAAAATTGTGTGGCACTTCTTCTCTTTCTTCCCCCTGCTCCACCATGGTAAGATGTGCTTTCTTCCCGTTCACCTTCTGCTATGATGTAAGTTTCCTGAGGCCTCCCAGCCATGCTTCTTGTATAGCCTGCAGAACTCTGAGTCAATTAAACCTCTTTTCTTCATAAAGTACCCAATCTTAGGTAGTTGTTTATAGCAGTGTGAGAACAGACTAATACAAAAAATTGGTGCCAAGATTGGGGTATTGCTGTAAAGATACCTGAAAATGTAGAAGCAGCTTTGAAACTGGGTAATAGGCAGAGGTTGGAATATTTTGGAGGGATCAGAAGAGACAGGAAGATGAGAGAATGTTTGGAACTTCCTAGAGACTTGTAGAATGGTTGTGACTAAACTGCTAATAGTGATATGAACAGTGAGGTCCAGCCTGAGGGGTCTCAGATGGAAATGAGGAACTTATTGGGAACTGGAGTAAAGGTCACTCTTGCTATGCTTTAGGAAAGAGACTGGCAGCATTGTTCCCCTGCCCTAGATATCTGTGGAACTTTGAACTTGAGAGAGATGATTTAGGATATCTGGTGGAAGAAATTTCTAAGCAGCAAAGCATTCAAAATATGGCCTGGCTGATTCTAATAGTGTATACTCATTTGCATAAACAGAGATTATCTGAAGCTAGAACTTATATTTAAAAGGGAAGCAGAACATAAAAGTATGGAAAAGTTACCTCCCAACAATTCAGTAGAAAAGAAAAACCCATTTCTCAGGAAGAATTCAAGGCTGCAGAAATTTGCATAATTAAGGAACTGAATGTTAATCACCAAGACAATGGGGAAAATGCCTCCAGGGCATTTCAGAGAACTTTGCAGCGGCCCCTCCCATCACAGGCCTGGAGGCTTAGAAGGGAAAAATGGTTTCAAGGGCCAGGCCCAGGGCACAGGACATGGTGCCCTACATTCCAGCCATGCCAGCTCCAATCATGGCTAAAAGGGGCCAAGGTACAGCTTGGGTCATTGCTTCAGAAGGTGCAAGACCCAAGCCTTTGTGTGGCTTGCTTGTGGTGTTGGCTTGCAGGTACACAGAAGACAAGAGTTGAGGTTTGGGAGCCTCTGCCTAGATTTCAGAGGATGTATGGAAATGCCTGGATGTCCAGGGAGAAATCTGCTGCTGGGTTGGAGCCCTCATGGAGAACCTCTACTAAGGCAGTGAAGAGGGGAAATTTGGGGTTGGAGCCCCACACAGAGTCCCAACTAAGGCATGGCCTAGTGGATCTGTGAGAAGAGGGCCACCATCCTCCAGACCCCAGAGTGGTAGATGCACAACAGCTTGCACCATGCACCTGGAAAACTACAGCCACTCAACACCAGCCAGCAAAAGCAGCCTCATAGGCTATACCCTGCAGAGCCGCATGGGCAGAGCTTCCAAAGGCCATGAGAGCCCAGCACTTACATCAGTATGCCCTGGATGTGAGACGTGGAGTCCAAAGGGATCTTGGAGCTTTAAAATTTAATAATGGGCCTGGCCAGGTATTGGACTTACATGGGGCCTGTGGCCCCTTTGTTTTGGTCAATTTCCCCCATTTGGAATGGGGACATTTACTCAGTGCATATAACCTCATTGTATCTTGGAAGTAACTAACTTTTTTTGATTTTACAGGCTCATAGACAGAAATGACTTGCCTTATCTCAGAGAGAGTTTAGACTTGAATTTTTGAGTTAATGCTAGAATAAATGAAGACTGGGAGACTGTTGGGAAGGCATGACTGTGTTTTGAAGGTGTGAGAAGGATATGAGATTTGGGGGAGGACAGGGGAGGAATTACATGATTTGGCTATGTGTTCCCCCCCAAATCTCATGTCAAATTGTAATTCTCAATATTGAGGGAGAAATCTGGTGAGAGATGGTTGGATCATGGGGACAGATTCCTGCTTTTCTCATGATAATGAGTGTGTTCTCATGAGATGTGGTTGTTTAAAATGTATCATCCCCCCTTCACTCTCTCTCTCACTCCACCATGGTAAGACATGCTTGCTTCCCCTTCTTCCATGATTGTAAGTTTCCTGAGGCCTCCCCAACCATGCTTCTTGTATAGCCTGTGGAACTGTGAGTCAATTAAACCCCTTTTCTTCATAAATTACCCAGTTTCATGTAGTTCTTTAACACAGGGTGAGAATGGACTAATATACTCCCCAAAAGTAGGTGTGCTATTGGTGATTGGACTTGAATGTTCTAGTCAGTAAACATTGATGGCATCTGAAGGGATTGTTAGCACCTTAGTAAAGCAGCCACAGAGTCATATGCCTGCTTTTTAAAGTGTTATTGAGACAACTTTCTTTGCTTTTTTATTTATGAAAGAATTTCAAATGTTTTCATACCCAGATGCTTGAAAAATTTACTATTGATTTAAATATTGACCATTTAGTAAAATTATTTTATTTCATGTATAACAATGAGTTTGTAGAAATATACTTACATTTTCCAACCTTGGAGGATCTATCTTTGGATAGTTTTATAAACACATGTGGTTTTGAAAATAAAATGTTAAGCTACAAGTTTAATTATATCTTTGTTAATGAGCAGTGAAATGAGCTCTGATATCAAGGAGAATTATGATTAACTTATTGATATTCCAGATGGCTTTTAAGATTGTTAATGGTTTGTGTTATGTATTTACAAACCAAGTATATGCATTGGATAAAGGCTAAATCATCTGAAATTGCCTTCTATAAAAAAATCAGCATTTAAAGGTATAGCTATTATATTTTATTTATTTATTTTGGAGGAATAGAACCTTAAAGAAATATGTATATGCATATGTGTATAACAGAAAAGAAAGTTGAAGTATAAACATAGCTGTATATTTAGTATGAATGGTCACTTGATTTATAAATTAGAATTAATATGAAGGAAACCAAGATAGTTTACCTCATAGAAGCTATTTGATTAAATATTTCACTTGTGAGTGAGAATCACATTGAATTCTCACCATTTAAGTAAAAGGATATAGGTTGTTTCTCAGTTATTTAGAAAATTGTTAATGGCACAAGGTTATAGGTCTAATTGTATGAAACAATATAGTTCTGCATGAAAAAACCTTAACATCAACAACAACAAAGCTGTTCTACCAACACAAATCACACCATTAAGTGCGGCCAGCCATCCCAGGAAAGCAAGTCGATGATCCCCATGGGATGGGTGGAACATATTTTCTCTCCTGGAAGAACAATTAAATACACATTTCCAGCTGTTGACATTTCAGCAGTGGCATCTTAATTTGGGAAGATATCTTTGAAACAGAGGTAGCTAAGGAGAAATAATCTCTAATGAAACAGCAGGCACAGAAGCTAAATTGAACATAACAGAGAGGCATAAAGGGTCATAACCGCCCACCATTTAAGAACCTCAATTCTTAAGGCTGTGTGATAGTTTTGGACTTCTGACCATTCCCAGAGCTTTGTTGACTCTCAGCTTCCTTTTATAATTCAGTTGCTTGAGTTCAGCCTTGCTGTTGTATCAAGCATACTAAATAAGGTTACTAAGAAATGCTAATGTGTTTATTTGTAATAAGTAGGTATACTAGTAAATTTCATAACAAGGTGTTTCACTAGGTATCAACTTCTTTTCTAAGGTTATTTTTTATTAGTCCATCCAGAACTATTCTCTGACCTTGATTTATACCTGAAAGACTGGCTCATATAAAATGTATCATTCAGGTTTCCTTTCCAACTAGCTTCCTTTGGATATGGCAAATGGGTGACACAGGAGATTAAAGGACAAAGGAGGGTCAGGTTTTAGAATTTCTTCCCTTCTCTCTGTGCTCTGAGACACAAAAGACAAATCACACCATGCAGACACTGTCTTTCCTATCCAAGTAGAGTTCAAAGATCAGATCCGGAAGGTAAGTTGCCAAATTTCCATTCTTCCCTAACTGGTTGATCTAACTCTAGGCTCATTCTCCTCTTGGTCTTTTCTCAAAGTTTCAAGATATATCCATTTATATTATTTTTTCCCTTGCTATACCTACATAATCATTGTTTTTAAATTATTTCAGTAAATTTTGCATTGAATAATTCACACATAAAAAATTGCACAAATCACAAGTGTTCATAGAGATGAATTTTCACAATTCATAGAGAACACATCTATGAATCTAGCATCCAGAGCAAGAAACAGAAAGATGTCATCTAGCATCCTAGAGGCCTTGGTGAGCTCCCACCATGTCACTACCCGTTAGGGTACAAAGCATCCTTGCTTTTCTCATCAGAGATTGGTTTTTGTTATTTTTGACTGTATCTAACAGAATTGTACAGTATATATTCTTCGTATTGTTTTTTCCATTTACTCTTTTTTTTTTAGACAGAGTCTCACTCTGTCACCCAGGCTTGAGTGCAGTGGCGCTATCTCGGCTCACTGCAAGCTCCACCTCGTGGGTTCATGCCATTCTCCTGCCTCAGCCTCCCGAGTAGCTGGGACTACGGGTGCCCGCACCACGCCTGACTAATTTTTTTTGTATTTTTAGTAGAGATGGGGTTTCACCGTGTTAGTCAGGCTGGTCTCGAACTCCTGACCTCGTGATCCGCCCACCTCGGCCTCCCAAAGTGCTGGGATTACAGGTGTGAGCCACGGCGCCTGGCTCAACTTATTCTTATATCTCCAAGAGTCATCCATTCCTTCACCTTCTCCTACTATTCTTGTTTAAAAAAAAAAAAAAAGCAGATTGTTAAACAATTAGAATTTTCTTGTCTCTGCTGGATAGTCACAGGCCTATCATACTTTTACTGGTTAAAGACCTCTCTAAAACTTCCAGTGAGTCACTTGCAGACACAGATATCCATTCTGCTTTCTTTCAAAGCATTATATCCAAACTATGAATCTTAGCTGATCATTGTCATTATTATGCCATTTACAGGATGTGTTAAAAACTCCATGACACAAATTTTGTATCTCTACTCCTCACCAACTCCACCCCAAAATATGGCATTTTACTATGTTTTACCAAACACAAAAAAATGCATTTTAATGCCTGGTCAAATCCAGAAGAAGTTGTCCTACCTTATCTATTATTTTCCACTGTGTTTCAATCTGGAATCCTAATGTGGTAGTGTGCCTGGAGCTTCTTACCATTTCTGTCCTACAGCACATCTTTACTCCCTTTCAAAAAAACATTTTACACAAATCTTCAGTATGTAAACCGCTCTCCCTTGTTCCCTTCCATGATAAGCTCTGGATTTCTTATTGAACTATTCACTACTGAACTTTCCACTAACCTGGAGGCTTGGGGATGTTACAGTGTTAGCTTTTACCTCAACTCTCTCCACCATTACTGCTCATGTGACCTTTAGGCCCATTTCTTTCTGCCAGTTTCAACATCATGGTAGTGCTTTTCTAGTTCAAGCCAGAGATTTATACTGCTGTAGGCAGACGTAGGACTCAGTTAAAATTTTCCACACCCAAGTCTTCACTCTTCTTGTCATTCCTTCATTTTGCTTTTTAAGCCTGGAGTGGCACGTGGCTACAGTTTATTATAAGAAAGCAAGCTTTCCCATTAGTAGATCATAAATACATATAAAGTGTTGTCATGATCCAAAATATTAGTTACAAAGTCATTTATGAGGCATTTCAAAGTTCATCTCAAACCAGCATTTAGATTTTCCCTTATTTTTTCAGCATCCTCCACTTTTCCCCATTATTCCCATATAATCTCTATATCTCTTTCTGCCCTCAGTAAACCTCCAATAGTTATAGAAATAACTTGGTGTTGTAATCAGCTATTGCAGGTTCCATTTTCCTTCCAAGGGCCATCCTTGAAAAGAATGATCAGCTTCCTGATTTGAATGCTGAATAAGACACTTTCAGATATTCAGAGAGAATAAGATAAAGCCAGATATCTCCTTTGCTAATTTAAACTGCCTCATGTCCTAACACTCTTGAATTTGTTATGCTAACAGTTTCTGCTGCTTTACTCAGTATAACAGAGAATAGAAGAAAGAAATGAAGTGCCATCCTGCCATTTCTGCAGGCATGAAGTAAGATGAGATGCTTCAAAAACATGTGATTTATTTAATTGCAATAACCTACAAATCAAATTTTCAGAATAAAAAATTTAAGACCATTTTTTCTTAATGTTTTACATGTGGCAATGTGGAGGTCAGTTATGAAATAAGAGGTGGTAAAACTAGGTGAATTATTTAAGCATTAATATGAGGAGGATATAAACTATTAAAAATCAGCAACAGCCAAAAGAGTTACAACAATACACACTTATTCAGTAATATTGTCAATAACATATCTGCTCTGCTGTCCATACAGACAATGTAACAGATAAGAACAGGAACACACAGGATAAACTAAAATGTTATAAATAAGGTTTTGTAGTATATGAATTATGTAATTCATAAAGGAATTGTGGTCAAAACGTGAGGAACTGTGAAGAGCAGTTTATAGTCAAGTTGTAGAAGGAATAAGGACTAGCACATAGAGTAAATGGAAAGAAGAAATTGTAGAGTCAGTTGCAATAAAAATACCAGTGAAGTATGTGAGTGTATTTGAAAAGGTGTTTGTGTTAATTTCAATGTTTCATGCTTCAACATATGTAAAGGCAATGAGCAATAATTTATAATAACATGAATACATATGATATTTTTATAAGACATTTGCTCAAAACAAACACAGGAATTATGAAATGCTCATTAAGATAAAATAACCTTGTGTATTATGAGATATTTTTATATATAATTTGCAAATCCACCTAATAAAAGTCAGGAAATACCTGGATGTGTTTAATTCTCTCTCAAGCATTCTTTTATTCTTTTAAAATCTATTTTCTAAAATGTGTATTTTAGAATCCCAAAAGGTTATGCAAATATAGTTTGAAAATTACTTGTGAATAAAAACGCAAGGAAAAACTGTTCCTTCCTATTTGAATTTAAAATTTAAAAGAAAAGTGGCAAAGTAAATTCTGAGAACACTTTTTTCCTACTTCAATAAGGTGGTTGGAAGGCCTTCAGCCAGCAAGATAAAGGAGCATATGCAGGATGGTTTTCCAATTTGCATACACAAAAATTAAGCTACAATAATAGAGAACACAGAGAATTATAAATTGTGTTAAATTTTGTTAATCAATTTAATACTTAGTTGGCCAGAACCTTCATTTGGACCCCATTATTACCTTAAAGAATATGTAACAGTTTTCTAAAGATCTGCATTTTTCAAATAGTACTGAGTAAAACAAAGAAATAAATCCCCACCACTTTTAAGATAAAAGGCACTGAACACTGAAAGCAGCTCTTTTTCAAATCTGATAAAACAGAGATAAAAATGAGGTCAAATTAGGGGACTGACACAACCACAAAATCAGACTGTATGCATACATAAGCAATCTAAGAGGCAGCATCTTAGGTAAGCAGATGGAAGTCAGTTATATTATTATCATTTACAAAATGAGCAAGAAGAGCCAATCCACAGGGCACCAAAACTCAAATATCTACGACTGTGGCCAAAATTAAAATGGATATTCAGATATCAATAACAGCCATAGATTTTGCTTCTGTCTTATAACTAATGAATTTTAGTGTGCATTTGTGACTGGCCTTACCTGAAGGCATCTTAAGACATTGCTTGGCTTCTGACAGCGATCAACAAAGATGGTAACCACAGGTACAACTCAGTTTTCAAGCCAGTACATTTAACTTTATCCAAAGAGAAAAAAAGAATTGTCCTCAAAATCATGTTTTTTATTATATCCCAGGCAATCCTGGCTCTGTTAAATCTTAGAATTTTCATAACTAAATTACATTTTCCTCAATTTCTTTAGTTTGAATCCCATCTACAAAGAAAATTACTCCAAACTTAATAAACAGCAATTCAGAAAAAAATTGTGTATTGCTAATCTAATGAAAATCTGTATTGAGCTCAGTAGTATTACAATTAGAAATTCAAAAGTATGGAGATGGCTTTCTGTATAAATTGACACTCTGATCCTAAAATTCATATGGAAATAGAAGGGGCCCAGAATTGACAAAACCATCCTGCACAAGAACAAAGTTGAAAGACTCAATTCACAATATCGAAATTTACTATAAAGCTATAGTAATCAAGACAGTGTAATAAACATAGATCCACGTAATTGAATATTTATGGTCAATGAATTATTAACAAAGGTTCCAAGAAAATTCAAAAGGAAAGCAATAGTCTTTTTTACAACAATGGTAGCAGGAAAAGTATATAATCTCATGCAAAAGAATGAAATTGAATACCTTCCTCACATCACACACACAACAAAAATTAACTCGATATGTATTATAGATCTAAATGGAAGTGCTAAAACTATAAGAACTGTAGAAGAAAATATAGAAGTATTTTAATTGTCTATTGGGTTAGCAAAATCATTATAGAGATAAAACCAAAACCACAAAGGAAAACAGAAAAAAATAGAAAAATTGGACTTCATAAAAAATAAAACTGTGTTCCTTAAAGCAAATGTTCAAGATACATTCAGGTAAAAAGTCAACTCATAAATTTAAGAAAAACATTTCAATATAATCTATCTGATAAGAGAAAGGTACTTATATAAAAATTTCTTACAACTTTATAATACAAATAATTTAGTTTCATTAAGGGTACTAGAATAAGTGGGAAAGCAGAAAAGAGAATAAAATGCTTAAAATTGGATTTTGAAATCATTGCAATTAATGATGATAACAAAGTTCAGGATGGATCCGGTAAGTGAGTGAGGGATGTAGAATGGAGTGAAAGGTTGTTAATGCTCAGGGGTAAATAAGCAAGATTCTAAGAGATTCATCCATGTGTGTGGTCAACATATAAGGATGTGGGTGGTGAGTAATGCAGTGAACCAGGAGTCAAATTTTTCAGTGAGTAAGTGGGAATGGCTGTGAGGTTACTTGATGTAAGCAATAATAATTTCAAAAGAATGCAAGAAATGATAAGGCAGTACCAATATGTAAGCAATATCATATAAAAGTTAAGAACCTGAGTTTAAATCACTGCTTTGTCATTACTTGATTGGGTAGTCTATGACAAGTGTAGTCTATAACAAGTTACTCAATGTCACTAAACCTCCATTTATTCATCTATAAAACTGAGAAGACTAACACTTGCTTCATAAAGTTATTATGAAAATTAAATAAAATAATGAATATGAAGTACCTGGCATATATTTAGTTCTTAGGACATGTGAGCTACTTATTGATTAACATATGACTGATGTATAGGTCTAAATCATTTTTACAATAGAAATTCCTGAAACTAGCTCAGGCAGAAAAGAAAACTAATTGAAAGACTCTGAGTATTGGATATTTTGGGGGGGTCAGACCAGCCCCTGAATTGACTTTATATTTGGCAGTCTGCCACAGTGTGATTCTTGGTGGGAGGTGAGATTCACCTGCATATCAGAAACCTAAGAGCAAACATTTGCTTATGTCAAGTCTTAGGAACCAGAGTGAATATACATATCCCGTGTCAGACAATCAGTCACTCTCATCTGGGACTTTAATCTGGAATACTCGAGGCAAAGAAATAGACGATTGAACATTCCTTCTAGTGGCAACAGCAGTGACATCAGGTGGTGGAGGTGTTAGAGATGACATTCCAATGTCCAGATCCATCTTCAGACTATTTCTGTGGTTTGGCTAGGTTTTTCTTGATATTTTGCTATTTGCAAGCCTGGTTTCCCAGAGTAAGGAATCTGAATGCCACCAATCTCCCTCTTTAGAAGATACCCTTCACTATCTTGGCTTCATTCTTTCATACTGTCTACACATGGCAGAAAATGTAACCAGTATCAATGTTCAGCCTTCATATCTCCAAGTTTGTCACTGGGAAGGCATTAAGATTTCCTTTCTTTTCTTTGTATTAGCATAGAAGAAATTCTTGAGAAATCAATTAAAAGTATTTTTTTCATTTGCCTCCCCACCTCCTTTTATTCTTGTATTCTTTGGTTGTAAATACAAAACTGGAGAAATATTATAGTTGTCTCAGTGTGTGGCTGTGTTTATTCTTTGAGATTAAATTAACTGTAGCCATCACAATGAATAATACAATTGACCTATATCATAACAAGTGCTAAATCTCAGACCAATCAATGCAAAGCCAAGGATGCAGAATCCCTCTAAAAGAAAGGGTTCTACTAGAATGAACATGTTTAGGATGGGGAAAGAGGCATCTCCTAGAAGACGACAAAAAAACACATTTTTAAAATATAGGAAAAAGTATAATAGGCAATTTAGGAACACTCACTACAATTTATAAACATATATGAGAGCAAGACAATAATGTCTGAGATATTACTGTGTAAATAGAGAATAATTTAAGAATTTTTATCAAAAACATATTCTATACAATGTTTGGGAATCTCATTTGATAAGGCATCAAATAAATGATAGAAAAGACAGGAATGAGGAAAGGATATTGGGAAGGAAGTTATTTTGATGGTTCAGGTATGAGGGCCTGAACTAATGCAAAGTCAATATGAATGTAAAGAAAGTGCTGAATTAAAGAGTTATTTTTAAGGAAGAATCAATAAAACTTGATGGCTGATTGATTCATGTTGGTGAAGGTGATTTCAAAGCTGATATCAACTATGTTTGTAATATTGACAAAAATCTCTAAAAGAAATAGTGAATTTCTGTGTATGTGTATGTGTGTTTGAGAGGTCCATCTGATGGAAGTTAAGGAGGCAAATGAAAAACTACTTTTAATGGATTTCTCAAGAATTTCTTCTGTGCTAATACAAATATTTTTCATTTTGTTTTGTATTTATACTTCAAGAATACATATATAAAATATCAATGAGTAAATGAATATATAAATATATGGCAACATTTCTATTTTACTGAGAGACTTTTCTATGACACATAAGGTGAATGTAGCCCATAATTTGAGAAATGTTGCCTAATGCAAAATATATTTGAAATAGTGCTCATTCTTCTACTGAGAAAGCTGCTACCTGAAAGCAAATTAGGCACTTTTCCATGTTACATCAAACAATAATTTAAGGCCACGGGAGTAGTCATGCTTCTGATACTAAATGTATTCTCACCTTCTGTATGAATTCATTCAGCTTTCAAAAGCAGCTGACACGTTGAAAATGTTCTATTTACTGCAAAAAATTAGTTTCTGGTTATATCTCCATTCTTTTGACCTATGCAAGATTAACTTCTTGATATGCTTATTAGCACATTTTAGAAATCGGAGACATCTGGGGAAAACTTTACCTTTTCTAGTTGCAACACATAGATATATAAACTACTTTATTTGTTTGTTCCCTTCTAGGGAAATATATCTAAAATGGCTGTAAACCTTCTCAGATAGATTTTGGCTTAACAAATAATGGTTTTGTAATTGTTTTTAGAATCATTTAGCAAAAATAAATTTGTGGGTAATGTCTCCAGTGAACCAGACTCAATGACTTGCTTCCAGGTAATACAGTACAGAAAGATAAAAATGGAAACTATACGGCGGAGATACCTGGCAAATACTACCATAACTGAGTTCAACATTACCAGTAATAAGTTATGTTAATATTTCTGTGCAGTCTAAATTGATGAGAAGACACTTCACCTCAGTGCCATTCTACTCCAAAATTCATAAACCCATAGTTTGGGAATTATGAATTGAAAAATATGTATCCCAAACTGAGGTATATTCTACCAAGTACTTGATCAGTAACCGTCAAAAGTGCCAAGATCATGAGAAACAAGGACAAACTGAAAAAGTCACAGCCTGGAAACACTAAAGAGACAGGATGACCAAACACAACATGGCATTTTGCATTGAAGCCTGGAACAAAAAAGGACATTAGTGGAAAAACTTGTGAAATCTGAACACAGTTTATACATTAATTAATAATATTTTAGTGATTTTCATTTCTTAGTTTTGGTAAGTATATAATGATTACAAAAGAGTAGCATTAAAGGAAGCTGGGTGAAAGATATGCAGGAATTCTCTGCACTCTTTGCATCTTATGTAAACCTAGAGTTTAAAAATAAGTTTTTAAAAAATATTAAAATTATTTAAAATTATTTTTATATTCTGTTCATACTGAAATGTGAATGAATACATGATTATATCTGTGTATATAGCCTCTTCCAATTCAATTTCCATTTTCCAAAAAATGTGGTAACTTCCTTCAGGGCAGAATTTCATATAATCAATCCACATATGACTGTTTTAACTACATGGAGTTCTTTATGGCAGGAACGCATTAAAGATGAAGAAACTATGGAGAAGAGTTCGAGACTTTTTCAAAGTGACAGTTATCAACAGAGACAGAACCAGAATCCAATTTTCTAGTTTACTGAATGGCATTATTTCCTTTTATGGACTCAAATAATTAAGTAGCTTTGCCTCATGTGTTTCTGTTAGTCTATACTTGATCTAGTTTTGCAAAATCTCCAAATTTAGACTTTTAACTTTTTATATAATGTTTCTCAAGCTGTAATTCATGTACCCCTGGAGATTACAAACATGTCATTGCAGTCTATAAGTATTTGTGTTTGAAAAAAATGATGGTTAAAAACTAGATGTTGTAATAGAATATATTGAGCTAGGATTATTATTAATTGAATTCAGCTGCTAATGGATAAAGCTTAAATGCAACTAGGATTCTGACAGATCTTTTGCAGATCATTTCTAAAAATACTTTCTGGAAATAAAAATGAGGAAAAGAATCAGTATTGTTGATGTTTGATGGCAACTGTAGAAATGTAGGCATGACATAAGATATCACACATTGCTTAATCAGTAAGAGTAACCAAATATAATTTTAATATATTATGCAGACACAGTATAGCAGACCATTAAGAGCCTGCTTGATATTCGTTTCTCTTTCAACCTGACTATCAGAGACTAGTTTTGTTCAGGTGTCTACCTCTCCCTCATGTAACTTAAGAAAAGGTGACACCCACTACCCAGTTCGTTGGCTAAGTGCCTAATAATTCAAATATGTTATGGTGGTTCTATTGCCCAACTAAGTTTATGTACAGTCTAATGGGAAAACCTGAAAGTTTTTACATTGAGAATAATGAATGAAAGCAGAAGTTTATGAATACTTATGAGGTTAACACTTTGCTGACTTTTAAGACAAGAGAGGAAATCTGCTAGAATACTCACTGGAAAGTTGTCCTCTTTTCTATGAAGATACCTGAAAGGATGATCCCTGTACCTAGTTCTGGCCAGTAGCTCTATAGATGTGCTGCCTAGAACTGCCGTAACAAACTTGTCATCTGTCTGAGGTAGAAAAGGCAGAAAGCAGCATTACCTTGTGAACTAAAAGTCAACTTTCTATCAGTCTTTACTGTTACAAAGATATTATGATGGAACAACTTAGCTCATTCAGGCAAAAATGAACTACTGAACACACTGATTGGCCTGCATTGCTTACTTAAAGAAGACCTATTTTTTTTTTGTTGCATAGAAATTAACAACTAAGTCAAGAATTAGGGCATTGTTTAGCCCTATATTCTTCAAAAACTAAAGTGAGAACAGAAATAATGACTTGGATGCATTGTTATGAAATTATCTAATTAATTGCTTCAAAGGGTGACTTTGTTCTAAAACAGGAGTCTGCCAAAGACTTTCTGCTTTTGTTTAGGGTTGTTTGGAGGATTAAATATTATACAAAATACCCAGAACACAGCTTGGTGTATTAGTCCAGTTTCAGGCTTCTGATAAAGACATACCTGAGACTGGGAAGGAAAAGAGGTTAATGGACTTACAGCTGACATGGCTGGGGAGGCCTCACAATAATGGCAGAAGGCAAGGAGGAGCAAGTCATGTCTTACATAGATGGTGGCAGGAAAGAGAGAGCTTGTGCAGGGAAACTCCCCTTTTTAAAGTCATCAGATCTCATGAGACTTACTAGCTACCAGTAGAACAGCACGGGAAAGACCAACCCCCGAGTCAATTATTTCCCACTGGGTCCCTCCCACAATATGTGGGAATTATGGGAACTACAAGATCAGATTTGGGTGGGGACACAGAGCCAAACCATATCACTTGGCATATATTATTTGCAGAATATATAGTTCAGCTTATTTCTACCTATTCTTTGAATATGATGTACTCATCAATCCCATTCATGTCATTTCCTTCAGAAGGAATATTCAGAAGAGATATCTTTTAAACTACTGATGGAAAACGGTTCATTACATGGTTCTTGTTGATGCTGCTGTAATCAACAAATACATTTTGCATTTTATGTATTACAGCAAGAATTGCATAATAAAGAATTAAGTTACAAATAAACATTCCTATAAACCAAAGTAAATACTTATAAAATGGTAAGGTTTTCAATTCCTGAGCAAGAATAATTATTTGCCTAACCATTGTTATTGTTAACAGAAGTTGTATACTGAATTCTTGATTCAGTGATCTGAAAATAAGTTCTACACTCTGAATCTGATAAATTGATAGTACCAATTATAGTATGTCTTGAAAAGTATCTCTTTGGGTGGTAAGAAGATGTAAATTGGGTGAGGAACATGAGAAAAGCAATTACTTTTCTCAACTTTATCAGTATGTATCTGCATACATACAGGCCACGGTATATTTAAATAAACCATTAGTTTTCTAAATCCCATTTTCTTTAAAATTGCACGTTTTTTTTCTCTTGGAAAGAAAATATTGCTGTGATGATCAGTCTAGTTCTTCAGGGAAGAATCCATAGATTGCGAAATATCTCATGTATATGTGTATATTGAGGCCATCTACTGGGTCATTTATTTTTTTTTAATAAATAGAAATTGTCATTACCTTAGGCAAAATAAAAATTTGTTGCAAGCCTATGATACTTTCTTAGAATCAATGGGAAAGTTAGAGAAAAGCCTTATATATACACGCAGGAGCAAAGATGATTCCAAACACCTGTGAAACAGAAACTACAGAATGGTTCTATCTGCAAGAATATTTTTGCCAGGGAATCATTACTCATTCAAATAAACTCCAACTTTTTCTTTCATTCACTCTCCTTTCTGAGAAAGCCAAATGTCAAGCACCAAGTATTTGCAGTTTACTCTGGTAAAGGCTGTGCAATATACAGAGAATTATTATAAGACATAGCCCTTGCTTTAGAAAAGCTTACAGTCTAATGAAGGAGAGCATTCTGACAGAGAAAATAGAGTAGTTTTATATCCACATTGGTCGAATAGCAGCTGAAACTATTAAACCCACAATCTGGCACCAATTTGCCTTTTTAAATATATCTCTTTCCACTACCCCCCAAAGAAAACCTGCATACAAACTCTACTCTTCCCTCAATATACGTTTTCCTTTGGTATCTCTACTTTTAATTCTCCAGCTGAAATTCTCTCCCTTCCATCTTTACATATTGAAGTTCTAACTAACTATTTATACCATCCTCAAATCTAGCTACTTCCATTAAGGAATCTGGTCCAAAGTCTTCAGTAGTTGCTTCCTTTAATAAATGAGCGCTAACCTGTGTTGTATATGCTATGCTTTTGGCATTGATGCCATACTAATCTACACTGCAATTATCTTTCTTTGCTTGTCGACTTAATGCATTTCCCTTCAACTGAATCGCACTCTGTGGGAAGGCAGAGTCATATTTGACTTCTTTTTTACCCCCTTTCTCTCTGCTCTATAGCCCTGTTGTCATCACCTTGCCACATACACCCCAGTCCCAGCTATCCATTGCTTGATACCATAATGCTTTGTCATTAACTACTATGTGTTTTATGCATATATGTAATTTGATTCATAGGCATTGGTATTGATAAAGATGGTGACCATTCAACCAAATAACTCCAACTGCCATAAAATATATTTATTTAAGGTGTCATTTTTCCTGACTTTTTTGACCTCTCCTCTCAGTAATGATATCAAATGGATAAATGGTGCAAGCCTAATTTTTCCTTCCTTTCTTACCTGATCCAGAGCACTGGTAATTGAAATATCCTTAAACATCCTGTAACGTTGCCTTAAGTCTTATTTTCTCTACTTCATAAATGTCCAAGTAACTTTCTGGCTTATATCTCCCAACATGCTACTGTTCCAGTATCTTTACACATTAAATGAGAAATATGTTAATGTGAGTAATGCAATTATTCCTTATTTTTCTGGTGTAGTATTCTTCTTGCCTCATGAAGGCAGGCATAAAAGTTAGAATATTTTAGCCTAGCCAACAAATATGTTCAGGCAATTGCCCAATGGCTTCTTTCCCTGCCTCAGGTGACATTTAATTGCTGAGAAACTACAGTGGCAGTTTATGACTAGTGCTTTGCATATCTGTACAAGATTGTTTTCAGTGCTGAAAATTCCGTTAATTTATAATTATTTTTTCACTTGAAATGTTTTATTAAAATAATCATTTCTTCTCTTCTTTGCTCTTTGGATAATTTTATTGGTTAGAGTTTGTGCATTTAGAATTATTTCTAATAGATTAATTATAGGATATTTATATAATTATTAAACTACTAACCTATTGAATTTGTCTGTATCTTATATAAGTAGTTTCTATTACAGCATCTCAAATAGACTCCATGAAGAAGCATAGTTTTATCTTTACTTCACTTGCTTATTTTCTTAAGGGACAAAAATAGTTTATATTTTTATTCTTACAATTAGCCTACTAACTCCATTTATTGACCATGTACATTTTCTATTAAATAATTTATTTTGAATATTTTGTATTTCATCTTTTTTGGCAGGGATAGAGACTTGCTCTGTTGCACAGGCTGGACTAGACTGCAGTGGCACAGTCTTGGCTCACTGCAATCTCTGCCTTCTGGGTTCAAGCGATTCTCCTGACTCAGCCTCCCAAGTAGCTGGGATTACAGGCATGCCCCACCATGCCCAGCTAATTTTTGTATTTTTTAGTAGAGATGGGGTTTCTCTATATTGCCCAGGCTGGTCTCCAACTCCTGACCGGGATCCCTCCTGGGACTCCCAAAGTGCAAAGATTACAGGTGTGAGCCACCACGCCCAGACTATGTTTCTTTTTTTTGTCTTTTGTCTTCACTGTTAGTGTGCACTTACAGAGAGAAGGCTTACATATGAACTGGAATACATTCAAAAATATTTTACATACTTTTTTTCAAATTAGATAACAAATATGAAGTCTAAGGAGAATATGAACATATTCATGGAAAACACAGATTAGTCTTATTTTTTTTCATCTTTAGATAATATTTTTGTGATGGTTAATATTGAGTGTCAACTTGATTGGATTGGAGGATGCGAAGTATTATTCCCAGGTGCGTCTGTGAGGGTGAGGCCAAAGGGGATTAACATTTGAGTCAGTGGACTGGGAGAGGCAGACCTACCCTCAGTCTGGGTGGGCACCATCCAATCAGTTGCCAGCCCAGCTAGAATAAATGCAGGCAGAAGAACATGGAAAGACTAGACTGGCTGAGTCTTCTGGACTTCATCTTTCTTCTGTGCTGGATGCTTCCTGCCCTCAAATATCAGACTCCAAGTTCTTCAGCTTTTAGATTCTTGGACTTACACCAGTGGTTTTCCAGGGGGTCTCTGGCCTTCAGCCACAGATTGAAGGCTGCACTGTTGGCTTGCCTACTTTTGAGGTTTTGATACTCAGATTGGCTTCCTTGCTCCTCAGCTTGCAGATGGCCTACTGTGGTACTTCACGTTGTGATCCTGTGAATAAATATTCTTTAATAAACTCACTTTCATATATATATATACATACACACACACACATATATACACACACACACATATATATCATATATGTGTGTGTATATATATATCTCATATGTATATGTGTGTGTATATATATATATTTACATATACATATGTATATCTCCTATTAGTCCTGTGCCTTTAGGGAAACCTGACTAGTACACTTTTTATACACAAGTCATATGAAGGTTGGAAAGAATGCTTTTTTATGTGCATATTTCTTAGTAAATGGATGCAAACTTTCTCATGACCTTTCTCAGTAGAAAATGCTCGTATGTTTAGATTTTCTCAATTCCATACTTGTTCTGGAAGTAAGGAAATTTACGTAGAGGATGTTAAGCAAAAGTTGACATTTAAAAAATTCTTCTGGGTGTGATCTATTGAGCTAATTCATAAACTCCTGAAAAACAGCACAACTAAGATATTTGAGTCTTTGGAATGGAGAACTAGAAAATGTCTCCTGACATACTTAGGTTCTCTGATATCAAAACTTTAATTTCTTTTCATACCATTGATTTTTACGTTGCTGTCATAGATTCTGCAGTAACCTGATAAACATATAAGTATTGAAATTGTTTGATTTTTAATATCACAAAAATTGTAATTCTTTCAACAAATACGTTGTAAATAGAAAAAAACTTGTCCAATCATAAAAGTGTCTGACTATTTAAAAGAATGAAACAATAACAATAACAAAAAACATTACCACAGGCTTCCAGACAATAAGATTTGAAATTGTAATTGAATATGCACATTTATTTTGCAGATATATTGCAGATCACTCTGCATTCAATAATACATAACTGCAAACAGTAAAATCATATTATAATTGAGTTAAAGAGGTTGATTTCAGACTCATTCCAGTGGGATTCTAGTTTAATAATGATGACCTGCATTGTAAAACAATTTACCAACACACATAATAAATAAGATATTTGTGATCATAACAGGCAAGATTAAATTAACTTGAAAAAGATTAAGTGACCCTATTCAATACTATATGAATTTTAAATTAAATCTATTTTATTGTACTTATTATAAGTATTTTATTTCAATTATTTTAGATAAATTATAAGTACATTTCATTATTTGTATTATATAATTGTGAATATACTTTAGTTGCATACTTTTACTAAATATAAGAAATATTGATATCTAAAAGGTAAACAAAAAGTTGGACAGGACTTTTGAAATAAAAGGGGTAACTAAGCACCTATATTCACTGATTCTTCTTCCTATAATCTCATTAAAATTAAAAAGATACTAGAAAAATAACTTCACAGCTTTTCTAGAATGCTCCACCACAAAAAATTTTTAAAACTGACTTGAAATTGTGACAATTTTAGAAGATATAAAGTGGAAGTGATCATAGGGTGAAATGAAATAGAACCAGGGAATTCATAACCTCATTATCAAAGAAGAGAGTTTCAAAATGTGAGTAGTCCTTAAACATCTATTTAATAAAACTATAGTTATCAGTATTAGTGATGGCAGAAGGAGGTAGTCTCAAGCAGGCGGCCAGGGAATTAAAATATTTTTTGAAAGGTTATAGAACAGAGATGCTGTATCTGGCATTTGCCTATAGCACAAAACAACAAATGAAACATTTAAGCCATAGATGCATAAATTTTACACTACATAGAGCTGAGTGGTCTGTGAACAGATAAACCTAGGTATTTACGTGTTTAGTTCTCTTTTGCTCTATCAAACTCTTTGGTCCAAGGAGTCTGAAAGACATTATCCCCACTAGGAGACACTTCAACAATTGCTGCAAGAAGGTAAAGTTAACACCCAAAGAACAGACAAAGAACAAATCAACATCTACTATCACTATATAGACAAATTATCTTGGGAGGGGAAACCCAGAAATATAAGCTTTGAAAAAAAAAAAAAAGTTTACACTGAGATTTAAAAACAAACCACTACCACCACCAACAACAACAAAAACTAGCCAAAACCAAAGAGAGACAGAGTTACTTTGTTCTCCATGTCTGCCTAGGAGAAAATGAAGAGGTGTTCTACAAACAAACATTGTCTACTACTGAAAATAAAGATGCTATATTTTTGCATCTGGACTGGACATTGTTGATGTCCTACCTAGCTCCCTTTACCCAGCTAGTACACATATCTTCCATATTGCTGAGTGTTGGCTATTCATAGCTCATGGCTCATCCTCAGCCTTACGCTGCTTCCAACATCCTCCTTCTCCTGAGAGCATTCCTTCAATAAATCACATGAGCATGTATCACTCACTTGAATTCTGCTTTTAGGAAATTTCTACCTAATTTTAGGGGAAAAATGGACACATATAGAACGAGATGCTGTCTATATGTGTCCATTTCATTCCTACAGTTATATATGCTCAAAGTCTTTAAAAATCAGGGATAATGCAACCTCTGTAAACTTGGTATAAAGTTGTGTATTTGAAGGCAAAATACTGTAATTTTATGACTAGTAATTCCAATATTCAATCATAGCTCCTAAGTGTTATAACCTAAATAAAGTGAAAAGTCCAATGAGGATTTAGATAAAGTATTCTCTTAATTCTACCCAGATGCCCAAGTTTCTCTCACTAATCTCTTATTTCAAACATCAGCAATGATTCATGATTCCGCAAGGTAATATTTTTAAAAATAAAATGATAACTAAAATCTGTATGACCCTGGATGGAGTTCAAAATAAGTCAGGCCTAACATGATACCATTACTTCCATTTGCTCTTATACTAACCCTAATAACATGCCCCATAGGAAAACATTTTTTATTAAAATTTATAATTGCACAAGCTGATGTAGGAATAGGATTTTTACTATGAAAAGGTGAGGGCAGACAAGATACTTCTCATCTGTATTAATTAAAAAGTAATATGGTGTTTCCTACACTGTAGTTAATGAGGGAATATTTTGAGACATTCAAGATAGAATAAAACAAAATTTGTGCTTGAATATACCTTTAAATACATGTCTACCTTTGAAGACATGTTTCTCTGCTTTAAGTGCTCAAAAAATTCATTAGAAAGTCTTCATAAGTCAATTTAAAAATGGAAAGTCTCAGGTCCTTTAAATATGAAATTAAATGGTTAAAAGAGGTTAAGTCGCAAGTATCAATTTCTTTATTTCTTAGACTAAATCTTACAATGGATGTGTCATAGGTGAATGTTACTAAACAGCTTTAAATGCAGAAAATTAGTAGAAACAATAAAAGGAAGAATCTACGTTCTGTATACAAAGGTATCGTGGGAAGGCTGAGCAAAGGAAACTCATTTAAGGCTGAGCAAAGGAAACTGTGAAAGCAAATATCCATATATGAAAGATAAATGGAAAACAAAGAGACGCCTAAGCATCCAGAAGTAGAAAATAAATCAGATATAAAAAAAGGGAAAGAGCTAATAGAGAAAGGACAATGTCTTTGAAAAATCAAAACATAACAGCATTTTAAATAATATTTGCAGTATTAGACTGGAAGAAAACTAAAGTTCCCATTTTTAACTATACCATGTCTTTGTTGTCATTTCTTACTTTAAAATATTTGTAGTATCCTAGCACACTTTCTTTTTAAAATAAGGATCAGTTGTGCCTTACAAAACACTGATTTGGAGATATATTATTTGAGTAATTATTTTAGGTCAAGCATTGTTAAGTAGAGATAATAGCATTAACCCTGGTATTCTAAATCTGTATAATCTCCAAATTAAATCTATATATCCATCAAATATTAACCCTTATTAATGAACTTAATAACACTTCATAATGTGCTTCTTCCTCTCTTGAGCAGGAACATTAATTTTGTTAAAGAATAGCAGTGCTTATGTGTGCACTCGTTAGTTTAATAACATTAGTGAACAGGTTAACAAGGTCATGATTAGTTATATTGCCTTTGAAATCAATGGTTATTTATTGTATAAGGCAACGTTTTGTTAAATAAATTACTGAAGAATGTTATTCCAAGAAATAAACAACCATAAAAAAAAGAAAACTTATGACTGAAGAAGGCATTTGAAATAAGAATTTAAATACATCAGATTATACAGATAGGGTGTTTATTGTTAAAAATAGGAAATGGAAAGACAAAATTAGGAAGGTAGGAAAAGTAACCATGAATTGAAGGACAAACTACTATGTTCTTCCAATTAAAGTAAAACAATTTTAAAGCAATTGCTTGCAATGTCTAAACACAAGATAGAGTAGGTGTCAATACAAATGTCCATTGCACCCTACCTTTTTAGTGATGGGCTCTGTAAAGTGACGCCTGCAGCCAAAGTAAAAAGCCATTGTACTGGTGTGACTTAAATAAACAAAAAGAACTTTAAGACCATCATTTTGAGAGAGAATCAATAAATTAAATTGTAGTGGGGAAGCATAGTAAATAGAACTTTAGTGGAATGTAAGTGAGGTCACAAAATTAGAGTGCCTTTTAAGAGCAGTGTTAGGAATAAAAATGATGGAAAATATCTATACATTATCCTGACAACTAAGGTCGACTAGAATGTTTCTGCTAACAGTTCTCTTAGATTAGAGCACTGGAAAGAAGAAAAAGTGTATTTTTCAGGTTTTCTGGAAAAATATTTGCACCAGGAAAGGTAACCACTGGACCAGCTCAAACCGGTTCAAGTCTTGTGTAACCCTTGCTGAAGTTGTTCTGTGGATGTACCTAAGCCAAAATTGCAAGTGATGTAGCCAGGGCATACACATGGAAAAGCTTTGACTTTCAAGAACACCCAGAACCAATGTTTCTTCCCCACAGAACCAAGATGGCTGGGACCGAAACCTGAGCCCTTTCAGAAGTAAGGAGTCCTTGATGCAGGAAGTTCTGGTGCTGAAATCCACCATTTCATGCCTTACCATAAATGGTCAGGTTTAAAGTCTTCCAGTCAAAACCAGCACCACCAGTGCTTACGCATACCAGCTTGTCCTCTCTAGCACATAGGAGTTTGTCCTGACCCCCAGATCAGGAAGACAAATTGCAATAAAGCTCTTTCTTTTCTCAAAAACTGGTATCATAATATTGGCTTCCAGCCAGCACATTTTCAGTAACAGAAATGTTATGTTTTCTAGGCCCAGCTGCAATTTTTCTGTGTGGCATAAAATGGACCTCATTTGCGATGACTCTTTTGAAAATTCCACATTTACATTAATATAAAAAATACCATTACTGAATTGGATATTTATCTGTTTTGTATTCTAGAATAATTTTAATCTAGTGTCTTAGGTAAAAGAAAATTAATAATTCTAATATGTAATGATATTAAATGATAGAAATGTGCAAGCACTCCTTTTGTAACTTTTCTCAAAGTGTATTTCCTTTAAGTGAACCAAAGTATTCATGTAATTACCCATTGCCTCATGTTATGATTATATACTGAGTCTCTCCATTGAAATGTATATGAATGAGAGAGTAAATACATAGGCATATGCAGTATGTATGTATATGAATGAGAGAGTAAATATGTAGGCATATAGGCCCTCCTTCTTGGTGAGGACCCTATTTGTGGTTTATAGATCACAGATTTCTTGTTTAATCATTGCATTTGAAGAGAAATCTCTCTTGTGTCTCATTTCTCTTAAGGTCACTAATGCCATTCATAAGGGCTTCACGCTTTTGACTAAATTACCTCCCAAAGGCTTCGCCTCCAAATACCACCACAATGAGGATTAGGGCTTCAACATATAAATTTTGAGGGGACACAAACATTTAATCCATAGTACAGGGTGCAGAGGAAATAGCAGTGCTAAAATTGCACAGCAGATAAAGTAAAAAATTATCAAGGTAAACAGAATGTTTACAACATTTACCATTTTTGAAAATAGGTCTCAAGGCTGTGTGAGTCTGTCTGATTTAGAATATGTTGAATATGCATTTTCAATGCAAATAACCATAACCATGCTAAAATTTAATTAATATATGCATATAGTTTTCACTTGTGGTATAGCACAGATAACATTTCTAGCTACTGAGGGGATATAAATCCATAAAACTGAGTCCAAATGTACGTATTAATCTGTGAATTGCACACATTTATATATGCCCTTAAATTTTATTTAATAGTTCAAAGAGTTGAAATTATTGTAAATGCTATATTTAATGCTTTTATTTGAATTTTATGTTGATGTAAATAAAAATTAACAACTATCATAATAGGATAATTGATGTTTACTAAGTGCTACATTTTAAAATAGATGTGCAATCCTTGATATTGTGGAATTTCCAACAGATTCTTACTAAACTGTTTGGCTGAGAAAAAAATTAAAGAAAAATGAGCAAATAAAATTGCAATATACATATGATATGGCAAATCCCTGGTGGCTTGTAGGGGAACTTCACTGTTTTGCATTCTTCAGGAAGAAGAAAATAAGAAGCAGTTTAAAATCTTTCAAAATCCTGCCTATTGTCTTAGCATCCTGGGAATTCACTGAAATTACTTTATTGAGCTGCAGAAACTCTAAAAAGCAATTTAAAAAAGCAGGTCTATTAGTTCATCACAAGGTAGTTAAATACGTCCTATTAAAACACACAGCCTATAGAATCAAATGTGCTTAGGTAGACTACTCTGACAAGAGAGCATCTGTAGCTATGTGAACAACTTTAATTTTGAATTTCTTTTTTAACTTTTCATATAAATAATTGATAAAATTTATAAATTGACATTTAATATGAATAGACCTATTTATCAAGAATAGAATGATTTGTCAGGAAATAACATTATGTAAGCAGGTTAAAGTAAATGCTGGTTATCAGGTGATTTCAAATTTATAATACACAGACTTTTTCATTTTAATGCTGGAGAGACCATTAAAAGTGCCCATTTGGGAGGATTAGTGTGAGATGCAAAAATGGATCAGGAAAACAAAACGTATCGGAAATATATTTTGGAACACGCATTAACGTCATGCCTAATTTAATTTAAAACACCTAGTGGGAACTTGTACTCATTGGAAAGTAAGTAATTGGTTGCACAAACATGTTAAAGCAAAGGCTTTGTCTATATATATATGAGGCGATATATTTTCCAGAAAATATATAAATTGTATCTTCCATAATAACTTTCACAGCAGCCCTGGCTTGTTTACTTATGTAAACAATGTTTTTTCAAAAGAGTAGAAACTACTCTCCTTTCAAAATGAACAAGAAAGCAAATTTTGTTTGTAAGTGTGATGAGATCGAGTTCTACTTTAGAAAAAAATGGCTTGCTTGCATTTTTCTTTATAGATATATAATTTCATAAAGCCATTTCACCTTTGAATGTAACTTATAACCTGTCTTAACATGCATATCAAATTGCCAAGGGTATTTTGATCACAGCATCATTGAACTATGAAAAATGGGTGTCATAATAGAAGAAGTAATCTAATTTTTTATTATAATTCTGATGGTATAATACTATTATGCTAAGATAAAAAATTTTTAGATCTTAGGCCTTTATGCAAAGGGTTTAAGAATGAGGTAATGTAATAAAATATAGCCTTTCAGCAGTCCTTTTGCCAGTAAGTTCAAGTCCCAGCTGCTAAAGGCTTTAGAGTTAAGTTCATTATAATAAAAACCCACCAATAAGTAGTATTCTCACACACCTTAGATAAGAATTAACAAAACAAGGAGCTTAACCAGATTTGGAAATCATTCTTTTTGAATCAAAATAAATAATAATTTTTGCTTAACACTTACACATATTTCTAACAAATTTATTTCTCTGTGGATAACATGTATGAAAAAGGCAGGTATTTTTCCCTTTAAAAAAGTTTCAGTGAATGTTTGGACCATGACTTTGAGGACTTTTTATATTTCTAGAGGCCCTTTTGGAATATTTTCTCCTTCTCATGTATTACTATAATTAATAATACTTCAAGTCTTTCTACAGTACTTCAGGGGAATTCAAAACATATTAGTATTTTTCATATCTACTTCAAGAAGCAGAAATATTTAATGACTTAAAAAATTAATCATATACAACTTATTCTTTATTCAAGGTCACGAAGATGAATCAGTGTTAAAAATCAGGATTATAGCCAACATTTAACATGAAGTGTCCATTCATAATGCACAAAAGGATATCACAACCCACCACCCCCATTAATCCTATAAAGCAATGTAGAGAGAATCTCTTGGAAATAAGAACCCACATTATAATTTTGTAACCTTGAAGCACTATTTTATCCTGCTGAAAAGTGAAATGGAACTTTTGTCATACAAAATGGAATCATCATAAAATATAAAAAAATTCAAACCCTAAGCATATTTATTGAAAAAAGTTTTAACTCAGTTTGTCTGTATCTATTACCAATGACTCAGAAGGCTTTGAGTTGGAATCAGAGTCTAGCATAAGAGACTTAAGGCAGATACAAGTCTCTCCATATATTTCCTTTCCTGTTAAATCAGGCAATCCTAGTAACACCAAAGGAGTAAGAATAATCAATGCAATGATAATACATCTTGTTACCTTTACTACTGGAAAGAGTAGTAAAGCCAAATTTGTGAGAAGGCAAAGAAAAGTTGTCTCAATCTTGATCATTCCCAGATAAAAAACAGCTAGAGGCCAGCCTCTAACCTGTAGGTTGCTAAATCCAGGCTGATAAGCAGGAACAACTGTTTGTGGGCCACCAAATGTGATCATCAGCGTAATTCACAAAGAGCGTATTCAAATAATTTTATATCTTCTGTCTTCAGCAATTTGTGAATGGTCTCATAAAATTTTTCATTGAAATTTCTCAAAATACAGTATTGAATTATACAACCTAGATTATTTAAAAAGTTAGATCCCTTCACAGAAGTACAGTAAATGTATTTAATTTGTTACATATAATTTATTGTAACAGCATCAAAGAATTTAATATGCTAGAAAAAGAAAGTTAAAATGTTTTAATTAGCATGGCTTTATATTACCTTACATGGAAACAATATGTAAATAATAAAATTGAAAAACTTAAAGACATACCGAATCAAAGGAGCTGTTCTGATCACAAGTGTTGGCAAAGGTATAGTTCTGGGAAATACATTTTATACTTAAAACTCAAGGGTATAATTATATTTTTATATTCACACTTATCTGCAGGAGTTTAGACTAATAAGTTTAGTAACAGAACCATGTGTGAAAAATGAAGTGCAACAGAATAGTAAAATAGATCACCCAAAACAATTCAGATAATAAAAGAAAAAAGTAAATTTGAATGCTCCTCTGGTGATCACAAAGTTTTCAAAGCTGCATATTTTCAAAGTATTTTTGTAGGCTGAATAATATGCTTGCCTTATCATTGTTGAATGAATAATCCATATTCCTTTCTCTTTTAACATTTTTATGTTTTCAGAAATCAGAATCAAGTGGATTTTACATTGTAATATCAGAATAGAATAGGCTTTTGCCTTTCTGAATTTGCCCTTCCGGAGCTCAAGCATCTGATCACCATTTAAAAAAACATTTGTCATTTCTGATTATTTCATTAAGAATCTAATTGAAAGCAGAGAGACATAAAAGTTTGTTTTGTCACCTAACCAAACATTTTTTTTTTTACAGCCAAGATGTAGATGCATTTTTATAGCAGATAACCCATGTACACAATTTGGCATATATGAAGTCTTGCCCTAATAGTGGCATTTACAGTCTTTTTTCTATGTACTTAAATCAGCAGAAGAGGTAATGTTACAGTAGGTAGTCAGACAGCAGCAGGGCAGGAGAGGGCCCCCTTCCCCCACCACCAGGAATGTCAGGAGACCATCAGGTGATGCTCAGGAGGTTGTTAAACTCTCTCTCAAAATTAATAATTGGTTGCAGCTGGCACCAGGGAACGTCAGTCTTCCAATAGATGGGAAAATCCTGAAACTCGTTATCAGTGGCTTCCCAATAAGTTCTCAGGAGTTGAGCAAGTGGCCTCAAGCATACGCACTAAGAGGCAAAATGGTGGTGTTTAACTGGTATATGACCTTCCTCTAGGAACTCTCAAATGGTAGGGGGGAAAACAGCTCAAGTGAGTATGTGCACACAATTTGACTTTATAAAATTTAGATGCCTAAAAAAGTCATTATATTTTTGAGACTCAATTTACTATTTTATCAATTTTACTGAATTTATTTTATCGATTTATGTAATATTTTTAAATATTACCAAATATTTTGACCAATAACCATAAATATGTAGTATGTGAAACTTTCTTTCTATAGATCTAAAAATAATTGTCTGAGACTTGGTCATTAATAAAAGCAAAAGCTTTACTTAAACTCTTATGGTACTTCAGAGCTTTTTACAAATAATCCCACTTGTGAACATTACTTTCAGTAGAGTTGTAAAAGGAAGATACATATACTGACTTCATCATTTATACAGAAAATGACAAGATTATATTTACTTTTAACTCTTGAGTTTTTCTATTTTCTACTTCTACCTCTAGTTTTCAGTAAAACCCCTTATATTGGTCAATCATTTATTTTAAATGTAAGTAGTTAACATTTACAAATTAAAACATACACATACCTTCAGCATAGACCAAGTACATGGTTAAAAGAAAGAAGAACATGTACACATTTTTATATTAAAAATTACCAGGTTATTTTTCTATGTAAATAATATATACTGAGATATTAAATATCTATATTTCAGAAGATTAAAGGCAATTATATTGTGTTATGCTACATGATGTCATAGAAAATTTAGATAGCCTTGTCACTGAAATGAAGTTAGACACAAATTACACTTAGTTTTTGTAGACCCCTAATGAAATTTAAAATAATTATTTCTAAAGCATTACTTCAACTGTTTGATTAGAATGTTTAAATGATATAAAGACCTAAGTATAATGCATACTTTATAATTTAACTCTAATAGTATAAATGGCAATAAACCAAACAGATTAATGAGTTTATAGCAACACAATTGGCACATGAAACGAATAACCCCAGGATAAATCCTTCTTATCATGTTATGCTATGTGAAACACTGGCTGATACAAAAGTAATTTGTACTTCTATTGTATGATATACCTTATATATACATACATCATAAAATTACATAAAATTAAATACATACTTCTCATAATTCTAAGAAACTTGAAGAATTCCATATTATTTGCTGATTGTTACCTTTAGTATTTCTGACAAGAGCTTTGTTCACATAGGTCTCTTCTGCATATCAGTAATAAATTTGGGTAGTGTTGACTTTCAAGCTTCTTCTATAACAAGCTTCTTCCATAACTATAATAAGTGGAGAGTCGTAAAGACTCCATGAAAATAATTCTGTACAACATGTTTTTGAGGTTTCACATGAGAAATAATTCTGCACTCTATGCCCACCAAGAAATTCAACATTAATTAGTTAGGATTTTCTATTGTATAGGTTGATTGTTTGTATCCCTCACATTTTTTAATATGTTTTAATTTAGACATTCAGCTTTGCTTGGCACTTTATAAATTATTTATTCTTGCATCTTCTACTTTTTTTACGTTTATTTTATTGCATTTCTTTTCTATTTGTCTTTTTTGCTTGGTTTAGGTTATTTTTAATTAACTTCAGGCAGAAATGGAGGAAAACCAGAATGTGCTCACATTCATAATGCATGTAAGGCAGTCCCCGCATCCCCCCGTCCTCCCCCCATTTAACTCTTCAAAGCCCTTCAAGTAAGACTGAAAGCCCTACAACAAAACACAAAGCTCTTGGTTTTCTGCTGAAATTCAGTTTAAAATTATTTCCTGTAAATAAAATATCCCCACTTCTAAAGAAACTCAAGAGTGCAAAAGGAAATAAAAAGAGTGCAAAAGGAAAATAATTACCTTTTTATATTCAGAACTATCATTTTACTCTTCAAATAATTGTTTAATATTTAAGAAAAATTTACACAGTATTTTAAAACCACTCAATCAATCCACCATGTCTCAGCCCCTAGGACTTGAGTGAGTAACCACATCTAGAAAAATCTGCTTTAATGTTTGTATTCTCTGTGACTTAAAAGTGTTCTTACACCAGTTTTCCAAAGACTATACAGCTTAATTGAGATGTGGGAGAATGCAAAAGCAAACTTAAAGCTTCACGACTGTAATCCTAGCACTTTGAGAGGCCGAGGCAGGCAGATCACCTGAGGTCAGGAGTTCGAGACCAGCCTGGCCAACATGGTGAAACCCCATCTCTACTGAAATACAAAAATTAGCCAAGCATGATGGCAGGTGCCTGTAATATCAGCTACTTGGGAGGCTGAGACAGGAGAATCGCTTGAACCCTGGAGACGGTGGCTGCAGTGAGCCGAGATAGCGCCACTGGAATCTAGTCTGGGAGCCTGAGACTCTGTCTCAAAAAATAAATAAAATAAATTGTATAAACTCTTCATATGGAACATTTGCTATAGACAAGAGATCTGACTTGTTATCTTGATGTTTGCAAAACTAAATTTTTAATCTTTTTTTATTATACTTTAAGTTCTGGGGTACATGTGCAGAATGTGCAGGTTTGTTACATAGGTTTGTTACATGCCATGGTGGTTCGCTGCACCCATCAACCCATCATCTACATTAGGTATTTCTCCTAATGCTATCCCTCCCCCAGCCCCCAACCCCCCAACAGGCCCCGGTGTGTGATGTTTCCCTACCTGGGTCCATGTATTCTCATTGTTCAACTCCCACTTATGAGTGAGAACATGTGGTGTTTGGTTTTCTGTTCTTGTGTTAGTTTGCTGAGAATGATGGTTTCCAGCTTCATCCATGTCCCTGCAAAGAACATGAGCTCATATTTTATTTTATTTTATTTTATTTTATTTTATTTTATTTTATTTTATTTTATTTTTGTTGTTGTTGTTGTTAAGATGGAGTCTTGCTCTGTCACCCAGGCTGGAGTGTAGTGGAGTGATCTCGGCTCACTGCAACCTCCACCTCCCGGATTCAAGCCATTCTGCCTCAGCCTCGCAAGTAGCTGGGACTACAGGCATGCACCAGCATGCCTGGCTAATTTTTTGTATTTTTAGTAGAGATGGGGTTTCACCGTGTTAGCAAGGATGGTCTCAATCTCCTGACTTTGTGATCGGTCCGCTCAGCCTCCCAAAGTGCTGGGATTAAGGCTGCATAGTATTCCATGGTGTATATGTGCCACATTTTCTTTATCCAGTCTATCATTGATGGGCATTTGGGTTGGTTCCAAATCTTTGCTATTGTGAACAGTGCTGCAATAACATACATGGACATGTGTCTTTACAGCAGAATAATTTATAATCCTTATACCCAGTAATGGGATTGCTGGGTCAAATGGTATTTCTGGTACTAGATCCTTGAGGAATCACCACACTGTGTCCACAGTGGTTGAACTAATTTACACTCCCACCAACAGTGTAAAAGCATTCCTATTTCTCCACATCCTCCCCAGGATCTGTTGTTTCATGACTTTTTAATGATCACCATTCTTACTGATGTGAGATGGTATCCCATTGTGTGGTTTGAATTTGCATTTCTATAATGACCAGTGATGATGAGCTCTTTTCATGTTTGTTGGTTGCATAAATGTCTTATTTTAAGAAGTGTCTGTTCATATACTTCGCCTGCCTTTTGATGTTTTTTTTTTTCTTGTAAATTTAAGTTCTTTGTAGATTCTGGATATTAGCCCTTTGTCAGATGGATAGATTGCAAATTTTTTCTCCCATTCTGTAAGTTGCCTGTTCACTCTGAAGATCGTTTATTTTGCTGTGCAGAAGCTCTTTAGTTTAATTAGATCCCATTTGTCAATTTTGGCTTTTGTTGCTATTGTTTTTGGTGCTTTAGTCATGAAGTCTTTGCTCATGCCTATGTCCTGAATGGTATTGCCTAGGTTTTCTTCTAGGGTTTTTATGATTTTAGGTCTTACATGTAAGTCTTTAATCCACCTTGAGTTAATTTTTGTATAACGTGTAAGGAAAGGGTCCAGTTTCAGTTTTCTACATATGACTAGCCATCAACACCATTTATTAAATAGGGAATCCTTTCCCCATTGCCTGTTTTTGTCAGGTTTGTCAAAGATCAAAGATCAGATGGTTGTAGAGGTGTGGTGTTATTTCTGAGGCCTCTGCTCTGTTCCATTGGTCTATATCTCTGTTTTGGTACCAGTACCATGCTGTTTTGGTTACTGTAGCCTTGTAGTATAGTTTGAAGTCAGGTAGTATGATGCCTCCAGTTTTGTTCTTTTTGCTTAGAATTGTCTTGGCTATGTGGGCTCTCTTTTTTTTTTTATTATTATACTTTAAGTTTTAGGGTACATGTGCACATTGTGCAGGTTAGTTACATATGTATACATGTGCCATGCTGGTGCGCTGCACCCACTAACTCGTCATCTAGCATTAGGTATATCTCCCAATGCTATCCCTCCCCACTCCCCCCACCCCACCACAGTCCCCAGAGTGTGATATTCCTCTTCCTGTGTCCATGTGATCTCATTGTTCAATTCCCACCTATGAGGCTCTCTTTTGGTTCCATATGAAATTTAAAGTAGTTTTTTTCTAATTCTGTGAAGAAAGTCATTGGTAGCTTGATGGGCAAAGCATTGAATCTATAAATTGGGGCAGTATGGCCATTTTCACGATACTGATTCTTCCTATCCATGAGCGTGGAATGTTTTTCCATTTGTTTGTGTCTTCTCTTATTTCCTTGAGCAGTGGTTTGTAGTTCTCCTTGAAGAGGTCCTTCATATCCCTTGTAAGTTGTATTCCTAGGTCTTTTATTCTCTTCGAAGCAGTTGGGAATGGGAGTTCACTCCTGATTTGGCTCTCTGTTTGTCTATTATGGTGTATAGAAATCCTTGTGATTTTTGCACATTGATAATGTATCCTGAAACTTTGCTGAAGTCGCTTATCAGCTTAAGGAGATTTTGGGCTGAAACAATTGGGTTTTCTAAATATACAATCATATCATCTGCAAACAGAGACAATTTAACCTCTTCTCTTCCTATTTGAATACCCTCTATTTCTTTCTCTTGCCTGATTGCCCTGGCCAGAACTTCCAATACTATGTTGAATAGGAGTGGTGAGAGAGGGAGTTCTTGTCTTGTGCTGGTTTTCAAAGGGAATGCTTCCAGTTTTTGCCCATTCAGTACGATATTGGCTGTGGGTTTGTCATAAATGGTTCTTATTATTTTGAGAAACATTCTATCAATACCTAATTTATTGAGAGTTTTAGCATAAAGGGGTGTTGAACTTTGTCGAAGGCCTTTTCTGCATCTATTGAGATAATCTTGTGGTTTTTGTCATTGGTTCTATTTATGTGATGGATTACGTTTATTGATTTGTGTATGTTGAACCAGTCTTGCATCCCAGGGATGAAACCAACTCAATTGTGGTGGATAAACTTTTTGATGTGCTTCTGGATTTGCTTTGCCATTAGTTTATTGAGGATTTTCACATTGGTGTTCATCAGGGATATTGGCCCGAAATTTTCTTTTTTTCTTGTATCTCTGCCAGGTTTTTGTATCAGGATGATGCTGGCCCCATAAAATGAGTTAGGGAGGATTCCTCCTTTTTCTGTTGTTTGGAATATTTTCAGAAGTAATGATACCAGGTTCTCTTTGTACCTCTGGTAGAATTTGGCTGTGAATCCATCTGGTCCTGGGCTTTTTTTTTTTTTTTTTTTTTTTTTTTTTTTTTGGTTAATAGGCTGTTGATTACTGCCTCAATTTCAGAACTCATTATTGGTCTATTCAGAAATTTGACTTCTTCCTGGTTTAGACTTGGGAGGGTGTATTTGTCCAGGAATTTACCCATTTCTTCTAGGTTTTCTAGTTTATTTGCACAGAGGTATTTACAGTATTCTCTGATGGTAGTTTGTATTTCTGTGGGATCAGTGGTGATATCCCCTTTATCATTTTTTATTGTGTCTATTTGATTCTTCCTCTTTTCTTCTTTATTAGTCTGGTTGGCAGTCTATCTATTTTGTTGATCTTTTCAAAAAACCAGCTCCTCAATTCATTGATTTTTTGAAGGGTTTTTTGTGTCACTATCTCCTTCAGTTCTGCTCTAATTTTAGTTATTTCTTGTTTTCTGTTAGATTTTGAATTTCTTTGCTCTTGCTTCTCTAGTTCTTTTCATTGTGATGCTAGGGTGTGGATTTTAGATCTTTTCTGCTTTTTCTTGTGGACATTTAGCGCTATAAATTTCCCTCTAGACTCTGCTTTAGCTACGTCCCAGAGATTCTGGTACGTTGTGTCTTTGTTCTCATTGGTTTTAAATAACTTATTTATTTTTGCCTTAATTGTGTTATTTACCCAGTAGTCATTCAGGAGCAGGTTGTTCAGTTTCCATGTAGCTGTGCGGTTTTGAGTGAGTTTCTTAATCCCAAATTCTAATTTGATTGCACTGTCGTCTGAGAGACTGTTGATGATTTCTGTTCTTTTGCATTTGCTGAGGAGTGTTTTATTTCCAAGTATGTGATCAATTTTAGAATAAGTGTGATGTGGTGCTGAGAAGAATGTATATTATGCTTATTTTGGGTGGAGTGTTCTGTAGATGTCTATTAGGTTCACTTGGCCCAGAGCTGAGTTCAAGTCCTGAATATTCTTGTTAATTTTCTGACTTGTTGATCTGTCTAATATTGACAGTGTGGTGTTAAAGTCTCCCACTATTATTGTGTGGGAGTCTAAGTCTCTTTGTAGGTCTCTAAGAGCTTGCTTTATGAATCTGGGTGCTCCTGTATTGGAGATATATATATATATGAATATGATAGTTAGCTCTTCTTGTTGCATTCCTGTGTTTACCATTATGTAATGCCCTTCTTTGTCTCTTTTGATTTTTGTTGGCTTAAAGTCTGTTTTATCAGAGGCTAGGATTGCAACCTCTGCTTTTTTTTTTTTGCTTTCCATTTGCCTGGAAAATATTCCTCCATCCCTTTTTTTTGAGCCTGTGTGTGTCTTTGCACATGAGATGGGTCTCCTGAATACAGCACACCAATGGGTCTTGATTCTTTATCCAATTTGCCAGTCTGTGTCTTTTAATTAGGGCATTTAGCCTGTTTACATTTAAGGTTAATATTGTTATGTGTGAATTTGATCCTGTCATTATGATACTAGCTGGTTATTTTGCCTGCTATTTGATGCAGTTTCTTTGTAGTGTCAATGATCTTTACAATTTGGTATCTTTTTGCAGTGGCTGGTACCAGTTGTTCCTTTCTATGTTTAGTGCTTCCTTCAAGAGGTCTTGTAAGGCAGGCCTGGTGGTGACAAAATCTCTCAGCATTTGCTTGCCTGTGAAGGATTTTATTTCTCCTTTGCTTATTAAGCTTAGTTTGGCTGGATATGAAATTCTGGGTTAAAAGTTATTTTTGTTAAAAACGTTGAATATTGGCCCCCACTCTCTTCTGGCTTGTAGGGTTTCTGCAGAGAGATCTTCTGTTAGTCTGATGGGCTTCTCTTTGTGGGTAACCAGACCTTTCTCTCTGGCTGCCCTTAACATTTTTTCCTTTATTCCAACCTTGGTGAATCTGATGATTATGTGTCTTGGGGTTGCTCTTCTCAAAGAGTACCTTTGTGGTGTTCTTTGTATTTCCTGAAATTGAATGTTGGCCTGTCTTGCTAGGTTGGGGACATTCTCCTGGATAATATCCTGAAGAGTGTTTTCCAACTTGGTTCCATTCTCCAGTCACTTTCAGGTACACCATTCAAATGTAGGTTTGGACTTTTCACATAGTCCCATATTTCTTGGAGGCTTTGTTTGTTCCTTTTCATTCTTTTTTCTCTAATCTTGTCTTCATACTTGATTTCATTAAGTTGGTCTTCAACCTGATATGCTTTCGTCTGCTTAATCGATTTGGCTATTGATATTTGGGTATGCATCACGAAGTTCTCATGCTATGTTTTTCAGCTCCATCATGTCATTTATGTTCCTCTATAATCTGATTATTCTAGTTAGCAATTTATCTAACCTTTTTTCAAAGTTCTTAGCTTCCCTGCATTGGGTTAGAACACGCTCCTTTAGCTTGGAGGAGTTCTGAATTTGTCAAACTCATTCTCTGTCCAGTTTTTTTTCCCTTGCTGGTGAAGAGTTGTGATCCTTTGGAGGAGAAGAGGCATTCTGGTTTTTGGAATTTTCAGCCTTTTTGCACTGGTTTCTCCTCATCTTCATGGATTTATCTATCTTTGGTCTTTGATGTTGGTGACCTTCAGATGAAGGATAATGGATATGACGTTTCTGAGGGGATGTCCTTTTTGTTGATCTTGATGTTATTCCTTTCTGTTTGTTAGTTTTCCTTCTATTAGGCCCCTCTGCTGCAGGTATGCTAGAGTTTCCTGGAGGTCCACTCCAGACCGTGTTCAACTGGTTATCACCAGCGGAGGCTGCAGAACAGCAAAGATGCTCCCTGTTTCATCCTCGGGAAGCTTAGTTCCAGAGGGGCACCAGCCTGATGACAGCCAGAGCTCTCCTGTGTGAGGCGTCCTTTGGCCCCTGCTGGGAAGTGTCTCCCAGTCAGGAGACACAGGGTTCAGGGACCCACTTAAGGAGGCAGTCTGTCCCTTCAAAGAGCTTGAATGCTGTGCTTGGGAGATCTGCTGCTCTCTTCAGAGCTGGCAGGCAGAGACGTTTAAGTCTGCTGAAGCTTCACCCACAGCCACCCCCTTTACCCTGGTGCTCTGTCCCAGGGAGACGGGGGCTTTATCTATAAGCCCCTGACTGGGGCTTCTGCCTTTTTTTCAGAGATGTCCTGCCCAGAAAGGAGGAATCTAGAGAGGCAGTCTGGCTACAGTGCTTTGCGGAGCTGTGGAGGGCTCTGCCCAGTTGGAACTTTCCCGAGGCTTTGTTTACACTGTGAGGGGACAACTGTCTACTCAAACATCAGTAATGGTGAACACCCCTCCCCACACCAAGGTCGAGCATCCCAGGTCGACTTCAGACTGCTGCGCTGGTAGCAAGAATTTCAAGCTGGTGTATCTTACCTTGCTGGGCTCCACAGGGGTGGGATCCACTGAGTTAGACCCCTTAGCTCCCTGGCTTCAGCCTCTTTCCAGGGAAGTGAACGGTTCTCTCTCGATGGCATTCCAGGCACCCCTGGGATATGAAAAAAACTCCCAAAGCTAGCTTGGTGTCTGCCCAAATGGCAGCCGAATTTTGTGCTTGAAACCCAGGGCCCTGGTGGCATAGGCACCTGGAGTGCACTGGTCCTCACAGCACAGTTTCCTAAGGCTTCCCTTGGCTCTGGGAGGGAGTTCCCCAAACCCTTGTGCTTCCCGGGTGAGGCAACACCCCACCCTGCTTTGGTTCACCCTCTGTGGACTGCACCCACTGTCTAACTGCTCCCAATGAGATGAGCCAGGTACCTCAGTTGGAAATGTGGAAATCACCCACCTTCTTCATTGATCTTGCTGGGAGTGGCAGACTGGATCTGTTCCTGTTCAGCCATCTTACCAGCCTTCTCCCGAATTTCTGTTTTCCATATTTCTAGCTACCATCCACGAAGCATCGTAAATTCTCTGCAGGAGTTGTATGTTACTCCATGTGATTAACTTTCATCTCAAGTTTTTAATGTTTTAAGGAAAGAGTTCTGTATCATAAAATTTTATTTTGTTCATTGTGGATCTTAATGGATATGACATTTTAGAATAAAATGATGAAATGCTCTGGAAAATTTAATATGGAAAATGCACTTATTTTCAGAGTAAAATAGTCATGCATGTTTTTCTGTTTGCTTTATTTTGTTTATGAAGTGTTTGGACTCAAGTCATTGGTCTCTACAATGCATTTTTGAATTTCCACATGAAAAAGAATTCTGAACTCTTTGCCATCAAAGAGATTCAGCTTTTCTATTTTCTATTTTAAAAGTTGATCTTTTATATCCCTCAAGTTTGTAGGAAGCTACCAAATTGTTCCAAAGAGGCTGTACAATCTTACCTCCCCCTAGCAGTATATGAGAACTACAGTTATTGCACATCTTTACCAATACTTGGTGTTGCCAATATTTTAATTGTAGGAGTTCTAATAAATGTGCAAAGGTATCTCATTGTGGTTTTAATTTGCATTTCCTTAATGACTAATGGTATTGAGCATCTTTTTACAGGTTTAAGGGCCACTTGAATATCTTCTCTTGTGAAGTGTTTGAATTATTTTGCCTATTATTTATATGTAAGAGTTAATTATATGTTTAGGATACAACTTTGTCCGATATATATACTTGGAATAGATTTATAGTTCCTTTTTGTTTTCTTAAGTATCTTTCAAAAATCAAAAGATGTTTAGCATAAATGGATATTGAATTTTAATACATTTTTATTCTTTATTCTGTAACATGGTAAATTTATTTAAATGGTTTTTAAATGTTACATAAACCATGCATTTCTGAGAGAAATCCCACTTGATCAATATGTAATATTATAATGACTTTATTGATTTGTCAATTTGAGCCACGGTCTCCAATTTTTCTATCAAAAAAAATGTTGGTGTTGTGTGACAATATCTTACAAATACATTTTAAGCCTCTAATCAGTTGAAATTAAAAGTAAGGGAGATTATGCTGGATAAATTCCTTTTGTGGTCCGGACTGAATATGTTAGAAGCTCTTAAAACCAAAGCTGGGCCCGGTGCAATGGCTCACACCTGTAATCCCAGCACTTTGGGAAGCCAGGGTGAGTGGATCACCTGAGGTCAGGAGTTCGAGACTAGCCTGGCCAACCTGGTGAAACCCCGTCTCTACTAAAAATACAAAAATTAGCTTGGCGTGGTGGTGGGTGCCTGTAAACCCTACTCAGAAGGCTAAGGCAGGAGAATCACTTGAACTGAGGAGGCAGAGGTTGCAGTGAGCCAAGATCGTGCCATTGCACTCCAGCCTGGGGGACTGAGCAAGATTTTGTCTCAAAAAAAAAAAAAAAGAAAGAAAGAAAGAAAGAAAGAAAGAAAGAAAGAAAGAAAGAAAGAAAACAACAATGAAAGAAAAAACAAAGCTGAAGTTTACTCTGAAGAGAAAAAAAAAATGTACATGAACTTTGGCTCATGCCCATGGAGTTTGATTCTTCTCAAGATCTTCCTCCCTGACTATGTTGTATGAACTTAACACTTATTTGGCCAGCTCTCATAAATCATGTAAACCAATTCCTTGTAATAAAGGTAACTATTTATCTAACATCTATTATCATCTCTCTAAGAAATTGAAAATAAAATTCTAAGCCCCTCAACTGACTGAATGAATCCCCTCTTGGCCGAGGACCCCAGAGAAACCTTGAAACTGAGTTCCCGACTATAGAAGAATGGAAGGTTTAACATGCCTCATTATATCCCTTCTCTCACTAACTGCCATTAGGCTTTCTTCCCCAAGGGCTGAACAGAAATCACATCTTTGGAGAAATTCCCCCACCTCTGATATCAAGTAACCGCCTGTTGCTGACCCTCCCTTTCTTGGTTTTAACAAAACAGCTGACTAGCATTCTTTCCTGATAAGAAACAAAAAGACCAAGGAGTGATACTGGCCAGCCAATGGAGAATTAACAGGGTTTTATGTCCTCTGCTTCACCTTTTGATGTCAGAGGGCTGGAAACTCCATCCTTCCATCATGCTAATGCTGCTTTTTCTTTTTTTTTTAAACATGGATCTCATAGAGAATCATGAAGCTTAACTGCAAATGAGCATGATTCTCCTTAAATATTCATGACTCCTACAGTTTATTAAATAGGTACATAGAGTTACCCCACACAGCACAAATTTCTGTTCCCTTTGGCCCTCTCTTGAAGTGTTTCTGGCTTCTGACTGGACTCTATGATTCCCAGCCTGTCAGAATGGCCACCCTCTAAGCTGCAACTTTTTATGACAAATTGAGGTCTCCTTTCTAAATTTATGAACCTCACCATTCTTTACTGACATATCTTATCTCCTACTGGTACTTCTCTTGTTAAACTCTGAATGGTAAAAATATATATTTTATATATTGCTAAATTGAATATGCTAATATGTTTTGAAGGATTTTTGCATCTAAGTTCATGACAGATTGATCTTTAAGTTTCTTTTATTGGATTAACTTTGTCAAGGTTTAGCATAAAACTTATGCTTCCCTCTTATAGTTTTTGAAAGAGTTTTTATATAACTGGCCTTATATCTCACTTAAACATTTTATGATATTCACCAGTGAATTTGTTTGGTGCTGGAGTTATCTTTGTAGGAAGTAACTTATGACAAATTTAAATGCTTTATTAAACATAGGCAGAAATTTTCAGATTCTCTATTTTCCCTTTAACTTTTGAATAAGTTGCAATACATTTCTACCATTTATTAAAACTATCACATATATTGGCATAAATTTGTTCACAGTATCTTGTTATACTATAATGTTTGAAGTATCTATAATAATGTTGTCTTTTACTTTTTGAATTAAACTGAATCAGTGTTTGTCAAATTTTATTTATATTTTTAGATAATTAAGTTTGGGCTTTAAAACTTTTTTTTATTGTCCGTGTTCTCTGTAATTTCTGCTATTATCTATATTATATCCTACTTTTAGTTTAACTTATTAACCTTTTCTGAGGGTTTTTTTTTGTGGAAACCTGAATCACTAAAAGTAAAATGGTTCTTTTCTAGTATAAATATTTAAAGCTACACATTTTCCTCTAAGCACTGCATTAGCTGCTTCCTATAAATTTTGATTTTTTTAAATGAAACTCTGTATAAAATATTTTATAATTTCCATTGTGATTTCTTTCTCAATCTGTAGATTATGGAAAAGTCTATTTGATAAAATGTAATCTTCAATTGTTGGATGGAGCATTCTATAAATATTAAAGTTTCTTAAGAGTGTTGTCCAAATTTATCCTCCTCTAACATCCTTGTCTCATTAATTTTATAATTGCTAAGAGAGTGTTTTAAAAATGTTCTACAATTTTAGATTTCTGAACTGCTTCCTTTTCTTCTGTCAGTTTTTATTAGTTAAAAAGATCTATTAATTGTATACAACTTTATAATTTTTATGTCTTCATGATGAATGGCCTTTTTATCATTATAAATGCCCCTTTTTATGTCTGTTAGAACTCCCTGTCTTGAAGACTACTTAATTTGATATTAAGATAGCCATAAGCTTTCTCTTGCTTATGATTTGTATGATATATCTTTTACATTCTCTTACTTTCAACCTATCTCTGCCCTTATATTTAATGTAGAGTTGTTGTAAATAGTATGTAGTTTGGTGTTGTTTTTCTATCCCATCTAACAGTGAACCTTCTAATTGGAGTTTTTAGTTCATTTAATTTAATTAATTTAGGAACATAACTGGTATTAATATATTGTAACAATACATTTAATTTATTCACTTTTTAATGATATCTTTTTGTATTTTTAAATGTTTGCTCAAAGTATTGTAATACATACTCATAAATTACTACATTCATCTTAGCATTATTATTATAACTCTTTACATAAGATGTAAAAAAATTACATTATATTTTTTGAAATAGGGTCTCAATCTGTAGCTCAGGCTGGAATGCAGTGGCATGAACACAGCTCACTGCAGCTTTGACTTCTTGGACTCAAGCTATTCTCCTGCCTTAGCTTCCTGAGTAGCTGGGATACACCACTTCCTGAGTAGTGGCATACACCACTACACCTGGCTACATTTTGATTTTTTTTATTGAGACAAAGTCTTGCTATGTTGCCCAGGCTGGTTCAGAACACCTGGGCCAAGCAATCTCCCACCTCAGCTTCCCAAATTGCTGGGATTAGAGGCATGAGCCACTGTGGCAAGCAAGACATTACATTTTATGTGAAAATTCATAACAGTTTAAGACACTTTTATTTATACTCCTATTTTTGTGTGATATGTTTTCATATACGTGTGTGTTATTAACATTAACATTTATTTTTGTCATTTTTATTTTAAATAATTGTCTTTTAAAGAATTAAGAAAATAAAAATACAATTATTTATATTTATCCACTTATTTTTAATTTCCAGGACATTTTATTCCTTTCTGTAAATCCAAATTTCTTCTGATTTCATTTTTCTTTAATGTGAAGAACTTCCTTAAGTGGTTTATGTAGTATAGGTCTGCTGGTAATGAGTTATCTCAGCTTTCATTCTTTTAAGAGATGATTTAATTTTATCTTCATTTTTGACAAATATTTTTCTTTGATATGGAAGTTGAGATTGCTCGATTTTGTTTTTTTAATTTTGTTTTATGTTTTTATCTTTCAACATGTTAAAACTAGTTTTCAATGGAACAGAATCTTCTGGGCTTTTTTTTATGTGAAAATAGAAAATAATTTTTTGGGTTTTTTTTAATTTTTTAATTTTTTATAAGGTTTATTATTATTATTATTATACTTTAAGTTTTAGCGTACATGTGCACAACGTGCAGGTTTGTTACATATGTATACATGTGACATGTTGGTGTGCTGCACCCATTAACTTGTCATTTAGCATTAGGTATATCACCTAATGCTATCCCTCCCCCCTCTCCCCACCCCAAGGTGTGTGATGCTCCCCTTCCTGTGTCCATGTGTTCTTATTGTTCAACTCCCACCTATGAGTGAGAACATGCGGTGTTTGGTTTTTTGTCCTTGCGATAGTTTGCTGAGAATGATGGTTTCCAGCTTCATCCATGTCCCTACAAAGGACATGAACTCATCCTTTTTTATGGTTGCATAGTATTCCATGGTGTATATGTGCCACATTTTCTTAATTTAGTCTATCATTGTTGGACATTTGGGTTGGTTCTAAGTCTTTGCTATTGTGAATAGTACCACAATAAACATACGTGTGCATGTGTCTTTATAGCAGCATGATTTATAATCCTTTGAGTATATACCCAGTAGTGTGATGGCTGGGTCAAATGATATTTCTAGTTCTAGATCCCTGAAAAATCACCACACCGACTTCCACAATGGTTGAACTAGTTTACAGTCCCACCAACAGTGTAAAAGTGTTCCTGTTTCTCCACATCCTCTCCAGCACCTGTTGTTTCCTGACTTTTTAATGATCACCATTCTAACTGGTGTGAGATGGTATCTCATTGTGGTTTTGATTTGCATTTCTCTGATGGCCAGTGATGATGAACATTTTTTCATGTGTCTTTTGGCTGCATAAATGTTTTCTTTTGAGAAGTGTCTGTTCATATCCTTTGCCCATTTTTGATGGGGTTGTTTTTTTCTTGTAAATTTGTTTGAGTTCATTGTAGATTCTGGATATTAGCCCTTTGTCAGATGAGTAGGTTGCAAAAATTTTCTCCCATTCTGTAGGTTGCCTGTTCACTCTGATGGTGGTTTCTTTTGTTGTGCAGAAGCTCTTTAGTTTAATTAGATCCCATTTGTCAATTTTGGCTTTTGTTGCCATTGCTTTTGGTGTTTTAGACATGAAGTCCTTGCCCATGTCTATGTCCTGAATAGTATTGCCTAGGTTTTCTTCTAGGGTTTTTATGGTTTTAGGTCTAACATGTAAGTCTTTAATCCATCTTGAATTAATTTTTGTGTAAGGTGTAAGGAAGGGATCCAGTTTCAGCTTTCTACATATGGCTATCCAGTTTTCCCAGCACCATTTATTAAATAGGGAATCCTTTCCCCATTGCTTGTTTTTGTCAGGTTTGTCAAAGATCAGATAGTTGTAGATATGCGGCATTATTTCTGAGGGCTCTGTCCTGTTCCATTGGTCTATTTCTCTGTTTTGGTACCAGTACTATGCTGTTTTGGTTACTGTAGCCTTGTAGTATAGTTTGAATTCAGGTAGCGTGATGCCTCCAGCTTTGTTGTTTTGGCTTAGGATTGACTTGGCAACGCGAGCTCTTTTTTGGTTCCATACAAACTTTAAAGTAGTTTTTTCCAATTCTGTGAAGAAAGTCATTGGTAGCTTGATGGGGATGGCATTGAATCTATAAATTACCTTGGGCAGTATGGCCATTTTCACGATATTGATTCTTCCTACCCATGAGCATGGAATGTTCTTCCATTTGTTTGGATCCTCTTTTATTTCATTGAGCAGTGGTTTGTAGTTCTCCTTGAAGAGGTCCTTCACATCCCTTGTGAGTTGGATTCCTAAGTATTTTACTGTCTTTGAAGCAATTGTGAATGGGAGTTCACTCATGATTTGGCTCTCTGTTTGTCTGTTACTGGTGTATAAGAATTCTTGTGATTTTTGCACATTGGTTTTGTATCCTGAGACTTGGCTGAAGTTGCTTATCAGCTTAAGGAGATTTTGGGCTGAGACAATGGGGTTTTGTAAATATACAATCATGTCATCTGCAAACAGGGACAATTTGACTTCCTCTTTTCCTAATTGAATACCCTTTATTTCCTTCTCCTGCCTGATTGCCCTGGCCAGAACTTCCAACACTGTGTTGAATAGGAGTGGTGAGAGAGGGCATCCCTGTCTTGTGCCAGTTTTCAAAGGGAATGCTTCCAGTTTTTGCCCATTCAGTATGATATTGGCTGTGGGTTTGTGATAGATAGCTCTTATGATTTTGAGATACATCCCATCAATACCTAATTTATTGAGAGTTTTTAGCATGAAGGGTTGTTGGATTTTGTCAAAGGCCTTTTCTTCATCTATTGAGATAATCACATGGTTTTTGTCTTTGGTTCTGTTTATATGCTGGATTACGTTTATTGATTTTCATATGTTGAGCCAGCCTTGCATCCCAGGGATGAAACCAACGAGAACAAAGACACAACATACCAGAATCTCTGGGACACATTCAAAGCAGTGTGTAGAGGGAAATTTATAGCACTAAATGCTGATAAGAGAAAGCAGGAAAGATCTAAAATTGACACCTTAACATCACAATTAAAAGAACTAGAGTAGCAAGAGTAAATACATTCAAAAGCTAGCAGAAGGCAAGAAATAACTAAGATCAGAGCAGAACTGAAGGAAATAGAGACACAAAAAACCCTTCAAGAAGTCAGTGAATCCAGGAGCTGGTTTTTTGAAAAGATCAACAAAATTGAGAGACCGCTAGCAAGACTAATAAAGAGGAAAAGAGAGAAGAATCAAAAAGACGGAATAAAAAATGACAAAGGGGATATCACCACCGATCCCACAGAAATACAAACTAGTATCATAGAATACTATAAACACCTCTACGCAAATGAACTATAAAATCTAGAAGAAATGGATAAATTCCTCGACACATACACTCTCCCAAGACTAAACCAGGAAGAAGTTGAATCTCTGAATAGACCAATAACAGGCTCTGAAATTGAGGCAATAATCAATAGCTTACCAACCAAAAAGAGTCCAGGACCAGATGGATTCACAGCCGAATTCTACCAGAGGCACAAGGAGGAGCTGGTACCATTCCTTCTGAAACTATTCCAATCAATAGAAAAAGAGGGAATCCTCCCTAAGTCATTTTATGAGGCCAGCATCATCCTGATACCAAAGCCTGGCAGAGACACAACCAAAAAGAGAATTTTAGACCAATATCCTTGATGAACATTGATGCAAAAATCCTCAATAAAATACTAGCAAACCGAATCCAGCAACACATCAAAAAGCTTATCCACTATGATCAAGTGATATTTTCTTATGAGAAGCCCACTGTCGTTTATATCATTATTCCTGCATAGGAAATGCATCATTTTTTTCTCGCTACTTTCAAGATTTTTCCCTTTACATTTATCTTCAGTTATTTGACTTTTTACTTATCCTACTTTTAGTTTATTTGGATTTCAGGATTTAGAAATTGGTGTTTTTCACCAAATTTGGAAAAATTTTTACTAATTTTTAAAAATAGTAAAAATTTTTTGAAGTTTTAAAAATGTATTTCTCTTCTACTTTTTGCATTCAAATTATATATATAATTGTTTTGTATATAACATATACATACATGCATATATATATATTACACTGTTATTATCTGGCTTATTAAAAAGGCTTTTTATTTTTGTCCTTTTTTTGCCTTCTCTTTTTTATTTTGGATCACTTCTGTTGTTCTGCTTCAAGTGAATTAACCCTTTCTTCTGTTTTCAGCAATCTGAGATTAAGCCTATGCCATAAATTTATCACTTTCTATATTGCAATATGTTAAAAAATGTCCATTTACTTCTACTTTATAGTTTATATTTCTCAATTGAGTTATTCATCTGCTTAAAAATATGTTCATGTTTTTCTTTAAATCCTTAAGCAATACATTACTTATCTGCTCAGAAATGCTATTTATTTGCTCATTCTAACCTTTGTGGTATCTTGTGTTCTGATTATCTTCACTGTTTTTTTTTTCTTGACAATGGGTTACATTTTTCTGCTTCAAATGTCTAATAATTCTTTTTCAATTGGACATTGGACATCAGGGATTATACATTGTAGAGAACCTTGACTCTGATGTGTATTGATTTATCTTCTATCAGACATTTACAAACTGCTCTATGTTCAATTTTAGGGTTTTCATTTTCTGTTTTTATAAGATGGTTCTGTAGAAAGCCCAGAGGTTATTACTCCCTCTCATGAGGCATGACTCAAATACCAAACTCTGTGTTCATTGTGATGGAAAACAGCAAAAATTTCTTTTTGCTTTTGGGCCTTTTAGCTACTAGTTTTGCAGGGTAATTATGAATCTCTTTTTCTTATGTGAAGTTCAGTGTTCCACAAAGTGTTTGGGCATAGCTTACGTATAGCTACTGGGACTCCTCAAACTGCGTATCTCTCTTTTGAATTCACCTTTTCTCCTTAATATGTGGCTACTTTGGCATTTCTGAACTCGATCCTTTGAAACTTTGATCTAACAAGACTGTTGATCTCTTTATGTTCTATTATAATCCCACCCTTCCAGTAGATGGGAAAATGCCCTCTAGGAAAGACTCATTAAAGTTACATATCACCTAGTGTTGCATCCCTTCTTTTAAGAGTTGCATCTACTCTGGTTTCTGCTTGATTTTGTTTACTCAGCAGTGTCTTCATACAGTTGTAAGGTTTTTCTTTTTTTGTACTTTGCCCAGTGTTCATAGCTATTGCCTTCAGCATAGTTAGTCCAGTATAAGTACCTCTGTCATTACTATAACTGGACACTTCAGATTTTTTTAAATTTTACTTTTCTGTTTGGATTGGATCACTTTACATGATGTTCATGTAGTAATGGAGGAAAGTAAGGGAATGGGTAGAGTGGTAAAAAAGATCTTTAAGAACAATAATAATAAATTCTTAACTGTGGGATAAAGACTATGAAATATCTTCAACCCCAAGTTGTTTAATATAGTCTATTTGCACATATATAAATAATAATTTTGTTTGCTTTGAAATTTGGTGAACTATGTGCTTGAATTAAAGTGGTAGAAAATTAAGCCCAGGGAAATATTAGACACCAGCCCCATGGGTTTTTGCATAAATAGTTGAAAATAATTTGGGCTTGCATAAACTTTAGAAATGGAGGATTCCATGAAATTTTACCTAACCTTATAGTTTAGGGAATGCAAGATGATATTCTCGTTATATATATTGCATAGGACCTTAGCAGTATATAGACAACCAAGAAGACAAGTTATCAAAGGTGCAATTTTGAGCTGTAGTCGTGACATTAATGTAGGTATAAAATTTTAGTTTCTTAAACAGAAGTGAGACAAGCTCTCAGTTTTCTAGAACTGCAATACAATATTATATTAGTTACAAAAAACTACAACTCGTGTAAGTGCAAGCTATGTACCAATATGTTTACTGATGGTCACAAACCACACATCCAAAATATTAACTTATTAGACATTTGGCAGTATGCTTTGCAACTATGTTATCCTAAAGAGGTCTATGGGTATAACTCAGGTCTTCATAAAGAAGACAACACAGTAATCGTGTAATTGTATTATGGACAAAACAATAAGTTAACTCTTGCCCTAAAAATGCAAATGTCACCCTGGTCAATCTTTCTTTGCTATTTGCTAAAGAATTATCGAATGTTATACAAGTACTTTTGAATTACCTGGTAAGATTCAAAGCTGGTATTTGATAGAGAATATTAACTCCACTTGAAGGCATTCATGCTAAAGTAGATTGGGCTTCTTCCTAGGTAAAATTACAAATCAGGCTTCTGAGAATTTAAAACAACCTCTTAGTGTTTCATTTCTAATAGCCCAAATATATAGATTTACAGTAATATCATAGGAACAAGTAATATTGTTGATATTTATAGTAATGTCATAGGCATCCAATAGTCCAAATATATGGATTTACAGTAATATATGCAGCACGGTGGACTGACTTAGAGTATACATTCTGGAGGTAAACTCCATGGGGTTGAAGCTTGGCTCCACTACTTCCTAGTAGTCTGAGATTGGACAAATAACCTCTCAGTGCCTCAATTTCCTATCTTTACAGTGGTGTGTACAATAGAATCTATTTCATTAGGCTGATCTGAGGATTAAATGCGTTACTAGATATAGAGCATTTAGAATAATCACTGCTAGATATTTTAAGTATTATATAACTATTAAAATTATAACTTTTGTGAAGGATTTCAAGTACAGTTGACCCTTGAACAACATAGACTTCAACTATGCAGGTCCACTTATAGATGGATATTTTGCAGTATATTGGAAAAATTTGTGGGGGAGGGGTGTTAGACAATGTGAACAAACTTACAGAAAAAAATGTAGCATACAACTCTCAAAAAATTAAGAAATAGTTAAGTGTTATGAATGCATAAAATATATGTAGCTACCGGTCTATTTCATCATTTGCTACCATAAAATATCCACAGATTTTTTAATAAAAAGTTAAAATTTATCAGAACTTATGCACACACAAACACAGACTACTTGGAATCATTTGCAGTTGGTAGAAATGTAAACAAAGGTAAAGATATATGATTAAGTCATAACTTTATAAAATTAACTGTAGTACATACTATATTACTATAATAATTTTGTAGCCACCTCCTGTTGCTATTGCAGTGAGCTCAAGCATTTTGCGTATCCACTTAAAATGCTCTGTGACACTAATCAACTCTAAGCGAGTAGTTGTCTTTCCAGTAAATTGTGTATCACAGTAAAGAGGGATCTCTGGATGTTCTTACATAGTTTTCACTTAGTGCAATATGGCAAACCTTGAATAAAACCTTGAGACCCATACAAAGTGCAACTAGTGGTGCTAGAAGTTCTCCCAAGAAGCAGAGAACATAATGACATTACAAGAAAATGTTAACATTTGATATGTACCATAGATTGAGGTATTCAGCTGCAATTGCCCATTATTGACAGATGAGTCATCTAGTAAACAGACTACGTATACTTATGGTAGTGACAAATATAGTACCATACTGCCAATGTATTTTCTCTTCCTAATTTTTTAATCAACATTTTCTTTTCTCTAGCTTGCTTTAAGAATACAATATAAAATACATATAACATACACAATATATGTGAATCAACTGTTTATCAGTAAGGCCTCCAGTCAACTACTGATAGTAGGCTATCAGTAGTTAAACATGTGGAGAGGCAAAAGTTATATGCGATTTTTGACAGCATGGGGGATCAGCGCCCCCTAGCCCCTGAATTGCTCAAGGTTTCACTGTAGTAACTGATTTTACTTCACTATCTTCTAATGGTTTAATTTTTGAGACAACTGAAAGGGACATGTTATTGCCAATTTAATTACTCACCCATCTAGTGTCGTCAAGCTCTACTGAGCAATAAATTAACAGTAAATATTTTCATAGCACTTAAAAAAAAAGTCTATCTTTGCTGAGGAAAAGGAGGGCTCATACATTTGTTCTTTCAGGTAATATTTATTGTTTGCCTATACTTGGGCACTGAAAAAAAATGGACCCCAAATGCCTACCTTGCAGATTTTAAAAACTAATATAAATTCAGAAAATAAATATGAGAAATGAATAAGTTAAACAGTATTATATACCAAGAGGAAAAAATGGAGGAAAATGAGATAGAAGGTATTAGAGGTAAGGGTACTGCAGTTTCAGTTAAACATCCAGGTTGACAAGGAAATGGTCCTTTTACTAGTCATTTTATGCCATTTACCCTACATTCTACTTTATTATACACAGAATCATAAAATAAGTTAATTTTTCAATAACAGCATAGTCCTTATATCAGCTGTAAGTGATAACTAGTTTCCAGCTTTGCAAATTATTAAGTATATAATTTGTATAAGTACTTAATTTCTCTAGGTCACTTTCTTTATCTCTGAAGGCAGAAAAAAATTTACTATATAGAATTGTGGTAATACCCAAATCAAATAGAGATGACAGAATTGTTTGGAGGTCTGTAATTGAACATACAGAACTATCTCTTGTAGAACCAAAACAGTTTGCTCTTGAAAAAGGGCCTAGTTTTTCATTTATTTTATTTAACAAGCCCTTGTATTTTATTAGCTTTTAGAGGAAGTTCTGAGTACTTTACAAATAATAACCCCTTTGATCTCTTTAGTCACTTAATAAGGTATTATTATTCTCATTTTAGTGATGAGGAAACTGGGGCACACAAAGGTTAACTATGTAGTTTAAGGCAATGAGACTAATAAGTAGTTAAGAGCTATGTTATTCACAGGTAGAACAATTAGAAAATGGCACTACATCCTTTCTGCTGACTGATCTGTGCTAGGGTACAGGATCTATCAAACGGAGCTTGAGTGGGATTTCAGAGCCTTGTCCAGTGGCTCTTCCTTTATGTAATCTGTTAATCCTTAGGAAAATTTTACACAGTCCTAAGCCACCCTCCCCCATTGCTTGCTCATGTAATAATCTCTGCTCCTTGTGAGAGACATAAAGAGTATTACACTTGATCCTATACAAAATATGCCAAATGTCAATGCATCCTGTGAATTTTGTCATTCCTTTTCTGGAACAAGAGCTATATTTACACTTGAATGAATAACAGATGCAAATTTTGTACTTAAATTTCCTTGGTTTAAGTATTTTTTTGACTTATCCTTTTGTCTCCCCTGTTTAGGAAGAGGATTACTCTTGCATTTAAGGTCAAATACCATCAACAAGATGAGAAATAATATGTCTTTTCTCAAATACTATCTACTGAGAATAAACTTTGAGAGCTGTAGGAGAGAGTTGAATACCAGCAACTATCTCCACTTTTAGCCAAGAAGAGAGTTAAAAAGAGGTCCCATTACCCCTCCATTTGTGCCAGTAGTTCTCAAGTCTGCCTGCACATTAGAATATAGTGGGAAGTCTTCAAAAATATATTTTCATGGCAAACATCAGACTATTTAAATTAGAAATTCTGAGAAGGAGGTCTGAGACTATGTGTTTTTAAAAAGTTGCCTAGGTGATTTTACAGGTCAACCAAAACTGAGAAACACTGATCTAAAATGTAGAAAACCTTGTCATCAGTCCTGGACTAAACTCTCTTAAAATGCAGCCACTCACCTTCAGCCTGAGAGCCAAAGAAGTACAGAAAATATCAACTAATAAGTTAATATTTGCTTATTAGGGAGTAAAATATTTGGTGAAACCCTTTGGCTAGTCTTTGCTGGTGTCCTGAAATTTACAGCCATTCAATTTATTGAATGATCAATAAAAGGATCAAAATATCATCTGGTCTAGTAAGGGGAGCCACCTCTAATTTCCTATAACAACTTTCTTAGTGTAATGTCTGGTACACAATATGCCTGTAATAAATGGTAGTAGTTATTAGTAGTTCCACAGAAAATTTATCTTAAGTTTATGAACCTTCTGCTATTAAATTATGATGTTTATAATGCATTCATAATTTTTATGTCATATTTCCCAGCTAAGTCAGAGGGAAATTTTAATGAGCTAGTTAAATCTAGATTCTTTGTTCATTGTATGATGTTTTCGTTTTGTACATATGTGCTTTCTTGCTTATATCATGGTTGATTTTGAAATCAAACTATACTGACTGAAAATGAACACACAAATAACTCTTTAAGACTACACCATCAAATATTTATTAAAGGTAAAATATACGTGGGGCTAATGGTTAAAGAAGACATTTACAAAATGTTTTTCTATAGGTATTTTTTTAGAGGAGTAGTACATTACAGAAAAAGGTCTTGCATACTTTCTACTTTTCAAGAAATTTTACAAACAAAATTCATAACCCAAGTCATAACAGCTAAGGACCATAATTGATAGTTTGTAGGACAGCATTAATATAGATCACCAAAGCCAAAATAAAAATAAAAATATATCACATTTTACTTCATATTTTACAGTATACACATTTTTTTTTTTTTTTGAGATGGAGTTTTTCTCTTGTTGCCCAGGCTGCAGCGCAATGGTGCAATCTGGGCTCACTGCAACCTCCGCCTCCTGGGTTCAAGCAATTCTCCTGCCTCAGCCTCCCTAGTAGCTGGGATTACAGGTGCCCACCACCATGCCCAGCTAAATTTTGTAAATTTTGCATCCTCAGCAGAGACAGGGTTCCACCATGTTAGCCAGGCTGGTGTCAAACTCTTGACCTCAGGTGATTCGCCTGCCTTGGCCTCCCAAAGTGCTGGGATTACAGGCATGAGCCACCATGCCCAGCCAGAATACACAAATTTTATGGAGTTGGCATTATTATAACATCTTCTTAATGGAATTAATTTTTTATTTAAAAATATAGACTATTCCTCCTAATCAGAATAATAATAAAAATGAAACTCTGCATACTAAAAGTAGAAATAGGTAATAATATATATATTAGTAAAGGTTCTTCAGAGAAACAGAACCAATAGGATGTATGTATAATAAAAAGACTTACTACAAGGAATTATTTCATGTAGTTATGGAGGCTGCCATGTTCCATGATCTGCATGCTGAGTCAGAAAGCTGGAGACCCAAGAGAGTCAATGGTAGTTCTAGCCTGAGTCCTAAGCCTAAAAACTTGGAGAACTGACAGTGTATTTTTCTTCCTAAGGCCAGTAAGCTCAAAACACATGAGCTGATGTTCCAGTTTGAGCACAAAGGCAGGCAAAAGCCAATGGCCAATTTCAGGGCAGTCATGTGGAAGGAATCCTATCTTATTCAGGGGAGGATCAGCCTTTGTGTTCCATTCATGCTTTCAATTGATTGGATGAAACTCAACAACATGAGGGAAGATATTTGGCTTTACTCGGTCTATTAACTTAAATGTTAATCTCATACAAGAACACCCTCACAGAAATATCCCAAATAATGTTTGAACCAGTGGATCAGTCAACATGACACAAAAAAAATTAACCATCACAACATGCTTATGTGCTATAATACTCATAATCTGAGACTGATTTGTTGTTTTACAGAAAAGTATGATGGCAAACTGTGGGTGCAACTGTGAATGACTTTCTTCCTCTTGGGTTGATACCTCTAATAATAGTGCCTTTTCTGTACTGACCATATCACCATCTCCAATTCCCCAGAATTTTATTTGTCCAATTGTTTGGAAGCATTCACTAATTCTTCAGTACAATTCAGAGCTTTCCTTTCTAAATTTTCAACATTTTCACATGATAAATGAAAAAAACAAAACTAAAAGTTATGAAGCTGAAGTCATGTACAGAGTTGTATCAATTTCTATCAGATATAATCTGTATGCCTGTAGACATACTGCCTCAATTTTCTGGCTTTAATACTTTTATCTCTAGGGAGATGATGATGAAATTCCATGAATTATCAGATCATTTTGCTCTTTATGATATCTAAAGGAAGATGTAGATCACACTTTTTATTGGCATGGAATGTGTTATCGTATAGGATATCTACCTCAAAAGGATAATGAATTTATACTCTCTCCTTACTAGTGTATTATTCATGAGAATGTTACTTAGCCAAGTTACATAAGATCTATAATCCTCCATTTTCACTTGTACAAAATGTGGAAGAAAAACAGCTATTTAATAAAGTTAGCATATAGACTAACTGAAATAATGCATGCAAAATTTCTAGTATAATATCTGACACATAGTGAAAGTATTTGATTGTATCAATATATTTTGACCAGGAGACTAAAATAGGGCTGTCCCTTTTACTCTAGGTTCTTATCTCCAGAATTATCTCATTTTAACCTATTTTAAAATTTTGTACCCAGATAATACTAAATTACAATTTCAGCAACTCATCTCCTTGGAGTTAAAGAGTTTTATCCTAATACAACCAAATGCAGAAAAAAAAAAATTCTTGTTTATTTTTCCTCTCTTTTAGGTGCACTAAAATAAGAAGATTATATTATTTTCATATAATCTTCTTATTTGATACCACCAATTGTCAAATTCATAAGATAATAGCTGACTTTTCAGGTTATAATAATATCGCAGATCTTGAGGAATAGGAAAGGCTTTTAATGTGTTTCAAATCTTTGGCTTCTTGAGAAATCAGATACTAAATCTGTCACTAGACTCAAAACCAAGTAGTCAACCTTTGGCCCTGTTCCAGTTTGTAATGGTACAAATTCCAGACCTCTCCCTGAGTAATTCTCATTTGTAGTCCAGAGACATGAGGCTGCTGTAGTTAGACATTAATAAAAGATCTCAATGCAATGGAGCAAAATGCAGGAGAAGCAGGTCTTGGTGTGTAAGCCAAATGGACTAGCTATCTGTTTTCTGGCAGCTGTCGAGAAAAAATAGCAAAGAATAAAATTATAAAGCATGGCTAAGCAGATTGGAAAAAATCGTTATATTTTTCTGAGGATTTTAAGAAAACCAAAGAGTTAAATATAGTTGTAGAGATAAAATAAAGTCTATATAAGCTTGAAAAGAAAAAAAAAATGGAATTCAAAAACTTAGTGAAAACTCAGTTATCTCAATCCAATTAACCCAAAAGTGTTTCTTTTGTAATGAAATTATAACTTCCATCATTTATTATTTCCATTAAAAAAGGAGTCTGGCCTGATTCACTCAACATATAATTTATAATTTAAGTTTCTAAATTGAATCCTTATGTTATATGATTGTTCAAGCCAGGTGTATGTTGGAGTGAGCAATAGCATGTAGAGAATAATAAGCATCATCACTTGAACTAATTTTATTGGTGACTATGTGGTTGAGGTAATGTTTACGGTTGGTTGTGGTCAATTGCATTAACTAAATGCAATTCTTTTCTAATTTGAACAATTTCATTCAGAACTAAAGGTAAAAAAAAACCTTTTTCTGTATTAATGTGTTGTATCAGAAAAATACAGATAAATGTTAACTTTTATTAAATAAAAAAAGAAATGATAACCAGAAAGCCCCAAATTTATGTGTATTATCTTAAGGGATGTTTATGCATCCTATTCTCAGAATCAGTTATATAGAAATGCATGGTCCAATTTATACATGTACCAAAGCAAACTTGCTAAAATTTAAATAGTAAATACAGTACTTTCTCGGTACCCATGGGAGATTGGGACCCTCCACAGAGAGCATATTCTCTAGATGTTCAAGTCCCTTTATAAAATTGTAGGCCGGGCACGGTGGCTGATGTCTGTAATCCCAGCACTTTGGGAAGCTGAGGCGGGCAGATCACGAGGTCAGGAGACCGAGACCATCCTTGGCCAACATGGTGAAACTCCGTCTCTACTAAAAATACAAAAATTAGCTGGGGATGGTGGTGCAAGCCTGTAGTCCCAGCTACTTGGGAGGCTGAGGCAGGAGCGTCGGTTCAACCCAGGAGGTGGAGGTTGCAGTGAGCCGAGATCACGCCTCTGTACTCCAGCATGGGTGACAGAACAAGACTCCGTCTCAAAAAATAAATAAAATAAAATAGTATAGTATTTGCATATATAATCTACATACATCTGTATGCTTTAAATCATCTCTAAATTACTTATAATGCATAATACAATGTAAATTCTACATAAATATTTGTCATACTATATTGTTTAAGGAACAATGACAAGAAACAAAAAATCTCTACTTGTTCAGTACAGATGCCACCATCTACTTTTTTCAAATACTTTCAATCTACGTTAGGTTGAATCCACAGATGCAAAACCCACAGATAAAGAGAGTCAGCTATGTTCTAAGATAATTTCTTTTGAGTTATATAAATGGTCACAATATTGTTTCAATGCCCCCCTCTGTAGTGCTTGAATGTTGATAGATGAATAAAATTGGTACTTATCCATTTCCAACAGTGTAGATCATTGTGAAAGTGAATCTTACTTCAGGTCACTACACCAATATATTAAACTCAAATTTCAATAGAAAGAAATAAAACAAGTAATTGATTATAGAATAGTCTGAAGAATATGAAGGTATTTGATATTAAAAAGGTGAATGATATTCCATAAAAACACAAATACTTGTACAAAGAAGTAGAACTGAATTTCTATTTAAGATTTAGAATTCAATATGTTGGTAAAGATTAAACATGATAGACAATAAATAAATGTAGAAGACAATATTTCTTAGTAGTGATATCACAGAAATGGAAGAATAAGGCACTCAAAGAAACTATCCCTCCATTGAAACCATTCAAACTGGCAATAACTGATAGAATACAGTTTTTCAGAATTCTAGAATCTAATCCAAAACTTACAGCAAATGGAAGACTACTTAATGAAGAGTAGGGCAGTTGCTTTTTAGTAAGAGAGCATTGTGGCATATTTGCTCACTTGCATACTATTTCTCATTCCCGAGCATGGTAGTGGTGACAGTGGGATTGTGACCAGCATTCCTGGTGTAGCCATTGTTCACTTTAAAATGTTTAATTTTATGTTAAATGAGTGTTACCTTAGTTTCATGAAAAAAAAGAAGAGGAAGAAGAAGAAGATTTCTACAGCTGCATTTTTCAAGATACATGACCATGGAATTTCACTTTGGGAAAAACACAGACAACCCCAAATTGAGGAACTTGCTACAAAATGATTGGCCTATAATCTTCAATTATGCCAAGATCCTGATAGACAAACGAAATCGGAAAAATTCTTCCAAATTGAAAGAGGCACAATAAATGTAGTGTATGCTCGTGAATAGGAACTTTTTCTATAAATGACATTAGAACAACTAGTGATTTCTGACTGGAATCTGTGAATTAGATTATTGTATTTTAACAGTGTTAATATCCTAATTTTGATGATAGTACTGTGTTTATGTAGCTGTGTCCTTTTAAATGCATACTAAAGTTTTTGGGGATGATGAGACATAATGTCTGCAGTTCACTCTCAGAGTGAAAGCAAGGAAGGAGAAAGAGGAGAGAATAAATGTAAAATGCTCACAAGTGAAATCTAAAGGAGAGATATAATTGGTCTTTACTATTCTTGCCCCACCACTTCAGGGTTTATGTGCACATATGTCATCCATCCAAGTCTATCAATATCTGCAAACATAATTGCTTTTGCAACTCTGTTCATTTTCTTGGTTTTAACTACTGCTTTGATTTTAATGACTCCCAAATTCATATATTCATTCCAGGATTTTTCTTTAGCATCCCATTTATCTAACTCCTCAGAGTCCCAATCACTTCAAATTAAATATAATCTACTCATTCATTGAGTGAAAAAAAAGTTACTGGATTTATATATGGCAGGCATTATATTCAGGAATATATTACTGAACTATATACTAGATAGCTGGTGAGCTGAATTTTCACGAAGCTGACGGTCTTGCCATACCACTTTTAAGCTTTCTTTTGTTAAAATCTGTCCCCTACTGCTTCATTCAGAAATCTAGGAATGATTCTAGCTTTTATGCTTTGTCATCCTCTACATGCATTTCATTACAAAGCTGTGCCAATTTTATTTCCTAAGAATTTCTTGCATCTGCCCTATCTTCCTTGCCACTTCTCCTTCCCCAGCCCTACGATTTTTGCTGGAATTTGCCATGCATTCTGGACTTTCTCAGCAACCTCTGAATGGATTCTGTTGCCTAGAATCTTGCCCAGCTTAAATCTATTTTACATGCTGCAGCCAGGCTGTTCCATTTTAACTGAAAATTTGATTATACTTATTTACTGAAATGATGTCTTCAGTCTGTGTTATTTTAAAAAAAAGATTACTAGTTCAAAGAGCAAAATAGTTTATGCTACAATTTTTAGATATTTATACCCAAATATTAGTTTCTTAATTATACATTTCTTGGCTACCTTTTCTAAATTTCTACACCCCGCACATGTTATCTTCTCATTTAATTATTTACCTTAGTTCTAATTACCATGTAATATATTTTACAATTTACTTATTTCTCTTGATTAGTGACTGCCTTTCTCTCCCTAGACGAGAAGCTCTACATGGACAGAGATTTTTGTTTTGGTCATGGTTGAATATCTAGTGCTTGGAACTGCCCCTGACACATGACAAACACTCAATAAATACTTATCAATTAATTAATTCCACAAAACTTCAAGTTGTAAGACATATTTTAAAATGTTGTTCTGAATGAAAACTGAGGAAGATACAAGAGCACTGACTCTTCTCCCTCCTCTTTGTTTCCTTTAAGGAACCTTTAAGTTACTGTCAGAGCTTCTTAGCATGAGACCCAAGCCTCTGATCTATGTCCCTAAAACTCTCTTTTATTTCCCCCTTAGCTCATGCTCCAATGACTATTTATGTCCATCTTCTTACAGTTTCCTGCAGCAGCCAGGATGTTCCACATCCTATCCATTAGCCTATTCTCAGGCTAACCCCCTTTCAATTAACAGCATTTTTATTCATTCATTTTTCCAGGTTCCATCCAGGTTTTATCCCTGGCATTATCCCAAACTTCTCTCTACTTGCATACCAGCTACTTAATCCCTTATGATTATGGCCACTCATATCTTTATCTTACTATCACAGCACTTTAGAACATCATACTAAAATTTTTACTTTTGCTTAACTACAGACATAGTATTGTATTAATAATAAAAGCCTAATTCATTGTTTGACATCTGATAGGTGTTAAATAAGTATTTTTTGAACAGATGTAAAACAACTGTCTTTTACAATTCACAAAATACTTCTTTGGTTATAAGTGAAACATCAATATTGGAGTTTCTCAAAAGCTCAAAAATTTGGACTAAGTAGTATGAATCATCTTTTTAATAGAAGGGTCTATCTTTTTTTTTTTATTTAAAGTCAGAGATATAATTCACTCTGTACCTAGGGAAGATCAAGGAAAAACTTACATTACTGAAAATATACAATGTGGCTAACACTATTATGCACTTTGTATATGTTATCTAAGTCAGTAGTCTTAAGAGCAATAATTTTCACATATTTTTAAAATACAGATAAAGTGAAATTCTAAGAGATTACATATTTGCCCAAGGTCATATAACTAGGAAAGAACAGAGCTGAGTTTCTTATGCAGATTAATCGCTTTCCAAAGCTGATAAACTTTTCCACTCTTCAAAAGTGCTCCTCCAAGAACGATAATAACAGTGGCAGCTTAAGGTGATTGAAGTTTTACTTAGCGTGCATTGTATGATCAGAGAGACAAAAATAGATGCTGCTTTATCAAATAATCTGGACCCTAAGGTTAAGAAAACTAAAAAATTACCTACAGGCTGAAGGCTCAGGACCCAGCTTCCATGACAATTTTCTAAATTCCTATGGCTATAATTAAAATCACACTCTTGGTAAGCTAACACCCTAACTACAAGAGTTATTAGGCAAAATGTCAGCCCCTTCCTAAAGTAATTTACAACCCAGACTCCACCTCATTTTAATGACAAAACCCCACCCCAAGTTGAACATGGGATGCATGTTACATATATATTTATACATTGTGCATACACTTTACCACCCTCATAAATATGTATAGAATTTTCCAGAAACATGTTGAATATGTATGACTCTGTGAGTCATAAAACCCATCTGCCCTCTCTACCAAAAAATACAAGAAAAAATTAGCCGAGCGCGGTGGCGGGTTCCTGGAGTCCCAGCTACTCGGGAGGCTGAGGCAGGAGAATGGCGGGAGCGTAGAAGGCGGAGCTTGCAGTGAGCCGAGATTGCGCCACTGCACTCCAGCCTAAGAGACAGAGCGAGACTCCGTCTCAGAAAATAAAGAAATAAATAAATACCCATCTGCCCTTTCCCTCTTCAAAGATAGAGCACCTTCAGTTCCTACTAGAGACTGTTTCTTCCAAGTTTGCAAGCTAATATCACCAATAAAAATTTCCTTTCTACTATTCAGCCATTTTGGTGGTCTTTTGGACAACAAATGTTTCATTTATTCCTCACCAAAATCTTGTGACTGACTGCTATGATTTGAATACTGATGTGTCCCTGAAATTCATATGTTAGAACTTAATCCCCAAATGTGACAGTATTTAGAGGTAGGGCCTTTTAAGAGGTGAATAAATATTGAAGATTCCTTTCTCATGAATTGAATTAGTGCCCCTATAAAAGAGGTTGGTGGGAGCTTCCTTTCACTTCCACCAGGTAAGAAAGCAGCATGAAAGCATCACCTTTGAAGCAGTGAGTGAGGCCTCACCAGACAATGAATCTGCTAATTTGCTGGTGCCTCAATCTTGGATGCCCCATCCTCCAGAATTGTAAAAAATAAGTTTCTATTTTTTATAAACTACCCAATCTAAGGTATTTTGATGTAGCAGGAATGGACTAACACACCAATCCTGGATCAATATCATCTCTATTTTATGGATGATAAAATTGATGTAAAGAGAAATTAAATAATTTTTCCTAGTTAGCTAGAATTTGATTTCAGGCAGTCTGAACTCAAAGCATGTGTTCTTAACAAATATACCTAATGCTAGATGACGAGTTAGTGGGTGCAGCACACCAGCATTGCACATATATACGTATGTAACTAACCTGCACAATGTGCACATGTACCCTAAAACTTAAAGTATAATAATAAAAATAAATAAATAAATAAATAAACTGCAGTCTTTTGAGAAAACAATGTTGAGACCCCTATATTTTGCCATATACAAAAGTTAAAATCAATTGAAGACTTAAATCTAAGACTTCAAACTATAAAACTATTACAAGAAAACATTGGGGGAACTCCCAAGGACACTGAGTTGGTTGAAAACTTTTTGAGAAATACCCCACAGGCACGGGCAATCAAAACAAACACGGACAAATGGGATTACATTAAGTTAAGAAGACTATGCACAGCAAAGGGAACAATCAACAAAGTGAAGACACAATTCACAGAATGGGGGAGAATATTTGCAAACTACCCATCTGACAAGATATTAAAAACCAGAATGTATAAGGAGCTCAAACAACTCTATAGGAAAAATGCTAATAATCTGATTTAAATGGGTAAAAGATATGAATTGACATTTCTAAAAAGAAGATATAAAAATAGCAAAGAGGCATGTGAAAAGGTGCTCAGCACCACTGATCATCAAAGAAATAAAAATGAAAACTACAGTAGGGTATTATCTCACCCCAGTTAAAATGGCTTTTACTCAAATGATAGGCGATGACAAATGCTAGTGAGGATGTGGAGAAAAGAAACCTGTACACTTGGTGGGTGGATTTGTCTGTTCTCACACTGCTAATAAAGATATACCTGAGACTGGGTAATTTAGAAGGGAAAGAGGTTTAATGGACTCACAGTTCCACATGGCTGGTGATGCCTCACAATCATGGCAGAAGTCAAAAGAGCAGCAAAGTCACGTCTTACATGGATGGTGGCAGGCAAGAGAAGAGAACTTGTACAAGGAAATTCTCCTTTATAAAACCATCAGATCTCATGAAACTTAGTATCACAAAAAAATCTCAAGGGAAAAAAATCTCACCCATGAGTCAATTACCTCTTACTGGGTCCCTCCCACGACATGTGGGAATTGTGAAAGCTATAATTCAAGATGAGATTTGGGTGGGGGCACAGCCAAACCATATCATGGGAATGTATATTGGTATTAATACAACCACTGTGGAGAACAGTTTTGGGGGTTCCTCAAAGAACTAAAAATAGAGCTACTATATGATCCAGCAATCCCACTGCTAGGTACATACCCAAAAGAAAGGAAATCTGTATACTGAAGGAAGTGGGGATTAATGATGGGTACAAAAAATATTAGAAAGAATGAATAAGATCTAGTGTTTGATAGCATAACAGGGTAACTGCAGTCAAAATAATTAAATTGTGCATTTAAAAATAACTAAAAGACTATAACTGGATTGTTTGTAACACAAAAGATAAATGTTTGAGGGAATGGATACCCTATTTGCCATGATGTGATTATTATGCATTGAATGCCTGTATCAAAGTATACAATGTACATCATAAATATATACACTACTATGTACCCCCCAAAATAAAAAAATAAACATTCACCATCTACACAATGTAGTTCTTTCCAATTCATTAGGAGCAAAAATAAGTGTGGCTATATATATATATATGTGTATAAAGTACAGTATATATATGTGTATATATATATATACACATATATATATATATACTGTACTTTCAAAACGATCTGTAAAACATAATTGAAAATCTATTCAAAATCCCAGAGGCTGAATTGGTGTGACAATTTGGATATAGTCGGAAATTTTAAATGAACTAGTTTGATGATAGGACTAAGTTTCATTGTTTCAATATTTACAAGGTATGTGAATTCAGAGAAGTTATTTAGTCTTTCTAAACAGACTGCTTTTTTCTATTTTAAACAAGGGAAATCATAGCCCCTAACTCACAAGACAGAGGTAAAATTTAGTAAGATGATCCATGTATAATCAAACTAGTCACAATAACTCACATGCAACAAATGCCAACTCTTATGATTATTATGTTTTTGTTCTGTTTTTAGCAGAAGAGGTTTTTCCAATAGTATCAATAAGATCTCAATTATGAAAATGATTGTTATGTGTCATAATGGCAAAACATACCTGCTGTCAAAATATTAATTCTTCAAAACATTATAGAAGATAAAACAAATTCTTCATGTGCCTACGACTGAGAAAACATGGAGGTTTGAAGGAAGCTAAGAAAAACTAATTTTATTAGATTAACTGGATATCTGTATTATTTTCCTTTTACTTCAGAAATCTGCTTAGCCAACTATATTTTATTGTTTATTTAAGCTCTGTTTGCCAACTTTTTCTTCTGGAAGAGAATTTTCTTGGTTTAAGCCTGACAGTGTCATTCTCTTTTTCTAATATAAATATACTCCTTTATAATTCAAATTTAGAAGGTGGATCACATGTCCATGGATAACTGAAAAAGTTTCATTTTTAATAATTAAAGCATGACTTTGTCAGCAGACAGTGATAAAAGTATAATCTGTAAAAAGGAAAATTTTATGTTTTCTTCTTAAAACTGTAGTAATAAAACCTTTTTACTTGGTGACTTAAATCCCATAATTTTATGGGTGTTTAATTATGTAATATTAATGCAGAAAGCCTCTTATAGGTTAATAAGGAAAGAGTGACCAAGTGAGACTTCAGAGTTTTATTTATTTATTTATTTATTTATTTATTTATTTATTTATTTTAAATAAAGGTTGGAGACTTAAGGTTTTACTGTTTACATAACTATCTTTACTCTACTTAAGATGAAGATATCACCCAAAAGAGTGGAGCAACACCTTTTTATTTTAAAAGCTCTGCTTTTTTCATTGCTTATGGCAAAAAATATTTGAAGGAAAACATACTGATTTTTATAATTCCAAATCACTTCACACTCAATAAATTATAATTTTAATGATTTTATAAAATGCTTTTCAATTTGTGATCATCCCATATAAACATGTCTAACTTTTGTTTTTCCCTCTTTTAAATTTATTTTTCATTTCTAATTTTTTTAAAAATTTTTGTAGGTACATGGTAGATGTATGTATTTTTGGGGTGCATTAGATATTTTGGTATAGCACTCAAAATCAAATATCTCTAATATGAATTCAAATGATTCCAAAAGATGATTTTGATGAAAACTAAAATAAATTAAATATGATAAATAAAATTAAGAGCAATAATTCAATTGATTTAGTTCGAGACAAATATAAAGACTTTTTAAAAATAAGAACTTGAATCTCCCACCAATGCATATCATGCAATTTTAAAATATTTAAGACCTGTCAGCACTATTATTTTTAAATGTTATATATAAATCTCATAATCTTCCTACTCTAATATTATGCATGATTTTATCCTAGGAGATCTAACAAAGATCTACCATTGATGGAGATGATTTACTCCAAACTATTCCTTTTACAGACATTACAATGGAGGGTACAAAATCAATGTGACATGAAGAACCTAAACAATTGTCTCTATATTGATCTATGGGAGAAAAACATTTGCCATTTGTTTGTTTTTACTTTTATTTCATCCTCTTTTACATTCTGTTTCAATTTATTTTATGTGGTGAAACTTCTAGCAATATGGTACATTGTTATAAGGCATAAATAAATATACATATATTTAGAGGGTACACACTGAAAAAAATTAGCAGATAGAGATACATAATATAAAATATTTGGAGATCCCCTAAACTCAACAATTATACTTTCATTTCGAGGAAAGCTTCACTTTAAAGGAGAGTAGATTATATTCTGGTCTCTCTTTATCTCAGTTTTATTGCCATTTTCTTCTAGCTCCCAGCAAATGTCAATATTCTGCCCCATAAGGAGCTGAGGAGTCCCTTTAGTAGAGAAACCAAGCATTACTTTTTTGAGCTGTGATCTACAGTCCAAACTGACACATCAAACTCTTAACATCCCAACCTATATTTTTAGTACAGTTTCTGTTTAGAGTTATTTCATTTTAGGTTAGTAACCAGTCTGCCTACCTGCATTTTGGCTCAGTGGCATACTCTTTACCGGAAGCAAAAATGTTTAGAGTAGAGGAGATTCTGGAAGATTAACATTGTTATTGTTGTTTTTTGAATTTATGAAGTTATGTTCAGCAGATATGGTTAGGAGAAGTGGGGTGCAGTGGCAGGGAGGCACTCCTTCTTCCCACTAACATTTTCCACAAAAGTAAATCCGTTTTTATCTGTTAATGTTAGAAACTTCAAGTAAAATTTTATTTTAAGAACATGTTCCATTTATATATTTTATAAAACAAGGTTTTACCCAAATAAGCAACTCTAATTTGGCTCTATTTTCATGTTTTTTTTCTATTCCATATATGTATTTTTTCTAAATTTATAGCTTTTTCTCTTTAACATTAAAATATTGACTTTTATTATACACTCTAAAAAGTATATTTCCTGACTTCAAAAAATATGAATATGTGCAATCTAGTTCACATTTTGGATTGTTTATATAGATCAAATAAGCCAAATGTTTTACTTCTCTTCACTAAATCTAAACTATCTTTTCTATAAAAGCAGCTAACTCTGTAAATAGCAAAATATACATGTTTTTCATGCCTAAATAATTTTAGTATTTAATTGTAAATGTTTTTTGAGTATCATAAGTTAGTTACTATTTTCAAAATTCTCTAGAAAAGGTCATTTTTTTTTCTTTTCTTTTTCCTTTTTTTTCTTTTTTTTCTTTTGGAGACACAGTCTCGCTCTGTTGCCCAGGCTGGAGTGCAGTGGCAAGATCTCAGCTCACTGCAATCTCCACCTCCTGAGTTCAAGGAGATTGCCTCAGCCTCCCAATTATCTGGGATTACAGGCGCGTGCCACCATGCCCAGTTAATTTTTGTATTTTTAGTAGAGATGGGGTTTCACCATGATGGCCAGGCTGGTCTCAAACTCCCAACCTCAGGCGATCTGCCCGCCTCAGCCTCCCAAAGTGCTGGGATTACAAGCATGTGCCACCTTGCCCGGCCATTTTTTTTTTCTATAATATGATGTGTTTAAAAATACGAAGCCAAAAATACAATGTAAATTCTATCAACAGAACATCTATTTTAGTTTTTTTATCATGAGTATATTAGAATAAGGCTGAATATTCTATTTATCTCAGAAATTATCCATCCACAGAAACTGTATCTTAAATATTTAATAATGTGTCTTTTCTTCGCTGTCTCTTCTTGCTGCTGCTAAACCTTGACTACCTTTTCCAAAAAGGCAAAAACTTTACAATCGTGTGGGACTGTTCTTGTTATCCTCATTTTTATGGATTAGCAAACTGAGAAAACAAGAATGAGAGGGCGTTCCCTAAGACTACAACAACTAAAAACTGTGAAAACTGACATTCAAACCCAGATTGTCCAATTTAATATTAAATATAATTTTAAACTATGGCCTCCAATAAAAGTGTTGTACTTATGAATGTCTTCCAGGTCTTTTCCTATATTATACCTACATCTAAATGGTGTTGCAGGCAAAAAAAAAAAAAAAGCATTCTTTAAAAATACTATCGCTGTATTTGAAATTTAGTGACAGATATGTATAACTCGGAAGTCTGAGTCACTATAAAAGGTGACAATAGTTTACACAGTGAAGGTGTGAACTCTCTGAAAAGCTGTGGAATTTATGGAGGTTTATAGATATAGCTTGGATTCATCTATTCATAGCATTTTAAAAATTAGTTCTATGAAATATATCAACCTGTAAAGAGTATATAAAATATAGATATACAACTAAAATGGTATTAAGTACAGCATGCCCAATAATCTATACAGATTAAGAAATAAAGCATCGTAAATACCTTTGAGAAACTTGTATACTCTTTTCTATGAAATCTCCATTTTTCCCTATGCAGACTTTTTGTTATTCTAAGCTTAAAGTTTATTTTTCTCTTGTGCTACTTTGTATATTTACCACTGTGGGTGTATCCCCAAGTAGTATTTTGTTTATGTTTTTATGGCACTTAGAGAAATGGAATAATACTGATCTTTATTCTCTTAGTTACTTCATTCATTGAGCATCATTTTTCTGATACTAAGACCTGTTAATGTATATTGCTGTACTTCATATCATATTGTAATATACCATAATTTACTTAATCATTCTCCTGCATCTGGACATTTAGGTTGCTTTCATTTTTTTTGTAATTCCAAAAAATGGATTATGATTGTTCTTTATCTCCTGGTGCACATTTGAAAATTTTCTCAATTGCAATCTTGCAGTAAAATTGCTAGGTTTTAGGTATGCACATCTCCAACTTTGTTAGGTAGCAAAGTCATTGTGTTAATTTATCCTTACATTAGTAGTAGATAAGCATTCCTGTTGCTACAACATTTAATAAAAATGGAATTGGACATTTCATGTTTTCCTAATCCTGTGGAGTTTCATGTTATCTTATTATCTTTGATTTTCTTGACTATTAAATATGTTAAATAGCTTTCATATATTTACTAGTTATTAATGTTTTGTCTACTATGAAACATCTGCTTATGGCTTCTATTCTTTCCTGTTGGTTTCTTTATCCAATTCTTAACAATTTTTGTTCAGAAATTGTTTAAATGTTTTGGAAAATAAACCCTATCAGATGTGTGTGTTGAGAATATCTTCTCACAACTATCTTATGGTATCCTTTTATGACAGAAATTCTTATTTTTTTAATGATCATGTTTCTATTTTCGTATTCTTGAAGAAGTAAAGACTTTTCAGCTTACATGTTGATCATAGTAGGGTATGAAATATATCCTCATATCCCACCAAGTGCTCCCGCTTTCTGTCAAAATTCATTTTTGTTCTCTCTGAAGTTGGGAATCAATAAATATACAAAGCAGCTGCCATAGTATTATATTTCTCATGAGCCATTCCTAATAAATCAATTCCCCATCTTCTTTCCACTAACCGCTTACTTGTAAATGACTGTAAACTTTCTCCTTTCCTTCTTTGCTAAATAGTTTTATTTTAAAAGTTTTTATACAAATTGTATGTATTTAAGAATATGTGATATGTTGAGGTATTTATACATAGTGAACTAATTGCTACAGTCCAGCTAATTAACATAGCTGTCTCTTCACAGGTGTGTGTGTGTGTGTGTGTGTGTGTGTGTGTGTGTGTGTGTGGTGTGAGGGCACTAAAGTTCTACTCTAAGTATAAAAAGCACAAAATACAGTATTATCAACTATAGTCACCATGCTGTTCTTAGCCCTGTAGAGCTTATTCATCCTGCAAAACTTAAACTTTGACTCATATACCAACATCTTCCCATTTTCCTCACCTCTACTTCTACCCTAGCCCTTGGTAACCACTATGCTATGCTCTGTTTTTGTGAATTCTGCTGTTTTAGAGTTCACATGTAAGTAACATCATGCAATATTTTTCTTTCTGTGTCTGATTTATTTCACTTTTAAAAGGGAACGCTTGAACATTATTGGTGGGAATGTAAATTAGAACAGACATTGAGACATTATGGAATACACTATGGAGGTTCCTTGCTAAACGTCTGTAAAGAATAGTTTATCCTCAGTTCCCTAGCCAACACCATGTTTTTCTTCATTAAATCTTTGAAGTTTTGCTTCAGTTCCCAGCCTCTACCAAGCTTGTAAAAGTCACTAATTAAACTACTGCTTTTTGGGAAATACATTAGCCTTTTCTTACACCCCCAACTTCAGTCACTATAGGTCTTTGTAAGGCATTTGATGCTGTGTAGCAATCATACCTTAAGGTTTCCATGGCAAGGAGTTTTTCTTCTTTATTCCTTCCTGTTCTTCCTCTATTTCTCTGGAACTGCCGTGTAACCATTTAGGGCCTTATTTCTTCTATTCAGATTTTATATATACAACCATGTGTCACTTCACAACAGGCGAACTTTCTGAAGAATGCATTATTAGGCAATTTTATCATTGTGTGAAAATCATAGAGTGTGCTTACACAAACTAAATGGTATAGCCAATTACACACCTAGGCGTATGATATAGCCTATTGTTCCTGGGCTGAAAACCCATACAGCATGCTACTCTACTGAATACTGTAGGCAATTGTAGTACAATTTATGTATTTGTTTATCTCAACATAAAAAAAGTACAAAAATAATATGGTGTTATGGGACCTATATAATTTATGTGGTTCATCATTGAATAAAACATCATTAGATAGCATATAACAATAGTAATTATGTGAGGATTAGTCTTTGCTCCTATTCTCCTCTCTTTCAACATTGTGATTTCTTTGGAAATATACTCATTTGGTGTTACATGTCAGTCTTTATAATTATAACATATAGAGAAGTTTTTGGCACATAGAAGCAATAAATGAATGTTAATTTAATAAATGAATAAATGGATATTGGATATCTCTATCTCTAATCCTGACTTCCTGCTTTAATTGAAAACAGATGCTTTTATCTGCTTGTTTGAATTTCTACACAGAAATCTCAAACTAATTAATCAATGTACCATCCTCCCTAACCTCCTTTTTCTCATAACTTAGTTGTGGAAACCACAATTATGGTAATTACCTTGAGTCAAATGAAAATCAGAACTCAGAATTTTACAGATGCACTGGTATTCAGGAGAGCTATCTGAAAGACAATTTTAAATTAGAACTAAAATAAATTCATTTAATTCTCCCCCCAAAAAAGCCTATCTCTTATTTTGCTGAGCCACAAGAAAGCAAAGGAACACGGTCAGCTTGAAAAGTTCTTAACATTGTTTGTTCAGAAATAAACATAGGATTATACAACTCTGACATACAAATGATTCCCACAAAATATTTATATAAATTTACAATTTAACCCTTACATTATTTTAATGTGATAAACTGCCTCGCATAATTTCTCTAATAAAATAAAACAAGATGTTACTCTTTTCAACCTAGACAGGTTTTAGCCCTTTCACTTTGCTGTGTATTTTAATAAAATAATAAAGATAAAACACTTTCAAAATAACCATTTTAAAAATTATTTAGTGAATTCTCAATTATTTATTTTTCTAGTAGTCCTGAATCTAGAAAAGTCTAAGATAGGCATTTAATAAATATGACGTTAATACACATTAATGAAATTTTCAATGCAATTGTTTTTTGCAGAAGTTATTATTCAAAAGCAACCTTCATAATTGATTGTAGAAGCATACTAGTGAGAACATTTTTATTTGGCCTTGACATTGTCTCAGACATCTTTCTAATGTTTTATCCTCATCTATCTATCTATCTAAAAGTCAGGTCATAGGCATATCTCTCAGATCACACATGTTTCTAGATGAAAAGAAAATGTTATTGATATCTTGATCTATTAGTCCCGTATCATATGATAACATCCTAAATTTTTTTCTATCACTAGTCTTATCCTCCTTTGATTTTCCAATTTTGAGCATACTGTGCAGCACATGGTATATACTCAATAGGATTTCAATGACCTAAAGTGAATATCCTAAACCAGACTTCTTTCTTTTCCTATGTCTATTAAGTAAAATGCCTGTTTCCAATTTTATGGAACACTCCTCTCTTCCAATAATTCAGATATGATTGGTAAATGTAAATCATGTACCACTTTATTTTTACTTTTAGAGAATGTTTATATGTTGGCTTAGTTTCACATTTACAGAAAGTTACAAGAATACTATCAAGAATAATATGATGAAGTATATACTCAGAATCCTCCATTGTTAACATATTATCATATATGCTTTGTTAGTCCCTATCTCTCTCACTCTGTTTATAATTTTTTCTGAATTATTTGAGGTTAAGTTGTAAATATGATGCTCCTAATATACCAAAGTGTTTTTCTGAAAAACCAATATATTTTCCTGCACAATTATCAATACCAGAAAATGAAGATTGATACAATTATAGTATCTGATGTATAAACTTTATTAAGTTTCTGCAATTGTACAATTATCTTTATACTGAACCAATACCCTGACTAATATATTGAATTTAATTTTCATGTCCCTTTATTTTCCTTTCATATCTAACACTTAATTCAGTCTTATTTTGTTTTTCATTACGCTTCTTTTTTTGAATAGTATAATCCGGGTATTTTTAGTAGGTCTGTTAATTTGGATTTGTGTGAAGTTCTTCATAAATGGATTCAGATCATATATCTTTGGCAGGAATATCATGGAAGTCATGTTTTTCTCCTTGCATCCTGCCACGTAACACATGGTTTCAATTTGACCCATTGCCAGTGAAGTTAATTTTGATCACTTGATAAATGTGGCTCTACAGCCTCCTCCAATGAAAAATTACAATTTGTTTCTTTTGATTAATTGATTATTTCATGGAAAGTTACTTTGATATTAGGCAAAATCCTGATACTCAAATATTACACCAGTAATTGTCCTTTGATGATTCTTATATAAATCAAGTATTATCGTGATAGTTGTCAAATAGTGGTTTGCTAATGCGATCATTTCTTCTACATTTAATTATTGGCTTTATACTTTAAATATGAGATTCCTCACATTTATGTTTATTATTTAATAATATTGGTATGGACACAATGATTTTTTATTCAGTGGGTTATAATCCATTACCTTTATTATCATTATTTATATCGATATTTAATTTCTCCTAAATTTGGCCACAGGGAATCCCATTAAGCTGGTTTTTTGGCATACCAAAATATTATATTATGTTTGTGTATAATATATTTATATGTTTTATATATATATGTGTATACATATTCTTTTTTTATTTTTACTTTTTTTTGAGATGCAGTTTCTCACTGTCACCCAGACTGGAGTGCAGTGGTGATCTCTGCTTACTGCAACTTCTGCCTCCCAGGTTCCAGTGATTCTACAGCCTCAGCCTCCTGAGTAGCCTGGGATTACAGGCGCCCTCCACCATGCCTGGCTAATTTTTTGAATTTTTAGTAGAGACAGGGCTTCACTATGTTGGCCTGGCTGATCTCGAACTCCTGACCTCATGATCTGCCCACCTCGGCCTCCCAAAGTACTGGGATTACAGGCGTGAGCCACCATGCCCAGCCTATTTATAATATATTTATGTATATATTAATGTATACATGTTTATAAACATATATTTGTAATATGCATATAAACGTATATTATAAAATAGTTGTGTGTGTGTATATATATATAATTTTACACTTCTTTATATCCTTGCCTTACAACATTATTGAACGTTCATTCCTAGCCCCAGCTCTGAAGTAAACTATATTTATTCAAGGTACCCTGGTTCCTTTTAGTTCAAAATAATATTTAGAAACAAAGATCTGTATGCTAGAAGAATTTTACGTCTCTAGGAAATGTGTGTGTGTGTGTGTGTGTGAGTGTGGTATGTATGTGTGTTTATATATATTTCTGTATAAATTTCTTTTTTTTTTTTTTTTTTTTTTTGAGATTGAGTCTCGTACTGTCACCCGGGCTGGAGTGCAGTGGCAATCTTCGCTCACTGCAACTTCCACCTCTCCAATTTAAGTGATTCTCCTGCCTCAGCCTCCCGGGTAGCTGGGATTACAGGCGTCTACCACCACGCCCGGCTAATTTTTTGTATTTTTAGTAAAGACAGGATTTCACTATGTTGACCAGGCTGGTCTTGAACTCCTGACCTCGTGATCCACCCACCTCGGCTTCCCAAAGTGCTTGGATTACAGGTGTGAGCCACCGCACCCGGCTATATCTGTATTTATTTCTATACCTACAGAAATATATATTTAAAATATAAGTTCATATTAATTACTCCAATTCAAATGCAATAACAAGCCTGGGAGGGTAGAGGGGAGGGGAGAGAAAGAGGAAAAAAAAGAATATAAATATTTTTCATAATGCTGAACTGTACACCTGAAAATGGTAAAGATGGTAAATTTTATATATATGTCAATAAAAAAGTAAAAAAAAAGCAAATGCAGTAACAGAATGCAATCTATGCTTCCCCTTTTCTATATAATAACTCCTCTTTTCTGACATTGAGAAACTTGTTCCCATGATTCACAATGTATTTACTTCCTCAATTCAAGAATATTAATAAAGTAGCCTCAGAGTACTAAAACATATGTGATGCCTGTGTGGATGTGTGATTGAGCAAGAGTTTCAGCTGCTGCACTTTAAAATCAAGTGTTATATTTGAACCAGGTCACACTTTCATTAGCTGTTTCCAGTCAATGGAACAGCTCATGAAACAGCTCATGAAATGAGCATTGCAGACTGAGCATTGCAGTGACACTAAGACAGAACTGTTCTTGGGAGAAAGCGGACTCCTTTCTAACTTTGTTTCTAGCACTTCCCAATATCATTGCCAAATCTTTCTTAGACCACAAAGCTGTCTAAGATGCTTGCGATGAGCTTTCTCTTTATTTATCCTTCAATAATGGTCAGGAAACAGTAAAGTGGAAAATATAGCAATAGAAATAATGAAAAATAAAACAGAAAAACATAAGATGTAAAAGAGCACCATTGAACTGTGGAACAACTAAGGGGTCCTAATATAAATGTAACTGGAGTTGCCAAAGGAGAAGACTAATACAAGGAGACAAAATGTATGAAGAAATAATATTAAGTTAAAAATTTGATGAACAATTATATACACCTATCTAGTAATCTCAACAAAATACAAGTTCAAAAACATGAAGAATAACTAAAAAGGCACATTATCATCAAATTGCATAAAACATTTAAGAATTTTTAAAAGTTTAACAGCAGACAGAGAAAAAGTTCACCCTATACACAAAGAAACAAGAATTACCTGAGCTTTCACATTGCAAACAATGTAAGCTAGAAGACAGTTGAGTAGTATCTTTAAAATACTGAAGGAAATTATCAACCTGAAATTTTATACCCAGTGAAAATAGCTTTTATTATGAAGAGGCAATACAGATATTTTCAAATACAAAAAGCTGAAAATATTTATGACCAGTATAACTGAAGTAAAAGAAATGTTCAATGAAATCATTCATGCAAAATAAAACTGATATAAGATGGAATTCTGGACTTAGAGAAAGAATTGAAGAGCAACAGAAATATTGACTACATGGGTAAATATATGACTTATTAGGTTGGTGCAAAAGTAATTGCTATTTTTGCCATTACTTTTAATAGCAAAAACTGCAATTACTTTTGCATCCACCAAATAATCACTTTAAAATAATAGTTTCAATAAAAACAATAACAATATATTAAAGCATTCATAGCATGTATTCTACTTAAAGGTATGAAAATAATACCATAAAAACAAAGGGGGAAGAAATGGGAAAAATCAGTAACATTTCTGTACAGCAATAATGAACTAGGTGAAAAAGAAATCAAAGCAATTCCATTTACAATAACCACAAAAAGTATAAATTACATAGAAATAAAAGAAGAAAAAAGACTTCTACAAGAAAAACTATAAAATACTGATGAAAGAAATTGAAACAATGAAATGATAAGGCATCTCATGCTCATGAATTGAGAATTAATATTGTTACAATGTGCAAACTACTCACAGAAATCTACAGATTCAATGCAATCCTTATCAAAAAACCAGTGACAATCTGCACAGAAATAATTCTCAAATTCTTATGGAATCATAAAAGATCCAGAATAACCAATACAATCCTGAACACAAATAAGAAAGCCAGAGACATCAGATATCTGCCTTTAAAATATACTTCAATGCTCTATGAAGCAAAACAGCATGGTATTGGTATAAAAACAGATACACAGACAAATGAAACAGAACACAGACTCCAGAAATAAATCCATATATCTATAGCCTCTGATTTGGGACAAAGGTGCCAATAACATACAATGGAGAAAGGACATTGTGCTTAGTACATGATCCTTGGAAAGCTGAATGTCCATGTGCAGAATTATAAAACAAGATCCCTATCTCTCACCATGTACAAAATCAACTAAAAATTGATGGAAGACATAAATGTAAGACCCAAAACTTTAAAACTACTAGGAGAAAACATGGGAGAAATGTTTTAGGACATTGGTCTAGGTAAAGATTTCATGGCTGAGCCTTCAAATGCACAGGCAACAAATGTAAAACAGACAAATGGGAATATATAAAACTAAAAAGCACTGGATCTGGCAAAATGGCCGAATAGGAACAGCTCTGGTCTGTAGCTCCTAGAGAGACCAAGGCAGAAGGCAGGTGATTTCTGCATTTCCAACTGAGGTACCCTGTTCATCTCATTGGGACTGGTTAGGCAGTGGATGCAGCCCACAGAAAGAGAGCAGAAGCAGAGTGGGGCGCCTGACCCGGGGAAGTACAAGGAGCAGGGTGCCTCCCTTTCCTAGCCAAGGGAAGCCATGAGGGGCTGTGCTATCCAGCCCAGATACTATGCTTTTACCACCTTTTTTGCAATCTGCAGACCAAGAGATTCCCTCATGTGCCCACACCACCAGGGCCCTGGGTATCAAGCACAAAACTGGGTGGATGTTCAGGTAGACACTGAGCTAGCTGCAGGAGTTTTTTTTTTTTATACCCCAGAGGCACCTGGAACCCCAGCAAGACAGAACCATTCACTCCCTGGAAAGGGGGATGAAGCCAGGGAGCCAGGTGGTCTCGCTCAGCAGGTCCCACTCCCATGCAGCCCAGCAAGCTAAGAACCACTGGCTTGAAATTCTCTCTGCCAGCACAGCAGTCTGAAGTCCACCTGGGACGACTGAGCTTGGTGGGGGGAGGGGCGTCATCCATTACTGAGGCTTGAGTAGGCAGTTTTCCCCTGACAGTAATAAGGACTGGGCGGAACTCAACACAGCATGGCAAAGTGGCTGTGGCCAGACTGCCTCTCTAGATTCCTCTTCACTGGGCAGGGCATCTCTGAAAGAAAGGCAGCAGCCCCAGTATTAAACTCCCATCTCCCTGGGACAGAGCACCTGGGGGAAGGGGTGGCTGTGGGCGCAGCTTCAGCAGACTTAGACATCCCTGCCCACTGGCTTGAAGAGAGCAGTGGATCCTGACAAGGAGGGTTCTCCCAGCACAGTGCTGGAGCTCTCCTAAGGGACAGACTGCCTCCTCAGGTGGGTCCCTGACCCCCATGCCTCCTGACTGGGAGAAAACTCCCAACAGGAGTTGACAGACACCTCATACAGGAGAGCTCCAGCTGGCATCTGGCGGGCTCCCCTCTGGGATAAAGCCTCCAGAGGAAAGATCAGGCAGCAGCCTTTGCTGTTCTGCAGCCTCCTCTGGTGAAACCCAGGCAAACAGGGTCCGGAGTTGACCTCCAGCAAACTCCAGCAGACTTGCAGAAGAGGGGCCTGTTAGAAAAAAACTTACAAATGGAAAGCAATAACATCAACATCAACAACAAAAGGACCCCCACACACAGAAACCCCATCCAAAGGTCATCAGCCTCAAAGATCAAAGGTAGATAAATCCACGAAGCTGAGGAAAAAACAGCGCAAAAAGTCTGAAATTTACAAAAACCAGAATGCCTCTTCTCCTCCAAACAATTGCAGCTCCTTTCCAGCAAGGGCAAAAAACTGGACAGAGAATGAGTTTGACGAATTGACAGAAGTAGGCTTCTGAAAGTGGGTAATAACAAACTCCTCTGAGCTAAAGGGGCATGTTCTAACCCAATGCAAGTAAACTAAGAACCTTGACAAAAGGTTACAGGAACTGCTAACTGGAATAAACAGTCTAGAGAACATAAATGACCTGATGGAGCTGAAAAGCACAGCACGACAACTTTGTGAAGTGTACACAAGTATCAATAGCTGGATGAAGCAGAAGAAAGGATATCAGATAAAAACATAAAATGTTTTATCTCAATCATTTTTAAAGTTTTTTTGAAAAATTTAATAAAAAATATGCCTCCAATCTTAATGGAATTAAATTAGAAATCAATAACAAAAAGATAATTGGAAGATCCATAGGTATTTTTAAATTAAATAACATATCTAAATGATCCTAAGTCAAAGACAAAACCAAAGGAAAATTACAGAATATTTTGAACTGGATTACTAAGAAAGTGTAACATATTAAATTTTGTGAAAGGCTGCAAAACAGTATTAGGGTGAAATTTATTGCATTAAATAGCTTTATTTAAAAAAATGAGTTGTCTTGAGTCAATGACTTCAGCTCTACCTTAAAAAGGCAGTAAAAGAAGAGGTAATTAAAACCAAGTAAGTAGAAGAAAGGAAATAATAACAATGAGAGAGGAAAATAACATAATTAAAAAAACAGGAAAACAAAGGAGAAAAACCATAGAAACCAAAGTCCTGCTATTTGAGAACAATAAAATTGACAAATATCTGCCATGTTAGGACAAAAAGACAAAAATACATATTATCATTTTAGGAATAGAAGAAATGATGTTACTACATATTCTACAGCTATTAAATGGACAATCCAAAAACATGATGCTCCTGAATTTAATCATATATGGAATTAATATATTTCTTAAAACATAGACTTTAAAAGCTCACTGTGGAAAGCCTGTACAAACAATGCTGAGAAACTACAAAACAGTGTGGAGAAAAATTAAAGATTACCTAAGTAAGTGAAGAGGTATACCTTGTTCATGGATTACAAGACTCAATATTGTTGAGATATTAATTATTCCCCAATTAATCTGTTGACTCAATGCATTGCCAATCAAAATCCAAGCACAATTACTGGTAGAATTTGACAAACTGGTAGTCCACATGGAAATGGGAAGGTCTGAGAGCAGCCAAAAACAATTTCGATAAAGACAAGCAAAGTTACTGGAATAGTAGTTATCAAGACAGTGTTGTATTGTCATAAAGATAGACAAATTGAGTAACAGAATATAAAAAATAATCCAGATGAATTATTCACATATTTATAAACAACTTCTTATTGACAAGGGTACAAAGGCAATTCAGTTGAAAAGGATAATCTTTTTAACAATTTTTGCTTAAACAATTTGATATCCATATCAAAAAATGAATAAACACATTCTTGTTCATATATCTCACATCACACTAAAATTAACCCAAAATATAAAAAAGACATAAGTTTAAATCATATAAAACTATGACATTTCTATAGGAAGGCACAGGAGAAAATCTTTGTTAAGATTAGTTAGGCAAGGCCAAGTGCAGTGGCTCATGCCTATAATCCCAGCACTATGGGAGGCCGAGGCAGGTGGATTACCTGAGGTTAGGAGATCAAGACCAGCCTGACGAATATGGTGAAACCCCGTCTCTACTAAAAATACAACAATTAGCCAAGTGTGGTGGTGGGCACCTGTTTTCCCAGCTGCTTACGAGGCTGAGACAGGAGAATTTCTTGAACCAGGGAGGTGAAGGTTGCAGTGAGCTGAGGTCGTGCCCCACTGCACTCCAGCCTGGGCGACAGAGTGAGACTCTGTCTCAAAAAAAAAAACAAAAACAAAAACAAAAACAAAAACAAACAAACAAAAAAAACAAAGATTAGTTAGGCAAATATTTCTTAGCTATTACACCAGAGCATAATTCACAAAAAAAGCAAATTGATAAATTTGGCTTCCTCAGAATTGAAAACATTTGTTCTTCAAAAAAAAAACAAAAACAAAAAAAAGCACTATTAAGAGAATGAAATGACAAGCCACAGATAGGTAAAAATATTTGAAAATTATATATTTGATAAAGGACTATGTCCAGAATATAAAAATAACCCTCAAACTCAGTAATAAGAAATCAAACAACAGAATTTTATAAATAAAGTATCTGAAGACACTTCATCAAAGGAAATATACAAACAACCACATGAAACCATGCCAATGTCATTAGTCATTAGAAATATGAAAATTAAGGCAACCATGAAATACCATTACACATGCATCAGAATGGCTAGAATTAAGAAGCAAACCATAATAGTTTTTGGCAAGATAGAGAAACTGGAACTCTTATACACCCTTCTGGGAACATAAAATATTACAACCAGTTTGGAAACCAGTTTGGCAGTTTCTTAAAATGTAAAATATACATTTATGGTACAATCTAATCATTCTCCTCATAGGTATTTACCTACATGAAATAAAAGTATACATCTGAGCTGGGCTTGGTGGCTCACACCTATAATCCCAGCTACTCAGGGAACTGAATGGGAGGATTACTTGAGGGCAGGAGTTCAAGACCAAACTGGATAGCATAGCAAGACCCTCTCTCTAAAAAACATTTTTTTTAAAAAAAAACTAGCTGGTCATGGTGGTGCAGAATTAGCCAGGCATGTGGTTCTATTCCCAACTACGCAGAAGACCAAGCAGGAAGATCACTTGAGCCCAGCAGTTCAAGGTTGCATTGAGTTATGATCATGCCACTGCACTCAAGCGTAAGTGACAGAGTGAGACCCCGTCCCTAAATAACAACAACAAAATCTATATCTATACAAAGAGCTAAGCACAAATGTTCATAACAGTTTGGTGTAATAGCCAAGACAAAATCTAACTGCAAATTAGGCAACTTCTACTGTTCTCTTATCTGTTTTCCACGTACAAACACAACCATTCCATTTTGCCATTCAACTTAGTACCCCTTCACCTTCCTCCTCCATTGTTTTCTGTATCCCAAATAGATATCATTAGTTTGTGAAAACCAAATGGAGAAATTGTCTAATGCTCTTAAATATTTTTAACAAAAAATAGTCTTTAAGTTTCTTTTTATTTTTCATATTAAGTTTTCCCATCATTTTTTGTGTGGTATAATCACATATCATAATGTTAAAGGGCATCACTTATTTTAAGGGTAAATGTAAAAATGGAATGTATCTGTAACTGATAATATAATTTTGAAATAACAGCATGAATCTTACCATGTATGCAATGTCTGCACTCAACATTCAAGTGAATTAAAAGAAAGTGAAAAAGTAAAGGTCTATTTTAATAGCTTTGGCTTCTCGTGACAATTTTGTGTTTTGTTTTACCCAATATCATACATATATCAAGTAAGATGTCCATACTTCTAGGTTCAGGTAGTATTTTAAGACTCCTAACGTGTCTTGATTTGATGTCTGCTGATTATTAGTCTTAGGATTATTGTTGTAGAAAAGAGGAATCTGAAAAGAAGGGATTGGGTAAAGAACAAAGTGTAACGTTGTGTATTTCTATACTCAAATATGTTTTCAGTCATATGTATGTGTGCATTTATTTTAAGGCAGAAATAAAATATCTTAAAATAAAGCTATAGGAAATTATTAACATGAATTTACAGTTAGTTAATACTGGACACTGTTGGTAAGTCCATAAAAACTAAATTTGTAATTTTTCCTTCCTCTTTATTCTATTTCTGTTACACACACAGGCACACACACACACACACACACACACACACACACACACACACTCCCCCTAAATATTTTTAGTTGATTTGATGTCTTTGATCACAAACTCTGATAACAAACTCTGGAAATCTACATCTGCTTTCTTTCTGAATTAAAACAAAATCTTGATTGATCCAAGCAGCTGACTAGGTTCTTTACAGTTTCAGATACAGCATAAATTCTACCAAAGTATTTTGTGTTACTTGGAATACTACCACTGATCATTGCAAAATCACAACTTAGACATGATTCCAGAGTGATAGAACAGCTATGACGGTACTGATTTAATGTAATTTCAAAGCCAACTATCAAAGGCTTTTCCCATTTCACATGTTTAATATTTCTAGGTAAGCTATCAAACAGAAAACCAGGCTTATTAATTACCATATTTTGCTGAGTGTTTTATGTGTTCAAGGCATCATATGAAATGAGGTCCATTATCATAAAAATGCACTGATTTAATTTGTAATAATATTTCCTTCTAAAATTGTAATGCCCAAAGTTGTCTTTTTTATAGTTATTATTTTTACATTTGTCTTGGGATGTATGAAAGACAAAAGAGGTTCAGATGCTCCTCAACTTATGATGGGGGTACATCCTGAGAAGCCCATTTTAAGTTGAAAATATAGTAAATTGCAAAAGCATTTATTATACCTAACTTACCAAACATGATTAGCCTACCTTAAACATGCTTACAAAACTTACATTAACATTCACTTTGACAAAAATCACCTAACAAAAAGCATATAATAAAGTGTTGAGTATCTCATGTAATTTATTCAATACTGTACTGAAAGTAAAAAATAGAATGTTTTCATGAGCCTCACTATTAACCTACACAGCTAAAAGCACACTGGGCCTAAAGAATGTTTAAAGCATTGAACTAAAATCATTTGCTGGATTATGGCAATGCAACAGCAACAGGGTCATCAATTTCTCTCTCTTCTATGAATTTTGAGAACAGCTAGTAGAACGTACTTGGGTATTGATACTTGTTGATGGTTTAACTGGTATTGCACAGCTGACTAGGAGCTGCAGCTTGCTGCAGCTTCCCATAACAAGAAGAGAGTTGGCTTGTCATTTTCACACCATTTTAAAGTAAAAAAACCATAAGTCAGAGGCCAACTGTATAGAGAAAATAAAATTTCTCCTCCTTATTCATTGATAGTTTAATAGTATTGATTGCTACTTATTGATCATTAGCTACATTAACTGTATCCACTACAGAAGCATGTAGTGGAAGTCAGAGTTCTGTTAAGTAAAATGAAAATTAAAATAAAGCATATACTTTATACATAAGTCATCTTAATTTTAAATGACTTAAATAAAATTAGCTTAAGTAACTTTATATCTTTCCAATATGGAATATGGATCATTTCTCCCAATTCTCTTTTCCTGGTATTTAATGAACATGTGCTGAATTCATATTAGTCACAAAATACCATAGTAGATATTTGGGAAGACTTGAATATGTATTTCTAACAATGTTTTTTTTTTTTTTTGGTTGTGTCTTTAGCAAGCTCCACTTTGCTTTATCATTAGTTAACATGCATTATCATTGACAGATTTCTAAAGATGCCTATATTGTCTAAAGATTATTGGTATATTAGGATTCTTATGGCTAGTATCAGAAATGCAAGAAAAATGAGTCACAAAAGGGAGGACTTTATTAACTCATTTAACCTAACAAATGGTCTGGTAGCCATAACTGAGCCTCAGGAAAGTTGGGACACCATGTATGAATCCTCCCATTGATCCACAGACAAAGAAATTATGGCATACACACACACACACACACACACACATACACACACACACAAATAAAATTTTGAGACTTAATAAAAAATGAGATTCTGTCATTTGCAGCAACATAGATGGAGCTAGAGAACATTACAGTACGTGAAATCAGCCACCCACAGAAAGAAAAATGCTTCATGATCTTATTTATATGTAGAGCATTTTAAAAAGTTGACTACATAGAAACAGAATAAAACAGTGATTACCAGAGTGGTGGCAGGGAAAGGTGTCCTGAGATATTGATCAAAGGGTACAAAGTTGCATTTATGTGGGATGGATAAGTTTAGATATCAAATGTACAACATGAAGACTATATTTAATATTGTATTGTATACTGGTTATTTGCCAAGAAAGTGAGTTTTAGGTAATCTTACTACAAAATAAAAAGAAATGTGATGATGATTATGCTAATTTGCCCGACTGTAGTAATCACTTCACCACGTATATGTATCTATTGTACATTTCAAAATAGCAAGAAAAGAATAACTTGAATGTTTAGCATAAAGAAAAGACAAATATTTAAGATAATGGACACCCCCTTTACCCAGATTTGATCTAAAACTTACGTGAATGTATTAAATTACCATATTTAGCCCAAAACTGTATACATCTATTATATATAAATTTAAAAACGTTTAGGAATTTTTGGAGGATCATGACAGATGGGAGGCAGGACTAGGTTGCAGCTCTGACTTGAACAGACAGAGGAGCGTTCTGAGGCCCACATCGTGAATTTTTGCTCCAGAATGACAGCAGGGATAAATCAGGAGACCTGAGAGGGCCCACAGACCCCCTGAAGGAAGCAGATTGCTCCTGCAGGACCCAGGAGACACCCCAAATACTGTGAGTGCCCAAACTGTGGAAGTGGGAAAGGGAGATCGTCCACCCCCGAACACACCACCCCCAGCCCAATGGGGAAACTGAAGATCTAGATTAAGACGAGATATTGATGTTACCTGAAGCTGAGTCAACTTAGAGAACTGAGGGAAATACGGGAGTAGGGGAAGCAGTGGGAAAAGCCTTGGGAGCTCACTGTGTCACCTAGCAGCCCATTTCTGCCTAGCCTCACAGGGGTCCTCCAGGAGGGTGGCCAGCGGCACTGGGAAAAGGCCACAGGGAAAAGGAAATCTTCAGCTGAACTATGTTACAATTTGAACTGATCAAGAAGCCTCCTGGCCAGAACTCGGGGGAGGGCATGAAGCTGTTGTGCAGACTCCACCGGTGGGGGTAGAAGGAAAGCCATATTTGCTTTCCCAGCTGGGAGGCAGGTAGCCTGGGGCAAGTTCTCAGCCCTGCTTTCCCACTGCCTGGAAACAGAATTGGTGCTGTTAGAGGTGGGACACAGTGGGAGTGAGACTGGCCCTTCAGATTGGGTGGGAGCTGGATATAAAGCTGTGACCACCAGCTTTCCCCCACTTCCCTGACAACCTGCATGACACAGTAAAGTTAGTCATAATCCTTCCAGGAATATAACTCCATTGACCTGGGAATCTCACGCTTATCTCCCACAGCAGCTGCAGCAAGACCTGCCCAAGGAGAGTCTGAGCTCAGACACTTCTAGTCCGGCCCCCACCTAATGGGCCTTCCCTACCCACCCTGGTAACTGAAAACAAACGGCATATACTGGAGAGTTTTAGGGCCCCACCCACTGTCTGTTCCTCCCCATACTACCACAGCTGATGCTCTCTGGAAAGCACCACCTCCTGGCAGGAGGCCAACAAGCACAAAAATAGTGCATTAAACCACCAAAGCTAAGAACCCTCGCAGAGTCCATTTCACCTCCCTGCCACCTCCACTAAAACAGGTGCTGGCATTCATGACTGAGAGACCCACAGAAGGTTCACATCATATAACCCCGTGCAGACAACCCTCAGTACCAGCGCGGAGCCTAGTAGACTTGCTAGGTGGCTAAATCCAGAAGAGAGATAGCAATCACTTCAGCTCGGCTCACAGGAAGCCACATCTATAAGAAAAGTGGGAGAGTACTGCATCAAGGGAACTCCGAGTAAGACAAAAGAATCTGAGCAATAGCCTTCAGCCCTAGACCTTCCCTCTGACAGAGCCTACACAAATGAGAAGAAACAAGAAAACCAACTCTGGTAATATGACAAAATAAGTTCTTTAACACCCCCAATAGATCACACTAGCTCACCAGCAATGGACCCAAACCAACAAGAAATCACTGATTTACCTGACAGAGAATTCAGGAGGTTAGCTACTAAGCTAACCAGAGAGTCACCAGAGAAAGATGAAGCCCAGTGTAAAGAAATCAAAACAAGGATACAACAAGTGAAGGGAGAAATATTCAAAAAAATAGCACAAATGTAAAACAATCAAAACTTTAGGGAAACATGGAGACACTTAGAGAAATGCAAAATGCTTTGGAAGGTCTCAGCAATATAATTCATCAAGTAGAAGAAAGAACTTCAGAGCTCAAAGGCAAGGTCTTTGAATTAATCCAACGATGAGAAATAAAAAAGAATAAGAAAATAAGAACAAAGCCTCCAGAAAGTCTGGGATTATGTTAAACAACCAAACCTAAGAATAATCAGTGTTCCTGAAGAAATAGAGAACTCTGGAAGTTTGGAAACCATATTTGGGGGAATATATGAGTAGTATTCCATCATATAAATATACCACATTTTGGGGGGAATATATATTTGTTGACTGTTCCTTTCACCATGCAAAAGCTTGTGAGTTTAATTAAATGTACAAATGACTAATAAACATATGAAAAAATGCTCAGCATCACTAATGATCAGAGAAATGCAAATCAAAACCACAATGTGATACTGCCTTACTTCCACAAGAATGGCCATAAACAAACAAATAAATAATAGATGTTGGCATGGATGCAGTGAAAAGGGAACACTTCAACACTGCTGGTGGGAATGTAAACTAGTAAAATCACTATGGAAAACAGTGTGGAAATTCCTTAAATAACTAAAAGTAGAACTACCATTCGATCCAGCAATCCCACTACTGGGTATCTATCCAGAGGAAAAGAAGTCGTTTTCCTAAAAAGATACTTGCACACGCATGTTCATAGCAGCACAATTTGCAATTGCAAAAATGTGAAACCAACCTAAATGCCCACCAATCAATGACTGGATAATGAAAATGTGGTATATTTATATGATGGAATACTAGTCAGCCATAAAAAAATGAACTAGTGGCATTTGCAGCAACTTGGGTGGGATTGGAGACTATTAGTCTAAGTGAAGTAACTGAGGAATGGAAAACCAAACATCCTATTTTCTCACTCTTAAGTGGGAGCTAAGCCATGAGGAGGAAAAGGCATTAAGAATGACACAATGGACTTTGGAGATTCAGGGGTAAAAGTTGGGAAAGGGGTGAGGGATAAAAGACTACAAATAGTGTGAAGTATGCTGCTGGGGTGATAGGTGCACCAAAATCTCACAAATTGCCACTAAAGAACATATTCGTGAAACAAAACAACACCTGTTCTCCAATAACCTGTGGAGATTTTTAAAAAATGTTTAAAAATACATCATTGTATACCTTAAATGCATGCAATAAAATTAGTACAACTGTAAACAAACAAAAAAGGAAGACTTGAGAGATATATCATGATTATGGATTCTTAAGACTCCATGATTAGAAGAATTAAATTATTCTCAAATGAAATGTTTGTAGATAATGCAAAACTAGTTCTAAAATTAATATAAAATGTAATGAGTAGACAAAAAGAAATTAGATAAAGACCAAATTCAGAACATTTTTATATATTTTTTTGCCATCTGTATATTTGTAATGAGGTGTCTGTTAAGCTCTTTGGTCCAGTTTTTAATTAAGTTGTTTGTATTCTTATTTCAGAGTTTTAGAGTTATTTTTATATTTTAGATGACAATTCTTTATTAGATTTGGCTTTTGCAATTTTTTTTTAAGTCTGTGGCTTGTCTTTTCATTATTTTGACAGTGTCTTTCCTTGAGCAGAATTTTGAAAATTTTAGTGAAGTCTAGCTTATCAATTCTTTATTTAATGGGCCAGGCGAGGTGGCTCACGCCTGTAATCTCAGCGCTTTAGGAGGGCTAGGCAGGCAGATCCCCTGAATTTAGGAGTTTAAGACCAGCCTGGCCAACGTGGTGAAACCCCATCTCTACTAAAATGAGCTGGGCGTGGTGACGCATGCCTGTAATCCCAGCCACTCAGGAAGCCGAGGAGGGAGAATCGTTTGAACCCAGGAGGCTGAGGTTTCAGTGAGCTGAGATCAGGCCACTGCACTCCAGCCTGGGTAACAGAGTGAGACTCTGTCTCAAATATATATATATATATATTTAATGGATTGTGACTTTGGTGTATCTAAATGTCATTGCCAAACCCAAGGTCATCTTGATTTTCTTTTATGTTATCTTCTAGGAGTTTTATAGTTTTGTGTTGTACATTTAGGTCTGTGATCCATTGTAATAAATTTTTTGAAGCATGTAAGGTCTGTGTCCAGATTCTTTTTTTTTCCATATTAATGTCTAGTTGCTTCAGAACCATTGTTTCAAAAGGCTATCTTTTCTTCATTGTATTGTCCTTGCTACTTTGTCAAAGATCAGTTGACTTTGACAACTGATCTTTATCTTTGACAACTGATCAAAGTCAACTGATCTTTATCAAAGTGAGTCTGTTTATTAACTCTACTCTGTTCCATTGATCTATTTATTCTTTCACTAATACCACATTTTCTTGATCACAACAGCTTAATAGTAATTCTTGAAGTCAGGTAGTGTCAGTCCTCAAATTTTGTTCTCCTCCTTCAGTGTCGTGTTGGCTAGTCTGGATCTTTTGCCTCTTGGTATAAACTTTAACATCAATTTATCAATATCCAAAAACTAGATTGCTGGAATTTTGTTTGGGATTGCACTGAATCTATTAATCAACTTGGAAATAACTGACATCATGACAATGTTGTCTTCCAGTATGACATTCTGCAGACAGAATTATGGAAACAGTAAAAAAATCAGTGATTGTCAGTGGTTAGCAAGGAAAGGGAGATAAACAAGCAGAGTGCAGAAGATTCTTAGGGCACTAAAACTGCTCTGTATGATACTACCATGGTGGTTGTATTTCATTATACGTTTGTTCGATAGAATGTACAACACCAAAAGCGAATGCTGATGTAAACTATGACTTTGGGTGATGATAATGTGTCAACGGAGGCTCATCAATTGTAGCAAATGTATCACCCTGATGGGGTATGCTGATAATGGTGGAGGCTCTGCCTGTGTGGGGGCTATGGACATATATGGGAATGCTATATGCCTTCAGCTAAATTTGTTAAATTTTGCTTTGATCCTAAAACTGCTCTAAAAAAATAAAATTTATTTTTTCAAAAAAAGAATAGATTGGGAATACTTAATTGTTATCAAAGTGGGAAAATTTAAAGAATGAGCAATACCAAGTGTTGGAAAGGAAGTGTAGTAACCAGACTCAAAAGTGTTGGTGGTAAAAAGGTACAACCACTGTGGAAAAAGATGTGCCCGTTTGTAATAAAGCTAAATAGCACATAATCTAGATCAGAAATTTTACCTGCAGATAATTAAGTCTAATAAAAACATATGTCAACAAAAATACATGTACAGTAAGTTTTTACAACAGTCCTAAACTGGAAACAGGTAATGTGTCATTAATACAAGAATGTATAAAGATGCTGTGGTATATCCATACAATAGAATGGTATTTGGTAATAAAAAGGAATAAACTACTGATATATACAACATGGATAAATATCAAAAACATGCTGAACAAATATGCCCTGTATGTCTATATTATACGGTTACACTCATTTAAATTTTTTGAACTAGTGGAATGTGTCTAAGGTGAAAAAAATATTTTTTAAGTGTTAGCCTTTTGGTGATAGGGACAGAGTTTGAGAGCATGGGAGAACTATTTGGGTGCTACTAATGTTCCAGATATTAGTACAGGTTTGAGTTACTATATAAATATGTTAAAACCAAGAAGGTACACTTTATTTATGCATTTTACTTTACATAAAATTTACCCTAGAAGAAAAATGAGAAGAGCAAGTATACATTAAACTGTGCTTAATGATATATATGCTAAAATATTTATGGTGACATTTACTAATATTTCTAGCTAACTGTGAAATTCATAAAAATAAAATGGATTGAGAAATAAAAATAGACAAAAAGTGACAAACCAATTATAGTAAAATGGTAATAGTAGAATAATCAGTGGTTGCATGGGGACTCATTGTAAAATTTCTGCTTTTCTATATGTTTGATAACTTCCATAATACTGGAAAAATCAAATTTAAAGAAAGAAAACAAAACTCGTGAAAGAATATTTATAGCAACTTTATTCTAATAGTCCCAAATTAGAAACACCCCAGGAATTCATAAACATATGAATACTAAACAATTTGTGATATTTTTCAAAAAGTATGAATTAATACTAGAAGCAACCACATAGATGAATCTCAAAAACATTACAGTGTAAAAAGGAACCTGGATACAAAAATGTTTACTGCATGATTCTATTTATAAAAAATTCTAGATCAGGCAAAAATTAATCTATAATGACAAAAAGCAGATTAGTTTTTGCCTGAGAATTGAAAGTAGGGGAATTTAGCTACAAAAATATAGGAGAATATTTGGGGGAACAATGGAAATATTCTACATTTTGAGCATAGTAGAGATGTATATATCAGTCAAAACTCATTGAAATGCACACTTAAAATAGGCAGTTTTATAACTTGTAAATTATACCTCAGTAATGCTGATTTGAGAAAAAGATCTATATACCTGTGTTGTTCTGTATAACTTTTCAGAGAGTGTGATAAATTATCTCAATCTTAAAACCCTTTGCTGAGGGCTGTAATATATTTACATTTTCTCAAGTTTCTTATATCTAGTTATCTCTTAGAGCTCAAGACATATGCCCAATGTCTTATTTAATGAACTACTTTGCTCCTTCTAATAAAGACTGCTGACTTTTCATCCAGCTGGTGGAGTATTCCCTGCCTCCCCAAATTCTACATCACTCAGATACTTTTTCTCAGATGCAAATGACAGAGACTTAATTGAAAACAGGAAAGACAGTGGCTCCTGAAACACCAGTAAGTTTTTTTCAATTAATTTTTTATTTCCGTAGGTTTCTAGAGAACAGGTGTTATTTGGTTACATGAATAAGTTATTTAGTGGTGATTTGTGAAATTTTGGTGCACCCATCACCCAAGCAGCATACTGCACCATATTTGTAGTCTTATATCCCTCACCCCCTTCCTACCCTTTCCCCCTGAGTCTCCACTGTGTCCATTGTGTCATTCTTATGCCTTTGCCTCCTTGTGGCTTAGCTTCCACTTACGAGTTAGAAAATACGATGTTTGATTTTCCATTCCTGAGTTACTTCACTTAGGATAATAGTCTTCAGGCCCACCGAGGTTGCTGCAAATACCATTAATTCATTTATTTTTATGGCTGACTAGTATTCCATCATATAAATATACCACATTTTCTTTATCCACTCATTGATTGATGGGCATTTGGGTTGGTTCCACATTTTTGCAATTGCAAATTTTGTTGCTACAAACATGCGTGTGCAAGTATCTTTTTAGGAAAATGACTTTTTCTCCTCTGGATAGATACCCAGTAGTGAGATTGCTGGATCAAATGACACCTCTACTTTTAGTTCTTTAAGGAATCTGCACACTGTTTTCCATAGTGATTGTACTAGTTTACATTCCCACCAACAGTGTTGAAGCGTTCCCTTTTCACCTCATCCACAGCAACATCTATTATCTTTTCATTTGTTTTGATTATGGCCATTCTTGTGGAAGTAAGGTGGTATCACATTGTGGTTTTGATTTGCATTTCTCTGATCATTAGCGGTGTTGATCATTTTTTTTCATATGTTTGTTGTCCATTTTTATATTTAATTAAACTAAAGAGCTTTTGCATGGCTAAAAAGGAACAGTCAACAAAGTAAACAAACAACCCACATAGTGGGAGAAAATTTTCACAATCTATACATCTGATAAAAGACTAATATCCAGAATCTACAACAAACTCAAACAAATTAGCAAGAAAAAAAAATCTCAACAAAAAGTGGGCAAAAGACATGAAGAGACCAGTAAGTTTAAATAGCAAAGCTTTGTGAAGAATGGGGATGTCACTGGCAGTTAGGGACAACTAGACCTAAGCAACCAGGTAATGTTTCCAGGGCTCTTTCGTCCTCTCTCTTCCTTTTTAATTTAGTTTAATTTTATGTAGAGAGCATTTGTTTCAATTTTTGTTTTCTGGTTTCAGACATCATTTTACATTCCCGACTTTCTCCACTTTTCAAGACACAAAACATGGCCCCTGAATTTATGAAATCCTATGGCTTTGCTAACTGGTGAGAGTTACTATTAATGCTTTTTTTTTGTGCTACTTAATTATATAAGTTCCAAGGGAGGATTTCTTTGGCCTATTTTAGTTCACATAGCCACCTGTGGTGCTATTGACTATGGCCAGGGAACCAGAGATACGGGTCATGAGATATATAGAGGCTCCGGGGATAGCTTTGAGGATGTCAGGGTTAGACATATGGAAAGAGCATGTTACAAAAAAAGGAAAAATTATGGGAAAACAATCTCATATATACTCATGGAAATAGGCACATTACCATGTATCATGTATCTTAGATTTATTTATCCAAGTTTTAAGACACAACGGTGGGCCCTTTCATTCACTTTTTTTTATTTTTGTCAAAACAATATTTAGTATTTTTCTAAATCAATTTTGAGAAACTGATAGGCATAATAAATAATATTTAAATGCATTTTACATAAATATTTTATATAAAATATTTGTAAATAACATTTTGAAATAAGAAAATTTAGATTTTAATCTTACTAGCAAAGAAAAAAATAGTCGTTTAAGGTAAAATGAAACTAACCAGCTAGATAAGGGCAAAGTCTGAATGTAAGTAGAAATATTTGGAAAAAAAAGTTCCAGTGAGAACATTAGATAAGAAACAATTGGGAGCATTAGAGGCTAGGTTTAGCTCAACAATTGAGTACTAGTTCTTCATGCTAGTAATCTCTACCAATCAGTTTTATATTCCACAAATTAAAGAATTTAGAGTGGATGACCTCTACCATTTCTACCATTGAGATGCTATGGACTGCCTCTTGCCCCATCATACTTTCCTCACACAATTAATGGTAAACAGTAGAAATTACATAGGGTTATTTTTGGTAATTCCTACTAATGTGCTAAAAAAAGAGAAAAACACAGACCATAAAATCACTAGATATTCTGAGATAAACAGAAAGACGCTGGAGTTCAAATTTTCAATCTTAAAATAGTGCTTAAAGCCTATATTTCCACAGCTTCTTTTTCTTTTACTCCTCCATACTCCCTCAGTCATTGCTCTGAGTGCTAGAAGTATGGAAGAGTATTTTGAAGAATAATTTTCACAAACCTAAAAAAAAATAAATAAAATCCCTTATCAGTAGACATTTTTTAAAATTAGGAAGCAATATTTCTGTCATTTCTTCAATTACTTAGATTAAATGACTGGCATATTAATTAGTTTCTATGTACTCATGCTTTTTGTAAGCAGTAAATATGAGAAAAGTATTTTTTGGTAACTATAATAGTTATTTGAGACTGTCAAAAGATTGTGCTAAAAATGTGGTAATGCTACAATTTTAAACATTGTCCCTTCAGAAAAAAAATTAAGGATAGATATATATAAAATTGACAGGTATATACACACACATATATATGTGTGTGTGTATTATATATGCGTATATATATGTAATATATATATATACACACACATATATATGTGTGTATATACCTGTCAATTTTAGACTTTTATTTGACTCCTCAAGGCATCCCCATGAAAACACCAATAATTCAAATAAATTTAAAATTAAGGTACTTTTAGCAGCAATGTGCTATTTGTTATATTGCATATTGTTGTTCTTTCTGGAATGTGGTAAACTGTAGTAAATATATTTTAACTATATATAAACCAAATATTTTAGGATATCTGAGGAAGTTACTTATTTTCCAAACATATGTATAAATTCAAAATATTTTTCAATTCTTATTCTAAAACTGAAAATTTCATAGTTTCAAATAAATGCCATTACATTGGTCTTCATTTCTATCATTCTTTTCCATTGTGTGTGGTTTTTTTTTTTTTTTTTTTGAGGTGGAGTCTCACTCTGTCACTCATGCTGGAGTGCAGTGTCATGTTCTTGGCTCACTGCAAGCTCCACTTCCTGGGTTCACGCCATTCTCCTGCCTCAGCCTCCCAAGTAGCTGGGACTAAAGGCACACACCACCATGCCCGGCTAATTTTTTTTTTTTTTTTTTTTTTTTTTGTACTCTTAGTAGAGACAGGGTTTCACTGTGTTAGCCAGGATGGTCTCGATCTCCTGACCTCAATAAAGCTTTCAATTGTATTTTTAAAACACATTGAAGTTTAACATTTTAGAACTGGAAATTCTCCATCACCCAGAATTGGCTTTTGTCCTTCAGACACAATTTTTAACTAATCATTTCAAAATAAATCTCTTCAGGTTATGCATCTTTATAGAGAATAATAATTTTTTAAATGATCAATATTCAAAATACTGGTGGTTGAACTTTAATAGATTAGTAGATATTAGTTTTCAATATGCCTGCTCCAGAATTTCTCCAACATACTATAGCATTTTGAAGGTTAATAGGTTAGCAATGTTTGTCCATGTACAAGTCCTTAGTAAGCAATATATTCAGGAAGACATAACTGCCTTCAAATGAATGACTAAAAGCAGTGTTTCTAACCTGTTCCATTACTGTTTTGGGGGGCAAATTCCTCTTACTGCTGTAAGTCAATAAGTTTGCCCTCAGCTAATAATGACTCATTTTCTCATAGTTGGAGGGAAACCTTTTGAATTTTAGGCCAAACTTCCTAAGCAGTATCTTCCAATGTTTATGGGTGGTACTTTCAACATTTAAATGTTCCTATTTCACAGAAAGTACTATTACATAGAAAAGACAAATTATAACAAAATTAATGTAAATAATTAGATGCTCAAATCAGTGTTCTACAAGGCAGAAATTTAGCACGTAATTACCTAGTGATTAAGCTTTAACATTGTAATCAGTGAAATTCCATGACTCTTTCATCTCCTAACAATTATTTGTTTGCATGGCAATTTACATAGTTCACTTGCGAAACTGTTTATTTTGTCTTAGTAACTATATACCTGGACAGAATTTTGTTTACTTATTTATTATACACAGTTTTACAAGGTAAAATATGGTTTGGACAACACACAGAAAAAATTTCAAAAGAATATTGATTTAAATAAGATAGTGTATTTCTGCCTTACATTAAGGAATCCTAGAGGCAGGCAATCCACCAGTGACTAAAGTGTTTAACTTTCTACTTTACCTCCAAGGGCCTGGCTTCCATTCTCAAGATTACCTCATAATCCAAGATGGATGCTGGAGCTGCAGCCATTAAATAAAAAGTTTGCAGGCTGGAAGAAAGAAGAGAATGCAAGAGCAATAGTTCTTCCAGTTAAATTGGCTCTATTAAGCAACTTTCCTGGATAGTTTCCATAACACTTCTCCTTTTACCTCTGCTTTCAAATTGGCTGCTCCAGACCAAGTTCTTCTCTTACAGAATTAGGCTGAAACCAAAAAGACACTGGCTTTACATGATAATATAATGACCTAAAATAACATCCCCTAGTACCACAGAATTAATGATCATGTGTCTAGGGATTGTTTTCTTTGCAGTGTACAAAAATGACAATATTTTTTAGACATCAAATTATTGAACCACATCTTGAATCATTGTCTTCTGTTGTTGTATATTATGGACTTAAGTCTATAGTGGTCCATTCCTTTATAGATAAATTGTATGGATTTTTTGTCTGATGATTTGTAAAATGCTATCTTTACCATTATAAAACAAGTGACCATGATCTAACTAGTTCTTACCTGGCATTTCTGGATCTGTAAATTCAAGATTTCCTTCAGTTCACAAAACTTGTCATGTCTTTCATAAATTATAATATATAATTTACATTTTGTTTTGTGTGTCTAAACTCGATCTTAGTAAACCAAAGTTCTTGCTTTTGAACTTTCTTGATCTAAAGCAATGAATTTACTTAAAATGGAGAGCTTTCCATCTATCTTCATAACAGTTTCTGTCATATGCAGCACCTTAATGTTCCTCATAAGATGAGTGATGGGATTCTAACAGAATCTTTTATATTTACCTAACATGACACCATACTTCTTGTCAGAACAAGAATTTCTGACACTTCTCTCTTTACTCTGCTGTAATTTTGTCTTATTTTCCCTCAAATTCCCAGAAATATTTTGAAAAATGTGTTTTATAAATTATTTTCTTTCTTTGACCATGGATTTTAGGAACTTTATTATTTTAATAGCTTTTAATCTTTAAGATAGAATTTCAAAAGAAAAGATTTAAACATTTGGGCTCTAGCCAAATTCTACGGGAGGTACAAAGAGGAGCAGGTACCATTCCTTCCAAAACCATTCTATCAATTGAAAAGGAGAGACTCTTCCATAATTCATTTTATGAGGTCAGCATCATCCTAATACCAAAACTTGGCAAATACACAACAACAAAAAAGAAAACTTCAGGCCAGTATCCCTGACGAACATTGATGATGATGAGAATATCCTCAATAAAATACTGGCAAACTGAATCCAGCAGCACATCAAAAAGCTTATTCACCACAATCAAGTCGGCTTCATCCCTGGGATGCAAGGCTCTTTTAACATACACAAATCAATAAACATAATCCATCACATGAACAAAACCAATGACAAAAACCACATGATTATCTCAATAGATGCAGAAAAGGCAGAGAGGTCTTATGTACACTTCTCATTTCCCTCAATAGACACAACTTATGTAACTATAATTCAATAGCAAACTAAGAAATTGGCATTGCTACAATTTGTATAGTTTTATACCATTTTATCACATACATTGATTTGTATAACCACCACTGCAATCAAGGTACCAATCTATTCCATAAACAGAAAGATCTCCCTCATGTGGTTCCATTATAATTACACCAACCTAATAACCACCATCCTTACTTCTTGGAAACCACTAATCTTTCTTCCATCTCTTATAATTTTGTCATTTCAAGAATATTTTATCAATTGAATCATATAGCATGTGACCTTTTGAGATTAGTTTTTCTTTACCCTTAGCAAAATGCATTGAAATCCATTCATTATTGCATGTATCAGTAGTTTGTTCATTTTGTTGAGTAGTATTTTATCAAATAGAATGAGATGAGCCTTGTGATTTCACCAACTACATCCTTGAGTCAATTTAATTGCTGCATTGCAGATAGTAGGAACCTAGAACCTGGAGTCTCATTGAATAGAGGATACAGATATTAGCATTTAGAGAGTCTAAGGTGGCTAGAATTTGCATCAGAATACAAAATCAGATAGGTCTTTAGATGAGTGATGAACTGTGCATGCCTGGTTTAAAACTCCCCACATTTGGAGTAATAAATAGACTAAAAAGCCTCCACAGCTCACATATCTCTAAGAGTAGTTTGATTCTCATTAGATAGAACAGAGAGACATCAAAATAAAAGACAAAATATAACACTGCATAAAGAGTCACACCTTAGTAATGAGGCTAAAGTAGAGTCTGAGCAATGGCTAATCTGGACTCATATTTCAAAAACCTTAAAATTAATTTATCAAGCTTCAAAAATATATTGATTCTGAAATAACTTAAAATCCTCCCAGAATCAAATCCACACTTCTTTAAAAGAATATAAAAAATCCAGTACTCAGCTACAAAAATTTGACAATATCTGACATTCAGTCAAAACGTAACAAACATGCAAACAGGAAAGGAAATATGATGTGTATGTTACTAAAGGATAACATCTATAAAAAAGCATAAATGACAGAAATTATGAAATTAGCGGATAACAACTTCAAGACTGCTAATACAAATTTTATAAATATACTCAAGTACATAATCAACATAAACAACAAAAACAAATGAGATACAAATAAAACATCTATGAATAAAAACAATGATCTCACCAACTACCTTGAGAACCTAGGAAAAGAAGAGCAATTTATACAATTTATACAAAAGTAAACAGGTAGAAGGAAGTAATAAAAACAGAAGCAGAAATCAGTGAAATAGAGAAAATCAAGAGAGAAAAATCAACTGAACCAAAAGTTGTTTGTTTGAAAAGATTAGTAAAATTGATAAGCTTCTAAACAGCGTTATCAAACATACAAAACAAAACAAAGATTTAAACAGAAGATAAAATGAAACCCTAAAAAAATTAAATTTACCAGAAAAGACAGAAAAAAGGGGAACAAAGTAGAAAATAAATAGCAAAATAGTAGATTTAAAATTAACCACATCAGTAATTATATTAAATGTAAATGGTCTAAACACTCTAATTAGTAGAAAGATATTGCTAACCAAGTAATTTATCTTAAATATAAAAATAAAGGTTTAAAGAAAATATTTAAAAGTCTACATACAAACACTAATTATAGGAATACTTGAGTAGCTCTACTACATATCAGAAGAAGTAAACTTCAAGGTAAAGAGTTTTACCAGTAATTAAGAGGAAGCTACAATAATGACAAAATCATTATTTCATAAAAAGATACAAAAATTATTAAAATGAATGTATATAATAACAGAGCTTTAAAAATGTAAATAAAAAAGTTACTGTTACTGAAAGGAGAATTCCAGAAATTCAGCATCATAGTTGGATATTTCAGCACTCTTCTCTGAGTAATTGAGAATTTTTAAAAAATATTAAGGATATAGAGATCTTATTAAAAAACTCTACCAACCAACTAGACCTAAGTGTCATTTATAGTAGAATATATATTGCTCTCTCATGCACAGGTATCATACACCAAGATAAACAGTAGCCTGAGCCATAAAATGACTCTCAATAAATTTCAAATTATAATGTTATCTGACAGCAATTGAATTAAACTATATATTAATGTCAGAAATATATGCGGAAAATACATAAGTATTTGGAACTTAACACACCTCCAAATAAATTCATATACCAAAAGAAGTCGCAAGAAATTAGTATTTATATCGAACTGTATCAACATGAAAATGCAACATATCAAAGTGTGTGTCAACAAATAAAGTAGTGCTTAGAGAGAAATGTATAGCAATCAATACTTACTTTAAAAAATAAGAAAGAGCTAAAAATCAATGATCTCACCAACTACCTTGAGTACCTAGAAAAAGAGCAATTTATACAAAAAGTAAACAGGTAGAAGGAAGTAACAAAAACAGAAGCAGAAATCAGTGAAATAGAGAAAATCAATAGAGAAAAATCAGTTGAACCAAAAGTTGTTTGTTTGAAAAGATTAGTAAAATTGATAAGCTTCTAAACAGCCTAAACAGCCTTATCAAACGCAAAACAATCTTCCCAGTCCTATGACCTGAAGGTAATTAGCTGACTGAAGGTCATCTATGTCATTTGATTTTACATAAATGACAAGGTAACTTAATAAGCTTCATTTTATTTTATAGTCAGTACAACATACTTGTGAAATAAATGAAATAACTGGTTTGAGTAATATAGAATGATGTCATTGCCAAACAAATGGTTGCTGGAACTGGTGATTTTAAGTGTTAAAAAGAGTCGATGTTGTATGGAAATGATAGCTGTTTTCAGATATATACAAGCTGGCTGAATTGCAGAAGCATTAGACTTGCTGTATGACTACTGAGAGCATAAATCCACAAATACATGGAAACTAAAACAAATATGACTATCATTTTTTAACACTAAAAGAGAGTGTCTACTGAATTCCTGTAGCAAACTATGATATTCTCTTGTGGCATTATTGCACTTATATTACAAATTACTTATGTACATACCATCTCCCTAACAGAAGAACATATATTATATCATTATTTTGTATTTCCCACAGTATCCATATCTGGTACAAAATTTTACATCAACTTCCCTTCTTATATAGTTTAAATAAATGTTGTTTGAATAATGGATCATTATTAAAGGAAAAAAAGGAAGAAGGAAAAAAGAACAGGAGGGGGAGGGTGGAAGAAAAATTGAAAAATTGAGTTAGTTATCTTCTACAGAAAGTTTCAAGCAAAAGTTGTATGACACTTCTTTCATTTAGTCATTGAGGCTATAGAAGGAGCAATGGAGTATTTTACCTCAAGGCCTGTTTCACAAAGTGTATTCTAGCAAGCATTACTACTTAAAATCTGACCCTTGCATTGTTGCCAATAAAGAGGTATGTGTTTTCAAAACCTGATGAGATGAAGTATAGAACATGAGAGTAAGTCTATAGGAATACTTACTAGTATCTAGATATATTAGCTTTATGTGTTTTTAGATCTGATTATAAAATTAGATGGACATATTTTGTATGTATTTATTTTATTTTTATAATAATTTTTATTATATTTATAAAAGTATTAGCCTACATAAAGTAGATGTTTTTAATCCTTTACCCCAGACAGTTTGAAATCACTGCAATAGAATGACATTCCCAAAAGACATCTTGTTCCATAGCTTTCCACGACAAAATTAGTTTGGGAAATGGGTGGCTGTGTCATTCGTACTGATTTTAGTGCACATTGAAGTGTTAAAGTCTATGAAAATTAAATCGACCTCCTTAAATGTGTTATTTATTATTTTCAATTGTTTTTTAGCACATAATTATTTTTATATTAACTATTAAGACCCTGGGTAAAGAATGTTCAAATGAACACACTCAAATTATGTGATATGAAAGTTATGAGAAATTACCCAAATTTGTGACATTTTAATGATCATGTCAACTCTCTTTCAAATTTCCTTTTTAAAAATATATCTTTTTTTATAGTTGTCTAAACATTAATGTGAGATATACCCTCTTAACAAAGTTTTAAGTATTCAATACAATATTGTTAACTATAGGAACAAAGTTGTGACAGATCTGTAGAACTTACTTATCTTGTACAACTAAAACTGCCATTTAATTACCCATTAAATAGCAATTTCCATTTCTCCCTCCCTCTGCACCTAGAAACCTCCGTTCAATTCTGTTTCAATGAGTTTGACTTTTTTGGATAACTCATATAAGTGAATCATAAATTGTCCTTTGTGATTGGCTTATTCAACTTAGCATAATGTCTTCCAAGTTCATCTATGCTGTTGTATATGGCAGAATTTCCTATTTAATTAATTAATTTATTTATTTATTTGAGACGGAGTCTCACTCTATCACCCAGGCTGTAGTGCAGTGGCACCATCTCAGCTCACACCAACCTCCGCCTCCCAGGATCAAGCCATCCTCCCAAGTAGCTGGGACTACAGGCATGCGCCAACACACCTGGCCAATTTTTGTATTTTTAATAGAGATGGGGTTGGTCTCACACTCCTGACCTCAGGCTGGTCTCGAACTCCTGACCTCAGGCGATCCGCCCGCCTCAGCCTCCCAAAGTGCTGGGATTACAGGCATGAGCCACCACAACCGGCCAGAATTTCTTTCTTTTTTAAGGCTGAATAATATATATGTCACATTTTGTTTATCCATTGATCTGTCAATAGATATTTGAGTTGTTTCTGTATATTGGCTGTTGCGAATAAAACTTCCACAAACATGAGAGAGCAGATGTCTCTTCAAGATCCAGATTTTAATTATTTTAGATACATTCCAAAAAGTGGCATTGTTGGATGATGTGCTAGTTCTATTTTTTTAATTTTTTGAGGAACTTTTATAATATTTTTCATAGCAATTGCATCATTTTACCTTCTCACAAATAATGTACAATGACATCGATTTCTCCACATCCTCGCCAACATTTGTTATCTTTTTTTACAATCGCCACCATAATAGATGTGAAGTGATATCTCCTTGTTTTATGTAAGATTTAAAACTGTAAAACTCTAGAAAACAAAATCACAGGGGAAAAGCATCCTGACATTCGTCTAGGAAATGATTTATTGGATAAGACACCAAAAATACAAGCAACAAAAACAAAAATATACAAGTGAGACTCCATCAAATTTAAGTTTCTACACAGCAAAGGAAACAACAGAGGCGTAAAACAATTCATGGAATGGGAGAAAATATTTACAAATCACATCTGATAAGAGGTTAATGGCAAAAATATACAAGGAACTTCTACAACTCAATAGCAGATGAAACCAAACAAAAAACCAATTTAAAAATGAGCAAAGGATATAAGTAGAAATTTCTCCAAAGAATATGTTTCAAAAAAAGAAGAAGAAGAAGCACATGAAGAGGTGTTCAGCATCACTAATTGTCAGGAAAATTCAATTTTTTTCAAATTTCTAGTCATATTGGAAAACTTTTCAGCTATTTATGAGTCCTCAACTGTTGTATAATTATTTGACAATTCAATCATAATTTTCCATTACCAGAAATAGTTTGGTTCTTCTTTTAAATAATTAAATGCCATGTCATGTGTTTTAAATTACATAAAATGTAATTTACATGGTAAGTGTAAAGAGACATAATAAGTTTCAATAATGTCATGATAAAATTCACAAATAGAAAACAGTTTATTGCTTTTTTAATACATATTTATCTAAATAAACTTAATAGGTAAGCTGTGTAATATACTATCAATAACTTTTCATCATACATATTTAAGATAGTTTTAAGTTGTCATCATTCAACTTTTATATGAAATCATTTTCTTTTATGATTTCCCTTGAACAGACCATTTTAATATCTTTGCTAGCAAAACTTACAATACCTCTTCCAAAGAATAGGGTGTGGTGATTTCTATTTAGCTGATGCCTTTCATTCCATATGTTCTTAGAAATATATCACTGAGAAAATATTTCAACATCCATTTTTTAGAACAGATTAGGTATATAGTTAGCAAAGAAGAAATTTAGTCATTGGTGTAACATAACCTTCCACAATGTCAAAAATACCCAAAGTGTAAAACTCTCAGAAATCTTGTCTGTCCTCACAGCTTTTTCACTGGGAAGATAGTTAAACTTTAAAATAAGAGCTGTAAAGCAAGTTGGAAAATTGCCACATACAATTAATTAGCAATAGTAGAAGTTAGATAATTAAAAATCAGACTTCACTCTGACCCAATAACCAGATAAAATTAGTTTTTATTCTTCCAATTTTTGTATTAAGTGTGAAAATATTAATGTGTGTACAGAGATTTGACTTCCTTTTCATATTTTCTTTAAGTAGAAAAGTCTATAGAAATGCCATTGAAACTCATTCTCAGAATAAAATGTGTTATCTTGTGATCATTTATAAATTTTAAGCTTCATTAAAATCAGTTTGCCAATCGTTATATAATATTCTGATTTAGAAATACTGCCCTATGTATGAATGAATCAAAAAATCCTCAAATTTTAGATTTGCTCAAGGAAGGGAAATATTTCAGAAATTCAGAATTCAAAAACACTTTAGCATTGATTAACTTGGTCTTTGTTTTTTAATAAGACAAAATAAAAAATATTTTTTTGTTTTCTTCTGTGAACCACTTTAATGAGTGATATTGACAAACAGGCAAATATCTAATGTAACACTCAAGAGTTCAAGAAAAAGAATGGGAAACATAATTGTTTTTAAAATTTAAAGTGTTAGACTTTTCTATGTAGTTATAATTCTAGGGCTAATAAACTTATACTACAGAAAAGTATATTTAAATGTAAAATAAAAACTTTTTTATTATCTTTATTTCAATGTTTTTGGGAAACAGGTAGTGTTTGATTACATGAATAAATTATTTAGTGGTGATTTCTGAGATTTTGGTTCACCCATCACTCAAGCAGAGTACGCTATACCAATGTGTAGTCTTTTATCTCTCACCCCCCTCACATCCTTTCCCCCAAGCCCCAAAGTCGATTGTATCATTTTTATGCCTTCGCATCCTCATAGCTTAGCTCCCACTTATGAGTGAGAACATACAATGTTGCGTTCTCTATTCATGAGTTATTTCACCTAGGATAACGATCTCCAATTCCATCCAGGTTGCTGCAAATGCCATTATTTCATTCCTTTCTATGACTGAGCAGTATACCATGGTATGTATCTATATATATATACACATATATACACACACATATATACACATACGTATATGTGTGTACACATATACACATACATATATACACACATATATACATATATGTGTGTATACATACACACGTATATATACATATATACACACACATATGTGTGTATATATATATGTATATATATATATATACATATATATATACACCACATTTTCTTTGTCCAGTCGCTGATTGATGGGAATTTGGCTGGTTCCATAGTTTTACAATTGCAAATTCACAATTTTTGCAATTCGCAAAAAAGTCCTTAGCCCACTTTTTGAAAGGATTGTTTGTTTTTTCCTTACTGATTTTCTTGTAGATTCTGGATATTAGTCCTTTGTCAAAGATATAGATTGTGAAGATTTTCTCCTACTCTGTGGATTGTCTGTTAACTCTGTTGATTATTTCTTTTGCTGTGTAAAAGCATTTTACTTTAATTAAGCCCCACCTATTTATCTTTGTTTTTGTTGCATTTGCTTTTGGGTTCTCAGTCATGAAGTCTTTGCCTAAGCCAATATCTACAAGAGTTTTTCCAATGTTACCTTCTAGAATTTTTATAGTTTCAAATCTTAGATTTAAGTCCTAGATTTATCTTGAGTTCATTTCCCGTGTAAAATGAGAGATGAGGATCCAGTTTCATTATTCTACATGTGGTTTGTCAATTATCCCAGCACTATTTGTTGAATAGGGTGTCCTTTCCCAACTTTATGCTTTTGTTTGCTTTGTCGACAATCAGTTGGCTGTAAGTATTTGGCTTTATTTCTGGGCTCTTCATTTTGTTCCATTAATCTATGTGCCTATCTTCATATAAGTACCATGCTGTTTTGGTGACTATGGCCTTAAAGTATAAAGTCAGGTAATGTGATGCCTTCAGATTTGTTCTTTTTTCTTAGCCTTACTTTGGCTATGCAGGCTCTTTTTTGGTTCCATATGAATTTTAGGATTGTTTTTTCTAGTTCTACGAAGAATTATATTGGTATTTTGATGGGAATTGCATTGAATTTGTAGATTGCTTTTGGCAGTATGGTTATTATGGTCATTTTCACAATATTAATTCTGCCCATCCGTGAGCATGGGATGTGCTTTCATTTGTTTTTGTCATCTACGAGTTCTTCAGCAGTGTTTTGTTGTTTTCCCTGTACGGGTCTTTCACCTCCTTGTTTAGGATTATTCCTAAGTATTTTACTTTTGTGCAGCTATTATAAAAGGGATTTAGCTCTTGATTTGATTCTCAGCTTGGTTGTTGTTGGTATATAACAGAGCTACTGACTTATGTACTTTAATTTTGTATCCTGAAACTTTGCTGAATTCACTTGTCAATTTCAGGAATTTTTCGAGGAATATTTCGGCTTTTCTAGGTATACAATCATATAATCAGCAAACAGTGACTGTTTGACTTCCTTTTTACCGATTTGGATGCCCTTTATTTCTTTCTCTTGTCTGATTGCTCTGGCCAGGACTTCCAGTACTATGTTAAAGAGGAGTGGTGAGAGTGGGCATCTTTGTCTTGTTCCAGTTTTCAGAGGGAATTCTTTCAACTTTTTCCCATTCAGTATAATGTTGGCTGTGGGTTTGTCATAGATGGCTTTTATTACATTAAGGTATGACCCTTCTATGCCAATTTTGCTGAGGGTTTTAATCATAAAGTGATGCTGAATTTTGTCAAATGCCTTTTTTGTGTCTGTTGAGATGATCATGTGATTTTTGTTTTTACTTCTCTTTATGTGGTGTATCACATTTATTGACTTGCAGATGTTGAAACATCCTTGCATCCCTGGTATGAAACCCACTTGATCATTGTGGATTATGTTTTTGATATGCTGTTGGATTTGGTTAGCTAGTATTTTATTAAGGATTTTTGCATCTATATTCATCAGGTCTATAGTTTTCTTTTTTTGTTATGTTGTTTCCTGATTTGGATATTAGGGTGATCTGGCTTCACAGAATTATTTAGGGAGGATTCCCTCTTTCTCTGTCTTGTAGAATAGTATCAGTAGAATTTGTATCAATTCTTCTTTGAATATCAGATAAAATTCAGCTGTGAATCTGTCTGGTCCTGAACTTTTTTTTGTCGGCAATTTTTTTATTACTATTTCAATCTTGCTGCTTGTTATTGATGTGTTCAGTTTCTATTTCTTCCTGGTTTAATCTTGGAGGGTTGTATCTTTCCAGGAGTTTATCCATCTCCTTTAGGTTTTCTAATTTATATGTGTAAAGGTGTTCATAGTAACCTTGAATTATGTTTTTGTATTTCTTTGGTATCTGTTATAATATCTCCTATTTCATTTCTAATTGAGCTTATTTAGATTTTTTTTTTTGCTTAATCTCACTAATGGTCTATCAATTTTATTTTTCTTTTCAAAAACCCAGCCTTTTGTTTCATTTATCTTTTGTATTTCTTGTTTCAATTCATTTAGTTCTGCTCTGATCTTGGTTATTTCTTTTCTTTTGATGGTTTTCGGTTTGATTTGTTGTTATTTCTCTAGCTCCGTGATGTGTGATTCTGGATTGTCTATTTGGGCTCTTTCCGACTTTATGAAATAGGCATTTAATGCTATGACCTTTCTTCTTAGCGCCACCTTTGCTGTATCTCAGAGGTTTTGATAGGTTGTATTACTATGATTGTTCAATTGAAAGAAATTTTAATTTCATCTTGATTTCATTGTTGACCCAAGGATCATTCAGTGGCAACATATTTAATTTCCATGTATTTTCATTATTTTGAGGGTTCCTTTTAGAGTTCATCTCCCATTTTATTCCACTGTGGTCTGAGAGAGTAGCTGATATAATTTATATTTTCTTAAATTTGTTGAGACAGACTTGTTTTGTGGCCTATCATATGGTCTACCTCAGAGAGTTTTCCATGTGCTGATGAATAGAATGTATATTCTACAATTATTGGATAGAATATTCTGTAAATATTTGTTAAGTCCATTTGTCCTAGGGTACAGTTTAAATCTATTGTTTCTTTGTTGACTTTCTGTCTTGATGACCTGTCTAGCACTGTGGGCGGGGTATTGAAGTCCCCCACTATTATTGTGTTGCTGTCTATCTCATGTCTTAGGTGTAGTAGTAATTGTTTTATAAATTTGGAAGCTCCAGTGTTAGGTGCATATATATGTCACATTTTTCTGTTGGTGTAGTCCTTTTAACATTATATAATGTCCCTCTTTGTCCTTTTTAACTGCTATTGCTTTAAAGTTTGTTTTGCCTTATATAAGAATAGGTACTCCTGCTCTCTGTTTGTGTTCATTTATATGGAATATCTTTTTCTACCCCTTTACCTTAAGTTTATGTGAGTCCTTATGTGTCAGGCAAGTATCCTGAAGACAGTAGACACTTGGTTGGTGAATTCTTATCCATTCGGCCATTCTGTATCTTGTAAATGCAGCATTTAGGCCATTTACATGCAACATTTATATTGAGATGTGAGGTATTATTCTATTCATTGTGCTCTTTGTTGTCTGAATACCAGTTTTGTTTTGTTTTTTTAATTTACTTACTGTGTTATTGTTCTATAGGTCCTGTGAGATTTATGCTTTAAGGAAGTTCTATTTTGGTGTATTTTGAAGGTTTATTTCAAGATTTAGAGCTCCTTTTAGCAGTCCTTGTAGCGCTGGCTTGGTAGTGGCAAATTCTCTCAGTATTTGTTTGTTTCAAAAAGACTGTATCTTTCCTTCATTTATGAAGCTTAGCTTCATTGGATACAAAATTCTTAGCTGAAAATTGTTTTGTTTAAGAAGACTGAAGATAGGGCCCCCAATCTCTTCTAGCTTGTAGGGTTTCTGCTGAGAAATCTGCTGTTATTCTGATAGGTTTTCCTTTATAGGTTACCTGGTGCTTTTGCCTTACGGCTATCAAGATTTTTTCCCTTCATCTTGACTTTAGATAACTTCATCTTTTTGTGATGAATTTCCCATGTGTTCTTTGAGCTTCTTGTATTTGGATGTCTAGATCTCAAGCAAGGCTGGGAAAGCTTTCCTCAATTATTCCCTCAAATATGTTTTCCAAACTTTTAGATTTCTCTTCTTCCTCAGGAACATCAATTGTTCTTAGATTTAGCCATTAAACATAATCCCAAACTTCTTGGAGGTCATTCATTTACTTATTTTTTTTTCTCTTTCTTTGTTAGATCAGCTTAATTCAAAAACCTTGTTCTCGAGTTCTGCAGTTCTTTATTCTGCTCATCAATTCTATTGCTGAGACTTTCCAGTGCATTTTACATTTCTCCAAATGTGTCTTTCATTTCCAGAAGTTGTGATTTTTTTTATTTATACTATCTATTTTACTGAAGATTTTCCCCTTCACATCATATATATATATATATATGTGTGTGTGTGTGTGTGTGTGTGTGTGTGTGTATGTGTGTGTGTATAATTTTATTAAGTTGAATTTCACTCTTCTCTGGTTCCTCCTTGAATAGCTTAATAATTGAACTGAATTCTTTTTCTGGCAATGCAGGGATTTCTTCTTGGTTTGGATCCATTGCTGGTGAGTTAGTGTGCTCTTTTGGGGGTGTTAAAGAACCTTGTTTTGTCATATTACCAGAATATTTTTTCTGCTTTCTTCTCATTTGGGTAGACTATGTCAGAGGGAAATCTGGGGCCCAAGGACTGCTCTTCAGATTGTTTTGTCCCATGCATGCTCCCTTGATGTAGTGCTCTCCCCCTTCCTCCATTCCTCTCCCCATTCCTCTCAGGAATGTTGCTTCCTGAGAGCCCAATGTAGTGATTGTTATTTCTCTTCTGGATCTAGCCACTCAGTGTAGCTACCAGGCTCTGGGCTGGTACTGGGGGGCACCTGCACAGACTCATACAATGTGAACCACCTTCAGGTCTCTCAGCTGTGGATAGCAGCACCCGGTCTGGTGGAAGTGGCAGGCACGTCAAATGGACTCTGTGAGGGTACTTAGTTGTAGTTTTGTTTATTGCACTAGTTTTGTGTTTTTTGGACACCACCCAGGAGGTGGCACTTTGAAGAAGGCATCAGCTGAGATGCTATAGGGAGGATCATGTGGTGTGTGGGGTCCTAGAGCTCCCACGAGGTTATATCTTTTGTCTTTGTCTACCAGGATAGGTAGAAAAAGACCATAAGGTAGCGGCAGGGTGAGGCGTGTCTAAGCTCAGAATCTCCTTGGGTGGTTCCTTCTGCAGCTGCTTTGGGGGATGTGGGTGTGGTTCTCAGGCCAATGGAGTTATGTTCCCAGGGGATTATGGCTGCCTCTGCTGTGTCATACAGTTCACCAGGGAAGTGGTGGGAAAGCCAGAAGTTACAGGACTCACCCAGCTCTCACACAGCCCAAATGGCTGGTCTAACTCTCACCGTGTGCCCCCACAACAGCACCAAGTCTATTTCCAGGCAGCCAGGGAAATTTCCTTCTCCTTATGGTCTTTTCTCAATTCCTCTCGCAGCCCTTTCCAAGGACCTCTGTGAGACAAAGTCAGAAATAGCTCCCCTGGGGACCAAGAGAGCCCACAGGGCTCTTCCAACTGCTACTTCTACCCCTGTATTTCACTTGACTCTCTAAATTTGTCTCAGCTTCAGGTAAGGTCAAATCCTTCTCTCGTGATCTGAACCTTCAAGTTCCCCAGTGAGGGTGTGTGTTCAGGGGCAGATGATCCCCCTTTCACATTTTCACACTTTGGGCACTCAGGGTTTTTCAGTTGTCTCCCAGGGCCTGCAGGAGAAATCCACTTCCTTCAAAGGGTCTGTGGATTATCTCGGCTTTCCTGGTATGTTCCTGCAGTAGTTCTTGGAGCGAAAATTCTTGATGTGAGTCACCACATACTGCTCTGTTCATTCAAGTGGGACCTGCAAGCTGGTCCTGCCTCCTATCCTCCATTTTCCTCACTCTGCCCAACATTTAAACTATGTTATTTTGAACATTGAATATGGAACAGTAAGTGACTTAATTAGCATGATATAACGAAGGCTAGATATTGCTAAATCACGGGTATTTTAAGGGGAAATGTCCTATGGTAAGAAATTGACCTCTAAATTTCTTAAGATTTTTAAGATTTCATTATTTGATTAAATATCATTAAAATGACAGTAAATTCTTCAATGTTTTAAATCATTTTTACTTCATAAGAGAAAACAGAAGATCTGGGTAAAGTGGTACCTACAGTTCCGCCTAGCAAAAAATGACTTAGATATAGTTTTATGTACCTAATTTATTAAAACAACTATTTTCTTACCAGACTCAAATTGGAAAATAAAAAAGATTTTGTAAATACTACCAATTCTTACACAGATATTTGAGTAGGGTTATATTATCCACTCAATTTGGTAAGAGAGATGCTACTCAGTTATTTGGGGTACTTAAGGAGTATGATTTAATAATTCTGCTAATTCTTAAATTAAAAGTTTTTTTTTATCTTTCCCTGGAATCCAGACTACCAAAAGCAGAATTTTCCTCATGTTTTCAATAAAAGAATAATTTTCCCTGTGAGAAATACAAGAAATGAGTACAAATCATTTCCTTTTTGAAGTTACAAAAATAAGTCAAATAAGTTATGTTCTCTATAATTATACTATTGGGCTAAAATTTATATTAGTATGATATGATTAGAAAAAGTAGGCCATCGTGGCTACATGTACAGAACTTGAACCCAGTGTTAATTAAATTCTGGTTCCATAAGCTATTATTTTTGTGTGGTGTAGGCAATAGAACCACTCCAGCTGCATGTAACTAATAGTTTAATTCTTAATGGATTATAGTTGGATTGAATAAGATATTTCATGTAAAAGTGCCTAGAATAGTTTAGATGGCATTATTTTTAAGGATGTGAAGTATTGTATAATTCTTAACTTTGCAGAAATATGAAAATAAATTTAGTTAGAAATTATCTTTAAAAACCCTTTATAAAAGACCATAAGTGGATGTGATTTTTAGGTAATATATTTTGACTGCAAGTAATATTTTTTCAATAGATTACCACCCCTAATGTGTGAATATGTTGTCTAGGTTTAATAATATTATTATATTTAAAAATGCAATTTGATACTTGTATAAAGGACACAGTCTCATATCTATAACCTTATTTCAATGTCTTCTTTACAACATTGTATTGACATTTGAACAGAGCTGTCAATTTTTTAAACATGTGTCATATGTCATTATTACATGTATACATACACACGTTATATATATGTGTGTTTAAATATATATATTTATATTTATATATGTGTGTGTGTTTTTAAATACCTTTCATAATTAAACTAAGATTTTCTGAACTCAAGTGAAGTCATTTAGTAAATAATTAACTCAAAATTTCCTGAGTGCGATCATAGTAGCATTATTCTAGGTTCTGGTTTTAAAGACAAAGCCCTTGACTTCATGAAGAATCTCCTAACCTGTTTAAATAAATAAATAGCATTTTCTCATTTATTTTGGAGGCAAACATGTTCATAATTAAAGCAAAAGAGTTTTTGATAGAAACCAAATCTGAAAAGCAGAAACATGTGCCTTGAGTATCTTAAGAAATTAGTTTCATTTTATGGCTACATATCCAAGAAAGAAGTTTCCCAGAGGAAGCAAGACAGAAGTATTACAATTTTGGTTTTCACTTTTATGTAAATTTAGGATGAATAATATATTAGTGAGGTAGGCTAGCTCTATAACAGCTTGAATTTAGGTTGCAGGAAGTGATGAGGATAGAGGCTCTGTTCCATGAAATCATCTAGGAACACAGGCTTCTGTCATGATTTGTACTGTCTTCCTTTGGGTCTTTATAGTCTTCTCCATTCAGCCTGCCAGTAAAAGACAACAAAGATTGCCCAGGATTTCCTAAGTTAGCAGGTGGAAACTTCAAGTAATTTACAAAAAAAAAAAAAAAAGAATGTAAATGTGATTTACTATAATTATCACTAGAATTCATGAAGAAGATCATACCAGTTATAGATATTTGACATTCCTTTTTGACAGTCTTGATATGGAGGTAAAACTAAATAATGTAAAACTTTGTACAAATCATAGTATATTTTATTTTTCTTATATGATTATTATCATTAATATTTATCAATATGTGCTTACCATTTATGCATCCCATGTTATGTTATACAAAAAGATTTTCATATTATGTGTGAGATAGATACAGATATAAATATGGATGATATAGAAATAACTAACCTGTATATCATTCGTACAGAAGAATGTGCTGGCTTGGGGGTCTGCTGCAGTTTAATGTGAATCATTTTACTTCATTTATACTTTTCATACTGGTATACTGCTGTACTTTGAAATAGAGTTAACTGAATATTAGCTATTGTTTCAATAAAGAAGCATTGCTACAAACTTGTTTCTTCCATATTCCAATTTACTACCATCTTAACTAAATCATAATAAAAATAAACATGAGTTTCATGTAGGCATTTTGATCTTATCTCTCCAAATGTTAAAAAACTGGATGTATTAGTTGAAATACCTTACCAGCTGCATATAATTCACTAAAACTGTGTTTTCTACAGCATGCTTTTTCTGGACTGTAGTACATATGTCCCTTCAGGAAAGAAAACCCAGCGCAAGGGGATCCTGTATCAGGATTCTGGAAGGGTTTTTCAATTTCAGTTATCAACAGTAGAGGTTTCTCTGCGAACTTTTGCTGTTGGAACTGAGAGTTATGACAAGTAAAAGATAACAGAATGGAGAAAAATGGCTTTAGTATTATGACCAAAAAGCAATATCACATTGCACCAACAGGTTAAAAAGCCCAAAAGAATCGTACAGCAGGTTAAAGGCATAACCCTGGGACTGAGTCTGGTTTGAATTTAGAATACGGAACAAACATAAATAGAGTAATTTGAAGTCATTTTGGATTTATTTTCCCTTTGTTTTCCTCAATTGAATAGCAGTATTTATCAAATATTTTCTAAGAATTCACCCACAAGCTTAAATTGGGCTTACAAAGATAAATGTTCGAAACAGAAAAAAGTGTAACCCTAGCCAATACATGATAAGTTACAAAATGACCACCATTACAATCAATGAGGCTCTGAGTGAGTGAAGTTTTTATGGAGAAAGTGAGACTTTTCTATCTGAATGAAATATTTAGTTTTTAGAACAAAATTTATATTATTTTTCATTTATTCTCTTGTTCTCTTTTGAGAATTAAAACTATCTGTCAGCAACAGATAAAACTTTTAGCCATAAAACCAGGTTTTGTTGCAACAAAGAAAGTAGACATTTCAACTTTGTGGCTTTAGCAACCACATGTCACATCAAGAAACCTATGTTCCCTGGACATGAACAGATGCGAGTAACCATATGCTCTCCTGAGCAGTCCTGCCAGGGAGGTCTGGTTCTGCTACCAAAATAGGACTGCCATTTAGAACAGGTTGATTCTGCTATTGTTTTTAGCCTCCCTTTTTCCTTCCTCGACACCTTTAGGAATAAGGAATTAGGTGAGATCAACATACCTTCCTTAGTCAGGTGTCTTAATTTTTGTTTGAAGGTCCTTGACCAAGAAAGACAAAGCATCTCAAGATGTTGTCATTTCTTAGACAAAAGCTTCCTTAATCTGTCAATTTTTAAGAAATTGAAAACATCTATTAAAATAATCAGCCATCGCTTAGATACTAGAATAGAACTCTTGACAAACAGAGCACATCTTTTAAAGCTATGTCTACTTTTAAAATACTTTCTCATTCTTCACTGTGAGAAGTATAATGATATAAATGACTAGGTAGATAAGTCACAGTTTTTTGTATGGTATTTGTCAGTGGCCCCTTTAACGATCATTGTGGATTCATCCAGCCACATGGCTACAGACAATCATACTAACTTCAAATGTTTTATGCTATATTGGTCCAACTCCAGATGAAACTGTAAAATAGTTTACTTTTCATCACTATGCATCCTGCTTTTAGGCCATTCCTCTCCCCTCCATCATTCCTGAAGCTATCTATTTTCCTTTCTTTTACTCATAATTTTGAGCAACTATGCAAAGTAAAGCAAGAAACTAATCCCTGCCCAAGTGATACTCGTAAGACTTATGATTCTGATCCCTTTAAGTGTTTATTTATTTTCTACTTTATAGAACGTAAGTAAAATATTCTTTAAGACGTAAGTCTGTTTCTTTCAAATTAATCTAGAAAAGCAACATTTCCAATGTCAAGTTCTAGGTGTAAGAAAATAATCTAGGGCACAATAATATTTTCATTGTTTAGAAAATCAAGGGACATATTTCAACTATTCTCAAGTCAAGCTGAGAGGTGACAGCATGCTGGCAGCTCTCGCAGCCCTCGCTTGCTCTTGGTGCCTCCTCAGTCTTGGCGCCCACTCTGGCCCCGCTTGAGGAGCCCTTCAGCCCACCACTGCACTGTGGGAGCCCCTTTCTGGGCTGGCCAAGGCCGGAGCCGGCTCCTTCAACTTGCAGGGAGGTGTGGAGGGACTGCCTGCAGCACTTGCGGGCCAGCCTGAGTTCTGGGTGGGAGTGGGCTCAGCAGGCCCGCACTTGGAGCAGCCGGCCCGCCCGCAAGCCCCTGGCAGTGAGGAGCTTAGCACCTGGGCCAGCAGCTGCTGTTCTTGATTTCTCGCTGGGCCTTAGCTGCTTCCCTGCAGGACAGGGCTCCGGACCTGCAGCCCACCATGCCTGAGCCTCCCCCAACCCCACCATGGGCTCCTGCACATCCCGAGCCTCCCCGAGGAGCGCCGCTCCCTGCTCCAGGGCGCCCGGTCCCATCGATCGCCCAAGGGCGGAGGGGTGCAGGCGCACCGCGCGGGACTGGCAGGCAGCTTCCCCTGCAGCCCCAGTGCCGGATCCACTGGGTAAAACCTGCTGGGCTCCTGAGTCTGGTGGGGACTTGGAGAACCTTTATGTCTAGCTAAGGGATTGTAAATACACCAATCAGCACTCTGTATCTAGCTCAAGATTTGTAAACACACCAGTCAGCACTCTGTGTCTAGCTCAGGGTTTGTGAATGCACCAATCAGCACTCTGTATCTAGTTAGTCTGGTGGAGACTTGGAGAACCTTTATGTCTAGCTAAGGGATTGTAAATACACCAATCAGCACCCTGTCAAAATGGACCAATCAGCTCTCTGTAAAACAGAACAATCGGCTCTCTGTAAAATGGACCAATCAGCAGGATGTGGGTGGGGCCACATAAGAGAATAAAAGCAGGCTGCCCACGCTAGCAGTGGCAACCTGCTCAGGTCCCCTTCCACGCTATGGAAGGTTTGTTCTTTCGCTCTTTGCAATAAATCTTGCTGCTGCTCACTGTTTGGGTCCACATTGCCTTTATGAGCTGTAACACTCACCCCAAAGGTCTGCAGCTTCACTCCAGAAGCCAGTGAGACCACGAACCCACCAGAAGGAAGAAACTCCAAACACAACTGAACATCAGAAGGAACAAACTCCGGACACGCCACCTTTAAGAACTGTGACAGGAGGGTCCGTGCCTTCATTCTTGAAGTCAGTGAGACCAAGAACCCACCAATTCGAGACACAAAGCCCTATGAAATTTCTCTTTATATCTCAAAATAAGATATTTACAGTTTAAAATAAGTGCTTAAAATCAGAGGATATAATATCTGTAAATAATAATCATCAAAGCAAATAGGTATCTTTGCAGGGAAATTGCTTTCCTGGCATGTGCCAGGGATTTATATTCTGTAGGATAGATTTCACACACCTTGGGTTGAGAAGACATTAGAGAGACTTCTAGACTGAGAAAAGATGATTAGCGGCATGAGCTAGTGCTAGAAGGGATTGATGCCAGGAAAGTGGAAACTGTTAGTGAAGTCTAGAAAGTCACGTTGTTTTCAGAGCATTCTGGAAGTGGTAGCAGAGTTTCAAAGAATTTAAAAGAAACTTAAAAGAGAGTCATTAGTGAAATCAAAGGCTCTACCCCTTTCTCCGAATAGTTTGAATGCCAATCAGGAGCTTAGGTCTGAGGGAACATAAGTGTAACTAACTGAAGAAACAGGCTGAGGTTTATTCATGAGAAGTAAGTACTGAATATTAAGAATTTGGACAGAATCAATATGATCATGGTATAGTAAGGGGCACCAGACTCACCCTTATGTTTCAAACAACAATATTGTATGCAGTATTGCATACAACAAATTGTATGCAACTGTGGTTTTCAAATATCTAACAATACACAGGAAAAAGACTCTTGAGGGAAGGAAAACAAGCAAAGAAAGCTCATGACTGCCCTGACCTAGAATGCAAAGTTAAGGTTCAATATTTGAAAATGAACCAGTGTAATTTGAAATATTAAGAAAACAAAAAAGGGAAAACATGATTAATAGATACAGAAAAAGCATTTGGTGAAACTCCGCATTTATTCATTATAAGAACAATTTGAAAACAAGAAATAAAGGGAACTTTCTCAATGTGATAAAGGCCATCAATTAACAACCTATGACCAATATTGTATTTAATTTTAAAAGGCTGGATTTCTTATTCCTAAGATCAGAAACAAGAAATAAAATCCATATTCAAAATTACATTCAAAATTTTCGGCCGGACGTGGTGGCTCACGCCTGTAATCCCAGCACTTTCGGAAGCCGAGGGCAGATCACGAGGTCAGGAGATTGAGACCATCCTGGCTAACACTGTGAAACCCCATCTCTACTAAAAATACGAAAATAAAAAATTAGCAGGGCGCGGCGGTGGGCACCTGTAGTCCCAGCTACTCAGGAGGCTGAGGCAGGAGAATGGCTTGAACCTGGGAGGCAGAGCTTGCAATGTGCTGAGATTGTGCCACTGCACGCCAGCCTGGGTGACAGAGTGAGACTCCATCTCAAGAAACAAAAAAACAGTAAAAAAAAAAAATTATGGACATCCTAACTTGTGAAACAAGGCATGAAGAAATAAAATGCATAATACATACAACACTCTGCCTTTACTTATAAAGAGCAAGTGTCCCTTGGGGAAAAAATAATAAATCTCAAAAATGTTACTAGAAGTATAATAACAAAGGAATTTAGTAAAATATGAGGTCAATGTACAAAAGTAAACTGTCTTTAATTTTGGGAAAAAACATTGGAAGATTTATAATAACTTATTTCAAGACTATATAAAGGTACAATACTCAGTGAGTTGTATTTGTATAAAAAGAGACATGTAAAATAATGGAAAGAAATCAAGTTTCCAGAAATACATCCAGGATATCTAGTCAAATGATTTTCCACAAAGGTGACAATACAAAAATATAAAGAAGTAGAGAAAAAATAAATATACAACTTAAATAAAAAGAACCTCAGTGTTTAACTCATAATTTTACGCTAATTAACCTATTATCTATCATAGACTTAAATGTAAGCACTAAAGCTGTTGAACCTGTAAAAGAAAATAGAGAACTAATCTTAGTAACCTTAGGTGTCTGTGATATAAAAACACAATACATAAAAGGAAAATTGTATAAATTGTATAAATTGCCCTTGATCAAAATTAAGAACGTTTGCTTTTAAAATCACAGGTTTAATAAAAGTTGACAGAGACACAACAAAAAAAGAAAATTTCAGGCCAATATCCCTGACAGAAATAGAGAAAATTTTTTTTTATTATACTTTAAGTTCTGGGATACATATGTAGAACGTGCAGATTTTTTACATAGGTATACACGTGCCATGGTGGTTTGCTGCACACATCAACCCATCATCTACATTACATATTTCTCCTAATGCTATGCCTCCCCTAGCCCCCCATCCCCAGACAGGCCCTGGTGTGTGATGTTCCCATGCCTGTGTCCATGTGTTCTTATTGTTCAACTCCCCTTATGAGTGAGAACATGCAGTGTTTTGTTTTCTGTTCCTGTGTGAGTTTGCTGAGAATGATGATTTCCAGCTTCATCCATGTCCCTGAAAAGGACATAAACTCATCATTTTTTATGGCTGCATTGTATTCCATGGTGAATATATACCACATTTTCTTTATCCAGTATACCATTGATGAACATTTGGGTTGGTTCCAAGTCTTTGCTATTGTGAAGAGTGCCGCAATTAATGTACATGTGCATGTATCTTTTTAGTAGAATGATTTATAATCCTTTGGGTATATACCTAGTAATGGGATTGCTGGGTCAAATGGTATTTCTGTTCTAGATCTTTGAGGAATCGCCACGCTGTCTTCTACAATGGTTCAACTAATTTACACTCCCACCAACAGTATAAAAGCATTCTGATTTTTCCACATCCTCTCCAGGGTCTGTTGTTTCCTGACCTTTTAATGATCATCATTCTAACTGGGGTGAGAGGGTATCTCATTGTAGTTTTGATTTGTATTTCTCTAATGACCAGTGATGATGAGTTTTTTTTCATGTTTCTTTGCCACATAAATGTCCTCTTTAAGAAGTGTCTGTTCATATCCTTTGCCCACTATTTGATGTGATTGGTTGTTTTTTTTTCTTGTAAATTTGTTTAAGTTCCTTGTAGATTCTGGATATTGCCCCTTTGTCCGATGGATAGATTTCAAAAATTTTCTCCCATTCTATACATTGCCTATTCACTCTGATGTTAGTTTATTTTGCTGTGCAGAAGCTCTTTAGTTTAATTAAATCCCATTTGTCAATTTTGGCTTTTGTTGCCATTACTTTTGGTGTTTTAGTCATGAAGTTGTTGCCCATGCCTATGTCCTGAATGGTATTGCCTAGATTTTCCTCCAGGGTTTTTATGGTTTCAGGTCTTACGTTGAAGTCTTTAATCCATCTTGAGTTAATTTTTGTATAAGGTGTAAGGAATGGGTCCAGTTTCAATTTTCTGCATGGAATCCCTGAATAGAGGAATAACAATTCTGAAATTGAGGCAGTAATTAACAACCTACCAACCAAAAAACCCAGGACCAGACGGATTCACAGCCGAATTCTACCAGATGTACAAAGAGGAGCTGCTACCATTCCTTCTGAAGCTATTCCAAACAATAGAAAAAGAAGGACTCCTCCCTAACTCATTTTGTGAGGCCAGCATCACCCTGATACCAAAACCTGGCAGAGACACACAAAAAAAGAAAATTTCAGGCCAATATCCCTGATGAACATTGATGCAAAAATCCTCGATAAAATACTGGCAAACAAATCCAGCAGCACATCAAAAAGCTTATCCACCACAGTCAAGTTGGCTTCATCTCTGTGATGCAAGGCTGGTTCAACATATGCAAATAAATAAACATAATCCATCACATAAACAGAACCAATGACAAAAGCCACATGATTATCTCAATAGATGCAGGAAAGGCCTTCGATAAAATTCAACATGCTTTCATGCTAAAAACTCTCAATAAACTAGGTATTGATGGAAGGTATCCTGAAATAATAAGAACTATTTATGACAAACCCACAACCAATATCATAATGAATGTGCAAAACTGAAAGCATTCCCTTTGAAAACCAGCACAAGGGATGCCCTCTCTCACCACTCCTATTCAGCATAGTATTGGTAGTTCTGGCCAGGGCAATCAGGCAAGAGAAGGAAATAAAGGGTATTCAAATAAGAAGAGAGGAAGTCAAATTTTTGTCTCTGTTTGCAGATGACATGATTGTATATTTGAAAACCCCATTGTCTCAGCCTAAAATCTCCTTATGCTTGTAAGCAACTTCAGCAAAGTCTCAGGATACAAAATCAATGTGCAAGAATCACAAGCATTCTTATACACCAATAACAGACAAATAGAGAGCCAAAGCATGAGTGAACTCCCATTCACAATTGCTACAAAGAGAATAAAATAAATAGGAATACAACTTACAAGGGACGTGAAGGACCTATTCAAGGAGAACTACAAACTGCTCAAGGAAATGAGAGAGGACACAAACAAATGGAAAAACATTCCATGCTCATGGATAGGAAGAATCAACATCGTGAAAATGGCCATACTGCCCAAAGTAAGTTATAGATTTAATGCTATCTCCATCAAGCTACCATTGACTTTCTTCACAGAATTAGAAAAAAACTACTTTAAATTTCATATGGAACAAAAAAAGAGCCTGTATAGCCAAGACAATCCTAAGCAAAAAGAACAAAGCTGGAGGCATCATGCTACCTGACTTCAAACTATACTACAAGGCTACAGTAACCAAAACAGCATGGTATTGGTACCAAAACAGTCATATAGACCAATGGAACATCATACTGGCCTCAGAAATTACGCCACATATCTATAACAATCTGATGTTTGACAAACCTGACAAAAACAAGCAATGGGGAAAGGATTCCCTAGTTAATAAATGGTGTTGAGAAAATATCATAAACGTATATCTGATAGAGGACTTACATCCAGAATATACAAAGAAGGCTTGCAACTCAATTATAAGACAAATAACCTTATTTTACAATTGACAAGAGATTTGAAAAAAAAAAGTTTTCAAAGAGGCTAAATATCATTTGTCATTAGGAAAATACAAATGAAGACCACAATGAGAAACCACTACCTACCCACTAAAATGGTGTAAAGTTTTATCATACCAAGTGTCAACATTATATAAAGAAACTGGAACTCTCATGCAGGGAGTGCAACATGTTACAACCACTTTGAAAAACAGTTTAACATTTTCTTTAAAAGTTACCATATCAGGAAAAATTGTAACTTTACAGTGGGAAACTCGGATAGACACTACCCCAGCCATGTAATCAAGCCTTACGTCATCAGTCGGTGATAAGTTACATTTATAGTATATAGCCTTGGTATGATGTGATGAGAATTGCACTTTAGTTCTGCAATCTTCCTGAGAACATGGCTCCAACCTAATTATGAATAAAACACCAGACAAACCCAAATTTAAGGACATTCTACAAAAAAAAAAACCTAACCTGTACACCTCAAAACTATCCAGATCATCAAAAATAAGAAAAGTCTGAGAAATGGTCACAGTCTAGAGGAGCTTAAGGTGACATGATAACTATATGTAAACTAATATCCTGGATGGGATTCTGGAACAGAATAATGATACTAGGCAAAAAGTTTAAAAATATGAAAAGAAATATTTACTTTAGTGAATAACAACATATCAACATTTGTTCCTTCTTTGTGGCATATGAATCCTAATAATATAAGATGTGAACAATAGGGGTTCTTGAGTACAGAGTATTCAGGAACACTCCCTCCTATCTTTTTAACTTTTCTGTAAATCTAAAACCATTCTAAAATTAAAACTTTATTAAAAATAAAAGTTAGCAAATGAGCCATTTATTTAATTCCAAATATCTACAAAGAGAAAGCATATATCTACAGAAAACATTGTATGTAAATGTTCATAGCATCTTTATTTCGAATAGTCAAAACCTAAAAACAAACCAAATATCCATCAAAAGGTGAATTATAAAAAGTATTGTGTTATACCTTTACAATGGACTACTACTCAGTAATGTAAAGGAATGAAACATCCATGTATGCCACAAGATAGACAAAACTTGAAATAAGTATGCTTTGTGAAAGGAACCAGAGTCTTTACCCCTTGATTTAGTTCATTTTGTGCTATAATTACAAACTACCTGAGACTGTGTAATTTATAAAGAACAGAAATTTATTTCTCATAGTTCTGAAGGCTGGGTAGTCCAAGATCAAGGTGGTAGCATCTCATGAGAGCCCTCTTGCTGCTTCCTCACATAGCAGAAGGTAGAAGGGCAATCACACTGAATGCTACTATAAGCCTTTTTTATAAGGAACACAATCTCTTTCGTGAGGGAGGAGCCCTGACGGCCAAATTACCTTTTAAAGGCTACACATCTTAATATTATCATATCGACAACAATTGAATTTCAGAGGGGACACATTCAAACCATAGCTACTCTCAAAAAAGAAATGCATATTCAATAATTCCATTATTAACATTCTAGAAATTTGAGGTAATCTATAATGACCTAAAGCAAATTATTATTTAGGTTGGATGAGGAATGAAGGATACATTACTCAGGGGTGCAAAGAAGTTTTCAGGGTGATGAAAATGCTTTTTCCATTTATGGTAGTAATGATTTTATGGGTATCAAGGTCATATAATGCTTCTCCATTTCACTTAGAGTAAAAATAATTATCTTTACAATGACCTACCTGGTGGATTATATTTAATCTAAATCTCTCACTACTTATCTGATCTCCTCTCCCACTGTTCTCTCCTTCACTCATTATATCCCAGCTACACTGGCCTTCTAGCTCACCTCAAAAACCTCATATTTTTTGCTCTAATTATCTGCTCTATCTGGACTACTCTTCCTCCAGATAGATTTTCCAAGTCTTTGTTCAAATCTTATATTCTCAATGCAATCTGCCCAGATTATTTAATAAAACAAACACCCACATAGCTACCATGCCCAATATCTCTTGCCCTACTCTAATTTTTCTTTTCTATAACATTTGTAATCATTTTATAAACTTTCTCATTTTATTTATTATACTTATTGTTCATTGTCTTGCTGATGCTGGAATGTAAGCTCCTTAGGCATAGGAACTTTGTCTTTTTTTTCTCCAAGTATACAGAACAGTGCCTGCCTCAGAATAGGTAATCAACAAATACTTAATTGAATGACTAACTTAATAAATAAATAAATTAGCATTAAAATAACACCTAATTTTGTTTTTTAAAAATACTATGTACTATGTTCTCACTTCAGTTAAGTAACATGATAAATAGAGGATATCAGAATGCTTTCTTCACCATGAACTTATAAGAAATTAAGTTTGCTATTGGTATGGCCAATTTTAATGTAAACTACACTATTTTATTACCCAACACAATGCCATTCATAGGGATGCCACCTCAAATTGTGTAAGAAAAGGAAAAAAAAAATCACCACCATGCTGTTCTATCATTTGTAGACTAATTGTCTTCGAACTTTTCCAAAATTTGTCACATTGGCAAAATGGGTGATTCTTTTAAGTCAAGGACTGAAGTAAGAAATTGCTAAGTACTAGTTTGAACATCTGAAATACCAATATAACTTCAAAACTGTTTTCATTAACTGAAAGAAGTAGCATAAAATAAGAAAATCCACTGACCTCTTAAACAATTATATGACCATTTTATCAATACAAATACAATACTAAAATCTAAATTCCCTCAGTGAGAACTATAGAAATTAAATAATAAGTGTGTTTTCATGACAGTGAGAAGTTGTTCTCAGTGCTTTCACAAGTACATTTAGAAGAAATAATGACAGCAGAACACAGTACAATTCACTCTAAAATTCTACACTAATTCAATATAAAATTATTACAAATGTTTAAATATTCCACTTTTGAACTAACAGACATAATTAAAAGTTATGAGACTGAATGTCATACTGTTCTCTACTGTCATTTCATATTTTATATTTTTATATGCAATTCTTAAAACTGCTTTAAAAGTCATAGAACTATGAAGGCATTATAATCACTTCATAATTTAGGTTGCTATCACTGGAGACTCTAGGGTGCAAATGTTTCTTTCAAGGTTTTATGCCATAAATATAAATTGTATCTGTACTTCTTTCTGACCTGCATAGTACTTACATGAAGCTGTACATACATTTGACATTCAATAAATATTTATTAAATAATGAATGAATAATGTTAGTTACCTTGACATGTACCTGAATTTCTTAACCTCAACGACACCTCACATGAATTTTTGAAGAAGTGAGATTTTTCAAATAGCTGCCCCTAAGGGCTTATTGCTTTACAACTGTTCTACCTCAGCTCTTATTCCCATCAGCACACTGATTAACCCCATTAACACTTCATCCATCCTTTTGCCCAGGTTGTATTTCTCTTTTATCAAACATATAAAGGCAATTACAGTAAATGGCTCCATCCATTTATATCAATGATTTTACACACTCTTCAGCCCATATTGAATAAAATACCATCTCAATATTTAAGCTTTCAATAAATTTTAGAACAAATAGGCTTACTGTAACTTAAAAGTAGGAGCAAAATCTCCTGACATTAAATCATATGGTCTTCAATTCAAGGTATTTTTCCTAAGAATATGAGTTGTAAAAATGATAAACATTGCTTAGTGTACTAGATTGAATATTATCTACCAAAAATTTTATGTCCTTCCTGGAATCTCAGAATGCTACCTTATTTGAAGATAGGGTCATTGCAGATATAATTAATTAACTTACATGAAGTCATACTGAAATAAGGTAGGCCCTTAATCCATTATGACTGCTATCCTTATAAAAAAGGAAAAACAGACACACAAGGAAGACAACCAAGTGAAGACAGAGTTTGGAATGATACAGCTACAAGCCAAGGAAAGGCCATGATTGCCTGCAACCACCAGAAGCTAGGAGAAAGGGGAAAAAGACTTCTCCCCTAAAGCCTTCAGAAAGAGCATGGCCCTGTCAACATCTACATTTTGAACTTCTAGTCTCCAGAACCATAAGAGAATCAATTAGTGTTGTTTTAAGCCAATTTGTGTGATACTGTGTTAGGACAGCCACAGGAAACAAATACACTTTGAATTTTTCAGGATTCTGGTGCTAATAATCATTCATTAATGAGTGAATTTACCTATGATTGTTAAATCAATGAAAAATTGATGTATTAAAATATTTATGGACTTTCCTGAACACTTGATCTAATATACTCCCTTTGTAAAGCTTGTATAAAGGCTCAAGCAATTCTGTCCCCAGAAACATTTTCATTTTGTTTATGATCTCGAACTACTATCCTTCTTGTGCAATAGAACTTAAGTCTTTAGGTATTAAGAAAAGCTTAAACCGGAAATTTATAATGTATTAGATACACTCTTTTGTATTTTCAGACAGTTTTTTTATTTGTCACTTACCTTTGCCTTAAGTGTGCTTTTCTTTTCCTCTGGCAGCATAAAATACATATCACAGATTGATGTTTATATCTAATAAAAAATCACATTTCCCGTATTACAATTATCTCTACATTGCTTATATGAATATAAGTGTCAGAGTTTTAAAAACAAGTTACTTGATGTAAACAAATATATAAACAACAGGAATATGTTTAACTATTTCCAGTTCCCTATAACTTTAAAATATAAATGTTTACTGTACTGTTGAAGACATATTTTTTACTTATACACATATTGTTTCGTTAGGTGTAATAAATATGCCTTAGCAAGTTGTGGTCAGTATTTGAGTAGCCATAAGAAGTGTGAACATGTCCTTTTAAATATGTAATCAGTAGTGGATGATTTAGGAGATAAAGTCCATGAGTTAAAAAAAACTTAGCAATTGAAGAAGAGGTGATCCTGGTCCTTAAAGGATAACATGTAAAGTGCTTTGTAAAATGTGCAATAAAATTTATCTCAATTAAATAGTTCCCTTTTTGCTTTAAATAATCCCTGGATTAACTCTTCTTGAATAATCATCATGTTTATTTAGATAAGATACAACTTTACAGTTTATACTTTGTCAACAATAAAAATATACCAAGCCATTATTATAAAGTGAAAAATTCCAGATAACATTTTTACAACTTTGAGAGAATTATACTCATATAAGTTTGATTTCCAAAGAAGTTTTAATAGAACATTTATGTATATGTTTACTTCAATACCATAGAAATTAAGACTTAATTATTACATGGTTAGATTCACCTTGCATTGTAGTCTCACTGTTACAAACTTTTTATGTTTCGCAAACTGAAAGAGAATTGACTGTTTTTTAAGAGGTTGATATTCCTCCAAGGGAAAAGTAGTGTCTAGAACAAGCCGATTTTTATACATTAGGCTCTAGTCATTAATCTCCTACAAAGCCGACTTTTAACAGTTCTCATTAGATTTCTTCTCCACCCCATGGACATGATGACTTGCAAAGGTCAAATTGAATCACAAGCCGTGGCCCACAGAGTTTCATCAGATTCTGCTTCTTTACTGTCATAACAGTATATTTCCCAACTAATTAGGTCTCTGCTGTGCTTCCTATTTTTAATTCATGAGTGATACTCAGCTTTGCTTTGGAAAGTTATACCTCTTTTCCGTGATCAATGCCTCCCCCTCTCTCTATAGGTACAGTTATATTACCTCTAGTGGCTGACCTGGGCCCCTCCCTGGTTCTCTGACCTCCTAATGTCAACTCTATGACGAGATATTCACATGCTCTCATCATATACTTTAAATATCAGTGTGTACCTGTCAGTCTAAACTTCCCTGCCATTGGACTAATGATGTCCCCACCCAAGGCATACTTATCAGAGCATGTCCAGTGCAACCTCATTGCAAGATCCCAAGTTTCTGATATAGTAATACTTGTAATGGCAAAAACTGCAATACTTTTGCACCAACCTCATATATCTACTATGTCAAAAACTTAGTGAAACAACAACTTCTTGATAATATAGTGTTTCTAGAAATGCCTATTATAGGTATTAACAATATCCAAACCAACAATATGTCAAACATTACTACTCTCTGTTAGCTACCTGAAATAGTTGTCTTGAGAGTGAGACTACTAAGTGGATTAAGGACTCTATCAAGTTGTTAAGCTTCTTAATTCTGCATGGAAAATAAGAAATTGAGAATTATATAAAGTTTTTAAACAGATGAGTGATGTGCCAGAATTTATGATTAAGAAAGTTTCTATAGATCGAGACCATCCTGGCTAACATGGTGAAACCCCGTCTCTACTAAAAATACAAAAAATTAGCCGGGCGTGGTGGCGGGCGCCTGTAGTCCCAGCTACTCGGGAGGCTGAGGCAGGAGAATGGCGTGAATCCGGGAGGCGGAGCTTGCAGTGAGCTGAGATTGCGCCACTGCACTCCAGCCTGGGCGACAGAGCCAGACTCCGTCTCAAAAAAAAAAAAAAAAAAAAGAAAGTTTCTATGGATGTAGTGAAAATGGTGAAATAGAATAGAAGTTATTGCATGGGAACCTAGACAATCTAGATTCTGGGCAAAACTTAATTCCTAAGGCTGTGAACAAGATCAACGCAGACTGTTTAACAGAGAATCTTGGGTAAAAGAATGCCTATCACTCTGGATTCCAGATATGAGGGAAGAATTTAATTTTGAACTTCCTGAATGTGTTTGGGAAGTTAATAGTTTCTTCAGGGGTCTGTCCTACATACCCTGACCCAACGACAGATGAATAACATACACTGACATACAGATACTCTGCTTTGCCAGTCCGGCTGAGCGTCCGGGCCATTTACAGACTCCAAGCAGAGTGCTGTAAACAGTTGTGACTGTGGTCCCGACCAGCCAGTGAGACTTGCATTTATTCAGTAAAGATTAATTGACAAAGGCTTGAGTCAACACCACTAGAGGGTAATTGACACTGCGGACTTCCTGAGTAGAAAGCAATTAAGCGGCCGGGCACAGTGGCTCATGCCTGTATTCCCAGTAATTTGGGAGGCCAAGGCGGGCAAATGACAAGGTCAGGAGTTTGAGACCATCCTGCCTAACACAGTGAAACCCCATCTCTACTAAAAATACAAAAAAATTAGCCAGGCATGGTGGCAGGCGCCTGTAGTCCCAGCTACTCGGAGGCTGAGGCAGGATAATGAAGTGAATCCAGGAGGCGGAGCTTGCAGTGAGCCGAGAGTGCACCACTGCACTCCAGCGTGGGCGACAGCGTGAGACTCCACCTCAAAAAAAAAAAAAAAAGCACCCACGGTAGAACAAAGGTTCTAGTTACATAAACTCCCCACATTCCTTTGTTTTTACTCTAATTTATTTAACTAAAGGGGCAAGGCTTCCTTCAGCCAACTACAGTATGTAGCAAAATGCCAGGCCTTCCAAAAGAATTTGTGTATATTCTCTATAACTAAAATTTTTCCCACCAGCCTTACTGAACTCCCACAAGTTTCCTTGCCTGGATTAAAATGAATTTACAAGGAGGAATGTGGCAGAATCTGAAATGGGATTAGTCACTGGGTTCAGTTCTAAGAAGAGAGAGCTGATAAAAGCAAAGGAAACCAGGCAGAGGTGGACAAACTTTATGATTAAATTTAGGAAAATATAAAAGGAGAAGAAGGTTTAAGGGTGAGGAGTAAGAATGGAAGTAGGTTATAAAACAATTGTTTTTGGATTATGTCGAGTTTTCAATATTGTGAACTGTCAGGTAAAAGGATAGTGGAAAATTGGTAAAGTGAATATAGAAACCTGGAGAAAATTGTGAGTTAGTTGCAATGGTATCACTAAATACAACAGAGAAGAGAATTTCAACCTGAAGAAACAGGCCTTAGCTCATGAGTTGGAAGCATTAAAGAAAATGATAAATTGAAGGCTGAAAATAAGCCATTGATTTGGCAATTAAGAAGTCATTGTCACATGATCTTTATGAATGCTGTTTCAATAGTGTGATGGGGTAGATAGTAGACTGCATTGAATAATAGGAAATGAATGTAGTTTACTCATTTAAGTAGTTGGGCAATGAATAAAAAAATAGTTTTACACCTTATTGCCAATAAAAGTTTACATGTTTTTAAACACTCATTTATATACTTGAGAAACTCACGTAGGTTAATGACTATATTTTTAATAAGTGAAAAAGAGAAACCACAGGTAAGAACTGTGATGGGAGAGGTTTTAAATGTAGAAACAGAGAAAATCAGGAATCCACATGATACCTGTGTATTATTGATGAGACTATAAATTGGTACAACTTTTCAAAAAATAATTTATCAATATTTTTAATTTTTTAAGAATCAGAAATAATTTCTTATCCTGTATAGAAATAATTTAATGTATATGGTTCTACACTAAATAAATCATATTATATAATTTCTATGACTCTCTTTTAAATATATAATCAGATATGGTAAAATAACATATATACAAGAATGTTTGTACAATTGTATTGTAAATGCTAGTAAACTGGCACAACTTAAAAATCTCTAAATAATTACATAATGAAATAAGTATATGTGCATATGCTGCAATGTTATGGGATCAGAAAACTCTTGCTTTTGGAAAATATGTAATAATATGGAATACATTGTCAGTACATAATTATTTTTTTAAGTGGAATGGTATGCTAACTGAAACAAGCCAGGCACAGAAAGGCTGCACGATCTCACTTATGTGTAGAATCAGAAAAAGTTGAATTCATAAATGTAGACAGGAATGGTGGTGACCAGAGGTTAGGGTGGGGGTGGGAGTGGTAGGGAACAATGAGATATTGGTCAAAGGGTACAAAGTTAAAGTTAGGAGGAATAATTTCTGTTGATCTATTATTGCACAGCATGGTGACTATAGTTAATAATGTATCACATACTTCAAAATTGCTAAGAGTACATTTTAAATGTTTTTACCACAAAAATTATAAATATCTGAGGTAATGTATATATTAATTAGCTTGAGTTAATAATTTTACATTGTATATAAGTATCAAAATATAATATTGTACCCCATAGATACATAAAATTATAACTTGTCAAGTAAAAGTAAAACTAAATTTTTAAAAAGAGGTTACAGATTTTTAAAAGGGTTGTTTCTGAAATTTTGTAAAACGGAAATACTTAGAGTAATGATAACCATGTAGATAATTCACAAATGAAAAAATGATTAAAAAAAGCAATCAGAATTTTTACACAAGATCAACGTGTGTATGATAAGTGAATCAGATGTGCATTTTGATTTAAAAGAATTATTTTTGGTGCATCATGGATAGAACTTAGAGGAATATAAAAATACTCTTGGCCGGGTGCAGTGGCTCACGACCGTAATCCCAGCACTTTGGGAAGCTGAGGCGGGTGGATCATGAGGTCAGGAGTTCGAAACTAGCCTGGTCAATATGGTCAAACTCCATCTCTACTAAAAATACAAAAATTAGCCGGACATGGTGTTACACACCTGTAGTCCCAGCTGCTCGGGAGGCTGAGGCAGGAGAATCACTTGAACCCAGGAGGCAAAGGTTGCAGTGAGCCGAGACTGCGCCACTGCACTCCAGCCTGGGCGACAGAGTGAGACTCCGTCTCAAAAAAAAAAAAATACTCTTGAGGAGAACAGTTAAGAGGCTATTAAATGAATACTGGAGGTTGCTGGGATTGTTGTACTGATGGTGACAGTGTCTCCCTTGAATAACAAAAAGGACACTGAAGCTAGTAGTGTTTGCTTATTACTATGCTCTACAAGTTATTTTTTGATGTTTCTTACTTAAGCACTCAACAGGAGGCAGAAATGTTCACACATTCTGTGTGACTATATTACCTTAAGACAGGACCTCCCTATCTCTGGCTATTTCTTCTTCATCTCCTTCACTGGCTCCTTTACTACTACACCTATAAATATTGCAGTTCTTATGATCATAACTAAGTCTGCCTCTGGTTATTCCATACATTCTCTCTAGGTCAATAGAATAAAACATCTTTTACTGTGACCTACAGTAAAAAATCCATTCTATATTGTAACCTAGAAAAATACATACATGTATTTATGTATTATTGAGACAAAAGATTTGTGAAATACAATTTACCTTAATTGCATGCTTGTATTCTGTGTTATTTTGTTTTTCAAAAGGGTATTTTTGGTCTCTAAAAATTTATTCATGACCTGCAAAGAACTCTTTGCTCATTATAAGAAATCAGAATTTTAGGTCTTTTTACCCATTTTAATGTCTTCAGTTTTACCTATAAGCTGATTAAACACAAATTTGAATCCCTTGTAAAAAATCTCTCCTGAAAATGCAAGCTCATAAATTCTAGTATTTCATAACTCCTCTAGAAGGAATTACATACCCTTCATATTCAAAGTGACTGAAATTGAGCCTATGATATTTTCCTCCAAATCTGTTTCAATTCGAGAAATCCCTGTCTCTGCAAGTCACTGGTGTCTACACACTGTGCAAGTCAAGACCTGGGGGTTCATTCTTGTGGCATCTTTCTCACGCTTCTTTATATTCAGCCAATTGCCAGGTCATGTCCATTCCATTTATTTAATATTCCTTGAAGGCACAGTCTTGGCTTGATCTTCATTAATGATTATTTTGTCCCACATAAAAGTTTCTCTGGATTGCTGCTATAAATGATGTTCTTGCTTTTTAGCCTAGACCTCAGAAATATGTTTACCATACTACATTCAGATAGATTTTTTTAAAATCAAACATTTATAGTGCTGTATCTTTATTTAAAAGTTTTTAAATAGTTCCATGAGTCAGTAGCAGAAGTTCTTTTCCACAGGGCTAATACCCTTTATGATCATATGCAGATTTGCCTCTCTTAACCAAAATATCAGCACTTAACTCTTTGATCTTGGATACTTTTTCCATATATACAGATATTGCAACTTTGAATAACTCAGACTTGAAATGCTATTCCTTTTATATCCTCAAATACTCATCATTCAGGTTTAGGGTAAACATAACTCCCTCAAGAAAACTTAATCATGCCCTTTAAACTACATAAGATGGTTTCATAAGTCTCCATCTTGAACTTATTTCTAACACAGAACTGAGTATACCAAATTTTAGTTACTCATTTACTTAACTGTTTCTTCATTCAAATATATGTTTATTGATGAAAAGGACATGTTCTTGTTCATCAGTGAAACTTCAGGATATGACAATGAATGACTGTCATAAGGGAAAAAAATTGTTAAAGGCTGGATGATAGTATGAGTTATCAAAAATATTTCAGGTGGTTAATAGACCACCAAGGAAATTTAACCCAAATAAAATTACCTTGCAACATTTAATAATTAAAATGCCAGTGGTCAAGGATAAAGAAAGGATCCTAAAAGCAGCAAGAGAAAAGAAACAAATACTACACAATGGAACTCCACTATGTCTGGCAGCAGACTTTTCAATGGAAACCTTACAGGCCAGGAAAGAGTGACATAAAATACTTAAAGTGAAGGGGAAAAAAAATCTTTTACCCTAGAATAGTATATCCAGTGAAAATATCTTTAAAACATGATGGGGAAATAAAGATTTTCTCAGACAAACAAAAGCTGATGGATTTCATTAACACCAGGCCTGTCCTACAAGAAAGGCTAAAGGGAATATTTTAATCTGAAAGAAAATGATGTTAAAGAGCAGAAAAAAAAAATCTGACAGTACAAAACTCACTGGTAAAAGTAAATATGCAGAAAAAAACAGAATATTATAACACTCTAATTGTGGTGTGTAAACTACTCATCTTGTGTAGAAAAACTAAAAGATAACTGACCAAAGATAAATAACTACAACAACTTTTCAAGTCATGAACAGTAGAGTAAGATATAAATAGGAATGACAAGAAGTTAAAAATGCAGGGACAAGAAGTTAAACTGTACAGTTTTAATTAGTTTTCTCTTTGCTTGTTTTCTTATGCAAACAGTGTTAAGTTGTCATTAGTTTAAAGTAAGGAATTATATTATTTGCAAGCATCATGGTAACCTCATATTAAAAAATATAGAAAAGATATACAAAGAAGAAAAAGCAAGAAATTAAAACATGCCACCAGAGAAAATCATATTCAATAAAAAGAAGACAGGAAGGAAGGAAAAAAGGAAGAGAAGATCACAAAATAACCAGGAAACAAATAACAAAATGGCAGCAATAAGTCTACTTTTAAATAATAAAGTTGAATGTAAATGGACTAAATTCTTCAATCAAAAAACATAGAAGGGCTGAATATATAGAAAAACAAGAGTCAATGTTTTCTTGCCTAGAAGAAACACACTTCATCCATAAAGGCACACATGGATGGAAAATAAAGGGATGGAAAAAGATATACCATGCAAATAGAAACCAAGAGAGAGTCAGAGTAGCTATATTTATATCAGAAAAAGTAGATTTCAAGACAAAAAAGTATAAGAAGAGACAAATAAGTTGGCTATATAATGATAAAGTAGTAAATTCAGCAACAGGATACAACAATTATATATACACCCAACACTGGGGCAGCCAGATATATTAAGTAAATATTATTAAAACTGAAGAGTGAGACAGACCCCAAGACAATGAAAGCTAGAGACTTCAACATTCCACTCTCAACATTGGACAGATCATTCAGACAGAGAGTCAACAAAGAAATATCAAACTTAATCTGCACTATAGACTAAATGGGCTTAATAGATATTAAGAGAACATTTCATACAATGGCTGTAGAAAACACTTTCTTTTCCTCAGCACTTGGAAAATTCTCAAGGATAGACCATGTATTAGGCCACCAAAAAAGTCTTAAAAACTTCAAAACAGTTGAAATAATATCATGTATCGTCTCGGATCACAATGGACTAAAGCTAGAAATCAATAACAAGAGGAACTTTGAAAACTATAACCAAAACAGCATGACACTGGTACCAAAACAGATACATAGACCAATGGAACAGAACAGGGGCCTCAGAAATAACACCACACATCTGAAACCATCTGATCTTTGACAAACCTGACAAAAACAAGCAATGGGGAAAGGATTTCCTATTTAATAAATGGTGTTGGGAAAACTGGCTAGCCATAAGCAGAAAACTGAAACTGGACCTCCTCCTTAACCTTATACAAAAATTAACTCAAAATGGATTAAAGACTTAAACGTAAGACCTAAAACCATAAAAATCCTGGAAGAAAACCTAGGCAATATCATTCAGGACATAGGCATGGGCAAAGACTTCACAACTAAAACACCAAAAGCAATGACAACAAAAGCCAAAATTGACAAATGGGATCTAATTAAACTAAAGAGCTTCTGCACAGCAAAAGAAACTATCATCAGGGGGAACAGGCAACCAACAGAATGGGAGAAAATTTTGCAATCTATCCACCTGATAAAGGGCTAATATCCAGAATCTACAAAGAACTTAAACAAATTTACAAGAAAAAAACAATCTCATCAAAAAGTGGGCAAAGATATGGACAGACACTTCTCAGAAGAAGACATTTTTGCAGCCAACAAACATATGAAAAAATGACCATTATCACTGGTCATTAGAGAAATGCAAATCAAAACCACAATGAGATACCATCTCACACTGGTTAGAATGGTGATCATTAAAAAGTCAGGAAACAACAGATGCTGAAGAGGATGTGGAAAAATAGGAATGCTTTTACACTGTTGGTGGGAGTGTAAATTAGTTCAACCATTGTGGAAGGCAGTGTGGCGATCCCTCAAGAATCCAGAAATAGAAATACCATTTGACCCAGCAATCCCATTACTAAGTATATATACCCAAAGGACTTATAAATCATTCTGTTATAAAGACACGTGCACACATATGTTTATTGTGGCACTATTCACAAAAGCAAAGACTTGGAACCAACCCAAATGTCCATCAATGATAGACTGGATAAAGTAAATGTGGCACATACACACTATGGAATACTATGCAGCCATAAAAAATGATGAGTTCATGTCCTTTGCAGGGACATGGGTGAAGCTGGAAACCATCATTCTCAGCAAACAATCACAGGAACAGAAAAGCAAACACCACATGTTCTCACTCATGGGTGGGAGTTGAACAATGAGAGCACATGGATGCAGGGAGGGAACTATCACACACCGGGGCCTGTCGGGGGGTGGGAGTTAGGGGAAGGATAGCATTGGGAGAAATACCTAATATAGGTGGCAGGTTGATGGGTGCAGCAAACCACCACAGCACGTGTATACCTGTGTAACAAAACAGCACGTTCTGCACATGTTCCCCAGAACTTAAACTATAATTTTTAAAAAGTTAAAAAAAAAAGAAATAATAAATTTAAAAAATGAAAACCATATAAACACGAGGAAATTAAATAACATGCTCCCGAAAGACCAGTATGTCAAAGAAGAAATTATAAAGCAAATTTAAAAGTTTCTTGAAACAAATAATAATGAAAATACAACATATCAAAACCTATGGGATACATTGAGAGCAGTACTAAGAGGAAAGTTTATAAGTACCTATGTCTAAAAAGGAGAAAACCTCAAATAAACAACCTGATGATGCATCTTAAAGAATTAGAAAATCAAGAGCAAAACAAACCCCAATCTAGTAAAATAAAGATCAAAGCAGAAATAAATGAAATTAAAATGAAGACAACACCACAAATGAAACAAAAAGTTGCTTTACTTAAAAGATAAAAAAAGATAAACTTTTAGCCAAAATAACTAAGAAAAATATAGAGAAGACCCAAATAAAATCAGAGATGAAAGCGAAAACACTAAAACCAATGAACAAATAGATCCCACTAAACTGGAAAACCTAGAAGAAACGGATAAATCCATGAATACATACAACCTACTAAGATTGAACAATGACAAAAGCCAAAACCTGAATAGATCAATAACAAATAATGAGATTGAAGCCATAATAAAAGTCTCCCAGCAAAGAAAAGACCAGGACCTGATTATTTCACTGCTGAATTTTATCAAACATTTAAAGAAGTAATGCCAATCCTACTCAAACTATTCTGAAAGATAGAGAAGGAGGGAATAATTCCAAACTCACTCTAAAAGGCCAGCATTACACTGATACCAAAACCAGACAAAGACGCACTAAAAAAAATAAAACTACAGGCCAACATCTGTGATGAACATTGATGCCAAAATCTTCAATGAAATACTAGCAAACTGAATTCAACAACACATTAAAATGAAAATTCATCATAATCCTGTGGCATTTATCCCAGGGAGGCAAGTTTTGTTCAAAATGCATAAATCAATCAATGTGATATATCATATAAACAGAATGAAGGGCAAAAATGTGATCATTTTAATTAATGCTGAAAAAGCATTTTATAAAATTCAACATCCCTTCATGATAAAAATCCTTAAAAAACTAGGTATAGAAAGAACATGCATCCACATAATAAAAGCCATATACAATAGACCCACAGCTAGTTTCATACTGAAAGGGGAAAAACTGAAAGCCTTCTTCTAAGATTTGAAACATGACAAGGATGCCCACTTTTACCACTATGACTCAACGTAGTACTAGAAGTCTTAGCTAGAGCAGTAAGACAAGAGAAAGAAATAAAGGACATCCAAACTGGATTTTAAAAAAGTCTAATTATTCTTGTTTGCAGATAATATAATCTTATATTTGGAAAAATCTAAAGACTCCATAAAAAATTTCTAAAACTGATAAATTCAGTAGGGTTACAGGATACAATGGCAATATGCAAAAATCAGTAGCATTTCTGTATGTCAACAGCAAACAATCTGAAAAAGAAATCAGAAAAGTAATCCCATTTACAAGAGCCACAAATAAAATTAAATACTTCAGAATTACCATAATCAAATAAGTGAAAGATCGCTACTATGAAAACTATGAAACATTGATAAAAGAAATTGAAGATGACACAAATGGAAGATATTCCACATTGATTGATTGGATTAATCAATATTGATAAAGTGTACATACTACCCCAAGCTATTTACAGATTCAGTGCAATCCCTATCAAAATGCCAATGACATTCTTCACAGAAATAGAAATATAATTCTAAAATTTATGTTGAGCCACAAAGGACCCAGAATAGCCAAAGCTGTCCTGAGCAAAAAACAAAACTAGAGGAATCACATTACCTGACTTTAAATTATACTACAGAGCTACAGTAGCCAAAACAGCATGATGCTGTCATAAAAACAGACACATAGACAAATGGAGCAGAATAAAGAACCTAGAAATAAACGCATATATCTACTGTGAACTAATTTTCAAAAAAATTTGCCAAGAACATACACTAGGGAAAGGACAATCTCATCAATAAATAATGCTGGGAAAACTGGATATCCATACACAGAAGAATTAAATTGGACCCTTAACTCTTATCAGATACAAAAATCAAATCAAAGTGGTTTAAAGACTTAAACCTAAGATATCAAACTATGAAACTACTACAAGAAATCATTTGGAAACCTCTCCAGTACATAGGACTAAGCAAAGATTTCTTGAATAATACCCAACAAGCACAGGCAACAAAAGCAAAAATGGAAAAATGGGATCACATCAAGCTAAAAAACTTCTGCACAGCAATGAAAAGGATCAACAAAGAGAAGAGACAACCCACAGAATAGGAGAACACATTTGCAAACTACCCCTCTACATTGATGGAGGGACAAATTCATCTATGATGCTTGAATGGCTGTGAGAAGTGGCAGGATTAGTGTGGGTTCAGGTACTAGAAATGTGGAGAACTATCAGAGATAGCTTCCAGGGTTGTACTGAATAATCAAGTAGGCATAGGAGGCAAGCAGAGTGCTCTATTTCTTGTTATCTCAGAATAAAAAGTTGGTATTAAACGTAAAGTGTGAGAGTGTCTTGGATACACTTTACTTGTCAACTCTGATGTTTTATATATTTATTTTGGTCAAAGAAGTACAAATTACATTTTATTATATAGTAAAAAGAAATGTTTTTTGTTTTGTTTTGTTTTGTTTTCACACAGATAATCAGGCAATGGGAGCAGGAAAATGTCTCTCCCTCCCTAGCCAGTAAAGCCGCTTTATACAAATGCTGCAAGGTGATGAGAATTTCTTCAGGGTGTATACACATATAGTTTATATATAGTTTAAAACTGAGAAAAATTCTGTCCATGCTAAGCCAAACATTAATGGGCATAAAAGAGTATTCACATGTTATCTGTTGGCAAACATCAATCCTACATAGAAATTTCTTACTTTCAGATGAATAAATAATTCGCAACAGCAGAGAAAAGGAAAGAATGTTTCACAATATAAGAGAACAGGAGAATTTTCTTAAAGATTAACCAACAAATTGTACACTGTTAATCATTTTTTTCTAGGAAACAGATTAAGTATTTGGAAAGTGTCTACTTTACACAACTGTAAGACAAATACAAGATGTTGTGCCTGCTGTAAAACATGAGACTGAAAATAAAACTAAATGACAATGGACTGAGTAGCTTAGGGTACAGAAATAAAAAGAGATTCCAATACAGATAGAAAAATAATAAAAAGTAACTAATATGAAAGATAAGACTTAAGTTCCCTAGTAAAAGTAGCCCTTTAAAACCCAGGTAAATCAGTGACAAAATGAAAAAGCTTCATAAGAATCCAGGGAAAATGAAATATAAATGAAAGTAAAATAGATGAAGACTATGGAGGGCAGAGAATGGAGACCCAATTCATGATTTATAGGTAGTGCTGGGGAATAAATGAAAGAAAATAATGATCATAAGTATAGTAATAATAATAATAAAGTGTTCCTGTGGAAGAAAATCTGTTTGCAAATATTTCTGCTCATAAAAAATAAACAAAATTAAGCCATTCTCGGGTTTCTATAGAAATATATTTGATTTTTCTAAGAACTTACACTTCTAGTAAATTTTTTAAAAGATGATTATGGATCTCCATTTTACAGAAAAATACTAAAAAACAGAATATAGTTTATTAGTAAGGAAAATTAAAGTGAAAGGAAAACATTACCTAATATGAATATTCACATATTATATGAATATATGAGTGCTATTTCTAAGCACTTTCTGTATAATCTAGCTTAATTGTCATATGAACAATTATATAGAAGGTATAGAGTAGATTACCTAATTGTGCATCTTCATACAGCCAGGAAATGGTGAAGCTAGAATTTGTATCTAAGCTAGACGGTTTCTGGAAGTGTGCACTTAACCACTGTGGCATATCAACTAAATGTAATTTTAAATGTCTAGATATTTAAAATAAAAGATAAGTAAAACAAATTATGATTCAAATAAGCAAATAAGATTAGAAGTAAAAATAAAACTGGTGCTTGTTTTTATTTTTTAATACGGACCCTTGACTAAGATTGAGCATATATTAATATATATTTATATTAAAATTACTATATGTTTTTGTTCAGGACTCTTTTACCTCTAGTAACAGAAACATAACTCAATATATGAACTCTATGGGCACATATAATTGCCAATTATAAGTTGTATGACTAGTTTCACACATAATAGGATCCAGTGGTTCAATAGATGCCCTGGGAATTTTTATGTTTCTCCAAATCTTGCCTTTGTTTTCTAGTGTTCACTTTATTTACTAGAAAGCTGTCTCTGAATAGTGACCAAGATATATACAAACCACAGCTACGGATTTAAAAGTCTTAGTCATGAGACATTCACAGAGATGAAAGAATTCTGGGTCACGTGCAGTGGCTCATGCCTGTAATCCCAGCATTTTGGGATGCTTAGGTGTGAGGATAGTTTGAAGCCAGAAGTTTGAGACCAGCCTAAACAACACAGTAAGATGCCATCTCTACAGAAATTCAAGAAAATTAGTTGGACGTGATGGCACATGCCTATAGTCCTAGATGCTAAGAGGCTGAGGCAGAAGGATCTCTTGGGCCCATGAGATAGAGACTACAGTGAGATATTACAGGCACTGTGCTCTAGCCTGAGCTACAGAGCAAGACTGTTTCAAAGCAAAAAAAAAAGACTCAGATTGGCCTAATTAGGGCTACTAATCTTTTGCTGAACCAATCACTGCTGCCAGACAGGTGGGATAACAGGTGTACTCTTGTAGCAGCAAAGGTGGAGTATGCAATTAATGGCCCCCACAAGAGGAGAGAGTGTTTACAAAAGGAAGAGATGAAGGGCAAACAAAAACAGTAACAGGTGTCTACTACAACTGCTTACAAGATCATCAAAATGATATAATTTTTTAAAAGAAAAAAGATGAGCAAAATACGTAATTAAAGCATAAACAAACTATTACAATCTTAACATCAGGAAAAATTTTAAATTAGAAGCATTAATAAACAAAACATTTATATTGATAAAGGTTAAATGTATAATGAAAACAACATGTATAGGCCACTACAAGTTGAATCCACTACAAGTTGAATTTTCTACAAGAAAATATAGATAGAAAAATTTAGGAAAATATGAGAAATTGAGAGAAAGGCAATTAGAGTGTAAGAACGAATAACATAGCAATCATTTTATGGCATATCAAGTAGATATATAAAAATAAGGAGGACCCTACAACATAATAAAGAAAAAAGTTGATATATTATTTCAATTCATAACCTATTATAAAAATGTCTTCAGTTCAATTTTCCATAACACAATTTCAGAAATTAGGCTTTAACTAAAACACACAGATTTTAAAAAATCTCTAAATTTCTGAAACATAAATTATACTGGCTAGAATTAGACATTAATAATAAATATTTACATTAAAATTTCCAAATACTTTAAAAGTTTTATATCCTCCTTAACTAATTGTTGGTCTAGATAAGATAAACAACAACAATAATGACAACAAAACACCTTCTAAAACCTAGTTTCTAGGATTGTATGAGATGAAAAATAGTAAAATGAATATATTAAGTTAATGAATCCCATTATTTTAAAATTAAGTGAAAGTATTGTGTATTTATGTTTAAAATTAATGACCAATTCAATTGATAAAAAGTGTTAACTGATTGCTTTGAATTTAATAAAATCTATTTTTATCATTTAATTGCATTTTAAAAGTCCCAACTCAAGTTTCAGTTCTTCTAATACATAAAATAACCTGCTTCTTCATATTTAGCTCTTCCAAAAAGACTAATGTTTTTAGAAAATACCACTCTTACACAATGATGAAGTCAATAAAGTGCGATTGAAATGCTTCATTCAATATGACTATATTCTAATTGGGTTGTACAGTAGCAATTAATTAACATGAAATTGATGGAAAATTTTTTATCTAGTGTTATCTCCAAATTTAACATATTTAAATGCATCTTTACTCTTAAATGCTTATGCTATTTTTCTCAGAGATATCTCTAAATTTCTAAATACAATTAATTTCCCAAATGAACTTGGCAAACCCTGTTACTACTAGAGGGCAGTAAAGTCTTGTTAGACGCTCAGGGACTGCCAGTGCAATTAGTCCCTGCAAAACCACATGGGGTACTGTATGATGCAACTTTCAGCTTTATTTTCTGCCAAGTAATAAAGTCTGAGAAATCACTTTGTTTCTAATATTTGCACTTTAAACAAAACTCATCACTTGATCCAGCTCAATCAATAAACACTAATTAGCAAGTCAACCATTGTAATTAGGTTACAAATTGGTTAAAGTATTATATTCCTTTTTAAGTATCAGATATTAACACTTTTCCTATAAAACTGCCTACTCAAATTGTTTTAGGTTTCTCTTTAAAATATTCATTGGAAAGTTAAACAATTGCTTCTCTTAAAACGTCGTTGACAAATATTTACTATAAAATCATGTTTCTGGCAAACTTTTCAACATTTAATTATTCATGGGAAAGAAATTTCCAAAATAGAATTTTGGTACTCTGAGGAAAATATGTAAAAATGATGCAGTTGCTGAGCAACTCCAGAAAAAAAAATAGAAGATGAAAAACTTTGTATATTGTCTGGCCATTTTTTAAAAGACGTTATTCCTGTCGTGCAGCGTATTAGATCAGCGTGCCTTGTGAACAGGATTTTAACAGGCAGGAGATGTGACTGTGTTTAAGATTCCTTTTTCTAGTCACTAGTTCATTGTCAGCAGCAGCTACAGAGCAGCTTTATGTGCATTCAGAGACCGCCAGGAAATTAGTTCTGCATGACTGAGTCAGCACTGTAGCCCAGAGAAGGAGGATCACCCATTTCCTTAAGCAATTGTTTATTCCTTGTTGTGATAACAATATTAAATATTATAATCCTGGTATAAAATAATAGGCATGCCTTGACATTTTGTTTAAAAATTGAGTCATTCCTGAGTGATCCATACTACAGTCTTTATGCCAAGTTTAAATGGAACTCGAAAGGCTTTTCTTTGCTTTTTGTTGCCTTTCAAAGTGCTTGATAGCTGTTGATAGCTTATTTAATGTCTTCAAACCTCCTTCTAAATTATATGAGACAGTGAAATAAAATGTCAGTGAAATGAATGCAAGGAAAATGAACATTTGAAACTAGCAACAGCTAAAATTAAACTGATGTTTAAAATTAAGGCAAATGTTTTTGTTTCTACGGTTTTCAAGGGGAAAAACAGCAAGGCATTAAGATTTTCCTATCTGGACTAATTAGTCAGTAGGCTATATCCCAGAGTAAATTAACATTGGTTCTAAGTACTTCACTGCTACCCTATTCCCATGCACATTCGTTCCTCACACTACCACCCCCCAAATCACTCTTCATTTTTGTTTTTTCTGTAAAAAAGTGATATGAAATGTTTCTGTGCTCAGTATCTTGATTATTGTTTCCCACTTAAACTCTAAATTGTTTATATAAACCATGCCCTTGCATATTCTTTAAGATTGAAAAGGATAATTTTTCCCATTACCACACACCATAATATATATATAGATATAAGGCAGCAAATGGCCTCTTAGATTTTTTTATATGCTTCCTAATTACTTATCAAAATATATGTATGTAATATTATACATGTATAATATGTATATATCATATATGTATATTATATACATATATACATATATAATATACATATATATGATATTGTGTATACTATATTAACTTTGATATCATTTATATATGGTATATATTAGATATCATATATAAATTTATATATGATATATATGTATATATATATGAAATCTCAAAATATCTTACACACATTCAGGCAATCATATACCTTGCCTGAACCTAAAGATGTCATTAAAGCCTAATAATTTCGGAGGGGAATTTGAAGGTGTTTTAAGCCCAGATTTCAATTTCATGATTTTCAGTCTATACCATATGCCTCTTTCTAGGGTTTCAACAAAATCATTGTCACCTACCAGACCCAGGAGATTAGTATGTAAGTATAATCAAGAAAATGACTAAGAAATTAAATTGAGCAGAGATTTATTAAGCACTTACTCTGCTGCTGGAATTTTGCAAATTTGCAACGGTGAATACGGTAATGTACAACACAGTTCTTGCCCTGCATCTTGTTACTTTAACAGCATGAAAGATACTAATTTACCCATTTGACATAACTTTTTGGTTGAAAAATATGACATGTTAAGCAAAATCAATTTGCAAAATTTTGTAATAGTATGCAGGATAGAACAGAACTTGTACATAACCCTATTTTTCAAATTGATCAGATTCTATTTTTGATGGAATGATGAGCTTCCTCTCTAATTCAGGAAAATCAGGAGATATAATCTACTGAATCTGCCTAATCAAGAATACTACGAAAAAAAAAGAAAAGGAATATAGCTTACTATGAACTGTTTGCTCTGGTATCAGAAATGAATTAGTTGCAGAAATGAATGTTAATTAATGTATTAGCCAAGGAAGCAGCAAATTATTCCTATTAAGGTCAGTTGTTTAATTTGAGCTTGATAAATGACAAAGTAACATGAAGCTATTTTGCAGCAATTACAAACTAAGGAACTGGAAACAATTAGTACACAACAATCAAAATCAGACCAGAAAGGCAGGGTTCAGTAAAAGAATAAAGTCAATGCCAAAAAGGTTTTGCAATTTGTTCTACTTTCTGAAATGCTGAGTCCTAATTTTTGGTTCATGTTTTAAGAGTATCTTAAGGCCACTCCCTTGAATCAATTAAAACTAAGTGAAGTTAAATTATGAAGAATGAAAGGGTGTTAGAGCTCACTTGGTGAAAATTTTAAATTTGTTAGAACATATTAGAACTATCAGATCACAAAAGAATATGATTAAGAAGGATACGTGACAGGTTGAATTACTCAAGCTTGTGATAATAGTATTAGACTGTGTGAATGAAAATTATTACCATGAATATTATTCCATATTTTACCTAGAATATGTGCATGTGAGTATAAAACTGGAAAGTTAAAGTAGGGAGGGAATATTTCTAACCTTTTTTTACTTCAAAGACACATTTAGGGGTGTTCTACAACTTTCACTAAGGATGTATGGCACAGGTATGCAGGTGTGTCCTGCACAAGCACAATTGTGTAAAGAGGTGGTTGTGGGCTGAAATCTGCCTGCATTCTGCTCGTGAAGGTATAGGTTCCATAATGGGGCTGTATTGGGCTGGAAGGAAGGGGAATCTTTTCTATGTATATAATTAATGAAACTCTCTGATGAGTCAGTGAAGACTCTGGCCTGTACTTTGCTATAAAAAATCTACTCAGTTTATTTATGTTTTCTTGACTTTTTGTGTCATTGTGTAATAGAGATAACAGCACTTTATACTAAGATCCATGCTTACATGTGTTGCTTGTGTTTATTATTTAAAAAATGAGGCATTAATACCTAATTTTTGTGCTTTCAAAATGTGTTCAAATATTTTATTCCTTTTTCTTGAAATTATTCTTTAAAATTATTTTTTTAAATATCTGTTTAGCTCTAACACAATAATTGATACTTTAAAAGGACTTATATATTTTTAGCAATAAAAAGCTGGCTCTGTTTTATACTTTTAATAGATACAAAAATAAATAATTTGATTTTGCTTTCTTTTACTGTTCTTAAAGAAAGAGCTAGTCAAATTCTTAGAATGAAGATCTCAATATTAGCTACAATGTTTGACTTTTCTGGATAAGTTACATAATTTTTAGGAAAAGAGAAGAAAAATATTAATCCATGCAATATAATTGTATGTTATAACACACCACCAGCCAGTTAGAGCATTGAATACAAGGAATTGTTCAAAACTTAAACTTCAAAAAGTCTCTGTGCCCATTAGAAGTTAAAAATCTGTCATCAAAAAAAATCTCTATAAGACAACTGTGTGACAAGACTTGCAAATATATATCTACTTTCCAAAAACATAGTCCCAGTCATAAGAGTTTGGAGCTCTGCCTAAGAATGTAAAGAAACAAGGGGCATTACGTTGGAAATGTTATTGAAAGGAAGAAAAAGTAAATGGTGCAGGTTGTCGATGATAGATGTAGGTAGATGAAAGAGTTGGGATTCTTAAAGAGAGAAGGAAAAATAAAAGATGAAAAGAAAACATAAAGGAGAGAAAAGACATCTTTATTTACACAAGTAGACTAAACGAGAAAAAAGTCCACCTTATCAATTAACTGTCATTTTAATATCATTGTATTCCATCTCTAGTCATTCTCCTCTACAAAAGACCTTACAGGAAGGCTCAGCAGATGATGATGGTTTACAATTCTACCCTGATCCCTTATCATGCAGAGCTGTTAACAGGGCAACTCCTTGCTATGTATGACATCCTGATTCTCACCATAGTCAAAAGGAAGTTCGGAAAAGATTGTTCATAAAAACCATGAAAATCCATAGTGACCAAACTCACATGTGGAAAGATCTCCAGGACACGTATTGTTTGTCAGACTCGTGTATTTATACAGAAACTTTTTTTGGCCATTTTGGCCATTTGAGTTTGTTGCAAAATTGCACAATGTAACCTCCACTACATACTAACATTATAAATACTTTCCAGCTTAATTTACAGCAAGGGAAATAGATGATCTATTGAAAGAGCATACACAAATGCAGCAAGTAGAAAATAAGCACAATTTTTAAGAGTTCTGGGGGGAAAAAGGACTCTGATCACTGCAAACTTCAAAACCCAAAATAGTGTATCAGTGTTAGTATTCTTATTCATAAAAGGGGATAATTGACCAAATGGGCAGTTATTATCTGAAGTACTGTATATTAAAAGTGTGTAGAAGTATTATTTCATAAATTAGGAAGTAGTGGGTTCAATTCTAGAATGTACATGTATATAGGATTACACTTTTGTTAGATCTGTCATGTAATGTAGTGTTTCATGGACAGATATTTACTTGCTTCATTTATATTGGTAAAGATATATTATTTAAAATAGGAAATTTGGTTTTATTGATCTCTAACAATGAAGACCAAAAAATAATATTCAAAAAATTATGCGAATCTTGCATTAGATCTTCAAGTCTGTAAAATTTTTAGGACTTCAGTAACCATCTTGACAGATGGTTTATTAATATTTTCTAGAACTAGAGACCCTAACAGTATCATAGATTACCCGATTATTTTTTTCTCAAGTTTCTAAGTGCCCAAAACTAAAACTTGTTTTCTTTCCCCAATGAAATCTTGACATTCCATCTGGAAGTTCCTGTGAGTTTTCATCCATTATCTGAATGAACTGTGGAAATAATTCCTTGTTTTGTCTTTGGTAAGTGCACAAAGAAGATATAATAAACTCATAACCCTTGAAAGTAATGGTATGAAGCTGCTTCAAAACTGGCTGAAAAAATGGATGTCCTGTTTCAGTTGTGATATCTTGTTGGTTGGTGGCAAATCATGTACTTTTTCTACTAGAGAGTAAAACAGCCCTTCAAAGAATGTTCCTTAGTTTTCACTAAAAAGAAAATAAGAATTTGAGTTATAACATATCAAAACAAACAAATAAACAAAACTTTCTAACCAAACAAATAGTTTATGTGCAAAGCTGTTCAAATTTAAACATTGGGTGGTGATGACCAAACCAAAGAATAATTTTTATTCCTATCATAAAACTTTCAAATAATGATTATAATAGCAACAGCTTCCCTAGCACAAGATATCTCACTATGGTGTTTTCACATGTTTCAATGTCTCCCAAACAAACCATGAAGGATGTGACCCCTTTTGTATCTCCATTTTAGTTAATTATAAAATTGGAAAGACTAAGCATCTTGCTCTGGATTGAATCACAGAATCCCACATTACTGAATCCCAGTATATGTTCTTTTTTTTTTTTTTTTTGAGACGGAGTCTCGCTCTGTCGCCCAGGCTGGAGTGCAGTGGCGCGATCTCGGCTCACTGTAAGCTCCGCCTCCCGGGTTCACGCCATTCTCCTGCCTCAGCCTCCCGCGTAGCTGGGACTACAGGCGCCCGCCACCACGCCAGGCTAATTTTTTGTATTTTTTAGTAGAGACGGGGTTTCACTGTGTTAGCCAGGATGGTCTCGATCTCCTGACCTCGTGATCCGCCCGCCTCGGCCTCCCAAAGTGCTGGGATTACAGGCGTGAGCCACCGCGCCCGGCCCCCAGTATATGTTCTATATTGATGAAATCTTATTTTTTGAATAGTACAATGACTTCAAATAATGTTTTGCCTTCACTGTAAATGAGAGGGGATATTATAGTACATCTCTATTTTCATAAAGCCACTTGCAATTATACTCATAACATGAAACTTCACAGAGATAAAACTGTACAGGAATTAAAAATAGTTGGAATAAATTATTTAAAAGATTATTGGTCTTAAACAAACAAACAAAAAATGGTGGTATCTTCTTATAATGGCAGCTACTAGGGAGGCTGAGGCAGGAGAATTGCTAGAGTTCAGGAGTTCAACACAAGCCTGGGCAACATAGCAAAACCTCATCTAAAAAAAAAATAAGATGCTGTTTGATTAAAAAAATATATCTTGCACAGTGAGATAAGGATTGGAAAGAAGAAAGAATCAATTAAGAAACTGATGATAGTGGGTTTATAGGGAAAGCCAGTAAACAAGACTACAGAAGAGAAAAGATCAAAGCTCTGGAAAGTGGATAAATTATTAGCAGGAGCATTCATACCACCTCTCCAACCCTTCATCAAAGTCCAAATTTTTTTCTTTTAAAGTGGAGACAAAAGAAGAAAAAGGTCATGGGAGCTTGTTGGGTTGCATAAGCAGCTTTTATATGAAGCCAATATTTATTAGCTATTAATTCCAGCTATGTCTAAAGTATAAGCAATTCAGATATTTGTGTCAGAAATATTTTGGGTGCCAATTATACAGTAACAATAAATTGTTAATAGGGCAGTTTTAGAGTGAGGCGAATATGGGTTTGAATCTCAGCAACACTATTACTTAAGCTTTCTGAAACAAGTTTTCTCATCTTAAAATGGAGATAGTATTTACCTCATAAATAATATTAAATATTTAATAATTAAATAGAAAATGCTTGGAAAATTGTAACATAAAGGAATAATGAAGCAAAACTGGCATGCACTGACATCTAACTTTCTGTGCTACAGCCAATTCATCCTTTTTTTCAATATTTTTCTCCCTTGTTAACTTTTCCTCGGGCAGGACATCAGCTCAGACTCATTCTGTCCTCTCATGGTGATTTCATGGGCAGTCACCATCCGTGAACTGGCACAGAATAAATAAAAATGGAGTAGGACAAAGTGCTGGAGTGAGTAAGAAAGTCTATCTGACAGACTTCAATCATTTGTGACTACAGGTTAAGCAACCCTACCCTAAAAGTTCAATATCTGAAGTGCTCCAAATCCACAATGTTTTGAGTGCCAACATGTCACCAGAAGTGGAAAATTTCACACCTGATCTCATGTGATAGATTGCAGTCAAAATACAGTCAAAAGTTTGTCTCAAAATTTAATTAGATAAAGTTTGCATAAAATTATCTAAAATATTGTATAAAATGAGCTTCAAGTTATGTGCATAAGGTGTACATGAAACAAAAAAAAATTGTGTTAAGATTTGGGTCCCATGTACAAGATATCTCATTATTTACATGCAAAATCTAAAATCTAAAAATATCTGAAATCTGTAACACTTTTGGTCTCAAGCATTTAGAATAAGAGATACTCAGCTCATATTACGAATCCAGGGAAATCTATAGCTAACTAAGTATGAGCAAGTGAGGATGACCAGTTAGATTCAGATAGCAATGCCAAGCAAAACAATTCAGATGCAGCTGAGAGGACAAGGTAGTGAAAAGTTAAGGAGCAGCAGTGGAAATGAAGTTAGAAAAGATGGCAAGAAATAGTCTAGAACTTTGGAGACAAAGTCAGAAATAAATTTTTACTTTGTATTTTTACTTTTAAAGACTATATTTTAGAGAAGTTTTAGTTTCACAACAAAATTGGGAAGAAAGTACAGAGATTTACCATATACTTCCTCCCCATATACATGCACAGCCTGCTCTATTACTGAAATCCCCCAGCAGAGTGGTACATTACTTACAACTGAGAAAGCTACATTGACACATCGTAATGACCCAAAGTCCATAGTTTATATATGAGGCCACTAAGAGTGTTGGACATTCTTTGGGTTTTGACAAATGTATGACATGTATCCATCATTACAGTATCATGCAGATAACTTCCAGTGCCCTGTTCTTTTTGCCGATTCATCCCTCCCTGCTGCCAAACCCTTGGCAACAATTGATCATTTTATTTTATTTTATTTTATTTTATTTCATTTTATTTTATTTTATTAGCTCTAGGGGATACATGTGCAGGTTTGTTACATGGATATATAGTATAATGCTGAGGCTTGGACTTCTATTGAACCCATCACTCAAAAAGTGAGCATAGTACCCAATAGGTGGTTTTTCAACCCTTGTCTCCCTCCCTCCTCCCTTTTGGAGTCCTCATTGTCTATTATTTCCATCTTTATGTCTATGTATACCCATTGTTTAGCTTCCACTTATAAGTGAGTACAAGCAGTATGTGTTTTTCTGTTTCCGTGATAATTCACTTTGGATAATGGCCTCCAGCTCCACCCACATTGCTGTAAATTTGAGGATTTCATTATTTTTGGCTACATAGTATTCTATGATGTATATTTACATTTTCATTATCCAATCCAGTTAACAGGTATCTAGGTTGATTCTATGACTTCACTATTGTGAATAGTACTGCAATAAACATTTTAGTGCAGGTGTCTTTTTAGTAGAACAATTTCTTTTCCTTCAGGTAGCTATCCAGTAGTGGAATTGTTGGGTCGAATGATAGTTCTACTTTTAGTAATTTGAGAAATCTCCACACTGCTTTTTGCAGGGGCTAACCTAATTTACATTTCCACCAACAGTGTATAGGCATTCCCTTTTCTCTGCATCTTTGCCAACATCTGTCATATTTTTTTTTTTACTTTTTGATAACAGCCATTCTGACTAGTGAGAGATTGCATCTCATAGTGGTTTTAATTTACATTTATCTGATGATTTGTGATGTTGAGCATTTTTTAATATGTTTGTTAGCCACGTGTATGTCTTCTTTTGAGAAGAGCCTATTAATCTTCTTTGCCCATTTTTAGTTTTTTTCCCTTGTGATTTAAGTTACTCATAGATCCTGAATATTTGGCCTTTGTCAGATGCATCACTTACAAAAATTTTCTCCCATTCTGTAGGTTGTCTATTTACTCTTTGTTGTGTGTATGTGTGTGCAGAAGCTCTTTAGTTTAATTAAATCCCAATTGTCAGTTTTCATTTCGGTTGTATTTGCTTCTGCAGCACTAGTCATAAACTTTTTGCCAAGGCCAATGTCCAAAAGGGTTGTTCTGTAGGCTTTCTTTAAGTATTTTTGTAGTCTGAGGTCTTACATTGAAGTCTTTAATCTATCTTGAGTTAATTTTTGTATATGGTGAGAGGTAGGTGTTCAGATTCATTCTTCTGCATATGGCTAGCCAGTTTTCTGAGTAACATTTATTGAATAAGGTGTTCTTTCCCCATTGTTTATTTTTACTGACTTTGCCAATTATCAGTTGGTTGTAGGCGTATGGCTTTATTTCTGGGTTCTCTATTTCATTCCATTGGCCAATGTGTATGATTATGTACCAGTACCATGCTGTTTTGGTTACTACAGCCTTGTAGTATAGTTTAAAATTTGGTAATGTGGTGTCTCCAGCTTTCTTCTTTTTTGCTTAGGATTGCTTTGGCCATTCAGGCTCTTTTTTAATCAATATGAATTTTAGAAATAATTTTTCTAATTCTGTGAAAAAATGACGTTGGAAAATTTGATAGGAACTGTATTTAATTTGTAGATTGCTTTGGGCAATATGACCATTTTAATTATATTGGTTCTTCCTATCCATGAGCATGGAATATTTTTCCAGTTGTTTGTCTCATCTAATATTTCTTTGATCAGTGTTTAGCTCTTCTTCTCATAGAGGTCTCTCATCTCTTGGTTAGATGTATTCCTAGGGTGTGTGTGTGTGTGTGTGTGTGTGTGTGTGTGTTTATTGTAAATGGGATTGCATTCTTGCTTTGGTTCTTAGTTTGAATGTTATTGGTTTATAGAAAAGTTACTGATTTTTATGTTGATTTTGTCCTGAAGCTTTATTGAAGTTGTCAAGTCTAGGAGTCTTTTGGAGGAATCTTTATTTTGTTCTAGGTATAGAATTATATCATTGGCCAGTGTGGTGGCTCACACCTGTAATCCTAGCACTTTGAGAGGCCAAGGTGGATGGATCACAAGGTCAGGCAATCGACACCATCCTGGTCAACATGGTGAAACCCCGTCTCTACTAAAATACAAAAAATTAGCCAGGCATGGTGGCGCACACCTGTAGTCCCAGCTACTTGCAAGGCTGAGGCAGGGGAATCGCTTGAACCAGGGAGGCAGAGGTTGCCGTGAGCCGAGATCATGCCACTGCACTCCAGCCTGACCACAGAGCAAGACTCCATCTCAAAAAAATATATATATATATATTATCAGCAAGTGGAGATAATGTGACTTCCTCTTTTCCTGTTTTAATGCCTTTTATTTCTTTATCTTGCCCGATTGTTCTGGTGAGGACGTCCAGTATATGTTGAATAGGAGTGGTGAGACTGGACATCCTTGCCTTCTTCCAGTTTTTGGGAAAAATTCTTCCAGTTTTTGCCCATAAGGTGTGATGTTGGCTGGGGGTTTCTTGTAGATGGCTCCTATTCATTTAAGGTATGTTCCTTTGATACTTAGTTTGTTGAGAGTTTTATCATGAAGGAATGTTAGATTTTACTGAATGTTTTTTCTGCGTCTATTGAGATGATTCTATGGTTTTTGTTTTTAATTCTGTTTACATGGTGAATCACACATTGATTTGAATATGTAAAAACATCTTTTACATATGGAATCCCAGTAATAAAGCCTACTTGATCATGCTGCATTACCTTTTTGATATGCTGCTGGATTCAGTTTGATAGTATTTTGTTGAGGATTTATGTGTCATCAGGGATATTTGTAGTTCTCTTTTTAATTATGTCTTAGCCAGATTTTGCTATCAGGATGACATTGGTTTTGTAGAATGAGTTAAGGAGGAATCCCTTCTCTGTGATTTGTTGAAATATTAGTCAAATTGATACCAGCTCTTCTTTGTAAGTCTGGTGAATTCAGCTGTGAAACCATCTGGTACAGAGCTTTTTCTGGTTGTAGGTTTTCCATTACTGATTCAATTTTAGAACTCGTTATTGGTCTGTTCAGGGATTTAGTTTCTTCCTGGTTCAATTTTGGGAAGTTGTTTCTAAGAATTTATTCATTTCTTATAGATATTCTACTTTGTGCACATAGAGGTCTTCGTAGTAGTCTCTAGGATCTTTTGTATTTCTGTGGTATCAGCTGTGATGTCATCTTTGTTATTTCTGATCGTGCATATTTGAATCCTCTCTCTTTTTTTCATTTTAAATTAAGCTAATGGTATATCAATCTTGTTTACCCTTTCAGAAAACCAACTTTTCATTTCATTGATCCTTTGTGTAGCTTTTTGGTCTTAATTTAATTTAGTTCTATTCTGATCTTTGTTATTTCTTTTCTTCTACTTCCCTAGGATTTAGTTTGTTCTTGTTTTTCTAGTTTGTTTAGATGTGACATTAGATTGTTAATTTGAGATATATATATATTTTGATGTAGGAATTTAGCACTATAAGATTTCCTTTTAACACTGCTTTTTTTGTATCCCAGAGGTTTTGGTATTTTGTGTGTCTATTTTCATTTTTTCCCAAAGAATTTTTTTTATTTCTGCCTTAATTTTCTTGTTAACCCTAAAGTCATTCAGGATCAAGTTGTTTATTTTCCATGTGTTTGTGTGGTTTTGAGAGTTTCTCTTGGTATTGATTTCTAGTTTTATTCCACTGTAGTCCAAGGAGCCGCTTGATGATTTTGATTTTTTTTATGTATTGAGACTTGGTTTATGATCAATTATGTGGCCAATCTTAGAGATTGTTCCATGTATAGATGAGAAGAAGAATGTATATTCTGCGGTTGCTGGGTGGTATATTCTGTAAATGTTTATTAGATCTATTTGGTCAAGTCTCCAACTTAAGTCCAGAATTTATCTGTTAGTTTTCTGCCTCAGTGATCCATCTAACGCTGCCAGTGGGGTGCTGAAGTCACTCACCATTATAGTATGTCTGTCTATCCTTTTTCTTAGGTCTAATCATATTTTTTAATAAGTCTGGGTGTTTCAGTGTTGGGTGTGCAGATTTAGAATAGTTAAATCTTGTTGAATTTAACACCTTAACTTTGTATAATGTTCTTTGTCCTTTTTTACTATTGTTGATTTAAAGTCTGCATTACCCTATACAAGAATAGTGACCGCTGCTCTTTATTGTTTTCCATTTGTGTAATATATGTTTCTCCACCCCTTTATCTTAAGCCTGAGGGTGTCAGTACATGTGACATGGGTCTCTTGAAGACAATAGAAGGTTGGGTCTTGTTTTTTTCTGTTTGTTTTGTTTTTGTTTTTTGTTTGTTTGTTTTGTTTTTTATCTAACTTGCCTCTCTGCTTTTACGGAGTATTTAGGCCATTTATCTTCAACATCAATATTGATATGTGAGGTTTTGTTCCTGTCATAGTGTTGTCACCTAGTTGCTTTGCAGTCTCAATTGTATTGTGGCTTTACAGGGTCTGCGAGCTTTGTACTTACATGTGTTTTTATGGTAGCAAGTGTCATTCTTGTGTTTCCGTGTTAAGAACTCTATTAAGCAATTCTTATAATTACTGCCTGGTGGTGTCAAATTCCCTTAGAATTTGTTTATCTGAAAAAGACTTTATTTATCCTTGGCCTATGATGCTTAGTTTGGCAGGATATGCAATTATTGGTTGGCATTTTTTTAAGAAGACTAAAAATAGGCTACCAATCACTTGTGGCTTGTGATGTTTTTGCTAAGAAATCAGCTAACATGATTCCCTTTATAGATGGCTTGGCCCTTTTTTCTAACTGCTGTTAATATATTTCTTTCACATTGACCTTAAATAGTCTAATGACTATGTGTCTTGTGATGATCATCTTGAATAATATTCTTTGGGAGATCTCTGAATTTTTTGTATCTAGGTGTCAACCTATCTAGTAAGATGGGGAAAATGTTCCTGAATTATTCTCTGAAATATGTTTTCCAAGTTACTTACTTTGTCTTCTCTCTCAGGAATGCCAATAAGTTGTAGATTTGGTTACTCTTCATAATATCATATTTCTTGAAAGGTTTGTTCACTTTTTAAAAATCTTATTTCTTTATTTTTTCTGACTGGGTTAATTCAAAAGACTCATCTCCAAGCTCTGAATCTCTTATTTTTGCTTGGTCTAGTCTATTGTTAAGTATTCCAATGCTATCTTGACATTCCTGTAGTAAATTTTTCAATCCTAAGAGTATTGTTTGGCTCCTTCTTTATGTAACTGTGTTATCTTTTGTGTCCTGGATTCTTTTTTTGGTTTCTTGGTAATAAATTTCAACTTTCCCTTGGATCTCACTGAGTTTTCTTAAAATCCATGTTTTGAATTTTTTTAATCTGCCATTTCATACATTTCACCCTGGTTAGGATCCATTGCTAGAGAGCTAGCACAATTTTTGTGAGGTGTCAAAACACCTTGGCTTTTTGCACTGCCAGAGTTATTAAACTAGTTCTTTCTCATCCTAGGGAGCTATCATGTCTTATTTTTGAAATTGCTAAAGTTGGGACGAGGCTTTTCTAAATTCTTTTTTGAGGGTATTACTGTAGTTTATGTTGTGGATGATCATTTGGCTTTGTTTCTGGGTGCTTTCAGGGGACAAAAGCTCTGTATGGATTCTTTGGTTGTGGATAGGTCCTATGTGGTAGCTTTCTCAGATGCTGCTTGTTGTAGTGATGTATTTTTGTTGGTGGTGCAGTTCAGGCTGAAGTCCAGTAGATGGTGCTTAAGAGTAAGAGCTTGCAGGTAGACTGCTGCCTAGTGGACACACCCACCCTGACAGGCCTTGCAGGAAGAGATTATAATGTGTTAAGCTTTAGTCTCCGGGGAAAGGGGCTAAGTGTGGGTACCAGTTCCTCATCCTTCTCCAACAGAAACATAATCCGCTTCCCTTTACTCACCTGGTTTATGACATGTTTACAAAGGCTTCATCCTTTGGTTCCCTGATGCACTGTAGCTGTGGGACATGGATCTGTCTCTCTGACAGCTAATGCTAGAATGTGAGTTGGGGCACTCTCTAACCCCAGTGCATGGCAGGCAACTCCACGTTCTGTCCTCTGTTGCCAGGGTGCTGCTGCTCTGTATAGGAAGGGATGCTTTACCCCACTCTTCGTGAAAGCCCAAGCAGGTGCAGGTTCACTTTCAATTTGGTAGAGACACTGGGAATGCATAAAAAGCCAGTTTCATTCAGTGCATGTTGACTTTCAGTGTGGGTGGAGATGCCAGAAAAGCACAAAATGCACCTTATTTCAGTGAATGCTCACCAGGTCTTGCTGGAGGAACTGCTGTGTCAGCAATAATGTATGGGGCAGAAGGGCCAGGAGATGACCCCTTTGCCATTTCCAGTACCTTCAGCAGCTGACACCGTGTCCATGTTTCCATTGTTCCAAGGGGAGCTTTGTCAGGCTGTGCTTCCCCCTCCCTTTGGGGCAATCCATACCAAGGGTTAGGTCTCCAGAGGACCCACAACTTCCCAGGGACCTGCTGGTCCCCTGTGCTTGCCAAAGTCAGAACAGGTTGTGTGGTATTTTTGCAAATGATCTGGTGGTGCACTTTCTTAAGGGCAGAGCATCCCTGGGCAGGGCAGTGGCACCACAGGGACACAATCAGTATGGCACAACCAGTATGTTTCTGAGGGGAGTGTGGGCATGGCTGCAAGAGTGGGCCATCCAGTTCTCTGTTCCCAGAAAGTTCTTCTGGGCAATAATGTTGCCCTGGGTTGTGAGGATAGGGGGGCTTCCCAACAGTTTAGCAGTAAGCAGGTTGTCAGATGAGTGAGAAGAGCAGAGAAGCACTCCCACCTATTCTTTCCACTGGGGAAAGGACAGTTTCTTCAATAAATGCTGCTGGGAAAAACTGAATATCCATGTGCAGAAAAATGAATGCAGACCCCTATTTATTACCACAAACAAAAATCTAATCAAAATGAATAAAAGACTTAAATATAAGACCTGAAACTGTAAAAAAAAAAATAAGTAAGTAAACATTGGCACTGGTGAAATGCTGCAGGACATTGTTCTGGGTGAAGATATTTTTGTGCATGACTTCAAAAGCACAGGCAACGAAAGCAAAAATAGACAAGTGAGATTACATCAAGCTAAAAAAGCTTATGCCCCAAAAAGGAAACAATCAACAAAGTGAAGAGACAACCTACAGAATAGGATAAAATATTTACAAACTATTGATCTAATAAAGGATTGATAACCAGAATATAGAAGGAGCTCAAACAACTCATGAGCAAAGTATCTAATAATCGATTTAAAAATAAACAAAAGATCTGAATAGACATTTCTCAAAAGAAGACATAGAAATGGTCAGCAGGTATATGAAAAATGTTCAACATCACTAACTGTCAAAGAAATGCAAATCAAAATCACAAAGAGATACTATCTTGCCGAGGTAAAATGGCTTTTATCCAAAGGACAGGTGATAAATAATGCTGGAGTGGATGCAGAGAAAGCGAATCCTCATACACTTTTCATGGGAATGTAAATTAGTGCAGCCACTATGGAGAACAGTATAGAGATTCCTCAAAAACTACCAAAAATAGAACTACCATATGATCCAACAATTCCATTATTTGGAATTTACCTGAAAGAAAGAAAATCATTATATTAAAGATATCTGCACCCTCATGTTTATTGCAGCACTACTCACAATAACCAAGATATGGAATCAACCTATGTGTCCAAAAAAAACCTGAGTGGATAAAGAAAATGTGGTATATAAACAAAATGGTATATTATTCAGCCATGAAAAAGAAGGAAATCCTGTCATTTGCAGCACCATGGATAGAACTAGAGGCCACTGTGTTTGCTGAAATAAGCCGGGCACAGAAAGACAAATATTCCAGGTTCTCACTTATATGTGGGAACTAAAAACTTGGATCTCATAAAGATAAAGTGTAGACTGATGGTTACCAGAGACTGGGGATGGTAGTAGGGAGGGGGGATAAAGAAATAAGACCTAGCATTTGATAGATTAGTAGGGTGGCTAGAGTTAACATTAATCTAGTGTATATTTCAAAATATCTAAAAGCATATTTCAAATGTTCCTAATATTTAAAAAGATAAATATTTAAGATGATAGATGTCCCAGTTACTCTGATTTCATCTTTACACATTATATAAATGTATCAAATTATCCTAGTACTCCCAAAATATGTGATTCTATTATGTAACAATAAAAATATGTAGCAATACTACAATTAAAAAATCTTCCCCAAAATAGATTTTGTTTTCTGAGTAGACTTAGGAAAGAGTTTGTTGGTGGACAAACACTCATAAATTTTTGAGTGGCGTGGAATGGGGGAGAAGCAGCATCTTTCCAGTATCTCTGAGTTTGTTACTCCAGGTTCCAAGCCAAAGACTGAGATATGTGCATAATAAATTATTTATATCCTGAACACAAGGTCACTCATATCTATAGTTACCGGCTACTTCGGTATTAAAAAGGTAAGAAAGGGCAGAATGAAAAACGGACACATTAAAGTTCATTTTAAATAAATCGTAGGGAGAGAGGAAGCCAGCACTTAAAACTCTGCTTTAAAACTAATGCGATTTTTTGTGTGTGAGAGGCAAGGCTGAGTAACCCATTATTTCTATAGTTTTTAATACAAAGATTAATTTTCATCACAGTTAGCAATATGACCTAGGAACTCTATCCGTGTCTAGATTATGTAAAATTACGAACTAGACAAGACTTTTTCTCACATTTTTATTCTTCATCTTCACTCTTCATCTGAGTTCTCATTTTTACTTCCTTTACGAAAGTTCAGTTTCATGATTAATAAACAAGTTACCTAAAATTTAAGTTACCTGAAATATTCCTTAAAAGCTTTGAATCAAGTAACAGCTATCAGATCCTGTCTTAGGTCAAGTTCATTAGAAGAGCCTGAGACTGAGATTCTTAACAACTGTGATTTATTAAGGGAGTATTCTCTGGAGAAACCTGTAAGACAGTGAGTGGAGTGGCAGAAGAAAAGGGGAGAGCAAATAAAAATGCAGTTTCAGGTGAGGTCCAGCCTCAGCCCAATCATACCTAGTGCTCTAGAGCAGGAGTCCCCAGCCCCGGGCTGCAGATCCTATAGGTCTGTGGCGAGCCTGGCCGCACAGCAGGAGGTGAGCAACAGGCCAGCCATTACCGCCTGAGCTTCGCCTCCTGTCGGATCAGCGGGACATTCGATTCTCATAGCAGCGTGAACCCTACTGTGAATTGCCCATTTGTGAACTGCGCATGAGCGATCATGCGCTCCCCACCCCACCCCCGCCCCACATGAAAAAAACATTGTCTTCCACAAAACCAGTTCCTGGTGCCAAAGTTACAGTCTGTCTCCCAGGAGGCAAGGGCTTTTGTGCTCCAGCACCAGTCAGTCATCTTCTGGTCTCATGAGTGCAGCAGTTCCACAGCCCAAGGCAGTCCTCCAGGAGAGGTTGAAAAAGGGTGTCCATAGCGGCAGATAAAAGGGATTTCCAGGAATTCATTTGAGACACCAACAGTGTCTGCTAGAGCCTTATCAGAATGTTTATTTCTCTAAAACATTACATCTTTTTTGAGTGGCTTGCACCGGAGAAGGACATGAGGAGGGGAGAAGCAATGTCTTTTCAGTCTTTTCAGAGATCTGAGGTTGTTATTTCAGCTTCCAAACATGATTTCTCACAAATCTGACTTAATAATGCTTGCTACACATTAAACAAACAAAGAGAAACAGTTTCCCCTACAAACTTTCTGATCCGTGTGGTCTTTTTCTCTGCAAAGTGCTTTTCAGGTCTTTTCATGTAAATACAGATATTAAATCTGTAACAATGTAGATATTTTTCTTGAATCTCGTAATGATCCTGAGATGTAAGTGGAACAAGTATTTATTGTCATTTTGTAAATAAGCAAACCAAGACCTAGAAACGCCATAGACTAATGGTATTCACACAATTCTTAAGTGCTACTTCAGAAAACCTAATTCAGTGTTCTTTTCACTTTGCTACAATCTCTGTTTCAAATAATGTTTAAACTTCCCAAACTATGTTTTTATTTAACATTTCAAAATTGCATCATTCTAGATAGGACTTTATTTCAAAGATTCTACCTAGAGGCAAAGCACCTAGAATAGCATGAACAATATTTAAGAACTGCATTCATCACTTATTATCTACGTGACCATAGGCAACTCATGCTAAACTTTAGTTTTCTCCACTGAAAAACGACAAGTGGAAATAATACCTTTGTACCAAGGTGATTTGGACTATATTTACAAGAGATAAAAGATTTGCACATTATAAAATCCATTAATATATTATTATTATTATTATTATCATAACAGCAGCAGCAGCAGCATTTGGGAAAGATCAGATAATATAGCATCAGGCGCAGTTTTTGTTGGTTATTTTTTTTTCAAGATAACCATCACATCACACCTTTAAATCTTCTATTATCCAGAAGGTTTTAAGAGTCAAAGATAATAGGACTCTAGACTTGGCTTTATCACCAGATAGTATCTTGTCCATCCTAGTGACAGCAAAACTTGACTCTTCTTCTATTGTCTGGAACTCAATTCCACGTGGATGCCAGACAGCCTGTTGAGGCCCAAAGGATGTGTTGACATTCCTGATGAATTTTCCTCCATTTTTCATATAGGTGCATAATGTGCTGCCTCGGTAACATAGTTTGGCAGTGCCATTTTCATCTACTCTTTTTTAAGGAAATCTTTACACTGTACTGTTTCACTTCAATTCAAATTTTAAATAGAATTTGTAACCACAGTTTTGGGTCATAAAATATGGATATATATATACATATAAGAATTTTTCTTTAAAAATAAAAAATAAATTCTGAGGTTTAAAAATGTATAAAACTACCATAATCACAATGCACAATTACTATGAATTATTTTTCATCCTGGACAGTGAGTGAGAGCTAAAGGATGTTATAAGAACTATATTAAAATAAGCAACATCTCCAGCCTTATAATCTTTCCATTAGAAGGTCTGGAGATTACCGAATAGTTACTCCAGCATTCTGAACTATGCTAATTATTATCACAAGCCATATGGACCCTAAAGTTTCTTAAGTGTGTTAATATATTCAAAATAGAATAATATGTTTTTGGCAAATTTTCACATTCATGAGATATGAATTCATACAGAGCATTGTATTAAAAAGCAGTTTAAAGCAACCATATCTCAAATTATTTTATCAAAATAAAATGGATTTTTGGCTTAAAGAAAATACCTATACAACAGTCAAATATCTGCATATAATATAGTTAGTAGAAGAAAAAATTTTTCTTGCATACATATAGCAATTAGCATTCAAAACATAATTTTCCTTCTGTTTTCCTAGCTGGCTGAATTGTACCCAGGAGTAGGTGACTGTGTGATAATGTAAATGACTCAATATATCCTAAATATTTACCATCTAATTTTTAAGATCAATGATTGAAATTGCAGTACAGCACATAACTCAGCTGAAAGAAAGAGACAGAAAGGAAGGGAAGAAGGAGGAAAGGTTGCTTTGGCAACCATGTAATTTTATGTCAGCATGTGATTTTTCTAAATGTATAGAAATATTTAGTGTATAATTGGTTTTGTGCTTATATTTTTAGTTTACATAAAGGCTAGTTCTTTATATAGCTTGATTCAGAAAGAAAAAAGAAAGATAGAGAGAGAAAGAAGAAAGAGAAAGAAAGAAAGAAAAAAAGAAAAAGAAAGAAGGAAGGAAAGAAAGAGAAAGAAAGAAAAGGGGAGGGGAGGGAAGGGGAGGGAAGGGGAGGAGGGGAGGAGGAAGAGCGGAAGGAAGGAAGGAAGGAAAGAGAGAAAAAAGGAAGGAAGGAAGGAGAGAGGGACGGAGGGAGGAAGGAAGGAAGGAAGGCTGGTTGATTTCGTTGATATCAGATAATCATTTTGCCACATTTTAGTGACTTAAATTCCACTGGACTAATGCCGAATACTGCAGCAAACTGACTAATTCTGCAGAATACAATAATTTTACAATGACTTAAAAATATGTAAAGGTTGATGCCCTTCTGTATTTTTCAAAGAAATGGTTCTTCTAGATCAAGCATTTTCTTTAGGCTTTAATATAATCTTAAATATAAACAAATATATATCTAAAATGGGAAGCACTGGTTTCACTAACTGTAGCTCTTCAGAAATTAGCCTTTTTCTGCCTTCCACATTTATGCAGAAAATAAAGGCTTTAAGAATTCAGTTATATCAGCCTGGCGTGGTGGCTCATGCCTGTAATCCAGCGCTTTGAGAGGCTGAGGCGGTGGATCTCTTGAGGTCAGGAGTTTGAGACCAGCCTGGCCAACATGATGAAACCCCATCTCTAAATAGCTGGGCGTGGTGGCGCACACCTGTAATCTTAGCTACTCTGGAGGCTGAAGCAAGAGAATTGCTTGAACCCAGACGGCAGAGGTTGCAATGAGCCAAGATCGCGCCACTGCACTTTAGCCTGGGCGACAGAGCAAGATTCTGTTTAAAAAAAAAAAAAAAAAGAGTTCAGTTATACAAGTTTGTTAAATCTTAAAAGACAACACAAAGATGTCTCGATGATCGTAGAACCTCCTTTTCCTGCTGTTAGTTTTTCAGACCTCCAGTGATCATTCTAGTTCTAGGGGAGAATAGTACTGCTCATACAACCTGACCCAAGTCCTTTGGTTTAGTTCAAAATCGGTGAGCACAAAACAACAGGAATTCTATATTAAATTGAGCTTATACTTGTGTCGTGGTACATTTTTTAAAGTTTCATGTCAAACTGTGGGATAGAAAAATAGTGCATTAGGTCATACAGAGGATTTTCACCTCTATCCAATTATTTTCAGCACGGGCTCTATCAACCTATTTATAGATAATTAGTTAATTATTTATTTTTGTTTTTCTAACATACTATAGTCACACAGTTGAGTGTATATTGGTCTTACTATACTTAAGTCCAAATTGAAACTTAATAAGGGCAGCATTCTAGAAAAACTATTTGATGATGTAGTTGTTTCCATCACCAAGACATACTTCAAACCTAGAAAATCTCTAGTGAATATTTTTATGGGCTTTCAGTTCTAAAATGAATATCATTATATGTTTTGATGATTTCCATAAATGAGGGCAAAAAAGTTCCAAATAATGTGACAACTATTAACTCCTTCAGATGTCAGGAAATAATTTTTTTCATTATTATAAATTAAAAGCTAAATGAATATGATAGCATCTGAGGTGGACTACGTGGATAGGAAGAAATAAGCTGCTCAATACTCTGTGATGAAAGACCAATTATTTTATTTTTGCCCAAGAAATTATTAATATAATTCCCCTATAATATTCTCCTTAAGTCAGTGTTCATTTAATAAGGAAAAAAACCTCTTACCTATTAGTAGAAATGTTATAGACATGCATTGTGCCCTTGGTAAAGAAATAATAATACCACTCAATTATATGGTACATGAAAGTTTAAAAACATTTCACCTACAGGCTGCTCAGCAAGAACGTGCCTCCCCACTTGGATCAGACTTCCTTTTAGAGAAATAAACTTTCATATTAATCACAGATCCATGGTTTATCTTTCTATGGGAGACCAATTTAAAACCTACAATTGGTAATTGTATCTCAGTCAGCATCTGGGCAGTGCGTTCTCCAGCATATAAATTTTGGAGATTTCTATTTCATATGTGGGACATGTAATTATTAAAAAAAAATAGGTGAAAAGTTTTCTGACAGATCATGTCTTGGTTAACAATTCTGCCATGAAGAATAACTCTTAACTCCTCTTTTATTGATTTCATTCTATTTTATAAAAGCTATCAAATAGTTACCTATTCACACTCATTTAATTTGAAAATTATTTATGACATATGTTGTTATTGAAACTTCAGAGGAGCCCTCTCTTATTTGGTGGTTCTGGATCAACCATTAGGGTTCAATGTGAGCCAACAGAGTTGTAGTGGGGGGGGGTTCATTATTGTTTTCACCTTTCTTATTTTATTTATTTATTCCTTCTCTACCCACCTCCAACCTGCCTGCATAGGCAACCATTTAATCCTTTGTAAGCATGTAATCTTATTAAATGTATATCATTATTCTTTACGCTTGTGTTTTTAATTTTCACAAAGACTGGTGCATTATATAGCTAATTCTCTTTCTTGGATTTTTTTTACTGAGCACAGTTTTTTAAAGATTTGCCTATGTCACCATGTGGACCTTGAGTCAGTGGCATCTAACTGCCATACAACATGGCGAGTATACTTCTTCACTCCCCTGTGATGAACATCCAGAATGCTTCTAACTTCTTACCTCCACAAATAATTCCCTACAAGGAATATACACATGTATAAGCCCCCGTGGATCTGTACAAAAATTACTATGGGACTTATATTCAGTAGAATAATTGATGTCTAAGAAGTTGCATGCTTTTCTCCAGAACAGCTCTGCAATCCCATCAGAGGGGCCTGAGCATTCCTAAATCCCATACAGCCGTCAGTGCTTTGCACTTTAAGTCAAGCTAAGATCGGTATAGTGAAATCAAATGGTGGTTTTCATTCGCATTTATATAATTATAAGCAATTTGAAAATCTCTTTATGTGAAGAGACTGTGGTCTTTTTCAATGCACAGAAGTCCTCAATTTTTGCTTAATCACAGTGATAGACTTTTTGCCCTATGGTATGCACTTTCGAAAATTGTTTAATACTTCCCCATAACGTGATCACAGAGCTATTTTACTGACTTTTCTTCTATTAACTTCACAGCTTTATATTGCACATGTGGATCTTTACGCCACCTAGATACCTCCTTTGCCTGAATAACTTAGCATATATTGTGAACAATAGTCTCGGAAGAGCAGATAGGTATAAATGTGGGAATGCAGCATTAAGAAAGTATAAGAGCAAGTTGTAATAACTGACAAGAAAATATATTATGTCAGGAAAAACAAATTGGTGAGAATTATTTTTAACAAATTCACCTTTTCAGTGAGTCTATTTTCAGATTTGTGCTTGTGTATTATAAAAGGAACCCAAAGGTAAAGGCATTTTGCAAATAACTATATATGAATTCAAACAGATTTCTGCAGGTATCGTGAGGGCAATATTATATTGAAAGTGGGCTTATTATTATAGCAACATATATATTTCTTCATATGAACCCAAACCTTATATTTCTCCACTCCACTATGCTTTTCCTCTCTCCTTTTAACTGACATACACATTTAGTATAAATTAGAAATTAATAAACTACACAATTTTTCCATGCCAATTTGCTTTTAAGCTTTACTCTTAATAGTAAAATAAGATAGATATTTAAAGGAATGTTAAGTACCAAGTCTGTCATTATTTAAGCTTTGAAATAATGTGTGAATATTTTATTTTTGAAAAGTAAAATACTGAATATTTTGTCAGATCAAACTTTCAGCATTGATACTTAATTGATAATGGCACTTAAAATTCTATGTGAAAAATAAGATAATTATTGGCTGGATTGGCTGTATATATAAAAATTAATTAAAGGAATTATGTGGAATATAAGAAATATGCCTATTATTAAATATATTAAAATAAATTTATTAAAATATTTTTAAATATTTGTGTGTTAATACACTGACATATTCACATACCCTCAAATTTTTCCTTTATCTTACTTTCATTTATGTATATAGAATGAGAACATTGATAATAACTATGACTGTTGAAAGTTACAAAAAATTTTAAATAACTTTAGCAGAAACTATTTCAAAAGTAAATTAAATACAAAAAGTTAAATTAAATTTGAACATTGTGAAAACATTTCAGAGCAAATTCTAATAACTGGGCATATGGTTTTCTCTGCTTTTATGTTTGTTTCTTAACATAGAAGGAAAGATTAAGACAGTTTCAGAGGCACATGAAATATAAAAGATTTACTTTAGGAATGAAATATTGCTTTAAAATAATTGAACTTGCATTTCATTTCCTTAAATTTCTAGCTCCCAACTAAATATTTTAATTTATTAGTTATCTTTAATCATAAGTTTATCCTTGTATACCAGACATTTAGAATTTTTTAATGATTTTACACTTTTTTAATATGGGGGGATTTTATTTTATATACCAAGAAAAGTGCTAATTAAGTAAGTCTGGTTTTTAGGTTTCTGTGAGCACAAGTATCCCATAGTTGTGTGTGTATGTACATGTACCTGTGGTGTTTCTCCTTGTTTGTATGTAATCTTTAAATCGAACTTCTGGTTAGCTTTGAAATGAATGAAGAGGTATACTATACACTAATCTGTTCCTTTTTACAAGCCCAAAACACAGCTGCTGTTGTGGAAGTAAAAGCTCTCACTGTGAGATCGGTGTGTCCAGGACGTGACTCCTACTGGGTAGCAGGGTTAGTTGGTTGATGACATGTGTGAGAGATTTTCCCCTTCTGCCAACAGAGCTTCACATGGATTTCTTTTTTCTAAAACTAAACATATTATCAAAGACAATGACCTTCACAGATGGAGACAGACTTGCTTTTCAGTAAGGGACTGACAGCAGTGATAATTCCGTGACAGAATTTGTAAGCAAACTTATGAAAAATATGCCTGTGTTGGCAATCCAATAAAATAAAATTAACCAATTAACCTGTTACTTTGTTCCCTATTGCTGCTTTAACATGTTACTACAAACATTGGTGTGTTAAACAACACAAGCTTATTATATCACAGTTCTGGAGGTCAGAAGTCTGACACAAGTCTCACCGAACTAAAATCAAGTCATCATTGGGCTGCAACAGAGCTCTGTTCCTCTGTAGAAGTACTGGATAGATCTGTTTCTTCGCCTTTCCCAGCTTCTAGAGGATGCCTGCATTCCTAGGCTTGTAGTCCCCCTTCCTCCATCTTCAAAGCTAACAAAATGGAATCTAGCCCTTTCCACATCGTTTCGCTTAGCACTCTTCCATAGACATATCTCTGCTAACTCTTCCGCTGCCCTCTTCTGTGTCCTTTCCATCTTCCACTCCTAAGATCTTCTCTCTCTAATACATTGGGCCCACCTTAATAACCCAGACTAATCTCCCTGTCCCATGGTTAGCTGATTGGCGTCTGTAATTTCACTTGTAACCTCAATTCCACTGTGCAGTGTCACTTAACATATTCAAAGCTGGGGATTGGTACATGAATATCTTCAGGGTGCCATTATTCTGCCTCTGCTATGTAGCAGAAACTGATATTTCAGGAGATGTATAATACCTGCTCAAAAAAAGTTAATCTTCATCAATATTTAATTATTGTATTTACTTGTTAATTAATCAAATTTTATTTTAGAATCTTAACTGGAGGGTAACTGATATGCAGTACAAAGAAAATAAGCATGTGATTTCCTCACTCTCTTAAGATCTACTGCCTACAGCAAGTTCCTACCAAAACAAAATAAAACAAAAAGAAATTCTATAAATGATTGCTATGTATCTTTACGTTTAATTTTGGAAAAATGATATGAAGTTTATAACTGATAAATGCTATTAAAATATTTCCTGATGTATTCATCAACTTTTGCTAGAATTTTACAAGGACCTTGTATCCTTCCCCCTACCACTACTGTCTCTCATATTCCAACTTATCTTCCACACTGCTCGTGAAATTATTTTCTTAAAAAGAAAATTCTATCATGCCACCTTTTTTTCTTACATTTGCCTTTTACTGCTGGATTTCTCAGCTTGCCCTAATAGAGCCCAATGGAGAAAGAAATATGTGCTAATAACATATTCTCAAGGTAAGCTTATAAAGGTGTTTCTCTTTCAAACACTTCCATTCACTGAAAGCAAACAGCTTATAATGAATCTGTAAGTTGATAAATACCCATCTCATTCTTTATTACAGTAATTAACATGGCATGTAAGATCGGCAGAATGAATCACTTTTCTGTTTTAAATTATAAATATCTCCTAACATATCTGTGTCCCTTTCAAGGCAAAGGGTGAATTGGAATAGACACTGTTATCTGACTCTGGTATGTATTTCTGCACCTGTCATTAAAACATGGCATATAGCATGATGCCTCAGCTTGGGAATAAGAATACCTGAATTTTAGTTAAGGTTCTGCCACTACCTATTTCTGTAATGATAAACAAATTGCTAACTTGTTCTTATTTATATAATAGGAATAATAATAGCACTCACCTCATAAGGTTCTATTCATAAGTAAAATAACATTTGCAAAATATAAAGTGAAGGGAAGTGGGGATGGGGGATAAAGTAGGGATGATTAATGCGTACAAGAATATAGTTAGATAGACCGAATACAATCTAGTATTTGACAGTACAACATGGTGGCTATAGTCAACAAAAAGTTATTTTATATTTTAAAACAACTGTAAGAGTGGTATTGGACTGTCCCTAACACAAAAGAATAATAAATGCTTGAGGGGATGTATACCCCAATTACCCTAATGTGCTTATTATACATTGTATGCTTATATCAAAACATCACATATACTCCATATATATATATACACCTATTATGCACCCATATGATATAGTTTGTATATTTGTCCCTGCCAAAATCTCATGTTAAATTGTAATCCTCAGTATTGGAGGTGTGGCCTGGTGGGAGGTGATTGGAGCATGGGGTGGATTTCTTATAGATGGTTTAGCACTATTCCCTTGGAACTGTCCTTAGTGAGTGAGTTTTTGCAAGATCTGGTCATTTCAAAGTGTGTGGTCCTCCTCCCCACTCTCTCTCACTTGCTCCTGCTTTCCCCATGTGATGTGCCTATTGCCCCTTTACCTTCCACCATAATTGTAAAGTTTCCTAAGGCTTCCTTAGAAGCTGAGCAGGTGCCAGCACCATGCTTTCTGTAAAGCCTGCAGAACTGTAAGCCAATTAAACCTCTTTTTAAAATAAATGGCCCAATCTCAAGTATTTATTTATAGCGATGCAAGAATGGCCTTATACATCACAATAAAAATGTAAAAAAATATATATATAAATATACAGTGCCGGCCGGGCGCAGTGGCTCATGCCTGTAATCCCAGAGCTCTGGGAGGCCAAGGCGGGTGGATCACAAGGTCAGGAGTTTGAGACCAGCCTGGCCAATATGGTGAAACTCCGTCTCTACTAAAAATACAAAAATTAGCCGGGTGTGGTGTTGGGCACCTATAGTCCCAGCTACTTGAGAGGCTGAGGCAGGAGAATCACTTGAACCCAGGAGGCAGAGGTGGCAGTGAGCCGAGGTCGTGCCACTGCACACCAGCCTGGGTGACACAGCGAGACTCTGTCTCAAAAACAAACAAACAAACAAGAAAATATATATATATATGTGTACATATATGTATATATATGTGTGTGTATATATATACACTCACTGTATATGTATATACTCACTATATACACTATATATATACTCACTGTATATATATATACACATAGTGCCTTTATCAAGGACTTTTTTTCAAGTTTCATGGATGAACCAACAAACAATACATGATGAAATGAACAATATTGACAAACTTTTAGCTAGATTACTAAAAAAAAAAGAGACAAGACTCAAATAAATAAAATCAGAAATGAAAAAGAAGATATAACAACTAAGACAACAGAAATACAAAGAGACTATTATAAAAAATTACTTGCAAACAAATTCGATAAGCTACATGAAATGGCTACATTCCTAGACACATACAACCTACCAAGCCTGAATCATAAAGAAATGGAAAACCCAAACAGATCAATAATGAGAAAGGAGATTGAATCAGTAAGAAAAATCTCCCATCAAAGAAAAGCCTAGACCTTATTTCTTCGCTACTGAATTTTATCAACTTAGAGAATACTCAATCTAATAAAAATTATTCTCACCTCCTTCCAAAAAGTGAAAAGAATGCTTCCAAACTCATTTTAGGAGGCCAACATCACCCTGATACCAAAGCCAGAAAAGGATACTACAAAAAAAGAAAATTACAGACCAAATTCCCTTATGAATATAGATGCAAAAACATAACAAGATACTAACAAACTTAATTCAACAGCACATTAAAAGAATCATTCACCACATTAAAGTGGGATTAATCCCAAGGATGCAATGATTGGTCAACCTGTGCAAATATATAAATGTGATATACCACAGTAACATAATGAAGGACAAAATGTATGACAATTTAAATGGATACCAATAAAACATTTAAGCATTTAACAAAATTCAACATATTTTATGATAATAACTCTCAGAAAGGTGTGTATAAAAAGAATGTACCTCAACGTAATGTTATATATGACAAACCCACAGCTAACATCACACTCAGTGGTAAAAAGTTGAAACCATTTTTTTCTAAGATCAAGACAAGGATGCTCACTCTTGCCACATCTAATCAACATAATATTGGAGGTCTTAGCTGTAACAATGAAGTGAGAGAAAAAAATAAAAGGCACGAGGAAGTTAAATTGTTGCTGTTCACAGAATTCACCAAAAAACAATTAAAACTAATAAATGAATTGAGTAAAGTTTCAGGATGTAAAAATGAGTAGCATTTCTATACCTAAGAGTGAACTATGTTTAAAAAAGAAATTTAAAAATTACATTTACAATGGCTTCAAAAAATGATATAATTATGAATAGATTTAATCAAGTAGGCGAAAAATATGCACACTAAAAACTATGAAATATTGATGAAAGAATAGAAGACATAAATAAATGGAAAGATATCCTGTTTTCATGGTTTTAAAGAATTAATATTGTAAAAATGTCCTTACTACCCAAAGAAACCTACAGATTTAACACAAACCCTACCACAATACCAATGACGTTTTTCACAGAAATAGGAAAACAATACTAAAATTTGTATGAAACCACAAAAAGCTGTGAATAGCCAAAGCAATCTTGAGCAAAAGGAACAAGTCTGGAGGCATCATACTACCTGACTTCAAAATATACTACAAATTTATAGTAACCAGACAGCATAGTACTGGCATAGAGTAAAACATATAGACCAATGGAACAGAATAGAGAGTACAGAAATAAATCAGCTAACTGATTTTTGACACATGTTCCTAGAGCACCCAGTGGGAAAAGAACAGTCTCTTCAATAAACGGTGTTGAGATAACTGGATATCCACCTGCAGCAGAGTGAAATTAGACCTTTATCTGACACCATATACAAAAATCAACTCAAAATAGATTAAAAACATAATGTAAGACCCAATACTATGATACTGCTAGAAGAAAATATGTGGGGAAAGCTCCATGGAATTGGTCTATGCAATGGTATCTTGAATATGACTCAAATAGCACAGGCATTCAAAGCAAAAATATACAGAAGAGATTATAGCAATCTAAAAAGCTTTAGCATAATAAAGAAAATGATCAACAAAGTGGAAACACAACTTACAGAATGAGAGTAAAGTTTACAAAGTATACATCTGACGAGGGCTAATACCCAAATTACATAAGGAACTTAAATAGCTCAATAGCCAGGAAATAACCCTATTAAGAAATGGGCAAAGGACTTGAAAAGACTTTTGTCAAAAATATACGCAAATAGCAAGCAGATATATGAAAAAAATGCTTAATATCATTAATCATCAGGAAAATGCTAACAAAAACCATAATGAGATATTACCTCACATTTGTGAAAATGGTTTTTATCAAAACAACAAAAGATAACAAGTGTTGGTAAGAATGTAGAGAAAACAGAACACTGCTCTGTTTTTAATGCATTGTTGGTAATAATATTAGTATGGCCATTGTGAAAAAGTAATATAAAGGTTTTCTCAAAAAACAAAAATAGGATTACCATGTGATCCAGCAATGCCACTACTAGATATACAGTCATCCCTCAGTATCTGTGGATATTTGATTCTGAGATCCCCATGGATACTAAAATATACAGATATTCAAGTCCCTTATAAACATGATATAATATTTGCATATAACCTGAACACATATTTTCACATACTTTAATGATCTCTAGATTACTTATAATACCTAACACAATTTAAATGTTATGTAAATAGTTGTTATACTCTATTGTTTAGGGAATAATGACAAGAAAGAAACGTCTGTATGAATTTAGTGCAGACACAATTATCTTTTTTTCTGAATATTTTCTTTTTTTCCAACTTTTATTGTAGGTTCCTGGGTGGAAGTGCAGGTTTGTTATATGGGTAAGTTGCAGGTCATGGGGATCTGTTGTACAGATAATTTCATCACCCAGGTAATAAGCATAGTGCCTGATCGGTAGCTTTTTGATCCTCACCTTCCTCCCACCCTCCACCCACAACTAGGCTGCCATGTCTATTATTTCTTTCTTTGTGCGAATATGTACTCAATGTTTAGCTCCCACTAATAAGTGAGAGCATGTAGTATTTGGTTTTATGTTCCTGTGTTAATTTGGTTAGGATAATGGCCTCCAGTTTCATTCATGTCTCTGCACAGGACGTCGTCTCATTCTTTTTTTATGGTTGTATAGTAATCCATGGTGTATATATATCAGGTTTTCTTTATCCAGTTCACCATTGATGGGCAATTACGTTGATTCCATGTCTTTGCTGTAATGAATAGCACTGCAGTGAACATTTGTGTACATGTGTCTTCATGGTAGAATGTTTTGTATTCCATTGAAAATAAATCCCAGTAATGGGATTTATGGGTCAAATGGAAATTCTGTTTTAAGTTCTTTGAGAACCATCCAATGTGCTTTCCACAGTGGCTGAACTAGTTTACATTCTACCAGCAGTATATAAATATTTCCTTTTATCGACAACCTCATCAGCATTTTTTTTTCTGTTTTGACTTTTTAATAATAGCCATTCTGACTAGTATGAGATGGTATCTCATTGTGATCTTGATTTGCATTCTTTTAATGATTAGTGATGTTGAGTATCACTTTATATGTGTTTTGGCCATATGTATGTCTTCTTTTAAGCAGTATTTGTTCATGTCTTTTGCCCATTTTTTAATAGAATTGTTTGTTTGTTGCTTGTTGATTTGTTTAAGTTTCTTATAGATTCTGGATATTAGATCTTTGTTGGATGCATACTTTGAAAATATGTTTTCCATTCTGTAGCTTGTCTGCTTACTCTGTTGATAGTTTCTTTTGCTGTGCAGAAGCTCTTTAGTCATTAAAGTCCCATTTGTCAGTGTTTGTTTTAGTGACAATTGTTTTTGGTGTTTTTGTCATGAAATTATTGCCAAGGCTTATGCCCAAAATGGTATTCCCTAGGTTTACTTCTAGGATTCTTACAGTTTCAGACTATATATTTAAGTCTTTAATCAATCTTGAGTTGATTTTTGTATATGGTAAAAGGAAAGAGCCTGGTTTCAATTATTTGCATATGGTTAGCCAGTTTTCCCAGCAACGTTTAATAAGGAATCTGTATTAGTCCATTCTCATGCTGCTGTGAAGAAATATCTGAGACTGGGTAATTTATGAAGGAAATGGGTTTAATTGACTCACAAATCCACAGGCCTGGAGAGGCCTCAGGAAACGTACAATCATGACAGAAGGGGAGTCAAACATCATTTTTCACATGGCAGCAGCGGAAGTGCCGAACACAAGGGGGAAAAGCCATCATATCTTGTGAGAGGTCACTCACTATCACAAGAACAGCATGAGAGTTACCACCCCCACGATTAAATTACCTCCCACCAAGTCCCTCCCATGACATGTGGAGATTGTGGTAACCACAATTCAAGATGAGATTTGGGTGGAGACACAGCCAAACCAAACTATTTCACCCTTGGCCCTTCCCAAATCTCATGTCCTCACATTTCAAACATAATCATGCCCTTCCAACAGTCCCCCAAAGTCTTAACTCATTTGATCATTAACTCAAAAGTCCAAGTCCAAAGTCTCATCTGACACAAGGCAAGTCCCTTCCACCTATGAGCCTGTAAAATCACAAGCAAGTTAGTTACTTCCTAGATACAAAGGGGGTACAGACATTGGGTAAATACACCCATTCCAAATGGGAGAAATTGACCAAAGCAAAGGCCATGCAACTCCAAAATCCAATAGGGAAGTCACTAAACCTTGAAGTTCCAAAATTATTTCCTTTGATTCCATGTCACACATCCAGATCACACAGATGCAAGAGGTGGGGTCCCACAGCCTTGGGCAGCTCTTCCCCTGTGGCTTTGCAGGGTAAAGCTTCCCTCCTGGCTGCTTTCACAGCCTGGTGTTGAGTGTCTGTGGCTTTTCCAGGTGCACAGTGCAAGCTGTCAGTGGATCTACCATTCTGGGCTCTGGAGGATGGTGGCCTTCTTCTCACAGCTCCAGTAGGCAGTGCCTCAGTAGGGACTCTGTGCGGGGGCTTGGACCCCACATTTCCCTCCTGCACTCCCCTAGCAGAGGTTCTTAATGAGGGCTCTGCCCCTGCAGCAAACTTCTGCTTGGACCTCTGGGCATTTCCACACATCTTCTGAAATCTAGGTGGAGGTTCCCAAACATCAATTCTTGACTTCTGTGTACACACAGGCCCAACAACACATGTAAACCACCAAGGCTTGGGTCTTGCACCCTCTGAAGCAATAGCCTAAGCTGTACTTGGCCCCTTTTAGCCACGGCTGGAGCTGAAGCAGCTGAGACACAAGGCACCATGTCCCAAGGCTGCATAGAGAAAGGGGGCCTTGGGTCCTGTCCATGAAGCCATTTTTCCCCACAGGCCTCCAGGCCTGTGATGGGAGGGACTTCTGTGAAGACCCCCAACATTCCCTGGAGACATTTTTCCCATTGTCTTGGTGATTAACATTCAGCTCATCATTACTTATGCAAATTTCTGCAGCCAGCTTAAATTTCTGTCTAGAAAATGGGGTTTTATTTTCTATCATATTGTCAGACTGCAAATTTTTCAAACTTTATGCTCTGCCTCCTCTTGAATGATTTGCCACTTAGAAATTTCTCCTGCCAGATACCCCAAATCATCTCTCTGAAGTTCAAAGTTAGATCTCTAGGGCAGGGGCAAAATGCTGCCAGTCTCTTCACATAGCAAGAGTGACCTTTATTCCAGTTCAAGAAAAGTTCCTCATCTTCATCTGAGACCACCTCAGCCTGGACATCTTTGTCCACATCATTATCTGCATTTTGGTCAAAGCCATTCAACAAGTCTCTAGGAATTTCCAAACTTTCCCACATCTTCCTGTCTTCTAAGCCTTCCAAGTCTCTAGTAAGTTCCAAACTTTCCCAGATTTGCCTGTCTTCTTCTGAGCCCTCCAAATGGTTCCAACCTCTGCCTGTTACACAGTTCCCAAATTATTTCCACATTTTCAAGTATCTTTACAGCTGTGCCCCACTCTGTGGTACAAATTTATGGTATTAGTTTGTTCTCATACTATGAAGAAATACCTGAGACTGGGTAATTTATAAAGGAAAGAGGTTTAATTGACTCACAGTTCCACAGTACTGGGGAGGCCTCAGGAAACTTACAATCATAGTGGAAGAGGAAGCAAACACATTCTTCTTTGCATGGTGACAGCAAGGAAAAATGTTGAGTAAAATGGGAGAAAGCCACTTATAAAACCATGGGATCTTGTGAGAATTCACTCACTATCATGAGAACAGCATGAGAGTAACCACCCCCATGATTAAATTACCTCCAACCAATTCCTTCCCATGACACATGGGGATTATGGGAACTATTACTCAGTATGAGATTTGGGTAGGAACATGACCAAACTGTATCAGAATCCATTCCCCATTGCTTGTTTTTGTTGACTTGGTTGAAGATTAAATGGCTGTAGGTTTGTGGCTTTATTTCGGTGTTCCATAATCTGTTTCATTAGTCTGTTTGATTTTGCATGAATCCATACTCTTTTGGTTACTGTAGCCTTGTACTGTAGTTTGAAGTCAGATAGTGTAATAGCTTTGTCTTTTGTTTGTTTGCTTTGGATTTTGTTTTTGATTTTGATATTTGTTTTTGTTTTTGCTTAGAAGTGCTTTGGCCATTTAGGCTCTTTTTTGGTTCAGTATGAATTCGAGACTAGTTTTTTTTTTTTTCTAATTCTGTGAAAAACTGGGAGTTCGATAGGAATAGCATTGAATCTTTAAATTCTTTGGGGCAGTATGGCCATTGTAACAATATTGATTCTTCCTGTCCATGTGCATGGGATGTTTTTCTATTTGTTTGTGGTATATCTGATTTCTTTCATCAGTGTTTTTTAAATCTAGTTGTGGTGATCTTTCAACTCCCTTGTTAGTACTCTAGGTATTTTATTCTATTTTTTTGTGGCTATCATAAGTGGGACTGTGTTCTTGACATGGATTTCAGCTTGGATGCTGTTGGTGTATAGAAATGCTACTGATTTTTGTACACTGATTTTGTATCCTGAAATTTTCCTGAAGTTTTTTTTCAAATCTAAGGGCTTTTGGGCAGAGACTGGGGTTTTGTAGGCATAAAATTATGTCCTTGGCAAAGAGAGATAGGTTGACTTCCTCTCTTCCTATTTGGATGCCTTTTATATTTTATCTTGCCTGATTGCTCTGTCTAGGACTTCCAGTACTATGTTAAATAGAATAGACAAGTGGGCATCCTTGTCTTATTCCAGTTCTGAAGGGGAATGTTTCCAACTTTTCCCCATTCAGTATAATGTTGGCTGTGGGTTTCTCATAGATGGCTCTTATTATTTTGAGGTATGTTCCTTCAATGCCTAGTTTCTTGAGGGTTTGTAATGTAAAGGGATATTTAATTTAATCAAACTCTTTCATGCATCTGTAGGGAAAATCATGTGGTTTTAATTTTTAGTTCTGTTTATGTGATGAATTACATTTATTTATTTGCATATGTTGAGCCAACCATGCATTCCAGGTATAAAGCCTACTTGGTTATACTGAATTAGCTGGCCTGAAGTTTTCCTTTTTGGTTGCGACTTTCCCAGGTTTTGGTATCAGAATAATGCTGCTTACATAGAATGAGTTAGGGAGGAGTTCCCCTTTCTTAATTTTTGGAATAATTTCAGTAGGCTTAGTACCAGTTATTTTTTATATGTCTGGTAGAGTTTGGCTCTGAATACATATGTCCCAGGGATTTTCTGGTTTATTACTAATTCAATTTTAGAACTAGTTATTAGTCCATACAGAGTTTTAATTTCTCATTTTTGTAAATTGATTTTGTATCCTGAAACATTACTGAAGTTATTTATCAGATCTATGAGCTTTTAGGAAGAAACTATGGAGCTTTCTAGCTGTAAAATCGTATCTTTGGCAAAGATAGATAGTTTAACTTCCTCTCAATCTTGGAAGGTTTAATCTTGGGATTGAATCTTGATTCAGTCTTGAGAGGCTGCATGTTTCCAGGAATTTATTCATTTCTGCTAGGTTTTCTAGTTTCTGTTCAAAGAAGTGTTTGTAATAGCGTCTGAGGATTTTTTTGTTTTTATTTTTGTTTTTGGTATTTTTGTGATTATGTCACCTTTATCAATTCTAATTGTGTTTATTTGGATCTTCTTTTTTTTTCTTTATCAATTTAGCTAGCAATTTATCAAACTTATTTATGCTTTGGGAGAAACAGCTTTTGGTTTTCTTGATCCGTTATATGTTTTTTCTCATCTTAATTTGATTCAGTTCAGCTCAGCTCTGATTTCAGCTATTCATTTTTTTTCTGATAGCTGTGAAGTACTTTGGTTTGACTTATTTTTCTAGTTCCTCTAGGTGAGATATTAGATTCTTAATTTGAGATACTTCTTAACTTTTTTGATATGGGCATTTAACACTATAAACTTTCCTCTTAACACTGCCTTAGCTGGGTCCCAGAGATTCTGATATCTTGTATCTTTGTTTTCATTAGTTTCAAATAATTTATTGATTTCAGACTTAATTTTATTATTTACACAGAAATCATTCAGGAGCAGGTTTTTTAATTTCCATGTAATCCTATGGTTTTGAGTGATCTTCTTAGTATTGATTTTTATTTTTATTGCACTGTGGTCCAAGACTGTAGTTGGTATAATTTTATTTTTTTTAATTTGTTGAGAACTGTTTTATGGCTGATCATGTGGTTGATTTTAGGTTATGTGTCACGTGCAGATGACAAGAATATATATTGTTGTTGTTGGGTGGAGTGTTCTGTAGGTATCTGTTAGGACCATTTGGTCAAGTGTCAAGTTCATGTCCTAAATATCTTTGTTAGTTTTCTGCCTTGATGATCTGTCTAGTATTGTCAGTATGGTGTTGAAGTCTTCTACTATTATTGTGTGGTTATCTAAGTACCTTTGTAGGTCTCTAAGAACTTGCTTTATGAATCTGGTGCTCCTGTGTTGGGTGCATATACATTTAGGATTGTTAAGTCTTTTTTTTACTTATTATTATACTTTAAGTTCTGGGGTACATGTGCACAACATGCAGGTTTGTTACATAGGTATACATGTGCTATGTTGGTTTCCTGTGCCCATCAACTCGTCATTTACATTAGGTATGTCTCCTAATGCTATTCCTCCCACAGCCCTCCACCCCCTTAAAGGCCCTGGTGTGTGATGTTCCCCTCCCTGTGTCCATGTGTTCTCATTGTTCAACTCTCACTTATGAGTGAGAACATGTGGTGTTTTGTTTCCTCTTCTTGTGTTACTTTGCTGAGAATGATGGTTTCCAGTTTCATCCATGTCCCTACAAAGGACATGAACTCCTCCTTTTTTGTGGATGCATAGTATTTCTTGGTGTATATGTGCCATTTTCTTTATCCAGTCTATCATTGATGGACATTTGGGTTGATTCCAAGACTTTGCTACTGTGAACAGTGCTGCAATAAACATACGTGTGCATGTGTCTTTATAGTAGAATGATTTTTAATCCTTTGGGTATATACCTAGTAACGGGATTGCTGGGTCAAATGGTATTTCTATTTCTAGATCCTTGAGGAGTCGCCGCACTGTCTTCCATGATGGTTGAACTAATTTACACTCCCACCAACAGTGTAAAAGTGTTCCTATTTCTCCACATCTTCTCCAGCATCTGTTGTTTCCTGACTTTTTTTTTTTTTTTTCTGAGATGGAGTCTTGCTCTGTCACCCAGGTTGGAGTGCAGTGGCACAATCTCAGCTCACTGCAAGCTTTGCCTCCCGGGTTCATGCCATTCTCCTGCCTCAGCTTCCCGAGTAGCTGGGACTACAGGAACCCACCACCGTGCCTGGCTAATTTTTTTGTATTTTTAGTGGAGACAGGGTTTCACCATGGTCTCAATCTCGTGACCTTGTGATCCGCCCGCCTCGGCCTCCCAAAGTACTAAGATTACAGGCATGAGCCACTGTGCCCGGCCTTTCCTGACTTTTTAATGATGCCCATTCTAACTGGTGTGAGATGGTATCTCATTGTGGTTTTGATTTTCATTTCTCTAATGATCAGAGATGATGAGCTTTTTTTCACATGTTTGTTGGCTGTATAAATGTCTTCTTTTGAGAAGTGTCTGTTCATATCCTTTGCCCACTTTTTGATGGGGTTGTTTGTTTTTTTCTTGTGAATTTGTTTAAGGTTCTTCATAGATTCTGGATATTAGCCTTTTGTCAGATGGATAGATTGCAAAAATTTTCTCCCATTTTGTAGATTGCCTGTTCACTCTGCTGATAGTTTGTTTTGCTGTGCAGAAGCTCTTTAGTTTAATTAGATCCCATTTGTCTATTTTGGCTTTCGTTGCCATTACTTTTGCTGTTTTAGTCATGAAGTCTTTGCCCATGCCTATGTCCTGAATGGTATTGCTTAGGTTTTCTTCTAGGGTTTTTATGGTTGTAGGTCTTACATTTAAGTCTTTGATCCACTTTGAGTTAATTTTTGTATAAGGTGTAAGGAAGGGATATGGTTTCAGCTTTCTGCTTATGGCTAGCCAGTTTTCTCAACACCATTTATTAAATAGGGAATCCTTTCCCCATTGCTTGTTTTTGTCAGGTTTGTCAAAGATCAGATGGCTGTAGGAGTGTGGTGTTATTTCTGAGGTCTCTGTTCTGTTGTACTGGTCTATATCTCTGTTTTGGTACCAGTACCATGCTGTCTTGGTTACTGTAGCCTTGTAGTATAGTTTGAAGTCAGTTAGTGTGATGCCTCCAGATTTGTTCTTTTTGCTTAAGATTGTCTTGAATATATAGGCTCTTCATCCCCATCAAGCTACCACTGACTTTCTTCACAGAATTGGAAAAAACTACTTTAAATTTCATATGTTAAGTCCTTTTACATTGAACCCTTTGTCATTATGTAATTCCCTTCTTTGTCTTTTTTGATCATTGTTGTTTCAAAGTCTGTTTTGTTTGAAATTAGTATAGAAACACCTGCTCTTTTTTGTTTTCTATTTGCCAGGTAGATTTTTCTCCATCCCTTTAGTTTGAGTCTATGGGCTTCATTGCATGTGACATGAGTCTCTTGAAGACAACATAGAGTTGGGTCTTGGTTCGTTATCCAGCTTGTGACTCTGTGACTTTTAAGTGGGGCATTTAGCCCATTAATGTTCAAAGTTGGTGTGGATTTGGCCCTGTCATTATTTTCCTTAGCTGGTTATTATGCAGACTTGATCGTATATTTGCTTTATGGGGTCAATAGCTTATGTACTTAAGTGTGTTTTTGTGGTAGCTAATAGTGGTTTTTCATTTCGTTGTTTAGCACTCTATTATGGACCTCTAATAAGGCATGTCCACTGGTAACAAATTTCCTTAGCATTTCTTTGTCTGAAAAAGATCTGATTTCTCCTTCACTTTTGAAGATTAGTTGGGCTGGATGTGAAATTCTTGGTTGGAATTTCTCTTTTTTAAGAATGTTGACTATAGACCCTCAATCTCTTCTAGTTTGTGCTGTTTTTGGTGAAAGGTACACTGTTAGTCTAATGGAATTCTGTTTTGTACGTGATGTGCCTCTTCTCTCTAACTGCTTTTAATACATTTTTTCTTTAACATGAACCTCGGAGATGACCATGTGTCTTGAAGATGGTCATCTTGTATAGTATCGCTGCATTTCCTGAATTTGAAAGTCAGCCTCTTTATTGAGGTTGGGGAAATTTTTGTGGACAATATCCTCAAATATGTTTTACAAGTTTCTTGCTTTTTGTTCCTCTATTTCAGGAACACCATTGAGTCCTAAGTTTGGTCTCTTTACATAAACTCACATTTCTTGGAGGTTTTATTCATTCTTTTTAATTCTTTGCTTTTTATTCTGACTCAGTTCATTAAAAGAACTGGCCTTCGAGCTCTGAGATTCTTTCCTCAACATGGTCTATTCTGTTGTTAATCCTTCTGATTGTCTTATGAAATTCTTGTAGTGAGCTTTCAACATATCAGTTCAGTCTGGTTCTTTCTTAAAATTACTATTTCATCTTTAAGCTTTTGTATTGTTTTACTGGATGTCTTAAATCCCTTGGGTTGAGTTTTGAAATTCTCCTGAATCTCGATGATCTTCCTTCTTATTTATATTCTAAATTCTACACCTGTTGTTTCAGCCATTTCTGTCTGGTTAAAAACCATTGCTGGGGAAATAGTGTGGTCACTTGTAGGTAAGAAGACACTCTGGCTTTTTTAGTTGTCAGCATTATTATCTTGTTTCTTTTTTATTGTGGGGTGTAGGGGAGTGGGGCTGATGTTACTTTAATCTTTGAAGTTGCTGTTCTTTCTATAGGGTTTTTGATTTTATATTTTTTGATGACCTTGATGGGTTGACTGTGTTATAAGGTGGGTTCAGATGACAGGCTTCATTTCTGGAACAGTGCAGGAGTCCAAGGCTCGGTTCAGCACTCCTGGGTTACATATTCTAATCCTACAAGGCTGATACTATGCCCATGGCTTTGTTCTCTGGACCCTTGTGGTTAAACACCTGCTGCCCTGTAGTGGCTAGTGTTTTTCTGTTCCACTGGCAACAACATTCCAATAGGGAGGTGTTCCCACTTTTTGCTTTAGATTTCTTCCAAGATTATTGAAATTACCTTCAACATTCTGGTCTTCTCATTCATTTCTTATAGAAACCATGTTTCTGAAGGTTTTCTGCATCACATCTCTATAGAGATTCTTCTGAAAAAGATTAATGAAATACCAGTCCTCCGCACCAAAGTTCACAGCCGCAACTTCAAAGTCCACTGAGTCCTCAATGTCCATGCCGAAGTTCCAGAAATTAGGATCCCTGGGAACCATTTTGGCAAGTCCCTCCCATGCTTCCTCTGCAAAGAACTGCAGGGCACAGGGCAATGGAGGCTGGCAGAACCGCTTGACCTCCCAAACTGAAGAAGAAGAAGGAGCAGCGGAAACTGACCAAGCAATAGAATTCTGAATATTTTCAATCTGCAATGGTTGAAACCATAGATGTGGAAACCACAATCTGCAATTGGTTGAAACAACAGATATGGAAACCATGGTTACAGAGGGCCAACTCTATACCAAAAGGAATTGATATCAGTATGTCAAAGAAATGTCTCCTTTTATATGTTCATTGCAACATTATTCACAATAGCCAAGGTATGGAAATAACCAAGGTTCCCATCATGGATGAATAAATGTAAAACTGTGGCATTTATGTGCAATGTAAAGAACATTAAATTAGCCTTTAAAAAGAGTAAAATTCTGTCATTTCCAACAACATGGATGAACCTGAAGGACATTATATTAAGGTAAATATACAGTGTGCAGAAAGACAAGTACTGAGTGATCTCACTTGTCTGTGAAATCTTAAAATGTTGAGTCATGAAAGAATAAAGTAGAATAGTAGTTAACAGAAGTGGTGATGGGGAGTGAATGGAAGGCACAGACAGAGAAAGGGTGCAAAGGTTCAGTTAGGAGAAAAAATTTCTAGTGATCTATTGCATAGCTTGTGACTATAGTTAATAATAATATATTACATATTTTAAACTTGTGAAAAGAGTAGATTGTAAATATTCTCACCACAAAAAATGATGGATATTTGAGGTGACAGATATGTTAATTCACCTAACTTGGTCAATCTACAATGTATGTGTTATATAAATACCACATTGTACCCCATAAATATATATAATTATTATTTGTCAAATAAAATTAAGCAATTTTTTTTTAAAAAAAAAGAAGCCAGAGGAAATGAATACATATACTGGCGTAGTTCAGAACCAAGGCTCTCTATGTGAGAGAAAGACATAGATAAGGGATGCAGGAAAGAAAGAAGCCTGTGAATGGTTTTGGACTTTGAAATATCAACATGAATACAAGGCTTTCTTAGCTCTGATCACTGAAAGGGCCTAGAAGCAATACCAATGAACATTCAGTGTCCATGTTTTGGTTACCTATCATTAAACAGGAGGACAAGAGGAAAATTACTTGAGAAACAGTAGACTCCTGGACTGGTTTGTGAAAAGTGCAAGTTAAAGTAAGCCTGGAATACATTTTGGGCATGTAGTGGCAAGGAAATACTCTAAACCTGAAGAGGATATATCACAGGACCAGAAGACAGCTTAAGGGAGTTTCTTCTGATGGCCCAATCTAAAGCATCAAAAATAATAATTATAACAATGAAATATTACAAACTGAATGTGTGTGTATGTACATGCTTATATGCAGACATTTGAGCAGGTGCTTGTGTGTGTGTGTGTTTTAGGAAAAGCTATTTTTCTAAAAAAGAATCATGTATAATAAATGTAGAAGGAATGATGGATTAAAAATTATCTCTTGGAAATCACAGAAGTAATCATTGATGTAGAAAGAAATCATCAGCTGATGCTAAAACTAACTGTTGGGAAACCAGATATTCACATAGTCTCCATGATTTCTTATTAATATATTATTTATTAAAAATAAAAAAAGATATGTCAACAATCAAGAAATCTGCCAGATGCCTCATTCAAGCCTTCGAAATTAAAAACTTCCAATATTAGAACACATCGACCTTTTGTGCTGCGTCCAATGATACACTCAGAAAGACACATCACCTGTTTAATTTTATTCCCCAAAATATTTAACTTGATATGATAATAAAATGTAATAATGAGGTACTATGATGGTTAATATTGAGTGTCAACTTGATTGGATTGAAGGATGCAAAGTGTTGATCTTGAGTGAGTCTGTGAGGATGTTTTCTTTTTTTTTTTATTACACTTTAATTTTAGGGTCCATGTGCACAATGTGCAGGTTAGTTACATATGTATACATGTGCCATGCTGGTGTGCTGCACCCATTAACTCGTCATTTAGCATTAGGTATATCTCCTAATGCTATCCCTCCCCACTCCCCCCACCCCACAACAGTCCCCAGAGTGTGATGTTCCCCTTCCTGTGTCCATGTGATCTCATTGTTCAATTCCCATCTATGAGTGAGAACATGTGGTGTTTGGTTTTTTGTCCTTGTGATAGTTTACTGAGAATGATGATTTCCAATTTCATCCATGTCCCTACAAAGGACATGAACTCATCATTTTTTATGCCTGCATATATTCCATGGTGTATATGTGCCACATTTTCTTAATCCAGTCTATCATTGTTGGACATTTGGGTTGGTTCCAAGTCTTTGCTATTGTGAATAGTGCCACAATAAACATACGTGTGCATGTGTCTTTATAGCAGCATGATTTATAGTCCTTTGGGTATATACCCAGTAATGGGATGGCTGCGTCAAATGGTATTTCTAGTTCTAGATCCCTGAGGAATCGCCACACTGACTTCCACAATGGTTGAACTAGTTTACAGTCCCACCAACAGTGTAAAAGTGTTCCTATTTCTCCACATCCTCTCCAGCACCTGTTGTTTCCTGACTTTTTAATGATTGCCATTCTAACTGGTGTGAGATGGTATCTCATTGTGGTTTTGATTTGCATTTCCCTGATGGCCAGTGATGATGAGCATTTTTTCATGTGTTTTTTGGCTGCATAAATGTCTTCTTTTGAGAAGTGTCTGTTCATATCCTTTGCCCACTTTTTGATGGTGTTGTTTGTTTTTTTCTTGTAAATTTGTTTGAGTTCATTGTAGATTCTGGATATTAGCCCTTTGTCAGATGAGTAGGTTGCGAAAATTTTCTCCCATTTTGTAGGTTGCCTGTTCACTCTGATGGTAGTTTCTTTTGCTGTGCAGAAGCTCTTTAGTTTAATTAGATCCCATTTGTCAATTTTGTCTTTTGTTGCCATTGCTTTTGGTGTTTAGACATGAAGTCCTTGCCCATGCCTATGTCCTGAATGGCAATGCCTAGGTATTCTTCTAGGGTTTTTATGGTTTTAGGTCTAATGTTTAAGTCTTTAATCCATCTTGAATTAATTTTTGTATAAAGTGTAAGGAAGGGATCCAGTTTCAGCTTTCTACATATGGCTAGCCAGTTTTCCCAGCACCATTTATTAAATAGGGAATCCTTTCCCCATTGCTTGTTTTTCTCAGGTTTGTCAAAGATCAGATAGTTGTAGATATGCGGCGTTATTTCTGAGGGCTCTGTTCTGTTCCAGTGATCTATATCTCTGTTTTGGTACCAGTACCATGCTGTTTTGGTTACTGTAGCCTTGTAGTATAGTTTGAAGTCAGGTAGCATGATGTCTCCAGCTTTGTTCTTTTGGCTTAGGATTGACTTGGCTATGCGGGCTCTTTTTTGATTCCATATGAACTTTAAAGTAGTTTTTTCCAATTCTGTGAAGAAAGTCATTGGTAGCTTGATGGGGATGGCATTGAATCTATAAATTACCTTGGACAGTATGGCCATTTTCATGATATTGATTCTTCCTACCCATGAGCATGGAATGTTCTTCCATTTGTTTGTATCCTCTTTTATTTCATTGAGCAGTGGTTTGTAGTTCTCCTTGAAGAGGTCCTTCACGTCCCTTGTAAGTTGGATTCCTAGGTATTTTATTCTCTTTGAAGCAATTGTGAATGGGAGTTCACTCATGATTTGGCTCTCTGTTTGTCTGTTATTGGTGTATAAGAATGCTTGTGATTTTTGCACATTGATTTTGTATCCTGAGACTTTGCTGAACTTGCTTATCAGCTTAAGGAGATTTCGGGCTGAGACAATGGGGTTTTCTAGATATACAATCATGTAATCTGCAAACAGGGACAATTTGACTTCCTCTTTTCCTATTTGAATACCCTTTATTTCCTTCTCCTGTCTAATGGCCCTGGCCAGAACTTCCAACACTATGTTGAATAGCTTACCAACAAAAAAGAGTCCAGGACCAGATGGATTCACAGCCGAATTCTACCAGAGGTACAAGGAGGAACTGGTACCATTCCTTCTGAAACTATTCCAATCAATAGAAAAAGAGGGAATCCTCCCTAACTCATTTTATGAGGCCAGGATCATCCTGATACCAAAGCCGGGCAGAGACACAACCAAAAAAGAGAATTTTAGACCAATATCCTTGATGAACATTGATGCAAAAATCCTCAATAAAATACCAGCAAACTGAATCCAGCAGCATATCAAAAAGCTTATCAGCCATGATCAAGTGGGCTTCATCCCTGGGATGCAAGGCTGGTTCAATATATGCAAATCAATAAATGTAATCCAGCATATAAACAGAACCAAAGACAAAAACCACATGATTATCTCAATACATGCAGAAAAGGCCTTTGACAAAATTCAACAATGCTTCATGCTAAAAACTCTCAATAAATTATGTATTGATGGGACATATCTCAAAATAATAAGAGCTATCTATGACAAACCCACAGCCAATATCATACTGAATGGGCAAAAACTGGAAGCATTCCCTTTGAAAACTGGCAAAAGACAGGGATGCCTTCTCTCACCACTCCTATTCAACACAGTGTGCGGGTGTTTTCAAAGGTGATTACCATTTCTGTCAATGGGCTGGGAAGGCAGATCCATCCTTAACTTGGGTGGGCACTGTCTAATCAGCTGCTAATGAGGCCAGGATACAAAGCAGGCAGAAAAAAAAAATGTAGAAGCAGCAGTCTAGGAGGCTAGACTGGCTTAGCCTCCTAGCTTACATCTTGCTGCCATGCTGGATGCTTCCTGCCCTCAAACATCAGACTCCAAGTTCTTCAGCTTTGGGACTCAGACTGGATTCCTTGCTCATCAGTTTGCAGACAGCCTATTGTGGCACCTTTTAATCATGTGAGTTAATACTACTTAATAAATTCCACTTTAAACTATATATGTGTGTGTATATATATGTATACATACCATATATACAGAAGAAATATATATAAAGGATAAATATGATGTATATAAAGGATAAATATTATATATATATATATATATATATATATATATATATATATATCCTATTAGTTCTGTTCCTCTAGAGAACCCTCACTAATACAGATTTTGGGAGCAGGAGTGGTTCTAGAGGAATGGAATATTAAGGATGGAGTTTTTTCATTGGTTTTGGGGTTTCTGGAGTTGGCTGCTTTATATGATTAGACCCAAAAAAAGCTAAGGACTCTACTTCCAATAGCATGCAGAACACTGATAGTCCTTGGCATGAACTGTTTAGAGAGTTATGCAAAATAAATGCATTTGACAGTCTTGATTCACCACTCATGAGAGGCAAGGAGTTTTATGACTCTATACATAATACCTTTGACTTTACTTGGAAAACCAAGGAACATAATGAAGTTGGTTGGTTGCTCCTAAGTTCACTGGTCAAAGTGAGGAAAGAAAATTATGAACTCAGGGATTCTATCTCCTGGCTTCAGAAGCAGATACTGAGCCTCAAATGTGCTAAGATTGCCCTGAGGGAAAGTCTTATCACCTGTAGAGAAGCTGAAATAGTGAAAAAAACAGACACAAGCTCTTATCGTGTGAATGGCTAACCTGTAAGAAAAGGTGCATGCTGAGCCTTATCAGTTGTCTACTGTTAAAGTGAGGGCATTGATTGGAAAAGAATGGGACCCTGCAACTTGGAATGGGGATGTGTGGGAGGACTATGATGAAGCTGTGGACACTGAGCTTGTAAATTCTGATGAAACTTTTTTTGCCAGAAGAAACAGCTTTCCCATGCCTAGTAGTGGCAACCACCCCTCCCCGACCTATGCTGCCATCTTTTCCACCTTTGTCTGAGGAGATAAACCCTGTGCTGCCTGAGACAACAGTGGTGGCCTCCCCTGAGACAGTTGCCAGGCAAGACAATGTTGATTCTCCACAGGAACCACCCTCAACAGCCCTGTTTGCTTCTAGACCTATAACTAGACTAAAATCCCAAATTTAATGTTGCAGCTTGAGGAGTTAAAAAAAGTCCTAATAGTTTATTTGCTTGTCTAGCTGAAATATGGATTAAAAGGTGTCTCACTGTGAGTGAGCTGAAAATGCCTGATTTCCCTTGGTTTAATGTAGAGAAAGGGATCCAAAGTCTTAGGGATATTGGGACATTGGAGTGGATTAGTCATTTTAGACCTACTCATCCCAACTGGGAGGGTCCAGATGATATACCCTTGACCAGTGCTTTGCAAAATAGATTTGTGAGGGCAGCACCTGCATTTTTGAAGAGCCCTGTAATTGCTTTTCTCTGTGTGTCAGATCCAACAGCGGGGGCCACGGTCACTCAACTACAAAATTTAAATACATTGGGGCTGGTCAAGGTGGCTTATGCCTGTAATCTCAGCAGTTTGGGAGGATGAGGTGTGCAGATCATTTAAGATCAGGAGTTTGAGACCAGCCTGGCAATATGGTGAAACCTCATTTCTACTAAAAATACAAAAATTAGCCAGCCATGGTGGTGGGTGCCTATAATCCCAGCTACTTGGGAGGCTGAGGCAGGAGAATCACTTGAACCTGGGAGATGGAGTGCAAGTTGCAGTGAGCCGAGATCACACCACTCCACTCAAGCCTGGGTGATGGATTGAGACTTTGTCTCAATAATAATAATAATAATAAATAAATAAATAAATAAATACAATGGGAATAATTGGATTCCTAGGCGACAGGGGCCAAGTGGCATCACTCAACAGTCAACAGCAAGGTGGGTGTAGCTACCATAATGGACAGCATAGGCAAAGCAGCAATCAGAATGGTTTGACTCATGTAGAGCTCTGGCATTGACTAATTAATCATGGTGTTCCTAGAAGTGAAATTGATAGGATGCCTATTGCATTTCTACTTAATTTATATAAGCAGAAAACTTTCAGGTTGAATGGAAAAAAAGACTAATTTGAATTATAAAACAGAGTATAATGGCCTCTCAATCAGTTTCCAGACTTGAGCCAGTTTACAGACCCAGAACCCCTTGAATGAAGGGGAGGCCGGGGTCCTCTTGAGGAAGGACCCCTTATAGTACCCACAATTTATGCTGTTAATCTTTCTTCCTTCCCCAAGAAGACCTCCAGCCTTTTACCAGGGTAACCGTGCACTGGGAAAAGGGAAATGATCAGACATTTTGGGGACTGCCATACACTGGCTATGAGCTGACATTGATTTCAAGGGACCCAAAACATCACTGTGGTCCTCCAGTTAAAGTTGGGCTTATGGAGGTCAGGTAATTAATGGAGTTTTAGCTCAGGTCCAACTTACAGTGGGTCCAGTGGGTCCCAGACTCATCTTATGGTCATTTCCTCAGTGCCAGAATGCATAATTAGCATAGAAATACTTAGCAGGTGGCAGAACCCCCACATTGACCCCTTGATTGGTAGAGTGAGGGCTATTATGGTGGGAAAGGCCAAATAGAAGCCATCAGAGCTGCCTCTACCTGGAAAACTAGTAAATCAAAAACAAGATTGCATCCCTGGAGGGATTGTGGAGATTAGTGCCACCATCAACGACTTTAAAGACACAAGGGTGGCGAGTTCAACCACATCCCCATTCAACTCTCCTATTTGGCCTGTACAGAAGAGAGATGGATCTTGGAGAATGTCAGAGGAATATCATAAGCTTAACCAAGTTGTGACTCCAACTGCAGCTGCTATATGAGATGTGGTTTCATTGCTTGAGCAAATTAACACATTTCCTGGTACCTGGTATGCAGCCATTGACTTAACAAATGCCTTTTCCTCCATTCCTGACCATAAGGCCTGCCCGAAGCAATTTGCCTTCTGCTAGCAAGGCCAGCAATGTACCTTTACTGTCCTACCTCAGGGGTGTATCAATTCTCCAGCTTTGTGTCACAATCTTATTCAGAGAGGCCTTGGTTGCTTTTCGCTTCCGCAAGATATCAAGCTGATCCATTACATTGATGACATTATGCTGACTGGATCATTGAGCAAGAAATAGCAAACACACTGGACTGACTGGTGAGACATTTGTGTGCCAGAGGATAGGAAATAAATTTGACTAAAATTCAGGGACCCTCTACCTCAGCAAAATTTTTAGGGGTCCAGTGGTGTAGGGCCTGTTAAGAGATTTCTTGTAAGGTGAAGGATAAGTTGCTGCATTTGGTCCCTCCTACAACCAAGAAAAAGGTACGATGCCTAGTGGGCCTATTTGGTTTTTGGAGGCAACATACTCCTCATTTGGTTGTGTAACTCTAGCCTGTTTATCAGTGAACTGAAAGGCTTCCAGTTTTGAATGGGGTCCAGAACGAGAGAAGGCTCCACCACATGTCCAGGCTGCTATGCAAGCTGCTCTGTCACTGGGGTCATATGACCCAGCAGATCCAATGGTGTGTGAGGTGTCAGTGGCAGATAAGGATGCTGTTTGGAGCCTTTGGCAGGCCCCCCATAGGTGAATCACAGCGGCGGCCTCTAGGATTTTGAAGCATGGCCCTGCCATCTTCTGCAGATAACTACTCTGCTTTTGAAAGACAGCTCCCGGCCTGTTACTGGGCTTTGGTTGAAACTGAATATTTGAATATGGGTCATCAAGCCACCTGAACTGCCTAGCATGAACTGGGTGCTTTCTGACCAATGTAGCCATAAGGTGGGTCATGCACAGCAGCATTCCATCATCAAATGGAAGCGGTATATACATGATTGGGCTCGAGCAGGTCCTGAGGGCACAAGTAAGTTACATGAGGAAGTGGCTCAAATGCCCATGGTCTCTGCGCCTGTTACCCTGCCTTCTCTTCCACAGCCTTCACCAATGGTCTCATAGGGAGTTCCCTATGATCAGTTGGCAGAGAAAAAGAATGCTAGAGCCTGATTCACAGATGGTTCTGCACAATATGCAGGCACCACCTGAAAGTAGACAGCTGCAGCACTACAGTCCCTTTCTAGGACATCCCTGAAGGAGAGCAGCGAAGGGAAGTCTTCCCAGTGGGCAGAATGTCGAGCAGTGCACTTTGCATGGAAGGAGAAATGGCCAGATGTGTGATTATACACTGATTAATGGGCTTTAGCCAATGGTTTGACTGGATGGTCAGGGACTTGGAAGAAGCATGATTGGAAAATTGATAACAAAGAAATTTGGGGAAGAGGTATGAGGATGAACTTCTCTGAGTGGTCAGAAACTATGAAGATATTCATATCCCAAGTGAGTGCTCACCAACGGGTGACCTTAGCAGAGGAGGATTTTAATAATCAAGTGGATAGGATAACCGGATCTGTGGATACCACTCAGCCTCTTTCCCCAACTACCCCTGTCATTGCCTAATGGGCCCATGAACAAAGCGGCCATAGTGGCAAGTATGGAGGTTATGCATGGGCTCAGCAACATGGACTTCCACTCACCAAGCTGAACCGGCTACGGCCACTGCTGAGTTTACCAATTTGCTCAATTTGCCAGCACCAGAGACCAACATTAAGCCCTCGATATGACACCTTTCCTTGGGGTGGTCAGCCAGCTACTTAGTGGCAGGTTGATTATATTGAACCTCTTCCATCATGGAAAGGGCAGAGGTTTGTCCTCACTGGAATAGACACTTACTCTGGGTATGAGTTTGCCTATCCTACACAAAATGCTTCTGCTAAGACTACCATCTATGGACTCATGGGATGCCTTATCCACCATTATGGTATTCCACACAGAATTGCCTCTGACCAAGGCACTCATTTTACGGCTAAAGAAGTACAGCAGTGGGCTCATGCTTATGGAATTCACTGGTCTTACCATGTTCCTCATCGTTCTGAAGCAGCTGGATAGTTAGAACAGTGGAATAGCCTTTTGAAGTTACAATTACAATGCCAACTAGGCGACAATACTTTGCAGGACTGGGGCAAAGTTCTCCAGAAGGCCATGTATGCTCTGAATCAACCTCCAATATATGATACTGTATCTGCCATAGCCAGGATTCACAGGTCCAGGAATCAAGGGATGAAAGTGGAAGTGGCACCATTCATGATCACCCCTAGTGATCCACTAGCAAATTTTTGCTTCCTGTTTCCATGAAATTATGTTCTACTGGCCTAGAGGTTGTAGTATCAGATGGAGGAAGGCTGCTACCAGGAGACACAACAATGATTCCATTAAACTGGAAGTTAAGATTGCCACCTGGACACTTTGGGCTCCTTCTACCTTTAAGTCAACAGGCTAAGAAAGGAATTACAGTGTTGGCTGGGGTGATTGACCCAGGCTATCAAGATGAAATCAGTCTACTACTCCACAGTGGAGGTAAGGAAGAGTATTCATAGAATACAGGAGATCCCTTAGGGTTGCTCTTAGTATTACCATGCCCTGTGATTAAGGTCAATGGGAAACTACGACAGCCCAATCTAGGCAGGGCTACAAATGACCCAGACCCTTCAGGAATGAAGATTTGGGTCACTCCATCAGGAAAAAAACCACAACCTGCTTGCTAAAGGCAAAGGGAATACAGAACGGGTGGTAGAAGGTAGTAATCAGTACCAGCTATGACCACGTTACCGGCTATGACCACGTGACCAGCTGCAGAAACGAGGATTATAAATGTCATGAGTATTTCTTCCTTCTTTTGTTAAAAACATGTTTGTGCATGTATACACTTGTACTTGAAACAGCTTCATTTTATTTTCTTCTTCCTTTATCATGTGACATAAGATTTATTTATTTCACTTCAGCACTTAAGTATTGTTAACTTTATGGAATAGCATTTGATTGGGGATTGGTGCATTTCTGGTTGTACATAGGAGAGTTGTATTAAGTTTGATGTAATTATGACATTATTGTCTTTATTTGAAGGTGATGTATGATCTCTGGAGATGTGCATGGGTTCAAGTTGACAACAGGCAGACTTGTAATGGTTAATATTGAGTGTCAACTTGATTGGATTGAAGGATGCAAAGTATTGATCCTGACTGTGTCTGTGAGGGTATTGTCAAAGGTGATTAACATTTTAGTCAGTGGGCTGGGGGAGGCTGACCCATCCTTAAATCTGCACGGGAACCATCTAATCAGCTGCCAGTGAGGCTAGGATATAAAGCAGGCAAAAAAAAAAAAAAAAAAAAAAAAAAAAAAGGTGAAAAGGCTAGACTGGCTTAGCCTCCCAGCCTACATCTTTCTCCTGTGCTGGATGCTTCCTGCCCTTGAACATCAGTCTCCAAGTTCCTCAGCTTTGGGACTCGAACTGGCTTCCTTGCTCCTTAGCTTGTAGACAGCCTATTGTGGGAACTTGTGACCGTTTGAATTAATAATACTTAATAAATTCCTTTATATCCTATTAGTTCTGTCCCTCTAGAGAAGCCTAATACAGGTCGTATTCAGACAAATTCAAATATCAGACAAATGGTCTGAAATTTTTGAAAAATATCAACACCAACATCATGAAAGGCATAAATGGAAGGGAGTGGCTCTTCCAGATAAAAGGAGACTACACCTAAATTCTATGCTTTAAATATCACTGAAGTCTGAATGTTTTATAAAAGTTATGAAGAACATTATTAGGAAATTTAATTTTTTCTCAAAATAAACTATATGTTACTGTATTATTATTAATTTCTTTTGGTTATTGTGGTGGAGTTATAGGACTACATTTCTCACTACTACTAAGTATTTTATGTTGTGTTTGTGAATTATTACAGTTCTGTCATTTTCTCAATGTGATCAATAAGCAAGCATTTATTTAGGGCCACAAGGGGATTCTGGGGCTTATGACAAATCTCAATAATTCAGAATTATTTACCAAAAAATGGCAAATTCTATGGTATGACAAGTGATTATATATATATATACACACATATGCATATCACTGGATATATATGTGTGTGTGTGTGTGTGTGTGTGTGTGTGTGTATCTCACTGGAGATTCTATTAAAAGGCAGATTCTGATTTGGTGGGTTAGCAGTGGAGCCTGAGAGTCTACATAATGTACTATGGGCCCTTGGATCGCCAGTTTAATAGCAAGGAGTACAGACTGAAAGAGCTCTAACATAAAGAAATTATAAAGAATTGGAGTAGTTAAGAAAGGCTTCATAGAATAAAAGAATCTTGATATTTTTACTTTTTTCAAAAATGAAGGGGCAAAGTGTAAGACAGAAAGTTATAATAACTGTTCATTTCTTCATTCTTTACCTCATGTATCTTCTCAGCAGCTGGCATGTAAAAGACACTATGTGCAGCAGTGAGGGCAGTGTTTTGATTCATCTTAGTATCTCTCACAGTGTTTTATATAAAAGATGAGTTCAGTGAATATACTTATTGAACCCAATTTAATTTATGGCTAGGGAATAACCTGGAAAGGGAATTAGAGAGAGAAATTATCATGATGCATTTGTGGGTTGGTAAAATAAATAGTTCCAACTCCAGAGAAGCTTAACTGTGCCTGGAAGGAGAGGGTGAAAAAAGATTATGAAACATCTTGAAACAATAACAGAGAAGTGTGCATTTTGTGTAGTTGAAGTTTTCTAAATTGTGAAATAAGATTCTAAAAATAATGTTGTAGGACATTTATTCTGGCAACAAAAAACAGTCTTGATTGGAGAGGTGCAAAGTAGCCAATGGGAACCTGCTGCATAATCCAGAGCACCTGGCTCTCCTTCTAATTTACCAGTCTTCTGGCTTCAATCATTTCCTTTGCCATTTTCTCTTTGGTCTATATCACAGATTGAGGAAACTAAGTGTCTTCTAATTCCAGGACACTAGGTCATTAGTAAAGATGAGACCTTGGTCATCTTTTTTCTTTGTCCATATCAATGCTCTTATATGCATAGTTGATATATTTTTAACCTTTTACAACTATCTTTTAAAATCAACTTCTTGTCTGAATTGTTGATAAAAATTCAAGCTGGGCAATTATTGAGGCTAGCCTTTTAGTTACAAACATTTAAAATCCTCCATGGGTTACATTTAAACCTGTTAGTAAATATTCACATGCAGATTGTGAATAATTTCTTCCTCTCCATGTTTGCATTTTCCTTTTCTGAACACTGTCTTTTGATGAACCAAATTGTTTTTAAGAATAATTTATCCACTTTTTATCCATACCCAATAAAATATTGGAAATTGTCTAGAAACTTTGGAAAGGAAAATACAGATCTTTCCCTAACAACCCCCAGAAGGAACCAACCTTGCCAACACCTTGATTTGAATTTGTATTCTTCAGAACTGTGAGATGATAAATTTCTGTCTGTAAGCCACCTAGTTTGTTTTCCTTTGTTACTGCAGCCCTAGCAAACAATAAAATACAATTTGTGTGGATAAAAGAAAATAATGACCTAGAGAGATTAATTAACTCATTCAGGAGAATACATCCAATGATATCAGAACTTGTTCTCAAACTCATTTATGTCTGATTGTGAAGGCCTTGCCCTTAACCACTGTACTACATTGAAGAAGTATAAATACTTAATAAACACATGAAAATAAGTTAATCCTCACTAAATGATATTTTAAGAAATGATGATTTGTCTTAATTTCATATCAATAGAAAACTATTTAAATGCTAACTACTGCTTGGTAGATGGTTTATTAAATTGATCACTATCTCATTGTTATTTAGAGTAGAAATTAACACAGACTCATTTATGGCATTTGATAAGTTGGCAATATAAATATATGAAAGTCCTTAGACATGTTTATCATTTTCACTCAGAAAGGACTTATTTTTAAATATCAGTAGAACTGGGTAAAAAGTTTATCACTGCAATATGGTTACTAGTACCAAAGTACTGAAAACATTCAAAATGATCACACATAGGAGAAGGTTTAAACAGATTATAGCACATTCATATGATGGAATTTTATGTGGCCATTAAAATGAAGATGTAGAAAAAAGTTTTTAAAGAAATACCAAATATATATATTTTTAAATATTATTGGTAGAAAGTTTTAATTTTCATGAAAGAAGTGAGAAATATGTAGTAAGATTTAACAGATGTTAAATTTTACAATTTGAAATTTTCTAAATTGGGGAATAAGATTTTAAAAGTAATATTTTAGGACAATTATTTATTTATTATTTAGTCTCAAAGATTATTATATCAAAAAATAACACTCAACGGATAGCTTTAAGAACATTCACACCACTCCTTTTTTTCTGTCCTTCTTTTCTAGTGGTAAACCCTATCTTGAAACTGTTATGTTTGTTTTCTGTGTTGTATATATAAAATAATTTTGAATTTTAGGATTACATAAATGGTTTCATACTCTAGTATCAGCTTTTCTATTCAATTGCTTTTAAGTTGAAAGGCAAAATATATCACTTTAATGAAGCATTTAAATTTTCTTTTCCATTTAAGAAAGTATGTTACAAAATATATACAGGATGATACAACTGTGTACATATATTCTCATGTATTTATGCATAGGCAACAATATGAATAATTGTAAACAAAAATCTTATTTTGTTTAGTTCTGAATATTTTCTTCTTCAAACTATGAACTGTTCATATTTTTTTAAAAACAAACATCCCTTGTGAAATTATATATATACATATATATGTAATTTCTATTCACAGCTCTTAAGAATCTCATTCATAAATCAAGAAATATGCAACATGAAGAAATTATTCACCCATTACTATTCTGTAGAAGAAAGTGATGCCTAAATTTTAGTCTCCAAAATAAACTTTAATTTATAAGTTGAAGTGATTTAAACATATATGAAACTTGTATCACCATATAGCATCATAATTTATTTGTGGAAATAAGTTAAAAATGGGACACATTAGTCCACTAAAGAAATAGTTATAAAGAGAAACAAAATGTTCAGGTAAATGTAAGGAAGGTGTGGGCAAACCTATAGTTAAGAGAAAATGACATTAAACATCTGACTTTATTAATAAGATAGTAAAATGTTTCAGAAGTGTCAACCCATGAACAGAGACTTGGAATAAGAAAATAAAATGAGTTTAATTATCATGGTGTTTATTGAAATAAGATAGTGAGTAATCTGATAAATCTCAGAAACCTCTCATTTGTGTGGTAAAATGTAACACAGTGGCCTGAGAAGAGCCTGCAACAACTCAAGGAGTCTAGACGGCAGCTTTTAGGGCACAGAGCACAGTGGTGCCCTGGAGGACAAGGACAGTTTTTTTGTTTGTTTGGAAGCTCAGTGTTGGGCCACATAGTTCTCTCTGACTGTATCTTCCATCAACTCCCCTTTTCCTTCAAACTTTCTTGTACCAAAAACACAGTAAGCAAATATCTATCTAGCTCATGCCTTGGCACTTATTATCTCTACCATTTCAAATACTTCTGGCTTCAGATACAAGACTGATTGAATTCCTTATGGTGAAGCAGGTTCACTGTGCCCCAGTATCAATTCCAGAGGAGGACTGTAAACACCTCACCAATACGATGGACTGGTTTTAATTCATTTGTGTGAGTTCAGTGGAACAGCACTGATACAAACAAGTTAAGTGAAGCAACTTCTCACTCACAGAGAAGTAGTAGGGGACAGTAAAAGCCTAAGACTAATGGCCAGCTGTTCAGGAAGGCTGTCCAGGGCAGATGGAGTCTTTTCTGCATGTGTCTCACATTGTGCTGCAGGTGAGAGACCCTGAAAACATTCCTCGCTGGGTTTTACACCCCAGAGTACCTTATGCATTGGGCTAAATTGTTCTGGGGGTACAGGAACAGAGCTTGGGCTCTTCCAGCCACTTCCCCTTATCTCAGGATGTTGCATTCACAGCGTATTCTACAGTTATTCTACCAACTTCAAGGAAGAAAAAGGGTGGGGAGCCTGGTCAGCCAAGGTCACACAGAAACTGTCCTGCACTCACTACTTTGGGTCTCTTCTCAAAGACCACAGAGGCCCTTCTTGACCACTTATAAAATACAGCTGACCCCACCTTCTCCGTCACTCTCTACTCCTCTACGTGGGTTTATTCATAATCATAGCACTTAGCACCACATGGCATATGCATCTAGAGATCTGAGAACTTTTCTATTCTGTTCATTGCTGTATCACAGGACCTAAAATAATGCTTGGAACATAATGGATGCTAAACAAATATTATCAAATCAGTGGTGAATGTATAGGGTATAATAAAGGGAATGGAATTCTAAGTTAGATTTCAATCTATTTGGAGCCTATCCATAGATCCCATGCTAAAGTGTCTCTTTTCTGAAAACAGGTATATTCTTTCCTATTAAAACATTGTATTTGGAATTTTTAATTATCTAGTAAAATAAAACAATTTAAAACATTTAAAATTTCGTATGTCTTCCAATGATCTCTAAACTATAAAAATGCATTTTGCATTTTATATTTTCAAGAGGATTTATAAATAGGACACATTTTTTTCTAGTGTTAAATTACAAATTTATGAAAATATTAAATTAAGAATAATGTAGAGCCAGCGTTTATAAGAATTAGAATGTGGACAAAAACTAGCGAATGGACTGTAGTAACAGAAAAAGATGAATGACCTGGTTTACCTTCCTCAAAAGTAAATGCTATTTCAAATTATCTTATAAAAGACTTTATTATGGTATATTTTACAAATCAGTCTAAAGGACTTGTCAGCAGGAACAGGAATAATGAGTTTTCTTCAGACTACAATGAAAATATACCTAATGGAATTTACTATCTGAGGGGTCAAATAAACATAAGTTGTCAGGAGAGAAGGAAAAGGAAAGAAAGTCTCTATGTACTATCTCTATCATGTCCATCTCAGACATTTGGCTAAAAGACAGAGTAACTTAGGCATATGTGGAACACTTGCTTGGTGATGAAATTAGGCTTCAGATTTCCAACAGTTTTGGATTCAGTGTGCTAGTTTCCAGCCTACTCTGCCTCCAAAATTTTCCATGTAAGGCTTTGTGGACCCTATAGCTTCTGTCACAACTACTTAACTCTGGCTTGTAGCTCCAAAACAGCCATAAATAACATATAAGTGACTGGGCATGGCTGTGATCTGCTACAGTTATTTACACAAATATGTTGCTGGTCAGATTTGGCCCAAGTTTGCTAATTCCTAATCTATAAACCAGGAATAATAATGCTGTTCTTGTTTGTTTGTTTGTTTGTGTTTCACAGAGTTGATATAAGTGATCAAATACATGTGAAACGACTACTTCATAAACTATAAATTGTGAAACTCTAACATGATGTTCATTAGTATAAATGATGTTGTAACCTTAGACTTCATTCCATGAGATATTTTTATGTTGAAACATTATTATGCTTCAGTACCATAGAAAATAACTTGACTTGCTTTCATGAGATCCCTGATTCTAAAATCTGTTCTATAATATCAGAATACAGAAATTTGGACTTCTAAATTTATCTTTGAGTAAAACTTTGATGCTTCAGTTATGAACAGTATATGAAACAAACACATCACTGTATTTTATTTGGTTAATGAAAATCAATAAAAATGTAGGATTAAATTATAAGGAAAATAAAACTGATGACATAAAATTAATGATGTAAAGGATGACACACTTTTTTACTGTGCTACCTTAAGGAGATAGAATGTTCTGAAATGAATTTCCATCAAGTACTAAGAGATGATGCTATCCATTTAAATAGATTTTAATTCATTCTAAATTATAATTGAAATACAAAGCACACGAGATGACCACATTAAAGAGTCATTGTTGAGCAAGATGGACCTTGATGGCAGTTTTGCTGTCTGCTTGGGAATGCTGAGCAGAGACAATGGCATTTCTGCTAGAAAATCTGGGAGAGCACATTTTATGGACATCTCTGAGGAGCAATTAAACTAACTGAATTCAATTAAAAATTGGCTTTAAACCAAGAGGATATGAACTTAGCCAGGAGAATAGAGTGATGTATTAAAAAAAATGAAAAACCCTAGACTTGGAGGCAAGATGTAGAGGATTGCACTGATTCTTTCAGATGCTATCTACAATAAGATTGTGTTATTGCTATAATAGCAAATCATTTTAATAAGCAAAGACCTTTAGGAATAATTTCCAGATCACTGCTTCAAGAGCTGAACTAAGGAGATGAGTATGAACATAGCCAAAGTATTTAGTTTTGGAAATGGCTTTTGCACCATTTAAGTTATTCTCTCTTTCTGGTTACAATTTCTTTAACAGATGCTAGATATGCCTTAATCTTTCTATATAATACATAGAAAACTACCTATAGTTTTCTAAGTTAATTATTTTGATTCAGTTTAATACCATAATTAATGTTTTCCTTGTCTAACTGCTCTTTGTATTAGCCTTGTCAAGATACACATAGTATAAATATGCAGTTGACCTTTGATCAACATGGGTTTGAACTGTGCAGATCCATTTATATGCAGATGTTTTTTCAATAAATATATCGAAAGAATTTTTGGAGATTTGTGACAATTTGAAAAAAACTCAGATGAACCATGCAGTCTAGAAATACCAAAAACAGTAAGAAAAACGTATGTCATTAATGCATAAAATATATGTAAATACTAGTCTATATGTTAATCAAGTGTATATGTAATCTGTAAAGATTCTAGTCAACAGTAGGTTATATTAGTAGTTAAGATTTGGGGTATCAAAAGTAATGTATGGATTTTTCACTGCTCTTGTGTCAGTGCCCCTAACCTGCACATTGTTTAGGGGTCCAATTGTATAAGAAACAGTAATCTATGAAGACTATCCCCAGAAGACTGTCCTCCTATTATAAACATTTAGATGCATGAGTAACAAGAATTACAAATTATCTTTTTTTTTTATGTGAAATTTACTACTAAATAATGGTTTGGACATCTAAAACCATGAAATGGAGAGTGTGTGTTTCTTACTAGATATTTTTAATTTATCTATTAAATAAATGCTAATGCTTGAGTTTGAACATGTGGACCCAGTAGAAATGCTTGTTTCTAGGGTGGTTAATAATAAACTATCTGGTTTCATATTATTTGTAAAAATATTATTAAAATAATATAAATAATTATTTGTTAGAATTAATTGCTAGATATATTAAAGAGATACTGTGTATAGAAAAATGGTGTTACCACCGTTTATTGCTAATTGTAGTAGCAATAAAATATATTACTTGCTAATGTGAACCATGAATTGTGTTAGCATTTTAGTTGCATTTTTTTCACTTATACATCATAATAAGTTTAGGAAGTAGGTGGTATTATTATTTCCATTTTATATTTAAGGAAACTGACTATGATTGGCTGGGATGGTAATCAGTACTAATACTCCTTACGATTAATTCCACAACAACTGTCCAATGTGAGGACTATTTATCCCACTCCACCTTACTGTTGAAGAAATCAAGTTTCAATAAAAGTTAAAAACCTTAAATGAGTAAGTGGTAATACTACAAATTAAACCCAGGATTCTAATTTCAGAATTAACCCTCTTAGCCAAGATGATACGCAAAATATAATCAGCAATATCAATACCAATGTTGATATTGATTTATTTATGCAATATTTGAATTAATTATAGCTGGCACCATAACGTTTCTCAGGGAGGAAATAAATATCTTTGGAAAAATGCATTAGTGTGTTGCTTGGCAGTGTGATTTGATGACAGAGGTACAAGGATTACAAGAGAAGATAAAATAAATTTTTGCTCATTTTTCCTGGAGAAAATGAGAAGAACTTGGGGAAAAGAATATGGAAAAGAAAAAGGGCTATAATTAAAGAAAATTTTAGGAACATGAATGTCTAATGTGCAATGTCAAATTGTGTGTTGAGGGGTTTGTAATTTCCACAAGTATGAAATTGGGTTTTTAAAGCATTCTTATTAAGATATCAGGAGACATAGAGGACTCCTATTAATATCATCTCTATCTATCTATCTATCTATCTATCTATCTATCTATCTATCTATCATCATCATCATCATCTGGATAGAAATGGAATGCTTATGTTAAAAAGAAAGAGTAAATTAAAGTGTCAAATTTGTCAAATGGATGATATAGGAATTTGATCAAAATTTAGGTTTGTTAAACCTAGAATCTGGTTCCATTTCACATTCCAACAGACATGAGGAAAATATACAAGTTGGAAAGAAACCTGCTTTGATATATTATTCTAGATCTTATATGCTGTTCAGGTATCAACATCAATTTTCCTTACCTAACAGGACAGCTGATCTGATTCTAAAATTTCTATTGAATTCTAATGGAATTTCACAATTTTTTATGAACTCCATGGGCATAGATGTGAGAATTTGATGTCTTTGCTACATAGTGATTATTTACAGAGACTCAGAAGAATAAGATGTATTTGTCCCACAACATGTATAATATTCTCTCCCAAAGTTTCCAGTTCTGTTTTCTTTTTGCATTAAAGTAATTGACAGAATCAACAAATTTTAGGAAATGAAAATACTGGTAGTTGTAACAAATTAACTCTTACACATAATAACTGCCTAGAAAGAATGTTGCCATTTAGTAACACATAGTAATGATCCTAGAACACCACTTAACACATTTTGAAACTTCAGTGCCTAATAACAGCTATAGAGTTTAACCTTAAATTTTAATTTTTATGATCTAAGTTTTTAATGATTATTACAATCTGCTCTTTACTGGAAGCACATGACAGAAATTTAATTTTCCAATTACTTGAGACTTATTACAGAAGCACTCAATTATACTGCCAAAGTCATATGCTGTAAGTGTTTTTCAGAAGGTTAAAAGTAGTCTGACATTAGCTAGAAATGTTCACCTCAGAATAAAACTTTACATTCAATGCCTCTTTCAGCAAACTTTTAATCATGTAGATTGAAATAAACATGAAATTGTTATAGTTAACACATGTCTTGACTCCATTATTTTGCCACTCTTGAGAATTAAGGTGATTACTATTAAATAATCAAGAATGAAAAGTAGGTTTACAGATTCCAGTACTACTTTCTCATTTCTGTGAGTTCTTTGATATTTAATAGATATTTTGAGTTTATTATTTCTATTTTCACAGAAAGAAATCAAATTTTGAATTTAAAATTCTAACATTTTTCCTGAATTATGGGCTAATTTTTCATTACCCAAGTTTGATTAAATAAAATTCTTTGACATAATTCGGGATATATCTGAATGCTGGTTTTACATGTCACTTATAACTAGGCATTATATTCAGAAATAAGGACAGATTTGTGTTTTAAATGTTACTTGTAAAATCATAAATCAACCCTATCATATACATAATATCTTTGAAATGAATTTAAACATGTTCAGAACTTACAGATAACCAGTCAGACTCCTGGTTATCTGTAAGTTCTGAAAAGTTCTCATAAAAGTTAGTACCTCAAGACAACTGCTTAATGCATATATATATATGCTCTTTTTAACTTTGCTGAGTGCTTGATATATTTGATAAGGCAAGTAGTCTCTAGGCTAAATAAAATGTAAGTAGACCATTGTTACTATGTGAAATATAGAACCATTTTCTTTCACTCCGCTCAGTGCTATCTCCAATATTTCAGATCAAAACTTTCCTTTGCCTTAAGAACAGGAGCTTTTTGTATTTGTCTTTACTTCCTCTGTGTTTAACCCAGAGTCATACAATATGCTTGTCAACAGCACTAATAGTTACCACTTCTTAAAGTTCCTTTGACTTCTGCCACTGTATTTGGCATTTCCTATGTTATTCTTAATCTTTATATTAATAATATAAAATAAGCAGTATTATCCTAATAATTCTTTTTAAAAAAATACTAAAATTTGGTGTAAAATGATTTGTCCAAGTCTACAAAGTCATAGGAGGCTGTCTCAGAATTCAAACTTTGGTCTGTCTCAAAAGCGATACTGCTTCACTACTGTGTTTTGGTTGTCTTTGCACTGTGGGCCATGATAATCTCCTTTGAGATTTCACATATGGCATATGTGCTGCTGGAACAAAAGCATAACACATATTCTTCTTAAATGAATGCATTAATAACATTTTCTTAGTTCTATGAATAGCTCTTTCACTTTCATGAAGTCCATTTATAATTTTAATTAATTAATTTCAAAGGAATTAGATTGTCTCCCTGAGTATTCAATTGTACCCATCAACACTCTCAGTGGTTATAAGATGTTTGATCAACTCTCTATCTGGGCCAAGATAAGACAAGGTAATCAGAGTGGCTTCATATCAATTGAAGGGTGCCTACTATAAGCAGTACTAATGCAAGTCCCAGGAAATAATGCCTATATCTTAACAAATAAGAAAAGATAATACAGCATAAATTTGTTCAAGTAATCTAATATAATGATTAAAAAAAGTACTCCAGAGAAAAAAATAGATAATTATCTCACTTAGGAATTTAAAGAAAAATATATCAAATATAAATGGTTTTGAAAATGTGAAAAAGTAACAGACCATCAAAACCTGGATTCTCATTTCAACTTGGTCATTACCTCTCTGGGTAATCCTGGGCTGTTCACTCTTGGTGACTTGTGTCTCAGTTTCCTTATCTATAAACCAAGGACCTGAAAGCATATCATTTCTCAAACTTGTCTGATCATAGGAATCACATGTGGTTATAGTTAAAAATATAAGCCTAAAAAGCCTAAAGAATCAGAATCCTCGTGGAAGGAAGTCAGGGTGTGCATATTTTAGTAAACACACCAGTTTACACTGATGATGGAACAAGTTCAAGAAACACAGCAGTAAATTGTTGCTATAGAATGATGGAGAGTGGATAAATGGAATGATTCATCATTGCCAATATTTGGGCTTAATTTAGATTACTTTTCCTAATTTATAAGTTAGTTTTGAAAAAATTGGCTTGGTATATATTTCGTTGTTACCAAGGGCCCTGAAATGAAGACAGCATGCAAAATGAAATTCTGAGTCAAATTAAAATACAGTTGCATGTGTGAAACATGAAATTCTTCCTCTTTTATGCCTCCAGTTATTCAGAAGGTAGCATGTGTTCAATGAGGATGCTTCATTCGTAGCCTATGGGGAAACTGAATAAACTGATCTGGAGCTGCATTTTCTTATCTTAATGACAGATTAAAGACAAGGTTTTATTATTTCTAATTCAGTTTGATTCAAGAGAGGCACAAAGGGAAAAGGATTAATAAAATGCATGTTGAATCCCTTTCCCTTTCCTATAACAAAGATGTGAAGATGCATTCAGATAATTGATATCAAATTACCAGTTTGTTTTTCTTTTTAAGTCACTGAGTAATTGCTTTATAGTTAATGTCCTAAGGATTAAGATGTCACCTGAGTGTTATGCCTGCAATCCGGGCAGCATCAACTTCGCAATAATACTTAATGGGCTCTAGGACATAAAGAAATTATTTCAGATGTTGACATTGAAAGAGCCAATTAAGTAGGTCAGATGGCTTTAAAATAAAGAACTTTTTGAGAAGCTATTTACCAATTTTCCCCTTAGGAAAAGCAATTAAGATCATAGAAAGACAGTGTTAATATAGAAATGACGAATCTGCTTGAGATTTAATCTTCAATAGTAAAATCAAAGAAAAACCTACTATAAAATTGTCTTCTCCATAATTGAGACTGTCAAATTCTCCATAGTATTAAAATTAGGCATATATAAAAAGGATTTTGGTAAACAAATTTCCCCCCAAAAGGCTTGAAATTTTTGATAAAAAATTTTATCTTAGGCCAGGCACGGTCGCTCATGCCTGTATTCCCAGCAATTTGGAAGGCCAAGGCAGGTGGATCACGAGGTCAGGAGTTCAAGCCCAGCCTGGCCAAGATAGTGAAGCCCCGTCTCTACTAAAAATACAAAAATTAGCCAGGCGTGTTGGCGGGCACCTGTAATCCCAGCTACTCAGGAGGCTGAGGCAGAGAATTGCTTGAACCTGGGAGGCGGAGGTTGCAGTGAGCCGAGATCACTCCACTGCACTCCATCCTGGCCCACAGGGTAAGACTCTGTCTCAGAAAAAAAAAAAAAAAAAAAAAAAAACCTTCAAGAAATTTTGTTTAAATATTAAAAGAAAATAAATTGCTGAAAATGCATAATATATATAAATCTTGTTAATTATGAAAATAATACAAGTCAGTCATTTGTATCAGTAGAAACCCTTGTTCTAAGATTTTTTTAAAAAAGGATATTAGAACGAGAGAAAGAAGCCCACATAAAGAAGGATAAAACAAGTAAAAAATTTCAAATGTGTAAAAATAACAGGAAGTGTGAAAAAAGTTCTGCCTTCATGGCACAGAATGTTTAATGATATAAGAAAACAAGAGAAAACATAACTCAGTTCCTGCTTTGATTCCATCTTCAATCAAAAAAGAATTATTTTTCACTTTGAAAGCATGGACCAACAATGTTTAAAAGTAAAATAATACCTGAGAAATCAAGAAAATGAAAGAATCCTTAGGTATGTTATCATTTTTTCAAATGTCCTGGTCTAGAAAAATTACATCACAGTATACTTAAAGAAAGTATAAGTGTTCTTATTAAAGTATTTCCAACTACGTTTGAAAAATCTTGGAAAATAGGTGGACACAGGAAACAAATAGTAGTAGGTGATAAATACAGGCTTTATTTTAAATGGGAAAAGAGGCTGAATTCTAGAAATCATGGTTTATTAAATTTAATAAACTTTAAATTTAATAGTGGTCTCTGTAAAAATTATGTAATATGTTACAGAATAGGTGGTTTGTGAATTTATAGAAAACAAAATGGGGATAAATAGAAACCAGCCTGGCTATACTAAGAAATAATACTATTAATCTAACAACTACTGCTAGGGATGTCACAGAGCAGAATGTTGTAAGCATAGTACATATGCTTCTTCTTCTTACAAGGTATTTGAAATAATCTCTCATGTTCCTGAAGAAAGGAAAGATAAATATGGATTGTTTGGTTAAATAACATTCTATAACAACTAAAAGGATCTCAATTAGTGAACTAGAAAAACAATATTTATCAAGTGCTGTCCAAAGGCTGATATTATGGGATAAGATAATATCCCTGCCCTCTAGAAGTTTGCATTATAATGGAGAAATGTTTCTAGTTGTATGTCACTGACACTATGTTGAAACAGTGGCCACTGACTTGGAAATCACTTCAGATATGCAGATGTCATTGATTATGGAATAATACCTAACATATTGGATGATAGAATCCAGCAAGAAGATGTCAATGAACAGAGTGTACACCACATATCACACATTCTTTAATATTCCTTTCATTGAGAATGGTGACTACATTAAGAACTAGAGATTTTTCAGCTCTCTCCCTCCCAGCCCAGCCCCCCTCCACCAGCACCTTGAAGCTGAACAAGCTTAGTGACTGTTTGACTAAGAATAATGTCAGATATGAATCTGTACCAATTTACAGACCTAGGTCTTAAGACACTGACAGATTTCTTTTCCTACATTTTCGAACACTGACTTATGAAAGACAGCTGCAATGCTGTGTGGAAGAGCAAGCAGCCCTATAGAATGGCCTGTGTAAAGAGGTACTACATCCCCTGTGTTACGGCTCCTACTGAGCCCCCAGCCAATAGCTAGTGCCAAATGCCAGTCACAGGTGGAGCTATCTTGGACATGGACCCTTCACACCCAGTTTATTCAAGATGACCCTGAAAGACAGTGTCAAAAGACAAGCTATTCCAACAGAAAAGGACTCCCCAGATTGCATATTTGTGAGACAAATAAATTGTTATTTTCTGTCGCCATGTTTTGTGTGTGTGTCTCTCTCTCCCTTCTCTCTCTCTCGCACACTGTCTCTCAAGCACACACACACACACATTTAAGATCACAAATTCAATTGTATAAAGTAATAAATAAACACTTAATTCTAAATGTAAATAAATATCTAGATCAATGTATTTTAACTAACTGTCACTTGAATATGAACCAGCAGTGCATACAGCAGATTCACTAACAGAGACTCTTATCCAGATCCAGTCATTCTCCTTATACCTAACCATTGACACGTTCTATTAATTTTGCCTCCAAAGGTCTCTTGGACACTTCTCTTCTTCATCCATACTGATGCCACCATTTTCACTTATGTAACAGTTTCCTGACTTGAATCTTCACATTCACTCTTACCTCTCTCAAATCGCTCCTCCGACTGAAATGAAAATTAGTTATTAAAATATGTAAATCTGAGTTAGTCTCTGTTTACAATCCTTTCAATCATATTATTATTATTACAAACACTCACTGATTTTTTTTTTTCCCTGAGATGTAGTTTTGCTCTTGTCGCCCATGCTGGCATGCAATGGCGCAATCTCAGCTCACTGCAACCTCTGCCTCCAGAGTACAAGTGATTCTCCTGCCTCAGCCTCCTGAGTAGCTGGGATTACAGGTGCCCACCACCAAGACCAGCTGATTTTTTATATTTTTAGTAGAGACGACGTTTCACCATGTTGGCCAGGCTGGTCTCGAACTCCTGACATCAGGTGATTCACCTGCCTCAGCTTCCCAAAGTGCTAGGATTACAGGCGTGAGCCACAGTGCCCTGCCAAGACTCACTGATTTTTATCCTAATATTTAGCAAACAATTTATCAGAAATGTTATCAATTGCCACTGACCTCTTTGTCCTTTTTATTCCCTCACCTTAACTTTCTTTACCTAGAATGTGTTCCACTTCCTTCTGCCTCAATTTTTTTGTACATTCTGTTCCCTTTGATGAGCATGACTAAATTTCGTTAGTATCCTTCGAATTGCTGGTCAACCGTTACGTATTCAGGTAAATAAATGTTCTCTGCCCTTCCATACTAGGGCATCCCCTCTGTTCCCACAAACAGACTCCACACCTCTCACAACTTCCTTTGTCTCTTCTCTGAGACATTTGACACACTTGCCATTAATAATTATCTGGTGGCTAGCTGTTCATTGGCTATCACTACAAATACAAGGCATTCATCAGAAGGGCAGGGACTCTGTGTTGTCATTTCAGTTTCCCAAACACCTTACAACTATCTTATATGGTGTAAGTGCTTATTAATTATGTGTTAAATATGTAAATGATCAGTTGACTTCAGGGATTTGGAAGCCTTATTCTCCTCATAGGAGACATTCATCATTGTAAATTCACAGTTTGGCTACATAGATGCTCCCTGTTTATTTCTCTGGATTGAAGAAATAAAGGTATTACAACCATGCTGAGCAGCTGAAATCTGGAGTATTTTGTTTAATTGTGGCATCAAAGAACTGTGACAAGCTAAGATAAAATCAATTGAAAACAGTCATAAAGATGAAAAGTCTGGAGACCATGTCACCTGAGAAATTTCTCAGGACATCAGGAATTTGGTACAGGGAAGAGAGAACTCTAGCTGAGTTTTTATGCAGGAATACGTGAGCTGTTGGAATAGATATTTCTCCAGTGGACACAACTAATACCCATATATAAGATTTATCATGTTGTTCAACCCATTTATTCACTAAAGACCTAGGAAGCACTCACCATGTGTCTTGCACTACTTTAGGCAGGAGTTTGTAATGATGGAGCTAACACACTCATAAAAAACAAAAAGATGAAGACCAATTAAATAAAAATTGGTAACTAGTAAAAAACAGATAGGCCCCAGTGTGTGATGTTACCATCCCTGTGTCCACGTGTTCTCCTTGTTCAACTCCCACTTATGAGTGAGAACATGCACACGTATATATCTATGTAACAAACCTGCACGTTTGCACATGTATCCCGGAACTTAAAGTATTTACCTGAGTAAAAAAACAAAACAAAACAGATAAGTACCTTGAAAGAGAACACAAGGAGAGATCACCATAGATTGGGTGGTTAAAAAAAAATTTAAAAAGCTCCAAAAAGGGAATTTTCAAGATGAAATCTGAGGCATGAGAAGCGGGCAGGTCAGGCCTATAAAGTTTCTCCTAGCAGTAGAAAAGGGGAAGTGTATTCCAGGTAGAATAATTCTGACATTGGAAGATTGTAAGGAGATAAAAATGTAGCGTCCTTGTGACTTAGAAAAAGGTGAATGTAGCTTGGGCATTATATGTAAGCGGAAGTGTGGCACAAGATGAAGTTAGAGAGAGGAGCGAGAATCAGATGAGGTAGGGCACTGTCGGTCACGATTAAAAGTTTGGATTTTATTATTTGTGCTACTTGAGAAGTACCTGGAATTAAAGTGTTTTTCCATTTGATTTTAAAGGGATACATTTTTGAAGTATAACTTATTAGAGATAGATTAACAAAGAATATTGAATGCCAGGTAGAAGAGACTAAGCAAAAACTACGTACTTCACACACACACACACAAAAGATAACAGTGAAAAAAGAACCAACTGGTTAGGTTTGAGATCTATGTATTGAAGTTATATCATGAGCTGAACTGTGCCCATCTCTGCACACCCCAACCCCATTTGAAGAGGCAGCAAGATGGCAGCCATGTGCAAGCCAGAGAAAGAGGCGCCAGAGGAACCAATCCAATATGGACCTTGATTTTAGACATCTAGCCTCCAAAACTGAAAAAAATAAATTTCTGTTGCTTAAACCACCCACATTGTGGAATTTTATTATGGCAGCCCTAGGAAACTTCTACAAAGTGGAACAGGCAATATTTGTCAAGGGATTAGATGTAGAGTGATAGAAAATTAGCAGCAGGTATCATTCCCATGTTTGCCAATGGAATAACTAGGTGGATAGGGATGCCATTTCCTGAAACAGAAAGACTGAGGGAAGAGCACATTTCTTTGGAGTAATCAGGAATTTTTCTTCAATTACCCCAAATCTGAGATGACTGTGAGGCATATTTAGTAGAGATATAAATCATGGCAGCTGATTATTTAAAAATATAGAGCTCAGAGGAGATATCCTTGTTAAAGGAATATACATGGGGTGTCTATTCATATATGTGTATGCACGTATGTACATATACATACTCATTAGGGAGTGGATTATTCACTCCCTATAATTCAATATTAGGGAGTGGATTAGATCACCGAAGGGGAGGTGGTAGAGAAATAAGGGAAGTACATCCAACACTTATCTCTAAAGCAGTCAGCATTTCAAGTTAATGTGGAAGAAGAACAAGCAAAAGACACTGAGAAGTGTCTCAGTGTCTTCACAGTGATCAGTGATGTAAAAGTACATCTGGGAGAGTATGATAAAACAGAAACGAAAATAGAAGTGGTTTCCAAAAGGAGGGCATTGCATTTAAAATGCTGCTGAAAGTTAGAGTAAGATGAGAAAAACATTTATCCCTTTAACTTGGCATCATGAAGGTCTTTAGTGATTTTTGACAAGATTTTTTTCAGTGGAATTGTGGGGGTGGAAGCCAGAATGGATTGAGTTGAGAAATGAGAGGGAGTCAGGAAGTGAACTGAATGTGATTGCTTTTTAAAAAAAGATTCATTATGAAGTGTATCTGAGAAACAGGTTGTTGGTCAGAAGTTTTTAGACAGGTAGTATTGCTATAAAATATGTATGCTGATGGAAGTGGTCCAGGAGAGACGGAGAGATTATTGGTGTGAGAGCCAATAGAAGTAATATCCAAGTTACCTGTGGAGGGGATGGCTCCTTAGATAAGAGCAGTATCTCCCTGGAGATAGGAAGACAGGAGAAAATGGGTGAAGGTACAATCATTTTAATGAATATAAGGTATTTTCCATCTAATCACATCTGTTTTATAAATAATGAATGAAAAAAGGTTATCACTTATCATTCAAGAGTTGAGGAGAAGCATTTTTAATGATCAAAGAAAAGTTACAAAATATTCATAGGGTGTAATAAAAGAGGGAGCTTATAAGTAACAGTCTGTGTGGTGAGATCATGAGAACCTGGTGACTATAACTTTACAGGGACATCTAACTGCCTGAGGGTGTGAATTTCTTCAGTAATGCTCTGCTGCATGGGTCCTGGATCAGGAAGGGCAGTTGTTCATCACAGTAAACGTGGTGATCCAGCCAGAAAAATGTTAAATAACTGAAGATTGTTGTAAGTAAATTATTATAACAATGGGCGTGGAATCCATGGGATATACATTAGTTACCTATATTTGCATAACAAATTATCCCCAAATTTAGCAGTTGGAAGCCACAAACATTCCTGATCTATAGTGTCTGTAGGTCAGGAATCCAGAAGCAGCTTAGCTGCTTGATTCTGGCTCAAGCCTGTCATGAAGTGGCAACCAAGATGTTGGCTGGGCTGCAGTCCTCTCAAGACTTGAATGAGGAAGCTTCCACTTCTGAGCTCACTCATGTGTCTTTTGACAGGCCTCAGAAGGCCAATCTCACATGGACTTCTCTATTTAGGGCTGTATGACAACATGGCACCTGGCTTACTGGCAAACAAATGCTCTAAGGAAGAGTAAAGGAGCTCCCAAGATGGAAAACACAGTCATTTTATATCTTAACATTCCATTGCTACTACCATATTCTGTTTGATAAAAGCAAATTTCTAAATCTAGCCCACATTCAAGAGAGAGACAATTACACAAGGACACACATATCAGGAAGTAGGGATCATTTGGGTCCATGTTAGAGGCTGCTTACCACAGAATATAAGGAGGAAAGTGAAGATAAGAGCAGAAATTGGTGGGAATCACTAATAATAAAAAAAAAGACCTGAATTTTGTGAAAGACTTGATTCCATGTGGTTACTTAGGAGGTGAGTTTATAAAAGCAGAAGGTTGTAATTGGAGAATTGAAACATTAAATTTTAAATACTGGAAGCAGTTTAGTCACTGGTTAGGCTTTTTAGTTAAAGACCACAGGGAACCTAGAACTAGAAATACCATTTGACCCAGCCATCCCATTACTGGGTATATACCCAAAGGACTATAAATCATGCTGCTATAAAGACACATGCACACGTATGTTTATTGCGGCACTATTCACAATAGCAAAGACTTGGAACCAACCCAAATGTCCAACAATGATAGACTGGATTAAGAAAATGTGGCACATATACACCATGGAATACTAT